>NC_134119.1:65775264-66448389 GCF_040939455.1 Microcebus murinus
CATCATGCTTAGAAGAAAATCCAGAATCCTTCCATTGCCTTCACGATGGGCCCCCTGGTTCTGTCTGTCCTTATTTCTAACTCTTTAGCCTCTCTGTCCTTCATTTCCCTGGAAAATGCCAAGCACTCCTCTGCTTCAGGGTTGCTGTTTTCTGTCTGAAATGCTCCGCTTGCAAATATCTGTGTGGTGGTCCGTTGTTTCATTTTGATTTTTGCTCTAATAGCATGTACTCAGAAAGGCTTTTATGATCACTCTGTCTAAAATAGCATCTTCTCTGCATGTACTACTAGTCCTCTAGAAATAAGTCTGTTTAAAGTAAAGCAACTTGAAACTCTACACAGGGCTTGTTTTCCAAAGAAGTAGTATTGTTTAGAGGAGTAAAATTATAAGCCCAACCCATATGTGTTATAAAACTGTTTTGAAAAGTGAGGGTTGTGAATAGAAATGTAGTGCCCGAGTCACAATCCACTTAAAACTTGTAACAAATACAGATAAATTAAAAAGTAAAAATATAAAATAAAATAGCATCCTCCATCATCCTTGATCCTTATCATGCTTGATTTTTACCACTTTTTTTTTTTAAAGACAGTCTTGCTCAACTGTTGGGCTCTCGCTGGGAGCCGGGCCCTGTAGCTGAGCGCTAAATTTAAATATTATAAATTTGTTATTAATTTAAAAAAAAAGAAAAAGAAAAAAAAATAAAGACAGTCTTGTTCTTTTGCCCTGGGTAGAGTGCAGTGGTGTCATTGTAGCTTACTGCAACCTCAAACTTCTGGGCTTAAGTGGTCCTCCTGCCTCAGCCTCCTGAGTACCTGGGAGTACAGGCCCATGATGTGCCTCTAGCCTGGCTGATTTTTCTATTTTTAGTAGAGATGGGGTCTCGCTCTTGCTCAGGCTGGTTTCGAATTCCTGACCTTGAGCGATCCTCCCACCTCAGCCTTCCAGAGTGCTAGGATTACAGGTGTGAGCCACCTCCCCTGGCCTTTCAGCACTTTTTGTTGTATTGCTTGTCTCTGTATTTGTTTAGCTGTCTCTTCCTCTGGGAGGGCAGGGACTATGTCTGTCAAATACTGTTGTATTTGCACACTAACTTAGAGCGGTGTCTGGCTTAGTAGATACTCAGTAAATATTTGTTAAATGAATTGTTCTTTGCAGTATGGATCGGAGCCTGTATAGATTTGAAGCTATGATGCTTCAGTTTTCACTATAGGAAACCAAAATGATTTCCCTGTTGATTTGTTCTGTGATCCATCAAGCTTCACTGTTCTGTATCATCAGGTAACAATGTCTGCCTTACAGGCTGCGGGCCTCCCGGGTGCTTCTTGTCGGCATGAAAGGACTTGGGGCTGAAATTGCCAAGAATCTCATCCTGGCAGGAGTGAAAGGACTGACCATGCTGGATCATGAACAGGTGCGATATTATCACCTCATCACTCCCCTGCCCCAGCTCCCCTCTTCGATATGAACACTAGCAGATTTTGTGAGTGCCTACTTGTGCCATCAGGGCTGTGTAAGGAGGGCTAGCATGAATGAACTACAGCCTTTGTTCCAGGTGCTGGCGCCGGTTTCGAATTCCAGCTGAACTATATCTAGCTGGATGACCAGTGGAGATTCACATCACCTTATTGAGCTTGCCTGTCTCTAAAATGGAGTTAATAGCATCTCCTTTGGTGGGTATTTGTGAGGAGTAGAGAAGTGGTTTTCCATGTGTGTCTAAAAATTGCCTGATTGAAAATGCAGAGTTGCCTGAGAGGCTTTGTTAGGGTGTAGCCTTCATCTCCAGTGATTCTGATTCAGATCTTAGAGGAGGCTCAGGAATATGTACATTGAAAAGGTGTCTCAGGAGATTTTGATGTTTATGGTCTACAAACATTATTTTGAAAAAATGGTTTAGAATGTGTGTGGACTGCATAGCATTATGCTTGTACATAACAAGCATCTAATAATGCTAATTACCTGACATAGTGCTGTTTGATTAATATTATAGAAGTGCCCAACTCCAGCGGAGCTTTCTTTGACTGCCTCATAGTCAAGGTGAAAGTAAGTGCTTTTGCTATCTCCTTGTACCTCAGTGACATTTTAGTTTTCTTTTATAAAAAATTTCAAATATATATATAAAAGTAGAGAGAATAATATTAATACTTGATACCCATCTACCTCGCTTCTCCAGATACTGATATTTTGTTGAATTTTTTTTTTTTTTTTTTTTTTTTTTGAGACAGAGTCTCGCTTTGTTGCCCAGGCTAGAGTGAGTGCCATAGCATCAGCCTAGCTCACAGCAACCTCAAACTCCTGGGCTCAAGCGATCCTCCTGCCTCAGCCTCCCAAGTAGCTGGGACTACAGGCATGTACCACCATGCCCGGCTAATTTTTTCTATATATATTAGTTGGCCAATTAATTTCTTTCTATTTATAGTAGAGACGGGGTCTTGCTCTTGCTCAGGCTGGTTTCGAACTCCTGACCTTGAGCAATCCACCCGCCTCGGCCTCCCAGAGTGCTAGGATTACAGGCGTGAGCCACCACGCCCGGGCTTATTTTGTTGAATTTTTAAATCTCCTTCCATATATATATATATATATATATATTTTTTTTTTTTTTTTTTGCACAACATTTTAAAGCAAATTCCAGAAATCATGGCTTTTCTTGGGAGGTAAAATACTTCAAAGATTGTGATGTCACATTATATTATTTGTATCTTTCTTTTTAGGCAATGAACAGGGTTCCTGTCATGAGACTACTAAGTAACTAGCACACAGTGTAAAGTGTGTAAAGTGTATAGGCTCTGTGGACAAAAGTGAATGTTAATGAAAATTTTAAAAGCTCATCTTGTTTTGGGGTTCAGGAGAAAAACAATGTGGAATTATTTTTTTAAAATTATTACTACAATATGAAGAGAAATGTGGGTTGGCTCACTTAATATTACAGCTATAAGTTGGATTTTGAATGGAATTTAAAATCCTAAGAAGAAAATTCCTGCAAGCAAGCTGCCAGGTTTTTAATGGTCAGGGCACTGACTGCTTTGACATCTCCCCAACGGCGGTGCCCTCTAGAGGCAGGAACACCCCTTGGGGGAAGAACTTGTATAGAAGAGGATTAAGAGCAGAGAGACCTAAGGAAGGACTGTGCCTAACTAAGAAGGCCCTTGGTACAGAAAAATGAAACCACATGGGGATCGTGACTTCCGTATCTGGTTACATGAACCTGAGAATGGGGGACAATCATATAACAATGAGAGGTGTGGTTTTGATCCCACATCAGCACGGTGTGATGAGTGCTGCCCAGTGCCGCAGTAAACAGGCTGATTGTCATCCTTCATCTCTTTCCTTGGCGGCCTTATGGTCCCTTCCACCTGCCTAACACAGTGGTTCTCAACGCTAGCTGCACTTTAGAATGATCAGTAAGTTTTGTGGCTTTTTAAATTTTTTTTTTTAAAGAGACATGGTCACCCAAGCTGGAGGGCAGTGGTGTGATCGTAGCTTATTGTAACCTCAAAGTCCTGGGCTGGAGTGATCCTCCTGCATTGGCCTCCCAAGGTGCTAGGATTATAGGCATGAGTCACCACTTCTGGCCCAGGCAGTTAATTAAAAATAAAAGTTCTCAAGGTGAATCTAATAGCCAGGAAGGATTGAGAACCACTGGTTTCATATGGCCTGGTCCCAGTCAAGTTATGCAACCAGACTTCCATCAGATAAATTTAACGCTTTGTGTACACACTATGCTTATTTTCCCCTTTGCAATTGATTTGTGCTCTTTCCCTAACTAGGAGCTCCCCAGGAAGACAGTGCCACAACAGTGCAAAGGCTTTGGAATCATGCAGACTTGGGCTCAAAAATCCCAGCTCCTCGAGCTGGAAAAGGGACTTAAATTGCTCAGACTCAGTTTGTTCATCTCTAAAATGAAGATGTTAATGCCTGCCCCTTAGAGCTTTTTATTTGGTTACATTCAACAAGTATCTGAGAGTACCTGCTGGGCATCCTGATGTCTGCTAGGTCAAGGTTTGTTTCCCATTCTCAAGTTGGTTTTTTTTCTTTTTTTTTGAGACAAGGTCTTGCTGTGTCACCCAGGTTGGAGTACAGTGGCCTGATCATGGCTCACTGTATTCTGGAATTCCTGGGCTCAAGTAATCCTCCTGCCTTAGCCTCCTGAGTAGCTAGGACTACAGGTATACGCTACCACGCCTGGCTAATTTTTTTGTTTGTTTGTTTGTTTGTTTGTTTGTTTGTTTTTGAGACAGAGTCTCACTTTGTTGCCCAGGCTAGAGTGAGTGCCGTGGCTGTCAGCCTAGCTCTCAGCAACCTCAAACTCCTGGGCTCAAGCGATCCTGCTGCCTCAGCCTCCTGAGTAGCTGGGACAACAGGCATGTGCCACCATGCCTGGCTAATTTTTTCTATATATATTAGTTGACCAATTAATTTCTTTCTATTTATAGTAGAGATGGGGGTCTCGCTCTTGCTCAGGTTGGTTTCAAACTCCTGAGCTCAAACGATCCGCCCACCTCGGCCTCCCAGAGAGCTAGGATTACAGGCGTGAGCCACCACGCCCGGCCACGCCTGGCTAATTTTAAAATTTTTTGTAGAGACAAAGTCTAACTTTGTTGCCCAGGCTGTTCTGAAACTCTTGGCCTCAAGCAGTCCTCCCAGTTTAGCTTTCCAAGGTGTTGGGATTACAGGTGTGAGCCATTGTATCTGGCCACAAGTTTTTTTGTTTTTTTTTTAAGAAATAGGGTCTCACTGTGTTGCCCAGGCTAGAGTGCAGTGGCTATTCATAGGCTCCATCGTAGTGCACTGTCGCCTCAAACTCGGGCTCAAGTGATCTTCCCACTTCAGCCTCTCCAGTAGCTTGGCCTATGGTGTGAACCAGTGCACCTGGCCTCCATTCTCAAGTTTTATTGAGAAACCAGAGCAGGGTACCTAACTCAGGTTGTGATGCAGAGACATGTGAAAGGTGTCCTGGTATTCCAATGTGTTTTTGAAGAACAAGGAGGGGTTTATCAAGTTAAGGGGCTATGTTTTAGGCAGGGGACATTAGCAGCGGCACAAAGGCATCCAGTAGCATGATAGGTATGGAATATAACAAGCAGTTTAGTGTTTTTAGAGTGTGAGACACAAAATGGTGGGGGTTGGGGCGGGTCGCAGGTGAGGTCTAGGTCAGAAGGGCCTGCTAGGAAACCCCATGGGAAGCTTTTACTTAATCCTCTAAGTCAGGGTTCCTCAAACTTTTTAAACGGGGCCAGTTCACTGTCCCTCAGACCGTTGGAGGGCTGTTGGAGAATGCGGTGCACATTCCACACATGTGCACTGTGGGCCTGGGATGAGTCGGCTGCTAAGGAGGACAGGCAGCGGTGGCAAAAATACCTGGTGGGCTGGATAAATGTTCTTGGCAGGCCGCATGTGGCTCACTGGCCGTAGTTTGAGGACCCCTGTTAGAGGAAATGGCTGGTGGGTAGTTTAATAAAAGACTCAAATGCATCAGGAGAAATCTGCACCAGTGAGAGTGATTTGAAAAATAACAGCAGATTTTGGTAGAAACTAAAAGAGGCATTGAGTTGGTTTATGGAGCTATGCAGAGTGAACATACAGATGAGTGGTTCTGAGATGGGGACAGCCATACCTATGAGGGCCCAAATAGAGACTAGAATTTGTAGCGAGGGCGGAGGAGAGCTTAGCAAGGAAGGTGTTATCTGAAGACTTGAAGTAATAACAACTCAAACTGATGGAGTGATTTGTAAGTGCATGTTTTTATTAGCATCCCCATTTTACATGTGACTCCTGCATTCTTGGTCAAGATCACACTAGTAAGAGGTTGAACAAGGATTTGAATGAAAGACTTTAATCCAGCCTGAATTATTCCAGAGCCCCTGCTGTTAACCATCGTGATGCACAGCCTCTCAGCACATAATGAGATCCCTGAGGAAGCAGGATGATGGGTCAGGGACCGTTGGTAGAGAGTCTGTCATGGGGAGAGGGCCGGCTCATTTTCTGGGAGGCTGGGAAGGTGAGGTTGAGTGTGTGCTGTGGATAGTTGGTAGGAGAAGATGAAGGGAGATTATTTCTGTTGAACTGGACTTGGTGAAGGGGCTAGGTCATTTGCAGAGATTAATGGTTGGTTTAGATGTTTAATGTGTGAAGAAGTATTTTGTGAGCAGTATGGAATCTGTAAGCCTACTGATGGCTATTAGGGGATTATGTTATTCTGTCTTTTGAGGCTCTGCTCTACTGATATCCAGCCTTAGGGATGAAATCATTTTTCTGCTCTAGCTTCCGCTCTCTCTCCTTTCTGAATTGTAATTGAGTTTAAGAGTTCTTTTTTTTTTTTTTTTTGAGACAGTCTCACTTTTGTTGCCCTGGCTAGAGTGAGTGCCTGGCGTCAGCCTAGCTCACAGCAACCTCAAACTCCTGGGCTCAAGTGATCCTCCTGCCTCAGCCTCCCAAGTAGCGGGGACTACAGGCATGCACCACCATGCCCGACTAATTTTTTTTTTGTATATATATTTTTAGTTGGTCAATTAATTTCTTTCTATTTTTAGTAGAGACGGTGTCTCGCTCAGGCTGGTTTCGAACTCCTGACCTGGAGCAATCCGCATGCCTGGGCCTCCCAGAGTGCTAGGATTACAGGCGTGAGCCACCACGCCCGGCCAAGAGTTCTTTTTTATTTTAAGGAGACAGTCTTGCTCTGTCACCCAGGCTGGAATGCAGTGGCATCATCATAGTTCACTACAACCTGAAACTCTTGGGCTCAGGCAATCCTGCCTCGGCATCCCAAGTAGATAGGGCTATAGCCGTGCCACAACGTCCAGCTAATTTTTCTATTTTTTTTTTTTTTTTTTTTTTTGAGACAGAGTCTCACTCTGTTGCCCAGGCTAGAGTGAGTGCCGTGGCGTCAGCCTAGCTCACAGCAACCTCAAACTCCTGGCTCAAGCAATCCTCCTGCCTCAGGCTCCCAAGTAGCTGGGACTACAGGCATTCGCCACCATGCCCGGCTAATTTTTTGTATATATTAGTTGGCCAATTAATTTCTTTCTATTTATAGTAGAGACGGGGTCTCGCTCTTGCTCAGGCTGGTTTCGAACTCCTGACCTCGAGCAATCCACCCGCCTCGGCCTCCCAGAGAGCTAGGATTACAGGCGTGAGCCACCGCGCCCGGCCTATTTTTTTTTGTAGAAACAGAGCCACACAGCAATCTGTGGAAAAGTGATCTCAACAGGACTTGTTTGTTTTCTTTATCTTAACATATCAATCAAAAGAAGGAAAAAAGAAGCCCTCATATTTTTTGTTTTGTAGAAACAGCCTAGTTTAGGCTGGTCTTGAACTCCTGAGCTCAAATGATCCTCCCACATCTCAGTGTCCTAGAGTGTTAAGATTACAGGTGTGAGCCATGGCACCTCGCCAAGAATTCATTTTGAATCCAGTCACAGCGGTAGGTGCCTATAGTCCCAGGTACTTGGGAGGCTGAGGTGGGAGGATCGCTTGATGTCAGGAGTTCGAGGCTGCACTGTGCTGTGATGGAGCCTGTGACCAACTACTGAACTACCAGCTTGTGCAATGTACCAAGACTCTGTTTTTTAAAAAAAAATTTTTTTAAATGTTCGTTTTGAGCATTCTTAATTGTGTCTGATTTTCGCACTGGTCTGAGATGCTGGAATGCTTAGGATTGGGCACAGTGGTAGGTATTTAGTCAATTCTTTCCACTGGTAATCAGTGGTTTTGTTGGCAGTTACAAATTTAAGTGGAAGAGGAAAGCATAGACTTTTCTGTTCAGAATAAATTTTTTTTTTGTAAACACAAGGGGGTGCTCTTTAACTGTCAGTGACCAATAAAAGAAGTTTAATGTCCTATTTTCAAACCTCAGAAGGAACGAGAGAGTAGGAAGCCTGAGTTAAGTAAATTGCTGCAGGAACAGTAATGCAATTAGACGGTAGGTATTTTAGCTATCCTTTAAAATTGAGAAGGTGTCTTTGAGATTTATTTTCCAAAATATTCAAGAATGAAAAAATATTATTCCTAGGTATCTCCAGAAGATCCCGGAGCTCAGTTCCTGATTCGTACTGGGTCTGTTGGCCGAAATAGGGCTGAAGCCTCTTTGGAAAGAGCCCAGAACCTCAACCCCATGGTGGATGTGAAGGTGGACACTGAGGACATAGAAAAGAAACCTGAGTCATTTTTCACTGAGTTTGATGCTGTAAGTTTCTTAGCATAAAATCTGCTATGGGAATTATGCAAATTAAGGCACTAGTTATATATATACCAGGTGATATTAGAGCATTCAAATCTCAAACTTTAAGCTTTTTCCCAAGTAAATTTGTAAGTTGTTCTGTTCTTTAGGCTTAGTATATTGCAGGAATGTGTTGCTAGAGAGGTCCAGTCTGTTGGATCTGCTGAAACTGTTAGCGACTTGCTGTCTGCTGGCTTCTTCTCTGGGCATATGTTCTCCTAGACCAGGTTTCATCTTTGGTGTTTTGTCTTCCTTCCAGAATCTTTGCATAGCTTTAATCCATGTTATTGCAAATGTTTTCTTCCGAAAACTGAACAAGTTGGTGATTAATTTCTGTGGTAGAGGCATTTTTTTGTTAGAAATATCAAGCTACAGCTTGTGTTTTGTCTTAAGAAAGAGCACACCTGATCTTGGTCTGTCTATGTCTGTCTGTCTGTTTTGCACAGTCACTATGACCATGTTGCCATGGATAACTAGACAAAATCACTGTGGTCTTAAGCCAAAGGAGGCATATCTAACCTCATTGGGTTTCATTGCCAGATCTATGCAGAGGTGAAAGGATAAATTCAGTTATATGTTGGTGTCTCTGACTTTTCAGATATAGTTCCCCGTACCCTAAACAAGCTTAATGAATCTTGGATAACTGTGAAATAGTCACAGATGAGCTACTTGTTTTTTAAATGAAAGGCCTCATTACAGGAGAGGTTAGAATTTGGGTTGGATAGTTTGTTTTTCACACTATTATATTTCATACGTGCATCTGTTCAAATATGTGCTTGGAATGATGGATCATCTGTGCATTTGTCCTGTTTTCTTTTTTTCCAGTCCCTTCTATTTTTTAACTCCAGGTATTGGGACACTTTCCATTTGGACATGTCTCTTCGTTTTCTTATCCATAGTAACCACATTTAGTTTATTCTAGGTGTCCCTTGAACTTGCAGAATTAGAGAAAGGGTTTGTTAAAACTGAAGCATGAGGCCAGTTGATTGTATAATACATGTGCATGGGGCCAGGATGACTGCCTTGTGGGCCATGTTTGGCTGGTCCTTGTAGGTTTTATAGTCGCTTTTGACTCTACAGGGTTCCATTTGATCAATTGGTTGCTTGTTCACCTGTGGCTTTCTTGCCTTTTAGATGTGATTTTTCCTTGGGTGGCTGCATCCTTTGAAACACTAAAGGAACACATTTCTCTGTGAGTGTTATTTCAGTATTCAGGCTGCTAGACAACAGCAAAGAGGGTCTATCAAATGAAAATGTTCTTTTGTTCAGGAGAAAGCATGTGCAATTTGGAAGTTGTCTTTTGACCATGATCAGAAGGCTGCTCCCGAAAAGATAGTTT
Source organism: Microcebus murinus (assembly GCF_040939455.1). Classification (NCBI taxonomy): domain Eukaryota; kingdom Metazoa; phylum Chordata; class Mammalia; order Primates; family Cheirogaleidae; genus Microcebus; species Microcebus murinus. The sequence continues at coordinate 65,784,816 of NC_134119.1, forward strand.
TGTGCAGAACTTAGTCATTTCCAATACCTCACCTTATTGGAACACAACCTAGAAGCCCCAGAGCAACATTGATAATTCCACTGAGTGAATCACCAGTTCATTGTCTAAGTCTGAATGGAAGGTCAGTTAGTCTGTAACCTTTTCTTTTGTCCTTAAATTCAGATAAAGTTCCACACAGCTATCTGTGGAAAAGTGATCTCAACAGGACTTGTTTATCTTCTTTATCTTAACATATCAATCAAAAGAGGAAAAATAAAAAGCCCTCATATTTAAACATGACCTTTGGATCAATTAAGAAAAGTGGTTTTGCTTTTCACAGTAGTTTATTTGGATTTTAATAGATTTAAGAGTTTAGAAATAACTTGCTAAATTTTTTATCCATGAAAATTATGAAATGTGTTCATGGATTAGGGGAAACCAGTGTATTGATTGGCTTTTGCTTTCTAGCCAAAGACATTGTATTTTGGTTGCATGAAGTGATGATCTCATAATTTACATTTTCTACACACTGAAACCTGTAACATTTCTTTTGTCGTCTAACCATAGGACCCAAAGAACCTGTTGTACCAGTTTGAAATGGTCTTTAAACATGCCCAGAGAGACTGTTCATTAAGATTTATTTAGACATCAGGGCAGTGATTCACAGTTTGCAAAACTCACACCCAGCCAATTTCTTTCTTTCTGCAGGTGTGTCTGACTTGTTGTTCCAGGGATGTCATAGTTAAAATTGACCAGATCTGTCACAAAAATAGCATCAAATTCTTTACAGGAGATGTTTTTGGCTACCATGGATACACATTTGCCAATCTTGGAGAGCATGAGTTTGTAGAGTAAGTGTTGGGAAAGGAGGGGAGAACATAACATTTTCAAAATTTAGTTTTATTTACTGATAGGAAAAGGAAAGTATTTTACTTTAATACTTAGAACATTCTAAAACTGAGTCATTAACAACTTACTCTGAGTACAGTAGATTGTGAATTCGGAATTGTAGAAGATACAGCCTTCCAAATGGTCTAATCTAAAGACTAAAGCAAGCAAAGTTCTACAGCAATCAGAGTATACCACATGGGTATTTATTTGATCAGTCTGGACTTCAGGTGGTAAAGTCATATTTTCTGCATAGAGAAGGCTTGCTTGGATTGTAAGCTTGGTCTTGTGTGTTTCAGGTTGAGAGATAGTAAAATGAATATGAAATAGTTAGATGGCTAACTCTGTAGGCACATTCAGCCAAAGTCAACCTTGTAAAAGCATTGAAGTCCAGACACTGCTTTGGTGGAACAAAAAGATCATATCCTCTCATTTTGAACACTGAGGCTACAGACCTTGGTAATTCTCACATGATGGGACCTGTAGTGTTTTGAATTTGTAGTTTCTAGATGAAAGATGGCAGATGATACAGTATTGTAAAGCTATATGAGTTGGTTTTTTTGGCTGCGATTTCTGGCCCCTCCTCGCCAATTTGCTAATGAGAGGCTGAGAGAAGCCCTGTGTGGTGGGGTGGAGCTTCCTATCAAGAGACTGAGAACTGCTCTTTTGTTCAGCCTCTCAGGCAAGTCCCTGAAATTTCTCTGGTCTGCAACTTTCTTGCCTGTAAAATCAAGATGGAGAAAGGGCAGACATGTTCCAGATAGCTCCTAATTCCAATGTTTTATGGCTAAAGGAAAATCTAGTTCTTTTGGGCACATTATGAATGGATAAAGAAGTCAGCAGTGGTAGAAAGCAGGACAGATGTTGATGATGATTTTTTGAGATAGGGTTTCTGTTGCTCAGGACAGAAGTACAGTGGCATGATCATAGCTCACTGCAACCTCACATTCCTGGTCTCAAGTGATCCTCCTGCCTCTGAGCCTCCCGAGTAGCTGGGACTACAGGCGTGCACCAAGATGCCTGGCTAATTTTTCTAGTTTTAGTAGAGATGGGAGTCTTGCTCTTGTTCAGATTGGTCTCAAACTCTAGACCTCAAATGATCCTCCTGCATTGGCCTCCCAGAGTGCTAGAATTACAGGTGTGAGCCACTGTGCCTGGCCCAGTCCAGATTGTTTCATTTTATTTTGTTTTGTTTTGTTTTGTTTATTGAGACAGAGTCTCACTGTGTTGCCTGGGCTAGAATGCTGTGGCATCAGCCTAGCTCACAGCAACCTCGAACTCCTGGGCTCAAGCAAACCTCCTGCCTCAGCCTCCTGAGTAGCTGGGACTACAGGCATGCACCACCATGCGCGGCTAATTTTTTCTATATATATTGGTTGTCCAATTAATTTCTTTCTATTTATAGTCAAGACGTGGTCTCACTCTTGCTTGGGCTGGTTTTGAACTCCTGACCTTGAACGATCTGCCCGCCTCGACCTCCCAGAGTGCTAGGATTATAGGCATGAGCCTCCGCGCCCGGCCTATTTTATTATTTATTTTTCTTTTCTTTTGCAACATGGATGAACCTTGAAGGCCACATTATTTTAATATGAGCTCCCCGCAGCAGAGGAGAGGAGTTGAATTGGGCTGTTTATTTCATGATTGAGGTAGAATGTCTCCAAAGTACTCACTTTTGTTTATTGAAAGCTTCTATGTCAGGTGTAGTGTGCTGAGCAGTACATATTACTGTATTTCTCCTCTTACAGTAATCAGGAATTGGTATTCCCACAGACTGGCTAACTGATTCATCAGGTAATCAGTGGCAGAGCTGGGATTTGAACCCAGGTCTGTCTGACTCCAAAGCTTTTACCCTTAACCATTATCTGTAAGCTAGTGATATTCATGTTATTCTAATGCCATGATTCATGGGGTAGAACTTGATTTCCTTTCCTTATCATCCTCCAGGGAGAAAACCAAAGTTGCCAAAGTTAGCCAAGGAGTAGAAGATGGACCTGATACCAAGAGAACAAAACTTGATTCTTCCGAAACAACTATGGTCAAAAAGGTATGTGTAATGGCGGGTAGAGCAGAGGTCAGAAACCCTGGGACCTTATAGGGGATGGGCAATTACAATTGCAAATGAGAGAAGTGAGCTCTGTAGAGTAGCCTGGAAAGGAGGGGCCGGTGCCTGTCCCATCTAAAGAGACACTGCCCCTGCCTAGTGCCAGCCAGCTGTTGCCATGAGGGAATGAGGCCCAGTGATTCTAGATATGATTTTTTTGAGAGAATCAAAAATGCAGATTTTTGTATGCTGTGCCTCAAACTTTTATTTATTTATTTATTTATTTATTTTTGAGACAGAGTCTCACTTTGTTGCCCAGGCTAGAGTGAGTGCCATGGCACTAGCCTAGCTCACAGCAACCTCAAATTCCTGTGCTCAAGTGATCTTCCTACCTCAGCCTCCAGAGTAGCTAGAACTACAGGCATGCACCACCATGCCCGGCTAATTTTTTTTTTTTTTTTTTTTTTTGAGACAGAGTCTCGCTTTGTTGCCCAGGCCAGAGTGAGTGCCGTGGCGTCAGCCTCGCTCACAGCAACCTCAAACTCCTGGGCTCGAGTGATCCTTCTGCCTCAGCCTCCCGGGTAGCTGGGACTACAGGCATGCGCCACCATGCCCGGCTAATTTTTTTATATATATATATATCAGTTGGCCAATTAATTTCTTTCTATTTATAGTAGAGACGGGGTCTCGCTCTTGCTCAGGCTGGTTTCGAACTCCTGACCTTGAGCAATCCGCCCGCCTCGGCCTCCCAAGAGCTAGGATTACAGGCGTGAGCCACAGCGCCCGGCCTCCGGCTAATTTTTTTTCTAGATATATTAGTTGGCCAATTAATTTCTTTCTATTTATAGTAGAGAAGGGTCTCACTCTTACTCAGGCTGGTTTACTCCTGCCCTTGAGCAATCCCTCCCAGAGTGCTAGGATTACAAAGGTGTGAGTCCTCAAACTTTTAAATACTGACAACCTAACTCAAATTGATTTGAATGCTATTCTGGTCAACACTGTGGATGCCAAACAGAACATGCCCAAAGGACTTATTTGGTCTGTAGGCCACCAATTTTGACCACTGGTGTATGGACTAGTATCAGAAAGACTGGTTTTGAGCAGAGGCCATTAATTTTGTACTGATTTTTAATCTAGATTGACAATTTAATAAAGTCCTAAGTGGGCAGGAGCCAGTTTAAACTTTAATTGCTAAATTGTTTTGCCTGTTTAAAAAAAGTTTTTTGCCTTGTTTTCTTTTTTACCCAACAACCTTTAATAAGAAAAGCTTTCAGTGTTGACAGATGTTATCAGGTGTGTTTTGTTTATTTGTTTGAGACAGGGTCTTGCTCTGTTACCTGAGTGCAGTGGCATCATCATAGCTTATTGCAGCCTCAAACTACTGACCTGAAGTGATCTTCCCACCCTAGCCCCTCAAAGTGCTATGATTATAGGCATGAGGCACCATGCCCAATCAGGCATATATATATGTGTGTGTCATATATATTATATATATATATTATATTATATTATATTATATTATATATATTATTTTTTGAGACAAGGTATGGCTCTGTTGCTGAGGCTAGAGTGCAATGATGTCATCATAATTCATTGTAACCTCACACTCCTGGGCTCATGCAATCTTTCTGCCTCAGCCTCCCTAGTAACTGGGACCACAGGCACATGCCACCATGCCCAGCTAATTTTTTTTTTTTTTTTTGAGACAGAGTCTCACTTCCATTGCCCGGGCTACAGTGCCATGGTGTCAGCTTAGCTCACAGCAACCTCAAACTCCTGGGCTCAGGCAATTCTCCTGCCTCAGCCTCCCTAGTAGCTGGGACTACAGGCATGTGCCACCAGCCACCATGCCTGGGTTCTCGCTCTTACTCAGGCTGGTCTCGAACTCCTGACCTTGGGCAATCCACCCATCTCAGCCTCCCAGAGTGCTAGGATTATAGGCGTGAGCCACCACGCCTGGCTCCAGCTAATTTTTTTAATCTTTTGTAGAGTTGGGAGTTTTGTTGGTTGTTGTCCAGGCTCTGGTGTATATTTTTTAATGTAGTTCATGTCTGGGGTTTAGCTTCTATTTGGATCAGGTGCAATAATTAAATTCATTTTGTAGAAAGAAGTGGGAAAGGGATCAGAAAACAATGGTTTCTGTGGCAAGTGTTGGAATTTGAGACGGTAACTATGCAATGGGAAAAATAAGATGAAGGAGCCAGAATTGGCTGAGTAGAACTCACAGGAAAGGCATCACCAAGCCCATATTTACTCTTTGCTCTGTAGAGTAAATGTGGAGGAAAAAAAGCAGCTAAATGTTGAGAAAAACATTTAAATGTTGAGGAAAAAAACAGCTGGTCAGAATGTAGAGTTAAAATTGCTCTAAAGGGGGATTCTAAAGAGTGCAGAAACCACAAAAGAGACTGCAGAAAACCGCAAAAGTGGAACTCTTTAGAGTTTCCAGCAAGACAGCATTGGAGGTTTTCTTTCTCTTGCTTTTTGTGTTTGTACTGGAATAGTTTGGTGCTGTGTGATACAGAGGAATTATTAAGCCCTAATTTTAGTGTCTATTCACAGGACCATAATTATCCAGAGTGAACCTTGGTGTTTTGGCGAAAACTTGGGGTCTTTTTCTGTCTTTCTTTCCTTTTGAGGCCCAGTCAAGCTGTATCTGAATAGCTCCGTGAGTTTGGTGGGGGGAGATAAATTGTTAACAAACGGAGGAATACAAAAGCAGCTTTGTGGGTGCTGTCAGTTTATAAATCACACTCTCTTACAAGTGTGACACTTGGCCTTGGTGTGAAGGGTTTTATGGCTTAAGGGCCTTCTCTGATTGAGGCAGGTCTTTCACATTCAAATAGGGACAGCTCAGCCTAGCTTTGTTAGCCATTCACAGCTGGAAGTTTCCCTGGAGTCAGTTCTGATGGTGCACACTGGGGTGGATCTGGAGACCTTTTTTGGGAGCCACTTTATCTAGCTATGAGGAGAATGTGGGCAGCCCAGGCAGGCACTCCGCAACCTTCGCGTACCATTCCTTAGGGCTCTACAGTCACAGAGCTTTTTGTGCAGCCTCTTCCTACGTGAAGGTATCAAAATATTCCCCAGCTGACATTGTTAGTCAGCTGTTATACATGGACAATTCAGGCTTGGATTCCAGCCCTGAGCCCTTAAGGTTGTGAGGCATTCAGTGCATTCCTGGTGACAATCCCTGGGATTCCAAACCTTGTCTTTGTGCTGCCTCACCAAGAGCCCTCTGGGAGGACTAGGCTGAACTGGGTTTTGGCCATGGCGTTTCCACCTTGTAATATAATACTAATACGTCTTCTCTATTTGGGCGGAGATGACCCTGTGATTTCAAACATTTTTTCCTACTTGAAGATTCCTTGGTTCAGATTCTGCCCTTTTGCCTGATTGTACAGAATAACTATTTGGGTTGTGCTCAGAGGGCAGGATGGGGGTGGGGAAGCAGCCACTTCCTGTTTCCTGTGAAAGGTTTCTGGTTAGGGTTCCCTTCCCCTCCCCCCTTTCCTTAGGTTTAACCAAATGTTGTAAAGCCACTATCGCTTCAAGGTACACATTGTGCTCCTAAATTAGAAATGTTAAAAAACAAAGAGGAAAAACAGAGCTTGTGGTTTTCACACCCTCTAGGAAGATACTGGGCCTTTCTAGCACCTGTGTGGCAGGAAAATGCCTGGCCCAGAGATAGGTGCTCAGTTGTTTGTTTGCTTCCTTTGGTGCTCAGAACTTGTGAGACAGGATTCATCAGAGTCAGGTCTTGGGCACAAGTGTGATACCGACACTACTGTGCATCAGATAAAGGAAAGAGCAATGAGGTGGCGGTGAGGAAGTATCCAGAAAGATTTCTCAGAGGAAGAGTTGTTTGTGTTGGCATGTGAAGGGCAAGCTTGCCAACACCAAAGCCAGAGGAAATAGAATAAAGAAAAAGAGTCACTCTGGCTTCCCTTGTTCTAAAACAGCCAGCTCTTTCTATGATTACAAAATGCCTACTGTGTGCAAGGCACTATATGGGTGCAGGGAAGCGCATCTGGTCTTGTTGTCTAAATCTGTAGCTGATGGAGAAGCGAGGAGAAATTAAATGACCTATCCAAGATTACACAGCTGCAGAAGAAGGAATAGGCAGAGAGAAGCCCAGACAGTGGATGAGGGCACAAGCGCACTCCTTGCCTTACAAGGGGAATCCTCCTGGAGTTTCTAAGGTAGTTTGACATTTTCTGAGAATGGTGGGATAAAATATGTGAAAATCGGGATAATTCTGGAAAACCTTTAGGTTAAAAGGCCGCTGTCATGGTCCCATGTTCACATTTCTTTATTGTGCCTCGTCTGTGTTGTTAGGGGCTGCCAGAGATGATTAGATGCCTGACAGTGGTTACTGTCTGTAATAGCTCTTTAAAAATTAAACACAAAGTATGATGTGTTCGTAATGTGCTAAGAAATAACAGATTTAATTTTACTTCTCCTGAAATAGTAGGTGACTAATTCAGGGTACTGTTAATACTCTTATCATGAATCAGTTGAGAAATTCCACAGTAGAGAGGTGATTCATTCTTTCAATTCCCTCTTTCTGAGCCTTTTGTTGACAACTCTCATCCTCCTCTCATGCCCATTATTAAAGAAATAGTTTACGGAATCCACTAAGGAGTGTGTAACAACTCACCTGCCGAAAAAATTTAAAAAAGAAAAGAAAAGAAATAGTTTAGTGCTCCCTCTTCATATGCACCTTTTTCCCAACGCTCATCACATTTGATTACTTGTTGCTGTCTCTCCCCTTAGACTTACAGCTCTACAAGGGCAGGACAGTTTCATTTGCTGCCAGACTTCCACCCTAGTACCTAGCATAGTCACATTCAGAAAAGATTTGTTCAGTGTAGTTGTGGCTATTACTGATTATTGGGGCATAACAGGACAACTCTGGAAGAGATTATTGTAATTCAAAAAAACAATTTATTGAATTAATTTTCTTTGTTATTAGCTAAATGAATTGACCTTATAGTATATTAGTTCTCATAGTTTAGGTTATTTGAGCTGAGAGAACAGAATTCTGAAGAAGACAAGGGTGTCCAGAAATATTTAGAAGCAGTCCAGTTGCCGGACTGGAACTCCTGGGCCAGAGAGCTTCAAGACCCTGCCAGTTACCAGAATCCTTTGATTTGGAAGGGTAGGAATAGGGTAATGCAGGGTACAAATTTGCAAAGTTGGTGGAGTACTGATAGCAGGTTTTCCAGGTAGGAGAGTAAGTTGGGGTAGGGAGTGCTAGGGGTGCCATGTCTCTCGGGGGATAAGTTTCAGGGCTCTAGGGGTCAGGGGGGTACTCTAATATCTCAGCATAGTCTAGTCTATGTTTTTTTATTGTGATATTTGATGCATAAAAGAAGACATGCAACATCAGTGCAAGTCAGAGGACAAATCAACAAAGAAACACAATCCAACTTTAAAATTCACACATACATTTCAATACTTTTGTACTGATCCATGTGTTTCCTTTTCTATCTTTTACCTGTTCTCCCTCCTCTGTGGTTATCAGTTAGGTAACCCCAGGGCTGCTGGTATGTGTGTGTGGTTTAAAAAACACCTGGAAAAGGCAGATACAGCCCTGCTTGGCTTCCTGCTCTATCATGTGTTTATTGTAAATCTAAACAATGAAATAGAACTTATGCAATATTTTAGGCATAAATCAAGGGTGATATTGCTAACCACCGTGGACTCACTACCCAGTTTGAAGATCAGACATTACCATTGTGGGTGAGGCCCTCTGGCTATCTCTTCCCCAACAAAAGTAACTGCTATCCTCAGTTGCGTATCTCATTCCCATGCTTTTCTTCTTACTACACATGTATTTCCAAGTAATATATAGAATTTCTTTGCATACTTTTTAACTTCTTAAAAATTGGTTTCATATTGTATGCATGCTGCCACCTGCTTTTTTTTTTTTTTTTTTTGAGACAGAGTCTCACTTTTGTTGCCCAGGCTAGAGTGAGTGCCGTGGCGTCAGCCTAGCTCACAGCAACCTCAAACTCCTGGGCTCAAGCGATCCTCCTGCCTCAGCCTCCCAAGTAGCTGGGACTACAGGCATGTGCCACCATGCCCGGCTAATTTTTTGTATATATATTTTTAGTTGGTCAATTAATTTCTTTCTATTTTTAGTAGAGACGGGGGTCTCGCTCAGGATGGTTTCGAACTCCCAACCTCGAGCAATCCGCCCGCCTCGGCCTCCCAGAGTGCTAGGATTACAGGCGTGAGCCACCGCGCCCGGCCTGCCACCTGCTTTTTAGGAGCAGCAACCTGTTTGTCAGGCCATCTGTTTTATATGTAGTTCTAGGGCTTTACTTACTATCCATTGTGGTGGCCATTAGCCACAAGTAGCTATTTAAATGAAATTAATTAAGATTAAACAAACAAAAATTCAGTTTCCTAGTCTTTCTCACCACATTTCCAGCGCTCAGTAGGTACATGTGGCTATTGGCATTTGCATTGCACAGCGCAGATTCAAAATGTTTCTGTCATTGTAGCAGGTTCTCTTGGATAGCACTGCAGGGCACTCTCATTCTTTTTCTATTTCTTGTGTGAATATATTAGTATTTACTTATCCATTCTTCTATTGATGAACATTTAGGTATGTAAGTTTTTGCTGTTAAAAATTGTGCTGCAGTAACCATGTTGTGTATGAGTGTCTTTAAATAATCTTCTTGGATAATTGCTGATTTCTCTAGGGTATATTACCTGGGAGTAAAATTAGGATAAGGGCATCTTCAACTTTATCAGACCCTGCTAAGTTACTCTCAAGAAGTTTTATCACTCTGGGAGGCTGAGGCGGGCGGATTGCTCAGGTCAGGAGTTCAAAACCAGCCTGAGCGAGACCCCGTCTCTACCATAAAAATAGAAAGAAATTAATTGGCCAACTAATATATATAATATAAAAAAAAAATCAGCCGGGCATGGTGGCGCATGCCTGTAGTCCCAGCTACTCAGGAGGCTGAGGCAGGAGGATGGCTTGAGCCCAGGAGTTTGAGATTGCTGTGAGCTAGGCTGACACCACGGCACTCACTCTAGCCTAGGCAAGAAAGCGAGACTCTGTCTCAAAAAAAAAAAAAAAAAGAAGTTTATCAATTTATATTCCAAAAACAGCAGTATGTAATAACAGTAACATTTGGTAACGTGAGGCTTTTTTGCCACTGTGCTGAGTGTGAAAACTGTCTGTTGATTGTGGTTATCATTTGTTAGAATGCTTTTGAAAGTTTTTGGACATAGAAATCTGCAATTTTGAAAGTTGTTTAAATTCTGATTTACATTCATTTTTGTGTCCAGAACTATATCACCTGTTACTGATGTTCAGCCTGATTTAAAGAGTAAAATAAGCCTATAATCCCAAATATGGAAAATAAGGAACAAATTGAGAAAATGTGAATTCTATTGCCCAATACTAACATTCCATTTGGTATTTTTTCTGTGTATATACATAACAAAATTGGAGTACTAATTAACATTTTAATACATGTATGATATGTACATATATAGTCAGCCCTCTGGTTCATTGGGTTGCACAATTGTGGATTTGACCAACTGTGGATTGAAAATATTTGGAAAAAAATCTGTGTCTGTTCTGAACATGTACAGACTTTTTTCCTTGTTGTTATTCCCTAAAGGATACAGTATAGCAACTGTTTACATAGCATTTACATTGTATTTGGCAGTATAAGTAATCTAGAGCTGACTTTAAGTATATGGGAGGGAGTGTGTAGGTTACATGCAAATACCCCACTGTTTTATTTCAAGGACCTGAGCAGTCCCAGACTTTGGAATCCTTGGAGGCCCTGGGACCAGTTCCCCATGAATACTGAGAGACAACTGTACATGTGTATGTGTTATATATCTGTCTGTATATGGTTTTGTCTTTTGCTCTTTTCACTCAATATTTTTTCATAAGCACTCCCCAAATCTTCACATCTATATTGGAAGAGCATGATTTTAAATGGCTGCATCCATCTTCTTCTTTTGCCTCACTGTAATGTTTTACCCGTGTCCTGTTGTACTGATATTATTGTACTTTCCTACTATTCTAAATGGCTTCTCACAACCATAATTTGATGGTTGATAGGCTATGTGGAGAATTCATCCTTTATATTTACTCATGGGCTTCTTTTTGGTAAATGAAAGTCAGGTTAAATCCTTTCAGCTCATGGGTATTTATTGAAAATCTAGTTTCTTCACTATGCCTTTCACTGTGGTCTCTCCCTGAGGAAACTGACACACCCATTTGAGGAGAGGAGGTCAGTTAATGCTGTGAGAGGGCTTGTTACTAGTCTTAACTGGACTATCAGACTGAAGTCCTCAAGCCCAGAATTGTCAGGGAAGGAAATGGATAAGTAGAGGGGAGTGGGTCAGGATTCTAGGCAGAGGGATACAGGAGCCGAGGACATGGGGAAGTGGAGGCATAAGATAGGTGTGTAACTTTACCTGAGTTAGTGTGTTCACTCAGTGGATGGTGAATGTACTACCTGACAGACACTGTGGAATACCTCAACTGAAAAACTCTTCATTCCTTGAAAGCACTGTTGAGTATGTTTTCTCCTTACAACACCAATGTTAGTGGGGTGGGTAAGCAAGTATCACCTTCTTCATCCGTGCTGCTACAGATTTGGTGACTTGGTTAAGTTTAGTTTTGTTTTTAATTGTTATGAGTGACACTAGTAGGCTTTGGGTAGTCTGAACCAAAAGGGACATTAATTGGAGTGCAAGAAGCCATGAATAACTACTGTCATCTGAGAAGGGTAATAAAGACTAGGGCCCCTGGGGAGCCCTGGAGGCAGTAGAAATTTGTGGCCTTTCCCTTTAGAGCCCTGTCATTAATGTGTCTCCTTATTCCAGCTTTCACATTTTCAATTCCCAGGAGAATCTGATTGGCCTGTCTGGGGCTATGTGCCCACCTCTGGCTGTCACATGTGGTTGGAGGGTTAGTGCACATTACAGACAGGGCCACTGGGGGCCTCCTCCAGATCTCCAGATACCAGGAAACTGCCTACCACAGACAGGCCCAAGAGAAGTACATTAACTTGCCTAAGGTCCTAAGCGGGATGCAGAACTATTGCTAGTTCTTAGACCCAGGCAGAAAGGGCTTCTATCCTTGGACCCAGTGTACTAGAAGGTCACTCTACAGAGTCTTGGAAATGTGCCTACCCAGAACCTGTACCTTTCTGCCCTACTCCTAGACTGCACTCTGGGTACCTGATACCCCTGGACTCTATTGCCCCAACCCCAAGACAACCCCAAGCTTACTTCTCAGGATTTTTTGTGATCTTCCCTGGTCTGCTTTCAGCATACAGCCTTGCCACAATGTCCAAATGCCTAGACCTAAGGAGTGGATGTTGGTAAGGAAGGATAAGCTGGGTGACCACACTCAAGTTAAAGCCTCTTGTAGTATGGGACAGAGCCAGAGGTGGGAAGAAGAGGTGGCATGAATAGGGACCAGCTTTCTCAGTTTGCCTTGTTCTGGCATAAAACTCCCAAGGAGTGTAGATTTCAAATTTTGATCCAGGAAGCCTTCCAGGTGTTTATAAAGGAGGTATATTTGTCAAGGCAAGAGAATATAATATATTTTATATAACAGCTTTTGGTATAATTTATAACCAAGTATGTAGACATGATATATGGGTCTTTTTTTTTTTTTTTTTTGAGACAGAATCTCACAGTGTTGCTCAGGCTAAGTGAGTGCCATGGCGTCAGCCTAGCTCACAGCAACCTCAATCTCCTGGGCTCAAGTGATCCTCCTGCCTCAGCCTCCTGAGTAGCTAGGACTACAGGCATGCGCCACCATGCCCGGCTAATTTTTTTCTATATATATTAGTTGGCCAATTAATTTCTTTCTATTTTTAGTAGAGACGGGGGGTCTCACTCTTGCTCAGGCTGGTTTTGAACTCCTGACCTTGAGCAGTCCTCCCACCTCAGCTTCCCAGAGTGCTAGGATTCAGGTGTGAGCCACCACACCTGGCCTGGAACCAGGTCTTTAGGAGCTTAGCTCTGTCTTCCTTCAGTGCAGTAAATCCATGGTTTCCATCACATTGTCCCCAGTGCCGAGAGGAGCACACAGTAAGTGCTCAACAAGCATATCTTGGTTTGAGAGGGTATCATCCTCTTTTAATGATCAGTAAACTTTAAATAATGAAATTTCTTTGAGACACAGACAAGCTACTGCGTTGTCATTTAAAGCAAGAATATTTTATCCCTAATCAGTTCTGCCTTTTTTTTTTTTAACAGAAGATAGTCTTCTGCCCTGTTAAAGAAGCGCTGGAGGTAGACTGGAACAGTGATAAAGGAAAGGCACAACTGAAGCGCACAACTCCTGATTACTTTCTCCTTCAAGGTGAGCACTCAAAGCAGACCTCCCCCAGGGAGGGCTTTGGCTCTGATTTCTGCAAATGTGGCTGCAGAGTCCAGGTTGTTTTGTGATGTTTGCTCTGAGTCAAATTCCTCATTAGCTAGTTGTCAGTGACCGCCTGAGAGATGCAGAGTGAATGGGGATGGAGCTCCTCATTGACCTCTGGGTTCTAATGACTTGCTTTAGACCTGCACTCTAAAGTCGATCCTGAGATAATAGTGTCACAAATAAAGCAACTTCTCTTCACCATTTCTCCCTCTTCAGAATTCTTTCTTGGGCTCAAAACCAGCCTCACTCTCATGAAAGGTGGGGTTTTTCTGTCCCCTCACTTAAAGTTAATGAGCTACTTTTCAGTCCATCCTTGCTGGTACTCAGGGGGCTGCTAGCTAAGTATTAATTGGCTTATCAGTATTGTTCCTGTGCCTGGCACTTTTAATTTTTTTTTTTTTTTTTTTTTTTTTGAGACAAAGTCTCTCTTTGTTGTCCAGGCTAGAATGAGTGCCATGGCATCCAAGCTCATAGCAACCTCGAACTCCTGGGCTCAAGCAATCCTCCTGCCTCAGCCTCCCAAGTAGCTGGGACTACAGGCATGAGCCACCATGCCCAGCTAATTTTTTTGTATATATATTTTTAGTTGGTCAATTAATTTCTTTCTATTTTCAGTAGAGACGGGGTCTCGCTCTTGCTCAGGCTGGTTTCAAACTCCTGTCCTCGAGCGATCTGCTCGTCTTGACCTCCCAGAGTGCTAGGATTACAGGCATAAGCCACCGTACCCGGCCAATTTTTAAAATATTATTTTAGAAATAATAATTATAAACAATGAGTGCTTAGTACAGGTCATTGGGGGTAGGTACTATTATTAATACTATCCCTGTTTTACAAACAAGGTAGCGAAGGCACAGAGAAATTAAGGTTATCCATGTTCTCAAGATCACGTAGCAAGTAAGTATAAAAGTAACTTGTATTGTAGAAACTACCAGAAAAGCACAAAGAAGAAAAAAATTTCCTTGACATTTTTGTGCTTTGGGATTGTGCTTCCAGACTTTTTTTTCATGTCTTGATACATGTAGCATAATATTACACAGGATACTAGAGTCCTAGAGCCACCTGTGCCCGCCCCATCTGTCCACTCCAAGGCCTGAGAGAGTCAGTTTCTCTGCTTAACTATATCCCATTTGTAGGTATACTCTTTGATAGAGAGGTGTGGCTTTTATTTAGTAAATATGCAAATCATCTTCTGGCTGCATTCAGCCAGTCTTCAGCCCTCTTTTCCCCAGGGCTTATTTCATTGACAACTGTATGCCTACCTCTTCCTTCCTTCTCCATGCAAACTCCAGAAGTATATCCCCCACGGTCGTCAGGACAGACGATTGTTGAATATGGTATAAAAAAATTCCTTGCTCCCCAAACCATATATGTATATGTGTGTGTGTGTGTGTGTGTATTTATTTTTTATTTTATTTATCTATTTTTTTGAGACAGAGTCTCGCTTTGTTGCCCAGGCTAGAGTGAGTGCCGTGGTGTCAGCCTAGCTCACAGCAACCTCAAACTCAAGGGATCCTGCTGTCTCAGCCTCCCAAGTAGCTGGGACTACAGGCATGCACCACCATGCCCGGCTAATTTTTTTTTTTTTTTAGTTGGTCAATTAATTTCTTTCTATTTTTAGTAGAGATGGGGTCTCGCTCAGGCTGGTTTCAAACTTCTGACCTTGAGCGATATGCCCGCCTCGGCCTCCCAGAGTGCTAGGATTACAGGTGTGAGCCACTATGCCCGGCCTCTAATTGAGTACTGTGTGAGATACAAGGTGATAAGAGCATCCAGCTTCCATTCTCTGTGCTCTGTGTATTAGCTCATTAAATTCTTACAACATCCATAGGAGGTAGCCAATGTACCCCATTTATAGATGTTTTTAAAAGGCACAGACTGATGAAGACCAAGGTATTGTGACTGTCCCTACACTCTGGGAGCTGGTCATTGAGCAGAGGAAGCCAAACTAATATTTTAGAGCAAAGTGAATATTTAATGCAGAAGCTGCTGACCATTGCCCTCAGAAGTTACAAGGGACTGCAAGGTGGCTCACGCCTATAATCCTAGCACTCTAGGAGTCCGAAACAGGAAGATTGCTTCAGGTCAGGAGTTCAAGACCGATTTGAGAAGAGCGAAACCCTGTCTCTACAAAAACTAGAAAACTTAGCTGGGTGTGCTGCCATGCACCTATAGTCCCAACTACCTGGGAGGCTGAGGCAGGAGGATCACTTGAGCCCAGGAGTTTGAAGTTAGCTATGATGATGCCAATGCACTCTAGCCAGGGTGAGAGAGTGATAGATACCCTGTCTCAAAAACAAAAACAAACAAAAAAGTTATAAAGGACTGGAGGAGGAGACAAATCATTGAGGAAGAAGCACTAGCTTTAACAATATGACCCACAGGGCAGACAGTGATGCACAGTTGTTGAGGACGGGAATAGGCAAAACAGACCTGGCTCTGCCATATTTTTAGTGGGTGATCTGGAGTTGCTAACTTAAATTGCCCGAGCCTCAATTTCCCCCCTGCAGAGGGCAGTGTTAATAGCAGTTCCTTCAGAGGGCTTTGTGATACACACAGAAAACACCCAGACCAGAGCATGTCCTAGAGAACTGTGTTGTCTGTGAAGCTATGAGCATTTTTCTTTCTTTTTTTGTGTACACTTTGCAGCTATGTAGTATAAGGTTTGACAATGATTCAATTTACCCTTAATTTGATCCTTTAGTAGGTATTATTAGCATGACAGCAGTCTTAGTTTAGGGCTTTGGATATGGTGATCAAAACTATATTCATGGCCAGGCTTGGTGGCTCACGCCTGTAATCCTAGCACTCTGGGAGGCCGAGGCGGGCGGATTGCTCAAGGTCAGGAGTTCGAAACCAGCCTGAGCAAGAGCAAGACCTCGTCTCTACTATAAATAAAAAAAAGAAATTAATTGGCCAACTAATATACATAGAAAAAATTAGCCGGGCATGGTGGTGCATGCCTGTAGTCCCAGCTACTAGGGAGGCTGAGGCAGGAGGATCACTTGAGCCCAGGAGTTTGAGGTTGCTGTGAGCTAGGCTGGCGCCACGGCACTCACTCTAGCCTGGCAACAAAGTGAGACACTGTCTCAAAAAAAAAAAAAAAAAAAAAAAAAAAAACTATATTCATACTTGCAGATGGTAACTTGGGAAAAGTTAAAATAAAATAAATTTTTAAAAAATGATAAAAACTACATTCATTTGTTAATAATCATAGAATTTTTTGTTGACATGGTGAAAAGCACATACAAGTTATCATTATAACTATTTTTAAGTGTACAAGTCAGTAATAATCATAGAATTTCAGGAGAAGGCAACCCCACATATTGTCTAGGCCAAAAATGAAAAATACATGCTTTCCATTCCTCCTTCCATCCCTCACCTGTGAAGATGTGGCTAGAAGAGCCATTATCATTGGCCACTGTATCTAAACCATCAAGCCACTTTCCTCATGGCCTCAGAATCCTTTACATAGCATTGCATGCAGTCTCTGTTAATTAGCACTTCTCAATGCTATTTAGGACAACTCTCTTTTTATGATATAAGACCTAGTTGGGAAGTGACTCTACATGGTTGTACAAGTTAGTGGTGCTCTTAGGTCTAAAACCCAAGTTTGCTGAGTCTTCAGGGTCTAGTTCCTTCATAGCACACACAGTGCCCTTCCTGATTTTTGTATAGCCAACAGAACCTTTCCTGGCCTTTTCTCTTAGCAGCAGATGACAAGTCCCAGCCTTTATTGTATGTTATCACGTACATATTGCCCCTGTCGGTCTTTCTGAGCTGTTAGGTCTTTCCAGAGGTACTGCAAACACTACAAGGAGTGTTCCAAATACAGTGAGCACAAGAGCCTGGTTTTCTTTCTGTTAATGCATACTAGGTTAACTCCTTGGACCACCTGTTAGACTATAGGTTCCAGAACCAGAGGGAAATGACTCTTATGGTCTCTGTCCTGGGTTATTCTTATCAGCTGAGAACCCTCAGCTTGTAACTATTAAGCTGACTTTCTATGGGTATATCACGTTATTCTTACATTCAGAGAAATGCTCCCTCCCATTTTCTGCCTGGCTATTCATATCACTGAGATTCTCTTGGAATTTGACCTCATTGGACTTTTTTTTTTTTTTTGAGACAGAGTCTCACTCTGTTGCCCTGGCTAGAGTGAGTGTCGTGGGTGTCAGCCTAGCTCACAGCAACCTCAAACTCCTGAGCTCAAGTGATCCTTATGCCTCAGCCTCCCAAGTAGCTGGGACTACAGGTGTGCACCACCATGCCTGGCTAATATTTTCTGTATTTTTTTTTTAATTGAGACGGGGTCTCCCTATGTTGCCCAGGGTGGAGTGCAGTGGCTATTCATAGCGCAGTGCCACTACTGATCAGCACAGGAGTTTTGAACTGCTCTGTTTCCGACCTGGGTCGGTTTACCCCTCCTTAGGCAACCTGATGGTCCCCGGCTCCCAGGAGGTCACCATATTGATGCCGAACTTAGTGTAGACACCCATTGGCATAGTGCACTGCAGCCCAGAACTCCTAGGCTCAAGTGATCCTCCCATCTCAGCCTCCTGAGTAGCTGTGACTATAAGGCCCACGCCACCGCGTTCGGCAATTTTTTCTGTTTTTAATAGAGATGAGATCTCACTCTTGTTCAGGCTGGTATTGAACTTCTGAGCTCAAGTGAGCCACCGCGCCTGGCCTAATTTTTATATTTTTAACATCTTTATTGAGGTAAGATATCAAGGTTTACTCACTTTAAGTGTATTTCCTTAAAATTTTTTTAAAAAATTATTTCATTAATCAAACACAATCCTCTAGTCAGTCACAAAATTTGATTGTAGTTACAATCACGTTCTTACGACAGCCTGTTGTAATTGTCAACCATAGCATTAAAGGTGCAGTACAGCTAGAGGGATGGGCAGTGGTGTGTCATGGGAAAAACACAGGCTTTGGAGACTGAGCTTGGCCTGAGCTTGGGTCACAGCTCCCACTACAATCTCATCTGGGATAACATTTGGTGTGTGAACTTTGGATCCTGGATCCTGACCTGTTACAGAGGCTAAGGGAGAATCCCACTTTCCCTCAGCTATCAGGAAGATAATGTACTGGTGATTGTGAAAGGTGTCAGTACCAGGGACATGGCTTTTATACCATTTTCATTTTCCTCTTTGGCTCTCTTCTGAACATTTTATAATCACATACTGAGTAGCACCAGGAAGGGTTTTTAAAATTAAGGTTTAGCACATTAGAAATGAATATAATTAAAAACTGGCCTTGATTTTGCCTGCTATAAAGTCAAACCTCAGTAAAATTCTCACTTTCGGATGTGGGGTGGCTTTGGGGAATATCCAGTGTGAGTGGTAAACTTTGCAGGAAGTATTTTATTTTTTTTTTTTTTTTGTTTAGCTTATTATGGAGGTACAAGTGTTAAGATTACATATATTGCCCATGCCTCCCTCCCCCCTTGAGTAAGAGCTTCAAGCATGTCCATCCCCCAAATGTGGAAGTATTTTTTTTTCATGTTTATGGCACCTAAGAATGGTTATTATGTGTTGAATACTACTTGCTGAATTACCTGGCTCTGTGCTAAGAAGTTGACATACTCTTTAATAGTCTTGTGACAACCTTTGAAGTATAGTTATTACCCTATTTTCCTATATGGCGGCTGCGATTGAGAATGGGTGTGACTGTTCAAATCAACACATAATTGGTTTTATAGGCAGAGTCGGAATTTAGACCATGAGGTCTGTGTGGTATGTGGACTATGCTCTCAACCTTTATAATATACATCTCTAAGCAAAGAGATTTTGTTACATTTCACATATGCTGCTCTGTGTGTTAGGGAAACAGGATCGCCACTATGCTGCAGAAAACTCTGGTTCTGATCGTGTATTAGACACAGAGATTATCTGACTTCTGCCTCAGATAGTGGTCTTCTTTTTTCCCCAAGAAATATTTGAATTTTATTTCTTTTAGAAAAGTATGATAATCCTAGCTCTCTGGGAGGCCAAGGTGGGAGGATTGCTCAAGGTCAGGAGTTCGAAACCAGCCTGAGCAAGAGCGAGACCCCCGTCTCTACTATAAATAGAAAGAAATTAATTGGCCAACTAAAATATATATAGAAAAAAAAATTAGCCGGGCATGGTGGCGCATGCCTGTAGTCCCAGCTACTCGAGAGGCTGAGGCAGAAGGATTGCTTGAGCCCAGGAGTTTGAGGTTGCTGTGAGCTAGGCTGACACTATGGCACACACTCTAGCCTGGGCAACAAAGTGAGACTCTGTCTCAAAAAAGAAAAGTGTGATAGGTCCAGGCGCTGTGGTTTATGCCTATAATCCTAGCACATTGAGAGACTGAGGCAGGAGGATTGCTTGAGCCCAGGAGTTTGAGGCTGCAGTGAGCTATGATGATGCCATTGCACTCTAGCCTAGGTGACAGAGTGAGACCCTATCTCAAAAAAAGAAAAGTATAGTAAAAATTATCAAGCAACTCACAAAGGTGTAAAATGTTTTTTTATTAAACTCTCTCCGTTTTTTTCCTCTTCCAAATTTCTGGGGACAGTACTATTAAGAATTTCTTGGCCAGGTGTGGTGGCTTACGCCTATAATCCTAGCACTCTGGGATGCCGAGGCAGGAGGATCCTTTGAGCTCAGGAGTTCAAGACCAGCCTGAGCAAGAGCAAGACCCCATCTCTACTAAAAAAATAGAAAAAATTAGCTGGACATCTAAAATATCTATAAAAAAGTAGCCGGGCATGGTGCCCCATGTCTATAGTCCCAGCTACTTGGGATAGGGTTAACTCTAGCCCAGGCAACAGAGTGAGACTCTGTCTCAAAAAAGAAAAAAGAAGAATTTCTTGACGATCCTCTTAAAAAATCAAGTTACAGTCATGCAGTGAGTGTGTGTGTTAAACACTCGTTGGCAGCTTGCTTTTTTATATTAATATTTAATTGATCTGGAAAGATCTTGGAGCGTATATAGAAGGATCTCCTCCTGTCTTCTTGGCTTCATAATGTAGTATACCTTTGGATGCACCGTCATCTATGACCAGTCTCATGTTGAAGGGCATGTAAGTTGTTTTCAGTTTTTCTCGGTCCTTGAAACTTATTCCTAAGATTTTTTCTAGGAATGTGACTAATGTGACCTGATAATGCCTTAGCAATCCTAGTGAGGACAGGGTACTTTACTGGATTGCACACTAAGAGGATACTTCACGAAGTTGGATTTACCATTGCCTAATGTAGCATGTAGTCGGTGCTCAATAAATATTTTTTGCATTGGTTATTGCTTGTCTGGTTATTTGTTCCACTCTAGAGGGAGAGCTATGTTCCCACTGGTGCCCCCCACAGGATCCTCTTGCCTGCCTGCTGCTGGCCCCTTCTCACCATTCCCGTACCCACCAGGCTTTTCATTCCAATATCTTCCTGGCCTTGACCTACCACTTACTCATAGGTAGACGTTTCTTAGTGCACCATTCACAATTCAGCTTCCAGGGAAGCAGCTGCCCTGTGCTGTCCGTGTGCATGCACTTGCCTTGTTTGGGTATTAAATGTTTTTCCAGTTTACTTAATAAGTTAGTGGCCAGGCCAAATAAATGCTTCCTGCTGCATTTCTCCAGTGTCTTAAGAGTTGGCCTCACCATCTGTGAGCAAAAGGTCTCATCTTTTTATTATTCTCCCATGGCATGTTGCAAAACATTAAGCGTGAGCTGGTTTCCTGTGGCAAAAAGTTGACTTTGATTTGTTCTTTTTGAGGTTACTGTGAGTTTATCATAACAGGAGTGCTAAAAATATCAGGTCTGGTATGGAAACAGCATTCACTTACCAGCGTGAACAATAACATGCAGGTTTAGCTGAGAGCAGGGAGAAATGGACTTCATCTCAAGATGAGAATTACTTATCAGAGAATCCTTGGCAATCTTAGCTTTCTCAGTTTCTGTTCTGATGAGTTGTGGAAAAGTACTCAGGCCATTTTTCAGCCATAGAATTGAAGCTTAAAATAATCTTAGACCAAACATTTTGTGAGCACCTGCTATGTGCCAGATCCCATGGCTGGGAATCATCAGAGGAGGAAGAATAGAATATGTCTCCTTGCCAGTGGAAAAGACAAACAGAAAATTCAACTCCTTGTCGGAGGGCTGTAACAAAGGGCTATAGAAAAAGCTATTGCATTGTATTGTTTGGTTTTTCAATACACTTGAATTATTCCATAATAATGAAAAGTAAACTGTTACGGGAGCTCAGGGAACTGAGGGTCTGTCCATCTCTGGGGAGTTGTGAAGTCTTGACAGAGGAGGAGACAGCTGGATTTTAAAGGACAGGCGGCCGGGCGAGGTGGCTCACGCCTGTAATCCTAGCCTCTGGGAGGCTGAGGTGGGAGGATTGCTTGAGGTCAGGAGTTCAAAACCAACATGAGCAAGAGTGAGACCCCTCTCTGCTATAAATAGAAAGAAATTTATTGGCCAACTAATATATATAGAAAAAATTAGCCGGCCATGGTGGCGCATGCCTGTAGTCCCAGCTACTCGGGAGGCTGAGACAGGATTGCTTGGGCTCAGGAGTTTGAGGTTGCTGTGAGCTAGGCTGATGCCATGGCACTTACTCTAGCCTGGGCAACAAAGCGAGACTCTGTCTCAAAATAAATAAATAAATAAATAAATAAATAAAATAAATTTTAAAAAAATAAAGGACAGGCATTTGCTTGGTGGTAAGGAGAGGTGGGACTATTGGGAGGCACAGCAGCAACAAAGGGCCAGGAGGACAGAGACGGAGACAGAGAGTTGGAGCTTAGGGGGACCTGGCCAGTGGTTTCCCAGTTGATAGGATATTAGAATCACCCAGGGAACACTTGAAAAATGCACATTCCAGGTCTAGCTCAGACTGACTGAATCAAAATACCTGAGGGTGACTTGCATCTCTACATTTTTCCTAAAGCTCCCAGGTTTCAGAAGGATCCAAGTTAGGGAAAACTGCTGCCATTGGAGGATGGGAACCTACCTATATCCAAGATAAAAGCCTTTGCTTACTCATTTGTGTATTTATCTAAAAATGTATTCAGTACTATATTTCAAATGAAAACATTATTACACTGAGGAGGGTAGAGGAACTAACCCAAGTAGCTCTTCTTTCGTTTTTGTTTTTTTGCCAAGTCCTGAAGAAATTGAACAAAGTAGCTCTTGAATATAGTATTTTGACTTGTATACCCTAAGATAAAAGAAAAAAAAACTCTAAATATTTAACTCTAGTTAGTAGGTTTGTTTTTCACAGTGGTATGGGTTAGCAATGCTGAAATTACTTTTTATTCTAGGATTGAGCGTGTAGATATAGTGTGGCTAATGAGAATCAAGTTTTCTCATTGTCAGAAAAGCATTTTCCTGTGAATATGAAAGGCGGGAAAAGCTAGAAGGAGCTCTATGGTATTCAATTGGAATTGGAGTTACCAGGATGAACTCAGAGTTTCTTTCTTTTCTTTCTTTCTTGTACTGGCCAGGCGCAGTGGCTCACGCCTGTAATCCTAGCACTCTGGGAGGCCAAGGCGGGCGGATTGCTCAAGGTCAGGAATTCGAAACCAGCCTAAGCAAGAGCGAGACCCCGTGTCTACTATAAAAAGAAAGAAGTTAATTGGCCAACTAATATACATAGAAAAAATTAGCTGGGCATGGTGGCGCATGCCTGTAGTCCCAGCTACTCGGGAGGCTGAGGCAGCAGGATTGCTTGAGCCCAGGAGTTTGAGGTTGCTGTGAGTTAGGCTGACGCCACGGCACTCACTGTAGCCTGGGCAACAAAGCGAGACTCTGTCTCAAAAAAAAAAAAAAAAGAAGTATGGCCAGGGGTAGGGGGAAGGCAGGTATCTATGGTTTCTTATATGTAGATATAGAAACAAATGTATATATATGTATTCTCAACAGTTTGTTGAAAGGGTTTAGATGCAAATATATCCCAGTAGCAATGAAGGCATTCATACTCAGATCATACTATTAATATCTTTCTCTACTAATTGGAATCAAGGCTCGTTGAAATGGCTGATTCCCCAGCTGAGATAGGAAAATTACAGGTGAGCTTGGAATATTCTGCTATGCCAGAAAGTAAAGAAGTGCTTTAAAAATGATGGGAGCAAGCCTGGGCGTGGAGGCTCATGCCTGTAATCCTAGCACTCTGGGAGGCTGGGGCGGGAGGATCCCTTGAGTTCAGGAGTTCAAGACCAGCGTGAATCCCCATCTCTACTAAAAATAGAAAAAATTAGCAGGGTGTGGTGGCACTCAGGAGGCTGAGGCAGGAGGATCACATGAGCACCAGGAGTTTGAGGTTACACTAAGCTGTGATCACACCATTGTACTTTAGCCAGAGTGAGACTCTGTGTCAAAAAAAAAAAAAAAAAAGAATGATGGGGGCATATCAAATGAATAAGAATAATAACCAATAAATGTAGAAGGAATGATAAAGATAAAAAATTTTACATTTGACCTTAACTATAATGGCAAAAATAGTTTTAAGCAAGAATCATCGGTAAATGCTAAAACAAATGGAGAAAATTTGCTGCAAAACAGTATAGGTGATTCCTCATAAGATATTTTTAAATTAGTTACAAAGAGAGACATTAGAGAACACTGGCAGATTGTACCTACACCAAGTGATCAAAGTTAACATTCTGGGACAAATAGATCTCATGCCTCCTGGTATGATGTGCTGAGGAGGACAGATCACTCTGGAATTCCTGTCCAGTGTGTGTGATCTGAGTCTAATGATGAGGAGACATCAGACAAACTCAAATTGAGGAACATTCTTGAAAATATATGGCGTGTGCTTTCCAAAAGTATCAAGAAGGACTAAGGAACTGTTCTAGATTAAAGGAGAATAAGAGATATAACTAAATGGAATGTGTAACCCTGTATTGGATCCGATAGCAGTGGATGGGTTTGGTTTTGCTTTTTGCTCTAAAGGACATTAGTGGAACAGTTGATAAAATTTGAAAAAGGTCTATAGATTAAATCTTAGTTCTGTCTCAGTGTTATTTGTACAATTTTGATAGTTGTTTTGTGGTTATGTAAGAGGAAATATACACTGAAATATTTAGGGGCAAATTATTTTCAAATTATTCAGAAAAAGAAAATTGTTCAATATGTAGAGATAAATGATGACAAATGTGGGTAGAATGTTAACATTTGGGGAGTTCTAGTGACGTTATATCGGATTTCTGTGTCTAATTTTTGTAATTTTTCCATAAATCTAAAATTATTCCAGAATAAAATTTAAAAAGGGGTGTGGGAATCCCCAACTCTTAACACCTGGAAAATCCCCGATATTAGAAGGCTGGTTGTATGATACCTGCAAAGAGCTTAGATCTGAGCTGAGTCCTTACGAAGGCTCCTTTAGCAATACATCATCATCTCTTCAGATCTGAGGATAGGAGTCTTAATCTGAAATTCATTGTGTATATTTGCCTCTGGAAAGGAACCATATAGGTTCCCCCAGATTTTTAAAGGCATCTGAGGTCTCACTGTTGTGGGAGAAATACCACACCTCTTGAGTGAGAAGAGCAAAGCCCTAATGAATCAAACAGCGATAGTAAGAACCATTCCACTGCTGACTAAGGATCATGCGGAAAGAGGCTGGGATGGGCTCCAGTTTGGGCACTTGGCTCTGCAAAAAGAATTTTCTCTGCCAAGCAGTAGTGTCAGGCAGACTGTAGGGGGGTGTGTTTGCACCACATATAAACAATTAACGGTGTTAACTGCAAACAAACCCTCAGCTTTTGTCAAGAGCTGGGCAGGACCTTACTAGGAATGCAAATGGTGGCTGGGAGTTGAGGTACTATAGGAGGCAGAGGACATCCATGGTGGCCTAAGGTGAGTCACTTTGCCCTGCTGAGCCTCCTTGGAGTAAAGATAAGGTATGAGATGTGCCTAAGATACTACCCAAGTATACTCCAAGTCAAAATGAGTCTGTTGAAAATCAGTGTTCCAAGTTGATTTATTAGTTTTGTTCTGAACCATTTGCCATTTTCTGTTTTCTGCAGAGTGTTGAGTTCAAGGTCTTGATTGGCAGCCCCTTTCACATAGAGCCCCAGTCATGCACTCTGAGTCTCTGTGGGAGTGGCATCTGCATTCATCCTCCTGCCCTCTTCCCTACCTCATATTTATATCACATCATCTCAGTGGCTTAGCTGCTATAGCAGCCTCCTAGCTGGTCTTTGCCTTCACATCTTCTAATCCATTTTCTTTACTGGTCACCAGACTGATCAGTCTAAAAACCCAAACCCTAACCATGATTCTCTTTTGCCCTCAGGATACAATTCAGACTCCCTGAATTGGCATCCTAGATCTAGGGCCAGCTGACCTCCTTTTCTCCTTTCTGCTTCCTTCTGCCCTCCTTGGACCCTGTACTAGTGTCATATTGAACTATTTGCTATCTCCTAGACATGTCACTCCCTTATTTCTCCATGTTTCTGTTACTTCTGCCTCAAATATCCTGCTTTAGCCTTTCCTCTTATCCTCCCTGCTCAGCTTCACTATTGTCTTAGGAACCTAACTCCCTACGTCTGAGTTAGACTTTCTTCCCCCGGAATCCATAGCATTCTCTGGACAGTCAGCACTCTCTGTGCTGACTGAGGGCAGCACAGGCCTGTGGCAGAGCAGGGGCTTAGTACATGTGGACTGGTTCATGGCGCTGGCCACCTGTCCCAAGTGTGGAGAATCTGGCCTATTCTTTTCTTGCTTGTTTTTTGTTCTGTTGCCCAGGCTAGAGTGCAGTGGCATCATCATAGCTGACCACAGCCTGAAACTCCTGGGCTCAAGCGATCCTCCTACCCTAGTCTCCCAAGTAGCTGGGATATAGGTGTATGGTCATCATGCCTGGCTAATTTTTTTAAAAATTTTTTTCTAGATACAGGAGGTCTCACTGTGTCACTCAGGCTGGTCTCGAACTCTTCGCCTCAAGTAGTCCTCCCACCCTGGCCTCTCAAAGTGCTGGGATTATAGCTGTGTCACCGCACCTGTGTTCTGTGATTTTTACATGACTCTGTCTCTAGACCCCAGCTTGATTTGGTGATCATTTCTCTTCAGAAGAAACTTCTTATATTAACTTTTTAACCGTTGCAAACCAGGCCATAGGCAGCCATTGCTGTTGGGGAATGGCGTTCCTCAGTGGGGTTTTGGTGTCCAGCAATGACAAGAACTGCTGAGAAGAGACAGCCACAGGGAAATGGGTTCCGATAATGGGGGAGCAGCTGAGTGCTTGTTGATTTGCTGCTGTCATGACCACAAATGTTTAAAAATAATTTGTACAGAGAAAGAAAAAAGCAGTGGTTGGCGTCTGAGTCTGTGTATGCCACTGTCTTATCGGTGGTACAGAACGCAGAGACCACAGTCATTCAGAAAGGAAGAAGGCACTGCCATGCAGAGAGGAGAGGTGAGGGGAAGGGCAGAGGTGACCCACATCACAGTTAGTGCTTTCCAGTGGATAGAGCTTGTGAGAGAACAGATTCAGGTTACTCACTGACTCCACTCCTGAATCTGTAAAATAGGCCCAGCCCCAAGGATTCACACATACTGTGAATTATTAATTTTGGGTTGTATACTTTATGGGCATCGTAATCACATTAAATCTTCATAACGCCCTTATGAGATCTGTACTTTTACCCATTTTCACATGAGGAAATTGAACCTTGGAGAGGTTAAGTCTTTTGTCCAGGGTCATCAAACCCAGTAAGTGTTAGAGTCAAAACTTGAGCCAAAGCTGTCAGGCAGTCATCCACACAAAGCCTTGTGTTTAAGCATCACCCAACTAAAGTGCTCAGTCTTTAATTATTATCATTATTAATAATATCATTATGACCCTCATTTTATCTGAACCTCACACGCACCCCGTGACATTTTCTTATTCTACTTTTGCTGAGAGGAAACTGAGGCCCACCGAGATCAGATCACAATAATGGGCAACATTGTCAGCAACCTGCCTTGTTTTTTCTTTGCAGGCCCACATCTCCCCCACCCCTGGCATTAGTCTGTGTTTCAGCCCCAAGGCCCAGCTGCAATTCTTGTTTAAAGCCTCACATCTTTTCTCTGACTGTCAGACAACAGTCACGGGAATGTCCTGTGCCATCTTCTCTCGGCAAAAGCGGTTGGCAGACAGCAACAGATGCCCAGAGTCAAGGTCATGTGCCACTCAAGTGCTGGGCTGGAGAAAAGACCCTCTCTCCCTGCTGCTTGTGACCAGGCAGGGTGGGTCTGAATGTAGAAGGCACTGTCAGAGTAGCTATGTGACTAGAGGGTGCAGTTGGCAAAGCCATGCACTCAGTGGGGGGTGAGTCCGTGGAATTTTATACTGTGTCTTCTGCACAGTTTTCCTCCGCATTTTAGATTGTTTTTGTTCTCCTCTTTTTGTAAATTAGTCTTTTCATACTAGTTAGAATATTCCACTTTAAAGGTGAGAGTCAACTCAGGAATCATTTGACTTTTTTTTTTTGAGACAGTCTCGCTCTGTCACTTAGGCCAGATGATGATGATTATTATTAATTTATTTATTGAGACAGGGTTTTTGCTGCCCAGGATAGAAGTACAGTGGCATTATCATAGTTCACTGCAACCTCAAACTCCTGGGCTCAAGCGATCCTCCTGCCTCAGCTTCCTGAGTAGCTGGGACTACAGGCATGTGCCACCATGCCCGGCTAATTTTTTTTCGTGCTCTTGCTCAGGATGGTCTCAAACCCTTGGCCTCAAGCAATCCTCCCACCTTGGCCTCCCAGAGTGCTAGTATTGTAGACATGAGCCACCTCACCCAGCCTCATTTGACATTTTTAAAGGGGAGGAATAGAGTTATTTGGCTGGGACTAGCATCTGAATGGATGGTTTGCATTTTTCTAAACTGATGGCCTCTGAGATGGGGGCGCCAAATTCATTTGAAGTGATTTTTTTATTTTAAGCATGTCTTCTGTGTTATTTCTGTGCCCAAGGTGGGAGTATAACTTAGAGGTTAGGAGTGTGGTGACTTCTGGCTGGGCAAGGTGGCTCATGCCTATAGACCCAGCTACTCAGGAGGCTGAGGCAGGAGGATCGCTTAAGGCCAGGTGTTTGAAGCTACAGTGAACTATGATAATGCCATTGTACTCTAGTCCAGGCAATACAGTGAGACGCTGTCAAAAAAAAAAAGGAAAGAAAGAAATTAGCTGGGCATTGTGGT
Organism: Microcebus murinus; assembly: GCF_040939455.1. Taxonomy (NCBI): domain Eukaryota; kingdom Metazoa; phylum Chordata; class Mammalia; order Primates; family Cheirogaleidae; genus Microcebus; species Microcebus murinus. The sequence continues at coordinate 65,813,305 of NC_134119.1, forward strand.
GCTCATCTATAGTCCCAGCTGAGGCAGGAGGATCACTTGAGCCCAGTAGTTCCAAGTGAGCTATGTCTAAGCCACTCCACTCTAGCCTGAGCATTAGAGTGAGATCCTGTTTCTTTAAAAAAAAAAAAAAAAGGCCAGGCATAGTAGCTCACGCCTGTAATCCTAGCACTCTGGGAGGCCAAGGTGGGTGGATTGCTGGAGGTCAGGAGTTCGAAACCAACCTGAGCAAGAGTGAGACCCCATCTCTACTAAAAATAGAAAGAAATTAATTGGCCAACTAAAAATATATTTAAAAAAATTAGCCAGGCATGGTGGTGCATGCCTGTAGTCCCAGCTACTCGGGAGGCTGAGGCAGGAAGATTGCTTAAGCCCAGGAATTTGAGGTTGCTGTGAGCTAGGCTGATGCCACAGCACTCTAGCCCAGGCAAGAGTGAGACTCTGCCTCAAAAAAAAAAAAAAAAAATATATATATATATATATAAAATTCAACCATCGATTAAGAGTCATGACTTTTTGTAAAAATCCTTAATACCACATTTTCCCATGCGTTGCTGAGCATTCATGCTCCTATCAGCTGTGGGTGAGGATGTAGGTCCCTTAGCTTTCTCGCTTGGGTTGAGTAATGTTGGTCTTTAATTTGGTAGGCAAAAGATGGCATCTGGTTTTGAGGTTGTTTCTGAGAAAAAGTACTCTTTCCCCATCAACAACTTTCATCTGGCTGCCTCAGAATCTCCTCAGAGAGAGTGAGGCGCAGAGGAGAGGCAGCTGCTGCTTTGCCTGTTTTGAGCTCATACATGGTGAGGTCACAGACTAGGTTTCATTGGAGAGACGAAAGGGTGGGCAGGACTTGGAGCACAAAAGGGGACATTTCAGGGGAAGTCTTCAGGGGCAGCCACTCAGGAGGTGAAGTTTTCTAGAGAAAGAGATCAAAGCACCGTGTGGCTCTGGTGGCAGGCAGGCTTATGAGTGTGCCCTCTGTAGATTGTGAGCTCCACATGTGAGGCAGGGCCTGGGGCTGTCTGGGTCACCTCTGGGTCCTCAGCACAGCTCAGCATAGGAGTGGGATAGAACTCCAGTGCTGAGGAAATGTGTGTGGAATTCATGCATATTTCTCAGTTTCTGGGTTAATGAGGAAAACTGAGAGTGAGGTAAACAGAGGAAAGTAATGTGGAGCTGGACTGAGCCAATGAGGCTAAGAACCAAAATCATGGTGGCTTCCATGAAATGTCCCTGTCTCCCCCAGCCCAGCTATGTTCCACCTTTGAGCTTCCTGCCCACTGGTCAGCCTGCACCTTGGCCCTCAGATGGTGACTTTGAAAGCAGGACTTCCATCTTATTTCCGTCTTGAGGGCAGGTGTGGTGCATTGTGAATCTTTTTCTTTTTCCTTTTTCTCACTGGATATTTGATGTCCGGCGTGATTGTAAATACTGACTGGAATTTCTTATTGTAAATAAGAAACGGAACCATCTTGAATACCTTAAACTATTCAATTCAGTTAGTAACAGAGCAGGCCGGCTTTGGATTTGGGAGGGCCTTGTGTCACTTTATTGTGAGCCACCCTCCCTAGTTTTCCCTCATTCTCCAAACACTGAGGCTTCTTGTGTAACATATTCTTCAGTGCCTGCTGTGGGGCAAGCCCTGTGCCAGGTGTTAGGTGTGTAGTGGTGAACAAAACAGACATGGTCTCTGCCCCATGGAGCATAAAATTCTCGTGGAGGAGACAAGGCAGTCGTTGTGCAAATTAATTTCCATGGGTGAATATAAAATCCCAAACTGGGAGTAAAAGCCATGAAGGGAGAGAGCAGGGTGCTGAGTGCGAATGTCAGGAGACAGCGAGGTCCAGTCAATTTCATGTCCAGAGCTCACAGCTAAGTTAGTGGCAACACAGTTAAATGAACTGCTGTGTGACACAGAGGTTACCAGAGCAAGTGTGTTGGCTTTTCTACGCCGTTTGTGGACATTGTTTAAGAGCAGTGACAATTCTGGCAAACTGTCATTTACTAAGTGCTCGCACTGCCCCAAGCACTGTCCTAGGTACTTTATACATATTTGTTCATTGAATCCTTAAACCTCACAAGGTAAGTGCTCTTAGGATTCCCATTTTACACAGGAGGCTCAGAGGCCTTTTCTTGCCCAGAGTCACAGTAAGTAGAACAGGGATCCAGCCCAGGCTCCAGAGCTGTGCTCTTAACTGCAACACCCTGCCTGTCCCCAGGCTTGGGATGGGCTTTGCAGAGAGGAGGCGCAGCAGGCCCAAAGAGCAGCAGCATGGACTTGCCAAGTGTGAGAGGGTGGGACAGGCAAATATTCAGGGGCTGGGGGCCTTGAGGACTGAGGTCGTTGTGCCTGGTCACATGACAAGATACCTCATTACGCCCCCTAATACTCTCATAGCTCCTTTTCTCATTAGCACGTTTTGTTATCTTCTGTGTAGTAGTTTTTGTTGCTCTCCCTCATGAAATGCTCTGAGAGGGCAGAGTGCCTGCTGTCCCCTGCCCAACCTAGGACCTTGCACAAAGTGATTGCTCAGTATGTATTTATTGAATGAACACTCGACTAGGTGTAGGCCCAGAGTTTTGCCTTAGTGGATAGGCTGTTATCTAAGAGGATGACTGTACTTTTGTTTTCCTGGAAGTTTACGTAACCCAGGAGTAGAGCAGATTTCCAGGCTGTTGCCAGAGATAATGAGTCTCCATTAAGCGAGCCAGCTTTGGGAGAAGGAGTCTATGTGTGGTTGGGGAGAGCCCAAGAGATTGGGGCCAGGGTGTCTGGCAGAGTAAAGCTTTAGGCATCAGTCAGGCAAATGAGCTTTTGAATAGACTTGGTTTCCACCTCCCCCAGTTGAACTGTTTTGGGGAGCAGCAGTTGGGTTGGGAGCTGATTTGTGACACTGACTTCATTTTCTTCATATTAAAATACTTTGGGTAATTAAAAAATACTTCCTTATTTGGTATGTTAGTGATTACATTAAATATAAGCATAATATTTGAATGCAATAAAAAGTAAGTATTTAATAGCAACAAACTGATTAATAGTGCTTTCCAAATTCCTGTTATAGCACTAATCTGATGTTCTGAGTTCAAATTAAATTTGAATGTTTAAATTCTTTTGCAAAGGTGGTAGTAAATCCACAGATACATACTTTTTTTCTTTTAAATACATGAAACTACCTGGGTGCAGTGGCTCATGCCTATAATCCTAGCACTTTGGGAGGCTGAGGCAGGAGGATTGTTTTAGGCCAGGAGTTCAAGACCAGCCTGGGCAACATAGTAATAATCTGTCTCTAAAAAGAAAAAGTTAGCCAGGCGTGGTGATCCCAGCTACTCAGGAGGCTGAGGCAGGAGGATCGCCTGAGCCTAGAAATTAGAGGTTATAGTGAGCTATGATCACACCACTGCACTCTAGCCAGAGTTACAGAGCGAGACCCTATCTCTAAAAAAACAAAAAAACATGAAACCATACTTGGTTTGTCTTTTTTCCAAGTTGACTTTTTCCATTACATGGACAGGTCCTGAACCTAAGCAGACACTAGCCCATCACCTCCAGTGATGAATGTCATTCCCCCAGATTTCAGCAACCTCAGTTAATTAAAAGGTTCATATGAAGTTAATCAAGTTTGGAACTCTAATTTTGTGCAGTGTTTGGATACGATTCGATGAGTCATCTTTTGGCAGAGTAGTTCTCTATCCCTGACAGTGTTTGATCTTAACAGAACGGTTTTATAATCTGTAAACTGGTGGGGAGGCACTCTTCAGAAATGCAGAGTCAACAGTGATGTGTGTGTGTGTGTGTGTGTGTGTGCTTGGCTCTTTGGGAGGGGTGGGAAGCAGAACAAAGAGGAGAATTTAATAAGCAAGAACTTGTCATGGGCTGGGGTCAGTTCTGAGGCTGTTGCCTGTCTAGAACACGGGCTTCTTCCTGCCCCTTCTCCACCCCTGCTAACTGGAGTGCTGACCTTCGAAAAAGAGTGAAAAAGGCAGCTCTGTTTGCTTTGCTGCAAATAAGTGGCTGGACTGACTGGCCCCCTTCCCAGAAGCCCTGAGAGGACTTCAGATGTGGTCAGCGAGGTATGTGGATGGTGCCAGCCTGCCGGCTCTCGTCCAAGCAAACTGCACAGGGAACAGGCAAGGGGCCCAGAGAAACTGAGGGGCCAGCTGCTGGCTGCCTGTGCTCCTCCTCTTAGTGCCATCTTATTTCTTCTAAGATAAAGCTATTCTTACTTTCTAAAGATTGATGGGCAAGGCTTTGTATGATCTGTGCCTCCACTTCTCACCCACTGAACTTAACATCTTAAAATTAACAGACCAGCTGCAAGAGGGCAGAGCCCATCAGGAAAATGCATCTCTCAGAAATATGGTCAAATGGAGGGCCCCCTGAAGCAGGGGGGGCAGGGGGGGCGATGTGCAAAGAGCCAGACCACTTGGAGTCCTGGGTGCTATGTTCCTACACGGACCTGCTGTTTCTTTTGGATCCCATTAGGGTTAAGAAGCACAGATTCTGAAGCCAGATTTGAGTTTACATTTCTGCTCCACTACTTCTTGGCAGTTACAATGACCAAGTCACTTAATGTCTCTGAATTTCAGTTTCCTGATCTGTAAAGCAGAGAAGGCAATAGTAATTACCCACCTCACTAGGCTATTACAAAGATCGAATGAGTGAACACATGTGAATATTTAGCATGGTGCCTAGCACATGGTAGGCACCATAATGGTTTGGGCTTTGATGCTCCCAGAACAATATTTTCTAACCAAAAAATGAAAAGCTTTGTGACAAGGGCTGAAAAAATTACCTCCTCTTCTTGGTCCCTTGTGACAGTTGGTGCTTCCAACCCAGTGACACAGAAATAAGATCACACAGGAGGCAGCCAACATGACCTCCTGGTGCTGTTCACCACTCTGGCAGCTTGAGAGCAAGCAGCCACCCCTGCTCAGGCAACACAGATACCCATTCTGGGTCTTGTTGCCCTGTTGTCTCAGGAGTGACTGACAGGAATAGCCATTGACATTCAGTACATTCCAATCAGAGTATCCTCTGCCTTAGCTGCGCTAGCAGGTGTCCTGATTCGTTTGTTTTCCTGGGACATTGTTGGAAAAGGGGTTTGGCACAGACAGGGAGTAACTGGCATTTCTGCAGTCTTTTCACCACCCTGCCCCCAGATGCTCACTTGATTGCCTTTCTCTACTGCAAATTGAGATAGCAGCAACACATTTGCAAAGTTAGAAGTTAAGCTTGGGTGATAGCAGATCAGTGTTAGCCAACATCCAATTTGTCGTTGCTTTGATTTGACTGCCAAGTATTCAGGTAGAAGTGAGGGTTCCAAAAGCTGTGTTCTTGAGAAAGAGAAAAGTAACATTTCCAGACAGCAAATAGTATTCAAAATAAATGGGTGTTTTGGAGCTTTTTGTTTGTTTTTTAACTTCTAATATGCAGAGCCTTATACTGGGCATATATGTGATGGTTGCCAGAGAAACACAGACCAGGGGCCTTTGTCTGACATTGGCACTGAGGAAAACATAGCCCAGAGGCAGGTTGTGTCTTCTTTTACTTGGGCTTCTGTGCTTTGAGAACTTGGGACCCTTTATAACCCACTTGTAAACTTCTCTCAGGGTTCAGTGGAACCACCTGTTGTGGCCCCTAAATTCTCTAACCACCCGGTTTATTCTCCCAACGGTCGCCGTCGTAGATGCACAGACCAGGGCTCCCTCATTTGCCTTTGTACCTTTAGCCCCACAGGTCTGCCTGGCACATCGTCGGTGCTGGTTGAATGAATGAATTCTTGTTACTTGGAAAGTGGTTCTCATCCCCAATCTGCTCATCACCAAAACTGTTTGTGAGTCTTTAAAAAGTATGACTCTGATTCATTAGTCTGGGTTCCAAATACTTGCATTTTTAAAGAGGTTCCTGGGAACTTAAGATTGTCCGAGTTTCAATCTACCTAAATTTTTAGAGAAGGAATCCTTTGTACTAATGGAGAGTATAGTTTACTGAATAAGCTTACTTTTTCAGTCAGCAAATACTGATGAGACATAAGTGAAAGTACTTTGCAAACTGTAAAGTCCCCTCTCCAAGTACTGTCCCAGAGCACCCAGGGCTTGAACCTAGAAGATCCCCATGTTTCTACTTCTACCCTGAAATGGCCTGTGTGATACGGGAGAAGGAGTGTTGCCCTTAGGAGGGACAAGGCTCAGGCCAGCTGTAACCCCTTCTTTGGGGAGCATGTAGGTGACAAGAATGCCTGCCCACATGGCATGTAGGTAACCTCATGGAGAGGGTGTAGTTGACAGTGGAAGATGCTTGTATTTTGATCAGTCTTATGTTCCTGTCTGTGTCTTTTTGTTTGGACTAAAATTTCTGGCCTTGTTGGGGTCTCCTTACACAGTAGCTCTCACTCACACCCATCATCTGAACCTTTCCTCTGGTTCACCACCAAAATTAAACATCCATTTCTGGGGGTTGACATAGTTTTTGTACTAAGGGAGGTTTTGTTACTGTTGACCTGCCTGTCTGATGAGTCTGAGTACTTGGCTGGCCTCTCTGGCTGAAGCAGCCTTTGAACTGCTGCCTAGAATGCATGCCTCCTGCTCCTGACCTCTCTTCTGGGTCTTAATAGAAACTTTTCCCTCTGCTGGAAGCTTCTGCTTCCCTCCTCCCCAGAAACTCACAAACACTTCAATCAATTGTTATTTCCTCAGAGAAGCCTTCTTGACACCACCCTGCAGATGGTGTCAGACCATCTATTATGCTATCACAGCACTTCTCACAGCAAGGTTAGATAGGCAATGATTTGATTGCCTACCTATCTAACTATATTTGTCGAATAAATGAAAAATGTATTACCTTTCACTTGGCCCACATTTTATTTTTTTATTTTTATTTTTTATTTTTTTGAGACAGAGTCTCACTTTGTTGCCCAGGCTAGAGTGAGTGCCCTGGCGTCAGCCCAGCTCAAAGCAACCTCAATCTCATGGGCTCAAGGGATCCTCCTGCCTCAGCCTCCCAAGTAGCTGGGACTACAGGCATGCGCCACCATGCCTGGCTCATTTTTTCTATATATATGTTAGTTGGCCAATTAATTTCTTTCTATTTATAGTGGAGACGGGGTCTCGCTCTTGCTCAGGCTGGTTTTGAACTCCTGACCTCGAGCAATCCGCCCACCTCGGTCTCCCAGAGTGCTAGGATTACAGGCGTGAGCCACCGCGCCCGGCCTCCCACTTGCCCCACATTTTAATTAATGTAATACTTCCTACAAAATAAAAATTTTTAATTATCAGTATCTATGAATATTCATTATAAAGAGACTGGCTTTATAACCTACCTTCTTTTTCCCTTTCCCAGTGCTCCTGAAGTTCCGCACAGATAAAGGAAGAGATCCTAGTTGTGATACGTATGGGGAAGATTCTGAGCTGTTGCTCCAGATACGGAATGATGTGCTTGACTCGCTGGGTGTGAGTCCTGACCTGCTTCCTGAGGACTTTGTCAGGTTGGTCTCAGTATTTATCACAGTTTGGTCCGGAGAGAGAAACATGTTTTCAGGATTTTTCTTGATTGGGGAAAACCTTTATGGAGACCCAAAGCCCTGAGGAAAGCCCCCTTTGCTGCCTTCTGCCACCTCCTGCAAAGTTCTGCCTCTCCACTAATGTAATAGTTTACAGAAGATACAGAGAGGGGCAGATTCTATTTTTTGCAATATGTATTTTATATTCACATGGTTCAAAATACGAGGCAAGGAAGTGTGAGATCTATAAACACTCCTTAGGATTCCAGCATGTGGAGCTGTAGGTACAGTTTAGCGAACCAGTTGTCTGCTCACTTGTGTTTAGACTGCTCTTATTGCATAATGCTGCAGTGTGTGACCTTGTGTCAGACGTGTACAGGTATAACTGCAGGATAAATTAGTAGAAAGGAAATTGCTGCGTCAAAGGAATATGATTTATCATTTGGTAGATATTGCCACTCTGCATTGTATTGGTAGCCTATCAGTTTATGGCCCCAGCAGCAAAGGCAGCCATGTTCCTAGCATCTACTCTGTCCCTTGGGGATTGGGATACTTTACTTAGGTGACTAGTGTTCTGCTCTATACACAGTCAAACTTAGGTTTTGATTAGAGAAGATCACGTGGTGGCTAGGTCATGATCTCCTTCCAGGCAATTCTGGAATCATCTGCTCACTCTTAATTCCCTTTCCATGTCTTTAGGGACTTTAGGGCTTTGCTGTGCCTCCAGGTTGTAGGAATAATAATAATAGCTACAATTTATTGAGTAGTCATTGTGTGCCAGGCATCACGTAGTAATACACAAACAACATTCTACCCTGGGTCTCACCACACTGCTACTGTCTAGTAGCAGCATACTACCTTGGTTTCTTTTCAACAGTAATGTCAATCAAAATCAAAGTCCCTTCTTTCTTTTTTTTTTGAGACAGAGTCTCACTTTGTTGCCCAGGCTAGAGTGAGTGCCGTGGCGTCAGCTTAGCTCACAGCAACCTCAATCTCCTGGGCTCAAGCGATCCTCCTGCCTCAGCCTCCTGAGTAGCTGGGACTACAGGCATGCGCCACCATGCCCGGCTAATTTTTTGTATATATATTTTTAGTTGGTCGATTAATTTCTTTTTATTTTTGGTAGAGACAGGGTCTCGCTCAGGCTGGTTTTGAACTCCTGACCTCGAGCAATCCGCCCTCCTCGGCCTCCCAGAGTGCTAGGATTACAGGCAGTGTGCCCGGCCCCCTTCTTTCCTTAGTCCTTCCTTTCTTCACTTCTGGCTGGGAACCTCCCGTAGACTCTTAACAAACCCTACCCTATTTAGAGCCAGCAGTGGTATCTGAACCACCTGTGGAGCTCTGAACCAAAAAGCCATCGTCCAAAACTAGGCAGCAGTTTACAAGGCACTTTTGTAACATTGGCACGGTTGGGTCAGGGCCTGATGACACTGCAGGCTTGGGTGAGTCCCTGTCCTGTGCTGACACAGCTGGGCACTCATTGCATGGTGGAGGAAGGACCAGTGTAGCAAGTGTTTCTCTTCTGTGCTTCACAGCAGGAGGAGGGACTGGGTCACACAGGGCATCAGTTCCAGCAGACCCAGCCAGGCAGTCAGCAGCAAGCCGACGCTGCTTGCTGTACTGGTGCCGGGTGCCGGGCCGTGAGCGTGCAGCCGAGTGGCTAATTTGGGCATTTAGAGTGATGAACGGTCTGGCTCTGCATCACCGGCCAGCAGAGTTGAAGGCTCTGCTTCCCAGAAGGGGAAAGCCACAGGCTAATGAGCTGCTGGCCGCTTCTCTCTCCGAAGTGTTTGCTTCCCTGCCCACCCTCTTTGCAGAAACCACTTTCCCACGTCTAGGTCTCATGTGCTCAGGCGCTCCCACTCTATTGCCTTTCTAAGTAAGAGGGGTTCGGTGGGCTCTTGAAGTCTGTCTGTAGATAGGCCGCGAGATGGGATAGGGATGCGATAGGGATGCCGGCGAGGAAATGAGGCTCCGTCTCGCAGCTGAGCTCCGCTCACGATTGCCTGCTGCCACCGCCCCGAGCAGGGCGTGCAGGAGGGAAGCCTGTGCACAAGTCTTCCTCTCCCTCATCCGTCTGCCAGCTCCCTGTGCCGTCCTTTACGTTATGTTATTTATTCTCTCTTCAGAGAACTTTGTTGTTTTTCTCATTATGAAAGTAACAGATGCCCAGTACCAGAAATTGTAAAATGGAAGAAAGGATGGATGGTCCATAATCCCAGACACTGCAACATTTCGGGGTTTAGCCTCACAAACATTTCTGTATTTACTTATGTTTTTTTCTCATTTTAAATATCAAATGGGATCATACTATCTATACTGTTTGATAGCGTTTTCTCCAAGAATATGGACCTGTTTGTGTCTATAAATATAGATTGATATCACTAATATTTCATGTTTCATTGTCTGGACATACGGTTATTTAACCAATGCTTTATTGGTAGATATTTATGTTATTTATATTCTTTTACTTTTATAAACACTTTTGATAAACATGCATAATTTGTATATTTATATAACTTTACTGGGTTTTAAAATATTTTTTTATTGAGGTAAAATACACTTAACATAAAATTATCATTTTAATTTTTTTTTTTTTTTTCTTTTTAATGTGAGACAGAGTCTCACTTTGTTGCCCAGGCTAGAGTGAGTGCCGTGGCATCAGCCTAGCTCACAGCAACCTCAATCTCCTGGGCTCAAGCGATCCTCCTGCCTCAGCCTCCCGAGTACCTGGGACTACAGGCATGCACCACCATGCCTGGCTAATTTTTTGTATATATATTTTTAGTTGGTCGATTAATTTCTTTCTATTTTTAGTAGAGATGGGGTTTCGCTCAGGCTGGTTTTTGGACTCCTGACCTTGAGCAATCTACCCGCCTTGGCCTCATTTTTTTTTTTTTTTTTTTTATTTTATTTTTTTTATAGAGACGGGGTCTCGCTCTTGCTCAGGCTGGTTTCGAACTCCTGACCTCGAGCAATCCGCCCGCCTCGGCCTCCCAGAGAGCTAGGATTACAGGCGTGAGCCACCGCACCCGGCCTCTGGCTTCATTTTTTTTAAAATTTTTTTTTATTTTATTTTATTTTTTGAGACAGAGTCTCGCTTTGTTGCCCAGGCTAGAGTGAGTGCCGTGGCATCAGCCTAGCTCACAGCAACCTCAAGCTCCTGGGCTTAAGCGATCCTGCTGCCTCAGCCTCCCAAGTAGCTGGGACTACAGGCATGCGCCACCATGCCCGGCTAATTTTTTTTATATATATTAGTTGGCCAATTAATTTCTTTCTATTTATAGTAGAGACGGGGTCTTGCTCTTGCTGGTTTCGAACTCCTGACCTCGAGCAGTCCGCCTACCTCGGCCTCCCAGAGTGCTAGGTTTATAGGCGTGAGCCACCGCGCCCGGCCTCGGCCTCATTTTAACTATTTTTGGTCTATAAATCTTTGGCATTATCATGTAACCATCACCACTATCCATTTCCAGAATGTTTTCACCTTCCCAAGCTATAACTCCATACCCATTAAACATTAACTCCACACTTCCTCCTCCTCCTAGCCCCTCTGGTATACTGTCTGGCTGGTACACTGGTAACCTCGAGTATATAGTTTCTGTCTCTATGAATTTGACTATTCTAGTTACCGCATGTAAGTGGAATCATACAGTATTTATCCTTTGTGAATTTAATGGTTTTTAAATTACACAAATAGTATATATGTTTGTTACAGAAAAGTCAGATGGCACAGAATAAACTCAAATATGACAGTGCAGGTCACTCATAATTCTATTCCCCAGAGAAAACCTGGAACCATTTGTTGTCACTTGGTTATCCCAGCATATGTAAAATCAACAAAATGCTTTATAGATTTTTTCTTTTATTGGGAGGGAGACAGGTTCTCACTCTGTTGCCAGGGCTACAGTGCAGTGGTGTCATCATAACTCACTGCAATCTCAAACTCCTGGGCTCAAGCCATCCTGCTGCCTCAGCCTTCCAAGTAGTTGGGACTACATGTTTACACCACCATGCCTGGCTAATTCTTCTATATTTTGTAGAGATGGGGTCTCGCTCTTGCTCAGGCTGGTCAAAGTCCTGATTTCAAGTGATCCTCCTGCCTCAGCCTCCCAGAGTGCTAGGATTACAGGCGTGAGCCACCATGCCTGGCCTGCTTTATAGGGGTTTTATTTTTTTCTTCTTTTTTGGGGGGGGGGCATGTCATTATTTAAACAATGCTTTATAGGTTTTTAAAAAATATTCATAATATTTGTTGTTAATAAAGGTGATTGAAAAAGGTATGACCTTTTTAGGAAATATAGAAACCTTTTAGAAATATAGAAAGAGCCTTTAAAATGTTCTCTTTTTGGCCTACTAATTTTGCTCGTTTATAATGAGAATATACCCTGAAGAAATAATGCCAAATAATATGAGCAAACATTTTTGTACAAAAGATAATCATTATGTTATATATAAGAATGAGAGATTAGGCCAAGCATGGTGGCTCACACCTGTAATCCTAGCACTCTGGGAGGCCGAGGCGGGCAGACTGCTCGAGGTCAGGAGTTCAAAACCAGCCTAAGCAAGTAAGCGAAACCCCATCTCTACTATAAATAGAAAGAAATTATTTGGCCAACTAAAAATATATAGAAAAAATTAGCCAGGCATGGTGGCGCATGCCTGTAGTCCCAGCTACTCAGGAGGCTAAGGCAGGAGGATTGCTTGGGCCCAGGAGTTTGAGGTTGCTGTGAACTAGGCTGATGCCATGGCACTCACTCTAGCCTGGGCAACAAAGCGAGAGACTCTGTCTCAAAAAAAAAAAAGAAGCAGAATGAGAGATCAGAAATGCATTAAAGGCATAAAGGTATAGAACAATGCAGTATTATATAGGGCTCAAAATGATGTTTGTTATAAAAAAGGCAAACATAGAAAAATTGAGGCCGGGCGCTGTGGCTCACGCCTGTAATCCTAGCTCTTGGGAGGCCGAGGCGGGCGGATTGCTCAAGGTCAGGAGTTCGAAACCAGCCTGAGCAAGAGCGAGACCCCATCTCTACTATAAATAGAAAGAAATTAATTGGCCAACTGATATATATATAAAAAATTAGCCGGGCATGGTGGCGCATGCCTGTAGTCCCAGCTACCCGGGAGGCTGAGGCAGAAGGATCACTCGAGCCCAGGAGTTTGAGGTTGCTGTGAGCTAGGCTGACGCCACGGCACTCACTCTAGCCTGGGCAACAAAGTGAGACTCTGTCTCAAAAAAAAGAAAAAGAAAAAGAAAAATTGAAAGGATGGTACAATAGTGAATACCTATTATCTGCTCAGCTAGCTTCAGTTAGCATTTTGCTTTTTGTTTTGTGAGGGTTGTGACATCATGATGACATGATACTTAAAAATACATCAAAACTCATCTGTTGCATTTGTGTCTTCTATCTCTTTTAATCTAGGATAATGGTTGGCAAACTGTCTTGCCACCTGTTTTTGTAAATAAAGTTTTATTGGCACACTTACTCATTTACATATTATATGTGACAGCTTTTGTGCTACACCAGAGTTAAATAGTTGTAACAGAGACCATATGGCCTATAAAGCTGAAAATATTTATTATCTGGTTCTTTACAGAGAAAGTTTTTCAACTCCTTATCTAGAATGGTTAACTGATTTGTCTGATTATTGTGATGACGTTTGTTTTGTCTTATTCAATTTTTATTATTTATATTCAGGCACAGTAAAATTTTTTCTTTATGGTGTGTTTTTAAAAAATTCACATTTAGTAAAATTTATTCCTTTTTAGTACACAATTCTGAGGTGTTTGTTGGGGGTATTCAGTTCTATGAATTTATTTAAAGATATAGATCACTACCACAATCAAGATACAGATTGCTTTTTTTTTTTTTTTTTTTTTTTTTTGAGGCAGAGTCTCACTCTGTTGCCTGGGCTCAAACAATCCTCTGTCTCGACCTCCAGAGTAGCTGGGACTACAGGCATGCGCCACTATGCCTGGCTAATTTTTTCTATATATTTTTAGTTGGCCGATTAATTTCTTTCTATTTTTAGTAGAGACGGGGGAGGGGGGGATCTTGCTCTTGCTCAGGCTGATTTCGAACTCCTGATCTGGAGCGATCCTCCCATCTCAGCCTCCCAGAGTGCTAGGGTTACACCATGCCCGGCCAAGATACAGTTCACTTTGATCATACCACAAAATTCTCTGAAGATGCCTTGCTTTAGTCGGCCCCCTTGCTACCTGCAACCACTGATCTAGTCTCTATCCCTGGAGTTCTGCCTTTTTCATAATAGGATATAAATGGTATTCAGAGTCTTTTGAGTCTGGCTTTTTTTACTTAGCTTAATGCATTTGAGATTCATTCATGTGGTATAAATTAAAAGCTTGTTCCTTTTTATTACCCAGTAGTATTTTATTGTATGGATATACCACAGTTTGTCTGTTTGCCAGATGAAGGACACTTGGATTGTTTTTGGCAATTATGACTAAAGCCAGTATAAATATTCATATGTTCTTGTATGAACATAAGTTTTCATATTCACTGGGGTATATAATTGCTGAATCATATGATAACACTACGTTTAACATTTTGAGGAACTGCCAAACTGTTTTCCATAGTGGCCACAATATAGTCTTAGCAGCAATGTATGAGGGTTCTCCACATCCTTGCCAGAGAGTGTCACTGTCTCTTTTATTTTAGCCTTTGGGAGTGTTAAATTGTAGTTTATTGTGGTTTTTTTTTTTTTTTCTTATTGTAGTTTTGAATTGCGTTTCCCTAATGACTAATGACATAGACCATCTTTTTATGTGCTTGTTGGCAATTTGTGTATCTTCTTTGGAGAGATGCCTATTGAGATCATTTGCCCATTTTAAAATTGTTATCTTTTATTGTTAATTTGTAAGAGTTCTCTATATACTCTGTATACAAGTCAGATACATGATTTGCAAATATCTTCTCCCATTCTGTGGATTGTCTTTTCACTTTCTTGATGATATCCTTTGAAATACAAGTTTTCAATTTTTATAAAATATAATTTCTCTATTTTTTCTTTTTTTCACACGTACCTTTGCTGTCATAGCTAATAAAGTATTAATTCAACAAGATCATGAAGATTTACTTTATTTTTTTTTCTAAGAGTTTCATGTTTTAGCTCTTATATTTAGACCTGTGACTCACTTTGAGTTAATTTTTGTACATGAAGGTAAGGGTCCAACTTATTCTTTTGCATATCAAGATACTAGCACCATTTGTTGAAAAAATTTTCTTTCCCCATTGAGTGGTCTTGGTACCACTGTCAAAAATCCATTGACTATATATGTAAAGCTTTATTTTGGGTCTCAGGTTTATTCCATTGATATGTATTTCTGTCCTTGTGCCAATATGATGCTGTCTTGATTACTGTATCTTTGTGTAATAAGCTTTAAAATGGGAAAGTATGAGTTCTCCTAACCATTTGCTCTTTTTTTTTTAAGATTGTTTTGACTATTCTGGGTCTCTTGCATTCCCATCTGAATTTTTTTTAAGAGACAAGGTCTTGCTATGTTTGCCCAGGTTTATCATGAACTCAAGTGAACAGAGCTCAAGTGATCTTTCCACCTCAGCCTCCTAAGTAGCTGGGACTACAGGTATGCGATACTGTGCCCGGCCCCATCTGAATTTTTTTTTTTTTCTTTTTCCTTTTTTTTTTTTTTTTTTTTTTTCTTTTTTGAAGTATCTCTTCTGTGCTACCCATCTGAATTTTAGTGTGAGTTTATCCTTTTCTACAACAAAAGCAGCTGTAATTTTGATAGGGATTATGTTGCATATGTAGATTAATTGGAGGAGTATTGCTATCTTAACAATATTAAGTCTTCCAGTCCATGAACATGGGATATCTTTCCATTTGTTTAGATCTTCTATAATTTCTTTTAATAATGTTTTGTAGGCTTCAGAATATAAATTTTATGCTTTCTTTGGTAAATTTATTCCTAAGTATTTTATTCTTTTGGATGTGATCATAAATGGTGGAGTTATTTTCTTGATTTCATTTTCAGAATGTTTATTACTAGAAGTATAGCTGATTTTTTTTTTTTTTTTTTTTGAGACAGAGTCTCACTTTGTTGCCCAGGTTAGAGTGAGTGCCGTGGCGTCAGCCTAGCTCACAGCAACCTCAAACTCCTGGGCTCAAGCAATCCTCCTGCCTCAGCCTCCCAAGTAGCTGGGACTACAGGCATGCGCCACCATGCCTGGCTAATTTTTTCAAAATATATTAGTTGGCCAATTAATTTCTTTCTATTTATAGTAGAGACGGGGTCTCGCTCTTGCTCAGGCTGGTTTCGAACTCCTGACCTTGAGCAATCCACCCGCCTCGGCCTCCCAGAGAGCTAGGATTACAGGCGTGAGCCACCGCGCCCGGCCTATAGCTGATTTTTGTATATTGATCTTCAATCCTGCAACCTTATCGAACTCATTTCATAGTTTTTCTGTGTATTGCTTAGGATTTTCTGTACACTGGATCATGTCATCTGAGAATATATCATTTCTTCCTTTCCCATCTGGATGTCTTATTTCTTTTTCCTTCTTAATTGCCTTCATCTCAACCTCCAATGCAATCTTGAATATCAGTGGTAATAGTAGACATCCTTTCTTATTCCTTATCTTAGGGGGAAAGCTGTCAGTCTTTTACTCTTAAGTATAATGTTGGTTGGGGTTTTTTGGTTTGTTAGTTTATTTGGTTTGGAGACAGAGTCTCACTCAGTCTTCCAGGCTACCAGGCTGGATGGCATCATCATAGTTTACTGCAACCTCAAACTCCTGGGCTCAAATGATCTTCCTGCCTCAGCCTTCCAAATAGTTTGTACTACAAGTGTATGTCACCATACATGGCTTTATACACACACACACACACACGCGCACACACACACTATTTTTAGTGGAGATGGGGTCTTACTCTTGCTCAGGCTGGTCTCGAACTCCTGAGCTCAAGCGATCCTCCTTCCTCAGCCTCCCAGAGTGATAGGATTACAGGCGTGAGTCACTGCATCCTGCCTGTTAATTGTGGTTTTGACCTTTATTCAATTAATATGACATGTACTACATTGATTTTTTTTTTTTTTTTTTTTTTTTAAGATGTTAAACCTGCCCGGGCACAGTGGCTCACGCCTGTAATCCTAGCTCTCTGGGAGGCCGAGGCGGGCGGATCGTTTGAGTTCAGGAGTTCGAAACCAGCCTGAGCAAGAGCGAGACCCCGTCTCTACTATAAATAGAAAGAAATTAATTGGCCAACTAATATATATATATATAATTAGCCGGGCATGGTGGCACGTGCCTGTAGTCCCAGCTACTCGGGAGGCTGAGGCAGGAGGATTGCTTGAGCCCAGGAGTTTGAGGTTGCTGTGAGCTAGGCTGACGCCACGACACTCACTCTAGCCTGGGCAACAAAGGGAGACTCTGTCTCAAAAAGAAAAACAGAAAAGGAAGCTGAGCATGGTAGCAGGCATCTGTAGTTCTAGCTACTTAGGAGGTTGAGGTGACAGGATCCAGGAGTTCAAGGCTAGCCTGCGCAACATGGTGAGACACTGTCTCTAAAATTAAAAACAGAAAAGGAAAAATATCCCCACTTTTGATTATCTTTGAATAATAGAATTATGGGTGATGACGGTTCTTTGCTGCAGTTCTCCATATATGGTAGAGCTCTGTAGTGGACTTCGAAGAGCAGGAAGGAAAGTGAACTGTGCGGCCAAACAGAATGGGAGTGCTGTGATCCTGGGCGGGGTGTGAGGAGGCAGACACCTTCAGAGACAGCTGGTGGGAGTCGGAGTGGACACAGCCTTTCTGGAGGGCATCTTGGCGATACATAGCAAGACCTAGCACTCTATATTTAGAATTTTGCTATAAGGAATTACTTGGCCACCTGTGCCAAGATGAATGATTACAGTGTTGAACAGCTTAAATATCCCTCAATAGGTTATAGAACAGAAGGAATAATAGTTGGTATTATTCGAGTTTAAAATTATATCTATTTAGATATGCACACTTTTTTTTTTAAGTATCTAGAAGGATGTGCGCCACACTGGGAGGATTGTAGGCAGTCTTGGTGGTAGCGTCCCTTAGTGAGGCTTTCCCTCTCACCTGTCTCTGTTCCCCTTCGCTTGGTAACATACACCTTTATGTTCAGGAGTGGGAGAGGCAGAGCACACTTCCCTGGGGAGGTGGTAGAAGAAAGTATTCTGCTCTGCAGGCTGGGTGACAATAGCGTCAGTGCCCCATCCTGGCCCAGAAAAGGGTTGGTTTCTGTGTGTGTTGTGAACACTTCTGCCCTCCTGTCTTGATTTCAGGCCCCAGATTTCCCATGCCCCTTACATGTTAACACAGGCTTGTTCCCTGACATTTGTCTGGGAGTAGCATATAGAACACACCACCCATTATGGGTAAGAAGAGAATTGCAGGAATGTGACCAGGGCTGTAAAACATCTGATATTTGTAGGACCTTATTTTTAGGAAGCACAGATATAGTCTTTCCTTTAACTTAAAAAAGTATTATGAAAGAATTCTGCTTGTCAAAGTTCAGAGGTCTTTCCCAGCCACTTACGGTTTCATTTTCACGCCTAGATGCCAGCATTAGCACTGCTATGTGAATCGACCCCTCCTGGTAAGAGATGTTTTTCTGCAGGAGAGCCCACTGCCGATCTTTCCCAGATGTCGTCTGCGCTCCTGTTCCCCAGCGCTCTGTTTCACTTGTCTTCCTTCTCTTTTAGGTACTGCTTCTCTGAGATGGCCCCAGTGTGTGCGGTGGTTGGAGGAATTCTAGCACAGGAAATTGTGAAGGTAAAAAGTCACTGTGGAGCAGAAGACAGTTGCCCAACACACCGTGACTTTGTCCGTGTGCCAGCAGAGACCACCCGGGCTGTCTTAGCAGCCTGCTTTCTCTCACCCCACTCACCTTTGCTTCATGCCTGACCCTTTTCCACACCAGCCGGTTCTTTCCAGCCCATCCAGGTGGCCATTCAGCGAGTGACATTGAACACCTGCTCTGAGCTTAGCTCAGAGCTGGACAGTGCTTTTAAGGTGCCATCCACTATCCCCTGGGTTACCTGCGGTTAGCTAGTGCATATTGCATTGGTCAGGGCTCCTGCTTCTCACGGCTCTAGGAAGTAGGTACCACTGGGATCCCCGTTTAAGAGAAAAACACTGAGGCCCAGAATAGAACCTGTGCTCGTAACCTCTATCCAGTTTCTCCCCATCCATCACCATGGCGTCAGAGCCCACTTTTTAACCTACATCATAGGGGTTTTTAGAGAGGGGAGAAAAGTCCTGCAAGGCTCTATGCAGGGTGACCCGTGACTGCGTTAGGTAGGGAAATATCTCATACTGAGTCACATTACCGATAACTAGCACAGCTCTTGAGTCTCTTGGAACATGTGGGTTGCTAAAACTGTAGCATGCCTCTAAATATATTTATTTTCTTTAGGGACATTGATATTTGCCCCAAGAAGTTAAATTTGCTTTGTGGGCTCCTGCCTGCTATAGTGGGCTTGCAGTGATGGTGTGTCCCTTTCTTTCAGTGGGCACTGAGGCGATGTGGAGGGAAGAGAAGCATGCGGTGGCCATACCTGTTTCCTTGGCCACATGTTCTGCTTATCCCAGAGTGCTGTGAAAATTCCGGTTTATATGCCCAATCTGAGAAGGCTGTAGTGGCTGCCCAGAGGACTGTATTGTAAAGGATTCTGGGGCTGCCTGTAGACAGACTCGGCAGGAGAGAGTGCAGTGATGGAGAGGCCATCAATGGGATGGGGAGTGGGAACATGCAGATTTTCGTTGCCTAAAATAATGACACCACCACCGCCACCACCAATGATAATAGCACTTATTGAAAGCCCATGATGCACACACAAAGCCACAGTTTTTCCCATGGATAACCTTATTTCGTCATACAGCGACCCTGTGAGGTCAGAGCTGTAGTGACTGCTGCTGTCGCCATCACCTACTGCTGTGGGCAGGGACACCTGCCGTGGGTGGTGTGGACAGAGAAAAAGAAACATGATTTCAACCTATGGAAGCATGACCGGACAGCAGATATGGATAGAAAATACGGTGTTTGGAAGGATGTAAGAAAGGTAGGAAGCAAAGATGATCGCCCTCTAACACGCAGTGTGTACTTTTTATGGGTTTATAAAGCAGGAACTGAGGTGCAAAGAAGGGAAGTCGCTGCCCAGGCTAGTCAGGCTGGCTGTTCTGGTTTCTGGGCCTATGCTGCTCACCGCTTGCCAGTTGTGCCACAGGTGTCACCCCTTAATGGCACCCCCATCCAGAGACTCTGTGTGGACCCCAGGGCCACTCTCCTTGCACCCTCAGCCTCACTTTTATACCTCACCTTGAGAAGCTGCTCCTTGAATTTCTCATGTGGGATGGAATAGCTAGAAGTCAGGGCAGGTGGCCCTGACCCCATCGTTTGTGGCGGCTTCTCTACATCCCCATCCTAGTGCAGCCCCCTCCTTCCTGCCTGCTGGGGACAGCTGTTGCCCAGCGTCCTATTTCTGTTTATCCCAGATAGCCAAAGTACTCTGCATTCTTGGTTGCTGGGCGTGTTTGGAATCTCCTCCTACCCCATCTTGCTTAGGAAGTGCTTTACCTTTTGCCCCATGTTCACCCCATGCCCTGCTCTCGGCCCCGCCACTCCCCCCTACTCAGCACAGGTCCAGCCGTCAGCCAGCTGGCAGGAGCGCCCTGTGGTTGAGGGCCCCACACTCGCCCTTTGCTGTCTGACCCTGCCTACAAAAAGCACACTGGTGTCAGAGGGCGATCATCTGCTTCCTACCTTTCTTACGTCCTTCCAAACGCCGTGTTGGATATCCGTATCTGCTGTCCTGTCGTGCTCCCTTAGGTTTAAATCATATTTCTTTTCTTCCATCCCCACTAACCGTGGCAGGTGTCCCTGCCCACAGTAGCAGAGGGGATAGTGAAAGCGGCAGTCACGCCAGGCTCCATGTTCAAACGTATGTCATCTCCTGTAACTTGAGTTTGGGTTCCAGCAGTTCCAACTGTGGGCGTTGAGCCCTTCCACCTGCCTGACTTCACGGGATCTGCACACATTGGTGAAAGCCCCCTGGCCTTCACCAGCAGCTTCCGCTCGCTCCGAATTTCCCATGTGCGGGCAGGTGCTTTTCACTCGCCTGTTTTCTGTGCAGGCCCAGAAAAGCAAACTTCTGTCTGATGCAAGCTCCATGCAGACAGAGACCTTCTCAGAATCTTTAATGTCTCGCATAATACCTGGCACACAGTAGGTGCTTAATAAAATTTCCCTGGATGAATGGCTGGATAACCACTTGTGGTGGGAGTAATCGTCCCCATTTTACAGATGAGGCAGGGGAATGAGATGGGTACTCAATTCAAGGAGGAATAGTCCCGGATGTGTGGAGCCTGTTCCTGACCTCCTCAAGGAGGTCACCTTCCTTATGAACGATGGGACAGTGTTCCCGGGAACCATGAAGCCCTGCCCTGGCCCCTTGCTTAAGTGATATTCTCTTTAAATGGCAGCTTATAGTAAACTTTCAACCCCCTTGGGTTAAGCACCAAGCTCTGATAACCCTACAAGATAATCACTGTTGCCGTCGCTGAGTGGTATCGCCCAGGCCCTCTGCATCCCAACCGTGGCCCTCTGTGGAAAGCTGGCAGCATTGTGTCCTCATGGAAGAGCTGCCTCTGCATCAGTGTGTGTCCCTTGAGTAAATGTGTCCCCTAGGGTGGTAAAGGCTGAGGCCTAAGATGTGTTGAAATGAACAGCTGCCTTTCTCAGTGGAATAGTCACGAAGAATCGTTTGTGCTGTTTGCTGTGCGGTGGGGAAGGTGGGACTTCGCACTAGCCGTGGTTTAGACACTCAGATACGCGGCTTCTCTCAATCCCCAGGATAATACGGTTGTGATGCTCAGGTTACTCACAGAGTAAGGAAGGTTCAGAGAAGTGAAGCGATCTCCCCATGATCTCTCCACACAGCTGGGAGGGACAGAGGAAAGAGAGGACAATCAAAATTGTCTCCAGACGTTGCCGCGTGGGCCCTGGGGAGCAAAGTGGACTCCAGTTGAGAGCCACTGCCCTGGCCTGCGCTGAGAACATTCCCCCGGCGTGTCCCTTCACAACACAGAGCTGAATCCTCTGTTCGTTTCTCTCCCCAGGCGCTGTCTCAGAGGGACCCTCCTCACAACAACTTCTTCTTCTTTGATGGCATGAAGGGGAGTGGCATTGTGGAGTGCCTCGGCCCCAAGTGAGTCCAAGGCTTGGTGGCCCTGGAGATGGTGACCCACAGCAGGCCCACATGTATTCCCTGTCCCCTACCCCTGTCAGACGAGGGACAAGTGAAGTCACTGGCCCAATATGAATCATTTCTGCCAGCAAGGAAGTGGTGCTTTTGTCACCAGCAGCTGCTGCATACAAGGGCGCAGGGACGACTGTCTCCACTCCAACACTGTTCAGGCTATCTGCCACCCCAGGCCTGCCAGCTCCCCTGAGTGGCGATCACCTTAAGGCACCCCTCTGCCCCCTCTCTGTCTTGGTGCCGTCACGGCGTCACCAGCCCTCTGGGGCATTGCTGGAGGTGCCTGCCAGGAACCAGCACGGCCTGTTGCTTAGGAGCCGCTTGCCACCTTCTTGGACTTATTCCCCACCTGATGTCACACAGAAAGGAGCGTGACTTCAGGTGGGGAATAAGGCCCAGGCCCGATGAAACACCAGTGGAACCACAGTTCCAAATGCAGACAGGTGCCCCGAGAGGAAAGCGCGACAGGCGGAATGTGTTTCCTCCAGAGTTTGAGATCCTGACAAACAACAGGTGGCATCTGGTGGGCCGTTGTTGAGTTTAGTTAGGATTAGTCATGTTCCAGCCTGGATTGCGAAGAGAGGAAATGTTACCACGTCGTGGATGTTAGGGGAAGACCTTGCGAGCTGAGTATCAGTGAGAGCTTGTTTTAAAAAGGCGGATGCCTGGGGCTCGGGCTGGGGTGGAGGAACCGCAGTCCCTGATGCAGCACAGACGGTTCTGGAAGCTGTTCCATTTAAAGGCTGTGTCATTTCTTCATTACCCCCTGAACTGCAGCTGTTTGTGTTTTATATGTTTTCTGTGTTTTCTTTGGTTCTTTTATTAATAAAAGGAATGATAATAGAAATAAAGTTATTTGTTTTAGTATTTGCTTGTTTTTCTTCCACTTTAGAAAATTCTTACAGGGCATGATCTTACCAGTTGCCTTAAGAGTTCTCCCCTCTGTCCCCATTCCTGCCACCATTTTTTCCGGGTGATGCAGCAAGAGTTAGATTGCTCAAATTCTAGAGTGTGTCGATGCTTCTGGTTCCATTTGTCTGTTGAGTAATTCAGCTCACTAGTGGACATTTCAGTGGCAAGAATTATAATAAGAAATAAAACAGTTGATATTAGTGCTACCATCTATTTTTTATTTATTTATTTATTTTTGCTTTGTTTTTTTTTTTTTTTTTACTACCATCTTTTTTGTGGATTCTCTATATGCCAGGCATTGTCCGAAGTAAAAGTGGGTGATGGCCCCATTGTAAAGTTAGGAGCTGGGTGCGGTACTGGTAGGATTGTTACTCAGGAGGCAGGAGGATGGCTTGAGACTAGCCTGGGCAACATAATGAGACCCTGTCTCAAAGAAAAAAAAAATTAAGTGACGTTTGACATGCCCAAGTCCCATGGCTGGTAAGGCCAGAGCATTCATTGGAACACCAAGTTTGTCTTGACTGGGCAGCCAGAGCGCATTCCAGTTCCCCTCACTCTTTTATTTTTGAGTAAGAGTCTCACTCTGTTGCCCTGGCTAGAGTGAGTGCCGTGGCGTCAGCCTAGCTCACAGCAACCTCAAACTCCTGGGCTCAAGCGATCCTCCTGCCTCAGCCTCCCGAGTAGCTGGGACTACAGGCATGCGCCACCATGCCCGGCTAATTTTGCTACACATATTTAGTTGTCCAGCTTACAGGCGTGAGCCACTGCGCCCGTTCCCCTCACTCTTGCTCGTGTTTCTCCTTAATGTAGAATGCTGCTTGATTTAAATAGTCCCTTTCCTGTTTCAATCCTGCTGCAGTCAGCGGGGAAATATTAATAAATGAGTCTCCACTGGGAAAAGGAACTTGATCCCCAACCGTCCGCCACCCCTGCTCCTACCCTAGGTGGGGCTGGGGCTACATTTCTGGAAGAGGTCCCTGTCTGTGCACCTTTAGTGCCAGGATCAGCAGTTTCATTGCTGTGTGAAAATCTCCCCTGGTCTTTGAATTTTAAGCTAATTACACTCTTGACTTTGCAATGCATGGCCTTGATCACAAGGGGGAGCAGGTGAGTCTGAATGGATAAAAACACAATTGTCATTGTAGAATCTTCCCTGAAGCTTTTTAAACTTTTCCACCCTGTACCTCTTACGGCACAGTTCGAGTCATCCAGAGAGGACTCCTCAGGACTCACGGGGAGATAAGAGGTGGTGCTTGAAGTGGCCAGCCCTGCGAGAAATGAGTCTAGTTTTTTCAAGTGTCATAAACTCCCATATTACATGTTTGTACTATCATAAAAATGGATTTTTCACTGGGCGTGGTGGCTCATACCTATAATCCTAGCACTTTGGGAGGCCAAGGAGGGAGGACTGCTTGAGCTCAGGAGTTTGAGACCAGCCTAAGCAAGAGTGAGACCCCATCTCTACTAAAAATCGAAAAATTAGCTGGCTGTGGTGGAGCCCAGGAGTCTGAGGTTGCTGTGAGCTATGATGATGCCACTGTACTCTATCCCAGTGAAAGAGTGAGACTCTGTCTCATAAGAAAAAAAAGAAAAATGATCCAGGCATGGTGGTGCATGCTTGAAATCCCAGCTACTTGGGAGGCTGAGGCAGGAGGACCGCTTGAGGTCAGGAGTCTGAGGTTGCAGTGAGTTATAATGACACCACTGCACTCTAGCCCAGGCAACAGAGCAAGATCCCCAAAAATGGATCCCCATAAGTCTCCAGGAAAGTACACAACGATTATCCTGTGGTTTCTAGTACCTCCGGGAGGCACGTAGCCCACTTGGGAAGGAGGATCTCATCTGCAAAGGTGAAAATACTTTTGGGGTGCTGGCATCACCAAATGAAAGCAAAAGTGACCTGCCTCTGTGACTGCCAGATTTCTTCATACCACAGTTCTGTTGTCTCGGGTGTGTGTGTGGTAGCCAAACTGCCAAGTGCTCACTGCGGTGAGGTCATTGAAGCCTCAGAACATTCTAGGGGAATAGGTGCCACTCAAGTAAGTTACGAAGCTATAAAATTACAACACAATAAAAAGGTTTCAGTCTCATCACACCTCTACATTCCATGGTTTCCCTTTGCAGTGCTCTTTTGCTGCTCTTCCCTTTCGCTGCTCTTTTTTATTTATTTATTTATTTTTGAGACAGTCTCGCTGTGTCACCCAAGCTAGAATGCAGTGGTGTCATCACAGCTGTTATCTCAAACTCCTGGGCTCAAGCAATTCTCCCTCAGCCTCCCAAGTAGCTGGGACTACAGGCTCATGCCACTATGCCTGGCTCATTTTTTCTATTTTTTGTAGAGACGGGGTCTCACTCTTGCTCAGGCTGGTCCTCCAACCTCAAGCGATCCTCCCTTCTAAGGGCCTCCCAAAGTGCTAGGATTATAGGCGTGAGCCGCTGCGCCCCATCACGTGTGTGTGTGGTGAACATAAATGTGTATCTATTGGCCTATGTCCTACTAGCCCATTACAGGGGTGGAAGTAGAGGCCTAGGTTGCAGTTGGGAAGTCAAAAGTTTAATAATAATAACTAGGCCGGGCGCGGTGGCTCACGCCTGTAATCCTAGCACTCTGGGAAGCCGAGGCGGACGGATTGCTTGAGGTCAGGAGTTCGAAACCAGCATGAGCAAGAGCGAGACCCCATCTCTACTAAAAAATAGAAATTAGCCGGGCATGGTGGCGCATGCCTGTAGTCCCAGCTACTCGGGAGGCTGAGGCAGGAGGATCGCTTGAGCCCAGGAGTTTGAGGTTGCTGTGAGCTAGGCTGATGCCACGGCACTCACTCTAACCTGGGCAAGAAAGTGAGACTCCGTCTCAAAAAAAAAAAAAAAAAAAAAAATACATTCAAGCAATGTACAAGCCTAAGGAGTAAAAGGATGAATCTCCATGCAGCTCCGTGTTAGCCACAGAACGGACAGCTGATTTCACAGCTAAACTCTTGTTTTTGGAGACAAACATGAGATGCTTTTTGAACATGTTAGCTGTGTCCCCTTTCACACGTACTCCTGGAGGTCACCTCTGGCAACTGTTGAGAGTCAGTCCTTACAGACTACCACATTCAAAGCGAGACTCTACCACTTAGCTGTGTGATTAGGGGAAAGTGATGGTTTTTGTCCTTCTGTTGCCCCGTCTGTAAAATGGGGTTACCAGTAGTACATTCCTCACATGTGTGGGGATTAAATGGATTAACCCATGCTGTGCGTAGAAATTGCTCAGTGTTAGCTACTATGATGCATATTCATAAATAACTATTTTTCGGCGACATGTTTGTTTCGCAGTACGTCTTGGAGATCCTTGTCAGTGCCTCGTGCATCAAATTCCCAAACCGCAGATAAACCATAAGCTATTTAATCAGTCTGCTGATGAGTGATGTTGACCTTGTTTTCTTTGTGCATACTTAGGAAAGACTCCCCAAAGCCAAATTCCAGGGGTAGAGAGTATAGAAATGTGTTTTAGGTGTTGCTTTTCAAAAGGCCGTAAGGTGGTAGCATTTGCAGTGACCAGTTTTGGTTTTGGGTGTTTGTTTTTTGGGTGGTTTTTTTTTTTTCTTTACATTTTTGTTGTTGTTTGAATACATAATTCATGTGGTACAGAATTGAAAGGTTTACAGAAATACACAGTAGGCCGGGCGCGGTGGCTCACGCCTGTAATCCTAGCTCTCTGGGAGGCCGAGGCAGGCGGATCGCTCGAGGTCAGGAGTTCGAAACCAGCCTGAGCAAGAGTGAGACCCCGTCTCTACTATAGATAGAAAGAAATTAATTGGCCAACTAATACATATAGAAAAAATTAGCCGGGCATGGTGGCGCATGCCTGTATCCCAGCTACTTGGGAGGCTGAGGCAGGAGGATTGCTTGAGCCCAGGAGTTTGAGGTTGCTGTGAGCTAGGCTGACGCCACGGCACTCACTCTAGCCTGGGCAACAAAGCGAGACTCTGTCTCAAAAAAAAAAAAAAAAAAAAAAAGACACAGTAATATTTTTTAAGGTGGGAAAAAAAAAAACAGTCGTATGAACAGTGCAAGGTCTTTTCTTTCCAGAAACAACCTTTGCAGACTGGGAACATTTGGAAGCAGATTTAGGGTGCTGGTTCCACGCTGGGACTAGTTTACTAGATTTTGCCTAGTTTGCAAGTGGTAATGGCTTAGCTGAGGGGCTCCCTGCCAAGTCCTCTGTATCTCAGCCCTACTAAGTTGTGAACCACTCAGCACTTTGGTCCCAAGGCAGAAGGCTACATATGACCTACCTGTTTCCCTTTGGAACAACTGATCCCTCCCTCCCTTTTTGTTTTTCTAGGAGCCCTTTGGACTTAGAAAATGTGGCCTTCTGTGGCCGTGACTGTCCCTAGGTCTCTGCCTCTATTTAGCTAACCTAAGTGGTGGGGTGGGATTTCCCACTTTTAGTCTTAGAATATGATAGGTTTCATTCTATAAAAAAGGAAGAGGTGAAAGTTCTATTTCTGGTATGGTAGAGTAAGTTTCTACCAGACAAGCCCTTCTGAAGATAACTATAAATTCTAGACCAAAAAAAAAAAAAAAAAACTACAGCTATTTGACAGCTCCAGAGAGTAAAATCAAGCAGGTAGATGTACCCAAACCCTAAAAGAAAAAAATTTTAAAAAAGCAAGAAAAAAATTTAAAAAAAAAACACAAAAAAACACAAGCATGGCCAGGCGGGGTGGCTCACGCCTGTAATCCTAGCACTCTGGGAGGCTGAAGTGGGCGGATTGCTCAAGGTTAGGAGTTCGAAACCAGCCTGAGCAAGAGCGAGACCACGTCTCTAACATAAATAGAAATTAATTGGCCAACTGATATATATAGAAAAAATTAGCCGGGCATGGTGGCGCATGCCTGTAGTCCCAGCTACTCAGGAGGCTGAGGCAGAAGGATCGCTTGAGCCCAGGAGTTTGAGGTTGCTGTGAGCTAGGCTGACGCCACGGCACTCACTCTAGCCTGGGCACCAAAGTGAGACTCTTGTCTCAAAAAAAAAAAAAAAAAATGATGGAGGCCACTGCGGGCACCATGGCTCATGCCAGTAATCCTAGCACTCTGAAAGTCTGAGGCGGGAGGATCGTTTGAGCTCAGGAGTTCTAGACCAGCCTGAGCAAGGGCGAGATCCCATCTCTATTAAAACAATGCAAAGAAATTCGCTGGAAAATAAAATATAAGGAAAGAAATGATGGAGGCCAGAAAACAGTGAAACTATCTTTACAATGCTAAAGAAAACTGTCAACCTGTGAAAAACGTCCTTCAAGATGTTGAAATAGATACTTTCAGATAGAAGAAAACTAAGAGAATTTGGGCAGCAGAAATACACTGTAAGAAATGCTAATGGAAGCTTTTCAGGCTTAAGGGAATGATACAGGGAGAAACTTGGAACATCAGGATGGATTGAAGAGCACTGGAGATGGAAAATTAAAAAAAAAAAATTTTCCTGTGTTTCTTAGAAATTTATATGACTGTTTAAAGTAAATATTACATTGTTTTGTAATCGTGTATGTAGACGTGGACTAGGTGTGGTGGGTGGCTCATGCCTGTAATCCCAATACTTTGGGAGGGAGAGGCGGTAGGATTATTTGAGGCCAGGAGTTCGAGACCAGCCTGGGCAATATAATGACATAATAAGACCCCTGTCTCTACTTAAAAAAAAAAATTATCTGGGTGTAGTGGTATGTACCTGTAGTCCCAGCTACTTGGGAGGCTGCGACAGGACGATCATTTATGCCCAGGAATTTGAGGTTGCAGTGAACTATGATCACACCACTGTACTACAGCCTGTGTGACAGAGACCTTGTCTCTAAGAAATGATTATGTAGATGTAACCCATATGACAAGTATAACATTAAAACAAAGGATGCGGGAGCAGAGGGTAAGTGGACCTATAACGTCTAAAGTTTTCTACGCTGTAAGTGGACTGGCATCATACTAACTAGACCCTGAAGTAGGCAAGGGTGTGTTTTTGTAACTCCTAGTGTAGTATTAAAAAGGAAATGCTAGGCTGGGCGTGGGGGCTCACACCTGTAATCCTAGCACCATGGGAGGCCGAGGAAGGCGCATTGCTCAAGGTCAGGAGTTTGAAACCAGCCTCAGCAAGATTGAGACTCTGTCTCTACTATAAATAGAAAGAAAGTAAATGGCCAACTAAAATTACATAGAAAAAATTAGCTGGGCATGGTGGCGCATGCCTGTAGTCCCAGCTACTCAGGAGGCTGAGGCAGGAGGATCACCTGAGCCCAGGAGTTTGAGGTTGCTGTGAGCTAGGCTGATGCCATGGCACTCACTCTAGCCTGGACAACAAGCGAGACTCTGTCTCAAAAAAAAAAAAAAGGAAATGCTAAGAGATATGGTTAAAACACCATAAATTTAAATGGAATAATTTTAATGGATAATTTAATAATTTTAAATGGATAACTTTAAATGGAATTTTCAAGTTAATCCAAGAGAAGGCAGGAAAGGAGAAATGGGAAACCAAATGGTAGAACTAAATTCACCCATATCAATGATTCCATGAACTATTTTATTTGAAAGGAGAGGCGGCGGTGGGGACAGGTTGCATCCTCTACCTAGGGTACAAGCATGTGCAGCCGGGGAGACCAGGCAGGGCTTTGTCGCCATGTAGCCTGGGTATGGACACTCACCATGGCCTTGGCCCTGTTCGCAGTGCTTAAGCATGGAGACCGACAGAAGGAATGATACACACCCATGTTCCCATCATTCTGCCACTCCCATATTTTTGCTCACCATTGTTTGCTTTCTCATGTTGGTGAAGTTCTAGGTCATTCTAGCTAAGTGCTGTTGTATGACTACATCGGTCATTCTGTTCTATGACTAGATCAGACTTTACCCTCTCAACCGACGTTGGGTACTTCTATGGTTGGTTTGTTTTGAGACAGAGTCTCACTTTGTTCTTTGAGTGAGTGCCGTGGTGTCAGCCTAGCTCACAGCAACCTCAAACTCCTGGGCTCAAACGATCCTCCTGCCTCAGCCTCCCGATAGCTGGGACTACAGGCATGCGCCACCATGCCTGGCTAATTTTTTCTATATAGTTTTAGTTGGCCAATTAATTTGTTTCTATTTTTAGTAGAGACGGGGTCTCACTCTTGCTCAGTCTGGTCTCGAACTCCTGAGCTCAAATGATCCTCCCGCCTTGGTCTCCCAGAGTGCTAGGATTACAGCATGCACCAGCGTGCACAGCCGATTTCTGTTCATTATAAACTAACTACCCAA
The DNA here is from genome assembly GCF_040939455.1 of Microcebus murinus. Lineage (NCBI taxonomy): Eukaryota > Metazoa > Chordata > Mammalia > Primates > Cheirogaleidae > Microcebus > Microcebus murinus. The sequence goes on from NC_134119.1 coordinate 65,843,242, forward strand.
GGCCGGGCGCAGTGCCTCACACCTGTAATCCTAGCACTCTGGGAGGCCGAGGTGGGCGGATTGCTCAAGGTCAGGAGTTCGAAACCAGCCTGAGCAAGAGCGACACCCCGTCTGTACTATAAATAGGAAGAAATTAATTGGCCAACTAATATATATAGAAAAAATTAGCCGGGCATGGTGGCGCATGCCTGTAGTCCCAGCTATTTGGGAGGGTGAGACAGGAGGATTGCTTGAGCCCAGGAGTTTGAGGTTGCTGTGGGCGAGCCTGAAGCCAGGGCACTCACTCTAGCCTGGGCAACAGAGTGAGACTCTGTCTCAAAAAAAAGAAAGAAAGAAAGGAATGTATTGGCTCATGAGTCTAGAGGTTGGAAAGTCCAAGATTGAGGGGTCCGCATTCCGTGTGGGGCTTCCTGCAGTGTCATCACGTGGCGCAGGGCAGCTCTTGGGAGAGGGAGGTGGGGAATTAGGTTTCCAGCACATGAACTTCAGGGGTCACACTTAAACCACAGCACATGGTGGTGTCACATTCCTGTCCAAAGGGGTTCCAGCTTACCATGCTCTGGCCTTCCAGGAGGCCCATTTCCGCTGAGCACCCTGCGCTGAGCAGCACAGCCAGCCAGGAAGGGGCAGAGCTGGGGTACAAGTTATGCACCCTGCCGCTCACTGAGGTCTGCGCCAATCAGCTGTGGGAGGGGCCCAAGGCCTGCACGTGGCCAGTCGTGGCCAGTCACCCTGTTTTCAGGAGGGTAACAGTAGGAGCTCCCGTTTCTAGAGTCACTCATCGGGGCATCCTGTGCCAGGTGGGTGGGAGGCCTCACTCAGATCTTAGCTCCAGGAGCCCCTCCAGCCGGGGAGGCAGCCCAAGTCTGACCCCAGTGCAAGGCCAGATCTCTCCCTCTGCCCGGTGAGGGCAGGGACAAGGTCTGTCTCATGACCAACGTCTCCAGCACTTGTCACAGTGATGGCTCTGAGTAAGTGATGGGTCATTCATTCATTCAACATCAAGCCGTTTGTCTTGGTGCTCATTCGCATTTTGTTTTTGGAGACAGAGTCTCACTTTGTTGCCCAGGCTAGAGTGAGTGCCGTGGCGTCAGCCTAGCTCACAGCAACCTCAAACTCCTGAGCTCAAGCGATCCTCCTGCCTCAGCCTCCCGAGTAGCTGGGACCACAGGCATGCGCCACCATGCCCGGCTAATTTTTTTCTATATATATTAGTTGGCCAATTAGTTTCTTCCTATTTATAGTAGGGACGGGGTCTCGCTCTTGCTCAGGCTGGTTTCGAACTCCTGACCTCGAGCAATCCGCCCGCTCTGCCTCCCAGAGAGCTAGGATTACGGGCGTGAGCCACCGCGCTCGGCCACCTTCGCCTTTCTTTAGCTATGGCTACGGTGCCTTGGGAGCCCCTCTGCCGCCCCTCCCAGTGCTCCCAGAGCGCCCCAAGGCCGTGCCTCGTGCAATGGCAGCAGAAAGAGTATCCACTGTTCCAATCTGATTTTATTGAAAAGGAAACATACAAAAATCATGTACAAAAAAAATTAACCAAACATGTACAGAAAATTCATTCCGGTATCTACAGCAGCGCATATACAGTATTTTACAGGCTGGGCCATCCCTCCCCGCTCCCAGACTCCTCCCTCTTCTGAGATCCCCCCTCCCTGACTCCCGGTCTTCCCCCCAGCGCTTCGCCCTGGGGGCTAAGGCTGGGGCGGCTTCAGCCCAAATCTCCCACCCCCCAAATGAATGCCAGTGGTCACACGTGCTCTCTCTAAACCTATGCAATGGGACTGATGGGGCGGGGGTGGTCACGGGCAGAGCACAGGATTCACAGTCTGGGCCCCTCCTGGCCACCCCCCATGAAGGTGAGGCAGGCACGCCCCCACCCGCCGCTGGCTCGGGGAACATGGCTGGGCGGCCAGCGGAGCCCCCCATTCTCTGTCTCCAGGAGGCTAGTGGTCAGGTTTGGCTCATTTGCTCTTCACGGGCCCCCTCCCCTGGAGGAGGGGGCAAAGCACCAGGGGCCTGCGGCCAGGCCCAAAGTGAAGGAGCACTGGGAGGAGACCCCCGCAGTGTCACCCCTGCAGCTGGAACGGGCAGCCAGCACCAGCAGCCTTTCCTGAGATGGTGGTGGGCGGCAGAGGCGGGCGGCTCAGTCCCCACCCCCTCGGTCACCGCCGCCTTCAGATGCTCAATCCGTCAGCCCTCCCCCCCTGGCCTCTTGCCAGGGGACCCAGGAGTCCACATCTCCGTCAGTGCACCCCAGGTGGCTGGGGCTGGAGTGGCTGTCTCGGCCCCGCCCCTGGGACGGGCAGGGCTGGTAGTCCAGTATGCTACATGGTGCAGAAAGAGTCCCCCGTGCTGGCCAGGGTGTCAGGAGGTGAGAGGGTCCTGCCCCCCAAGTCTCCGACGTCCACCGGGCGGGTGCAGGCACCTAATTGGGCTCCATCTCAGGGGCTCTGTGGCCCCTGGGTAGGGGCAGGAGTCCCATGATGAGATTGTACAGGACCCTCCAGGGCGAGGGGCGGTGTCTCTGCTGCTCCTCTTGTCTCTGGGGAAGAAGGAAGAAGGGGAGGTTAGCCGGGCCAGCGGCGACAGAATGTGGGGTCACGCGGAAGGGTAGAGAGGGGTGAGGTTACTTCCACCAAACGTATCCCAGCTCCTCCGCCCACCCGGGCCACAGGAGACCAGGAGGGAGAGGACATGGAACTCTCTGCGCAGAGCCCGGGGGGACAGGGCAGGCACTCTGCACACCTTAGCTGTGACCACCCTCCTTTGCTGTGCAGACAAGAAAGCCACCCACCCGAGTCCCGCCAGGGCTGAACTGCAACTCGTCCTGCCCGCCCCTGAAAAGCTGGTGAGATGGGGAGAAAGGAGCAGGGAGCCCATAGTCTCAGCAGTTCTAGAACAATCTGTGGAAGGAGAGTTCTAGAACAATCTGTTCCCAGTTCACCACCTGTGCTGAGGCTTCGCATAAGGACTTCCAGGCAGAGCTGGGATGCGTGTGACCTCAGGGAAATCCCTGCCCTGTCCCCAGTGGCAGGATGAGGACTACGGATAGCCCAGCTCAGCTCCAAAACGCCAGGCAGTGGGAACGGAGGAAGGGAGCCAGGCACAAGGAGAGACTCCGCACCAGCAAAAATGAAAAATATTAAGAAATATCCGAATAGCTCCAGCAGTCTCCCACAGACAGCCCACACTGAGCGCAGAGCCGGGCCCTGTGCCAGGCAGGGTCCACCTAGCCCCCAGAGACAGAGGGGAGGAGAAATCCATTTCACAGGGCAGCTAAATGTCCCTAAGGTCCCCGCAGGCCAGGCAGGGAGACGCTTCCTCAACACTCCCACCAACTCTTGCGGCCACATGGCCCAGCAAGGCTGCAAGCTAGCAATGGCCGAGCAAGGCCGATGGCAGGCAGGCCACTCGGGTGTCCACTCTGGGGACACACCCAGGGGCGCACCCGGAGATGTGCATCAGTTGGAAGGGGAAAAAGCCTACAAATCAAATCTGAAATATACTTTAAACTATATCCTAGGTATCCCCTGCTGGGGATCCTGTGCCCATCCAATAGAATACTATGTAGCAGTGAAAATGGATGAATGCAGGCGCCCGGGCCCACATGGGTGAATCTCAAACGCGACACCGAGGGGACAAGCAGCTGGCAGAGAACAAACACTGCAGCTTGCACGTTCAGCTAAAAATGCCCCGTAATCCTACGCATTGTTCCCGGCCTGGTAAATGCGCAGTAAGAGACCCGGCACCTGCAGGGGACCGAGGCATGCCAACTTGAAGGTTTCCTTTGCAAGGAGAGAGGGGACAGGGATGGGGAGGGGCACAAAGAGCTTCACAACATCCGTGTTTTTGTTTTGTTCTGAGTCTTAGGGAGCAGGAATGCGGCTGCACTGCAGCCCGGGCAGAGCGGGGCGGTGGGCGCAGGATGTTTGTCACTCTCGGCCCTGCAGGCCTCCAGCGTTGTTTGAAAGAGGCAGCCGAGGGTTTGGGGGGCGGGGCTCCCGCGGGGGCGGGGCTCCCGGGCCCTCCCTCCCCTCCCCCAGCCCGCCCGGCGCCCGGGAAGCGGAGCGCGCGCTGCGGCCGCGCGGGAGCGGGAGCCGGGGGCGGGCGCGGCCACGCCGCCGCTGCTGACTCACCGGCTATAAATAGCCGCGGATATATGAGCCGCTCCGCCGAGCGCCGCCCTCAGTCCCCGCGGCCGCGGGCCACGGGCGCGGCGCGGCTCTCGCGGCGGCCTCGGTGCCGCCAGGGCCGTGCCAGCCGTGTCGCAGGGCCCGCCGGCGGATCCGCGGGCACGCCGCCCCCGCCCCCACCTGCCCGTCCCCGGCGCGACCCCGCCGCGCAGGGCGGCAGCAGCTGCCGCACATCTGGCGGGGCCCGCCTGCAGCCCCCTCCCCGGCGGGAAGTCCCACCTGCCGTCTGCCCCTCCCCCAGCACTTACCCGCCGCTCGTACTGCGCGTTGAGGTCGTCCGCCATCCGCCGCAGCTGGGCCCCGATCTCCCGGGCCCACTGCTCCTCCTCCCCACGCACTCCCGGGGCCGCCTGGGTGGGACCGCCCGCCAGGGCCCCCGGGGCGCTGGGGACGGGCGACTCCAGGTGCTGCTCTGCCAGCGAGAGCGAGGGCTGAGGACCTTCGAGAAGCAGAGGGGCGCGGTCACCACCCACCAGGCCTCAGGCCCTGGGCGCCCAGGAGGGACCCGGTAGCCAGGGCCTGCTGCCCCTTCCCCGGCCGCCTGCGCGCGCCGTCCCCGCCTCATTTCTAGCGATTCCTTTCTCCCCTCTTAGAGCCAGATTTCCTGACTCCTCCTTCCCAAGCACTAGAAAGCGGTGAGGGGACCTGGGAAGGCCTCTCTGGGGTCACCTGTCTGACCCCAGCTGACTCTCCACTGCCCGTGTCGGGCTGCAAGGCCTTCCTCTTATCCGACCTAAGGACCTGTGTTCCACTACGGGAGCAAATGTCGCCTGTTCCATTAGACAGACAGGGATACTGAGGCCCGTCCTTAAAAAGTGTCCCAAGGTCATTCAGGGATACAGCGACTGACCCCACCCAGAGTCACAAGCCTCAGGTCTCCTTCCCTCTCGTGTCCAACCACAGTGAGGCCACACCCCCGGATGTGGCAAAGTCCTGGAGACCAGAAGGCCAGACCGTGGCGGCTTCAGAGCACGGGCCTGGGGGTTGGGACGCGGGAGAGGCCTTCCTGCCCCACCCCCACCCCTTCTGAGCTCCCCGGAGGTCTCTCCGCGCCACCCCCTGACCCCCGGGTTTTCAGCTTGTCCCACCACACCAGGTCCTGGCATGAGGGTTCACTAAGGCCCAAAACCAGGGCGTCAATTTCCACGTCCGTGACTCTGGTCTGCAAATCGGGATCCTTGTCCCCCGCAGCCTGGAACTGAGTTTTCTCTTTTCTTACACCCCTGGGCTCCCGGGACTGGGTGGGGGATGGGGGGACCGGGACAATCGTTCCCCTGCTACCCAGTGTGCGGGCGGGGAGGAGGTCCCCGGGCACCACAGGGTTAACAGCCCATCAGGCAGGGGACCTTTAACCCTTCCCTCCCCAGACTCACCCACTCCCCGAGGGGACTTTCCCAACACAATGGCCCCTCCCCCTCTCCTTCCTCCTCCCGGACCGTGGACAGGGCCAGCGCGGCCCAAAGAGATGCAAATAAAGGCCGGGGGCCCTCGACCCCTCCCCAAAGTCCAGAGGTGACAGTCCTCCCACTCTGCCCACACTTTCTTCCACTGCAGTCGTCAAGGGGGTCACGGGGACCCAGGCTGGGGGAGGGGAGCTGGGAAACAGCTGCTGCCTGAGGCCCGGAAAAGGCAGCGGGCTGCCACCCGGGGACTGCAGTCAGATTCCAGGAGGGACTTCCCGCTCGACCTGCCCCCGCCGCCCCCAGACTCCCACTCGGTCTTCCTGCTTCTTGCAACACAAAGACCACGTTGGCCACACCCTCCCAGTGGCCCGGCCGGGCTCCGCCACCCCTCCGCTCCCACTTCTGCAGTTCCTGCGTGGCTCTCGGGCCTCTCCTTCCCCGGCTCCCTCGGGCGCGGGCGTGGGGCGGGCACTCACCTTCCGGGCGCGGGCCTCGGGGCCGGCTGCGGGGACCCCCAGGCCAGCGGGGGCCCCCCAGGGCGGCGGTGACGGCGGGCGGGGCGGTGGGGGCGCAGAGGTAGGCGGCGGGGAGCAGGGCGGGGGCGGCGGGGGCAGCGGGCAGGCCGGGCTCGCAGAGGCCGCAGGACACAGCCGAGGGCACCAGGCGGCCGAGCGGGAAGGGGCGCGGGCCGTCGCGGGCCAGGCCCTCTACGGGCTCCGGGGAGCTGCCCTCCTGGCGTGCGCGGGCCATGGCGCTCCCTGGGGCCTGCGGGACACGAGGGAGGGGCAGGTCAGCCGGGAAGTGCGGGGGGCACCCGGGCCCCACCGCGCCCCCTCCCCGGCTCAGATCCTAGGCGGAGGGGGGCCGGTGCGTGTGATGCGGAGGGGTGATGGCCCCCCAAGACACACCCAACTGGATGACACAGGCATGGGGCTGCCAGGACAGCCTCCCATACACACGGAGATGGGCACACGAGTGACCAGGAGGTCCAGGACCCGGGCGGAGGGGTCCGCAGGTGTGTGTGTCTGCGGGTTGTGGCAGCGCGCAGCACAAATCCACTCTACCGCGGACCCACACAGAGCGCGGGCTGGTGGGACAAACTTGGGGACACAGTGATGGGCACACAGGAGGGCAGGAGGCCAGGAGGGCTCCGCAACACACACGGGGACTCACACAGGACCCAGATGAGAAGACTGCTGGGGGTGTGTATGGGGAGTGTGTGAAGAGTTCACGACACACACACACACTCGCACCTGGCCAGCCTGACCTCCCACCCTGTCTCCTCGCACTTGCACACAAACGTTGAGATGATCCAGTCTTAGACACTGCTAGTGACTACACAAGACACACACACAGGGCCCATCGCAAGCACTCTGCGCACACTGCACACCGGCTGGCACACCCCTCTGACCCCCAACACGTGTGTGCAAACTGTCAAAGTCTCACACGCTGACCCACTACGGCTATGCCCAGGGACACACACCGACACAATGCAGCTGTCACAAACCCACACAACATAGGCACTGCCTGAATTCTCCAACAACACGCCCCTCTCCACACGCATACACCCCGAGATAAGACCCGCACACCCCAGGACTCACATACATGCCAACACGAAACAGACACCCACGGACACACATGGCTCCACGCCACCAAAACACACCCACATGTCACCAACTCTCGGAGCTCAAGACAGGTAAATCAGGCACATGCCATCAGACACCAAGGCATCACCGATGACACGCAGACACCATCGCACCCTCCTCTCCTAACCCCAAAACACCATCAGCAACTGTGGGCACGGACACACACACTCACACGCACACGCATGCCCGACGGCTAACTCTAATCCCGCACAGCCCGGCGGCAGCGCACACACCTCGAGCTCCGACAGCAAACACTGGTCTCACGTGACTGACATAAACACTACACACACGCAGCCCACATGACACACATGAGCCAGCGATCGCAGAGACAAGCCCCTCAGACCCAACACACACACGCACACACACACAGACTCAGACACAGCTCCATCCAAGAGGCTGTCACCAGCACCCGCCGCCTGCACGGCGCAGACCCCACAGAGCCTCGGTCCTCAATTCCCAGACGCTGGTGCCAGACGCAGCAGCCAAACACAGACGGAGACAGCCCCCCGCCACGCACACACACCTGACAACTCACACAGTCACCTGGACAGAAAACAGGCGTCAGCATGCAGCAGGCACACCGTGAGACGCGCAGGGCAAAGGGACATGCCCCGGAGACACGCGCAGGGAGACAGCCACAGACAAGCCAGGACACACAAACACCATGGTCAGGAAAGACACACGCACAGAAACACACAAGCGGCTCACTCAAGCAACACACAAACACACCAGGATCACACGCACCCAGGCAACACCGACTCCCACGACTCGTCACCCCCAAACAGCACACGCGGACAACTCTCAGGGACAGCACACACACAGGTACGCCCAGCCCGCGGGCACAGCGCACAGTGACAGAACCCCGCGCAAACACACGCGGAGACTCACGCCTGCACCCCGACGGGTCAGGAACCCCAACATTCCTCTGGATCGACACCGCCACTCCCTGCAGACCCCAGCACAAACTCGGAGGCAGACACACGCACACACCCAGGCGAGACACCTGCAGATCCACAACCCCGCACACGCGCGCTCCCACGGCGGTCCCAGACGCCCCCTCCGCTGTCACAGCACCCCCCCACCGCCGCCACGTGCGCCCGCCCCGCCCGCCAGGCGAGCGCGGGGCCAATAACCGGCTGTTGCTGGGGCGCAGCCCCCGCCCGCAGAAGCCGCAGACTCCGCGGCCCGCGAGCCGCCCCCTGTCGCCGCCCCCAGCGGGTGCGCGCCCTGGGTGTGGCCGCCCCTCTGTGCCGCCCCCCCCGCCCCTCCCGGACAGGGGGCTGGGGCAACCTGGGGTCGACTCTCCTCCCCGGGCCACACTGGCCACCAGGGGGCGCTGCCGAGCCCGCACCCCATTGTTTGTAAACAAACCCGCCAGACCGCTGAGGCACCTGTGCGCCCAGACTGGGCGCCCGACTGCCTAAGTGCCTCCCGCCCAGCGACCCACTCCGGGCTCCCTCGTGGGGGTGGGGGGAGGCAAGGTGTAGCAATGCAGGGCGCCCGCACCGCTCTCTGAGTGCACGCCCGTCACCTCCTCCAGGGAGCCCACCGGGCCTGAACGATCGCCACCGGCGGGGATTCCGGGTGCTCACACTCACCCCGGGGGCATGAACACGCCGGAGGGGGCGGCGATGGGGGCGGGCGGCTTCCTTCGGGAGGGCGCGCCCGCCGAGCACCGCTCGCTGCGGCGGCCGCTGCTGCTGCTGCTCTAACTGCAGTGGCGGCTGCTGCTGCTGCTGCTGCTGCGCTCCGGGCCGCGGGCGCGTCCGCGTCGTGGCCGCCGCCGCCGATCTCGCTGGTGTCGCCGCCGCTGCCGCCGGGCGCCCGCTCGCATGTGGCTCGCGCCGCGTCTCAGGCCGCCCGGCGGATCCCGGGCCCGCTCCGCGGCCGCCCCGCCCCGCCCCGCCCCGCCCCTGCCCGGCGGGTCCCACGCCCCGCCCCCGCGTGACGCCACGGCCCCGCCCGCCGCCGCGGACAAGTCGGGACTTGCAGGCGCGCGCCGCGCCCCCCTCCGCGCGGGGGGTTCCCTGCAGCCCGGGCGGAGGACCGAGCGCGGGCGGGGACGCCCAGACGCCGGGACAGTCGGACACACACTGACACACTGACACACTGACTGGGACCCACGGATCCACACCCCCAGAGACCAGAGACTCACACACCCACGGACCGACTGGCGCTCCGGGGTACACAAAGTCACGTGCTCACAGAGCCAAAGGGACGGAGATTCACGGCCACGTAGATGCACACTATGGACAGGGCCATAGCACGCAAACTCACACACCGATGGGACACACACCTAGACACAAATACACAGACTGACTAGCAGACGGGCAAACTGACACAACGACAGGCCACAACTGATGAGCACAGCGAGCCCCACGACTGTGTTCACAAACGTCCCCACTGAGCACTCACAACACACACACACACACACACACAGTGGTGCACCCACACAGACACTGGCTCAGTGCTTACCAGGAAATACAAACTTCCTGATAGGCACAGTTGGGGACACACAGACACAGTCACCTGTTACGGGACACCTGGACACACAGCCTAATCCAACCCGTACTCCCACAGGGGCACACGCAAACACACCCCTGCAACGTCAGTGCTAGCACATTGCCACTATCAGAAAGTGGCACTCAGAGCATAGAGCAAATCAGACATAGAAGAAACTGACACCCCTACACATAGTCACAAAGTCACACCTGTGACGGGTTCCTGCTAACTGGCCCACCGACAGGACACAGGACGCACTCTGGAGCACGCACACCTGGCCACGCTCACCGCGAATATGGCCCGGGACACACCGCGAGAAGGAAGCCCTGGGTGCCTGGCACGGACATGCCCGGGCAGACCCCACACCAAATTTCATCCTGTCTCGTGGCTTTCTGTTCCCTTTCCCTTTTCACTTTCTCACACGGTCACTTCCCTCCCCCGCTCTGATTCTGTGACTTTTGTCCTTTCTTCCCCGAAAGCCCTGGACTCCTACCTCCCCTGCACTGTCCAGTCCCCCTGGATCTCGCCCAAACTAATCACCTGGGGAGAGAGTGAGTCACCCTGGAGTGCCCAGCGCTGGGCTGGCTGAGAAAGGGTGTCAGACCTCTCCCACTTGGCTCCCTGTGCCACCAGGCCCTTAGATGGCAGAAAAGAAGCAGGAAATCCAAATCTCATGTGAAATCTCCCTAAGTTAAATATTGGGGACTCATCAACTTTCCTTCCTCCTTCCCTTTCCTCAGTCATTCATTCATTCCCCTTTCCTTCCTCCCAGTGCTTTTCAAACTGGGGTCATAAATAAACTGAAGATTATGAAATCACTTTTGTGGATCTTGTTTGTGTTTTTTTTTCCACTTGAGTTTATTGAGGTGTATTTGCACATAATATAATTCACTTTTTTTTTTTTTTTGAGACAAGGTCTCACTTTGTCACCCAGTCTAGAGTATAGTGGCTTTATCATAGCTCACTGCAACCTTAAGCTTCTGAGCTCAAGCCAGCCTCCTGGTTTAGCCTCCCAAGTAGCTGGGACTACAGGCATGCGCCACCACAGCTGGCTAATTTTTTTTTTTTTTTTTTGAGACAGAGTCTCGCTTTGTTGCCTAGGCTAGAGTGAGTACCGTGGCGTTAGCCCAGCTCACAGCAACCTCAAACTCCTGGGCTCAAGCAATCCTTCTGCCTCAGCCTCCCAAGTAGCTGGGACTACAGGCATGCGCCACCATGCCTGGCTCATTTTTCTATATATATTAGTTGGCCAATTAATGTCTTTCTATTTATAGTAGAGACGGGGTCTCGCTCTTGCTCAGGCTGGTTTTGAACTCCTGACCTCGAGCAATCCACCTGCCTCGGCCTCCCAGAGAGCTAGGATTACAGGTGTGAGCCACCGCGCCCAGCCCTGGCTAATTTTTTTAGCTTTTTTTTTTTTGAGACGGAGTCTCACTCTTTTGCCAGGGTAGAGTGCCATGGCGTCAGCCTAGCTCACAGCAACCTCAAACTCCTGGGCTCAAGCGATCCTTCTGCCTCAGCCTCCCGAGTAGCTGGGACTACAGGCATGCGCCACCATGCCCGGCTAATTTTTTCTATATATTTTTAGTTGGCCAATTAATTTGTTTCTATTTATAGTAAAGACGGGGTCTCACTCTTGCTCAGGCTGGTCTCAAACTCCTGACTTTGAGTGATCCTCCCGCCTTGGCCTCCTAGAGTGCTAGGATTACAAGCATGAGCCACCCCGCCCAGCCCTGGCTAATTTCTAAAAAATAAATTCTTGTAGAGGCCTGGCTTGGTGGCTCACTCCTGTAATCCTAGCACTCTGGGAGGCCGAGGCAGGTGGATCACTCAAGGTCAGGAGTTTGAGACCAGCCTGAGCAAGAGCGAGACCCCGTCTCTACTTAAAGTAGAAAGAACGTAATTGGCCAACTAATATATATAGACAAAACTAACCGGGCATGGTGGCACATGCCTGTAGTCCCAGCTACTTCTGAAGGCTGAGGCAGGAGGATCACTTGAGCCTAGGAGTTCGAGGTTGCTATGAGCCAGCCTGACGCCACAGCATTCTATCTTGGGCAACAGAGTGAGACTCTGTCTCAAAAAAAAAAAAAATTTTTTTTTTTTTTTTTTGTAGAGATGGACTTTATCTTTGGTATCTAGGCTGGTCTTGAACTCCTGGCCTCAAGGGATCCTCCTGCCTTGGCCTACTCAAAGTGTTGGGATTACAGGTGTGAGCCACTGCACCCAACAAATTCACTCGTTTTAGGTGTATAGTTGGTGAGTCTTGACAAAAGTGCACATTGCATACCCCCACAATTGAGGTAGAGACTATTCCCATTGCCCCAAATACTTCCATTGTGACCCTTTCTAGTAACTTTAGTGGCCCTTGAGAATTTTTTAAAAATACATTATTGAATACAATTTTTAAAAATCATAAAGTCAAGAGAAAGTGCTCTTTTGTGAAAATGTTATTTGTATACATACAGTGAGTACACACCAGATTGCAAAGAAAGTATATTTCTGATTGCTGATCCAGTTCTTTGAGCAATGCTATTTTAGACACTTATTAATTGAGATCATGCATGGAAGTTATTTAGTGCAGAATTGGAAACAGTGCCTAGTAAATGTTAGCTAGTATCACTAATATAACTAATTATTGCCCAGTGTTTGCTTTGTGCCTGACAGTCGAGGGGGGGGCAGGCTCTAGCCCTCTGCTAGTTCATGGCCCAGCCTGCACCCTTACTCACCAATCAGTGCCCTCAGGCTGCCCAAGGCAGCACTAGATACCAGGAGGCCAGATGTTCTAGAGTGTTCTTCTGAGAAGAAAATGAGTATGGAGGACAGCGAGAATCTGGCTTGATGGCTGGAGGTGGGAGAGAGTGGGAGAGGCCCAAGTGTCTCCTAGGCCTTAAGCATGTCACCAGTCAAGATCCTCCCGATTATCTAGTTCAGACCCTGTCCCGAATTCTGGCATCCTATCACACCCCACTAAGGTCTCAAATTCAAGAGCCATCATTAAATAAATGAGAGAGATGAGTCCAGTGGGAGACAACAGGGAGCGGTGGGGATTGTGGCTAAGTGGAAAAAGTGGCATCCAAATTCAAAATGTCAAACTGTGTGGGCAAAGAAAAAAAAAGTTTGTGGCTGGGTCAAGGGCTGCCTTTCTAAGACCCCCCCTAATACCCTTGGGGAACAGGGAGAGAGCAGGCATCTTCCCTACCCTAGCAGGTCTCCAGGGATCAAGGGATCAGGGAAGTGGAGGGAGTCCCAAAGAGCCAGAAAATTGGGGGAGGGGGACAGTTGGGCTTAGCTTAGACCAGGGTGTCTCAGCCTTAGCTCTATTGACATTTTGGGCTGAATGACTCTTTGTTGTCGGGGGGCTGTCTTGGGCACTGTGGGATGCTAGTAGCACCCCTTCCCTTTGTGACAACCGAAAATACCTCTAGACATTGCCAAATATTCCCTAAAGGGGGCAAAAATCGCCCCAGACTGAAAACAATTGGCCAAGACAAATCAGCCAGAGTTCCCAGGGCTGTGACCTGTCCCCACAAGCCTGCATGCAGATCTCACTACAGAGCCTGGGTTCTGAGTCTCCGAGGCCTGAGTTAGAATTCCCAGTTCTGCCACCTGCTGGCTATGTGTGAGGTTGGGGTTGGGCAAGTGGTCACGGTCTCCGTGCCTTAGTTTCCTCATCTGTGAGTTGGGACAGCAAAAGTCCCATAAGATTGTGCGGAGTGTGAAGGACAATAAAAATAAAGTACTAGGGCATACTGGATGCTTAATACATGCTCCTACGACCAGTGGGAGGTCCCCTGACTCTCTGAGAATCCAAACAAGGACCTGGAGGTAAGATCCTTAGGCTGGGGCCTGGGTTTCAAACCGGTGGCCTGCGGGCCAGCCACTAGTGTGCTTTCTTAATCTGTATATTTCTCATTTTGAGTATTAATGCCTCTCACGGGGCCTCACAGCACAGAGGGGTGATAAAGCACCCAGACATTGGAGCTAGTCCACCTGGGTTCAAATGATGACCTTGAGCCAGTAGCTTCCCCTCTCTGTGCCTCAGTTTCCTCATCTGTGCCAAGGGGATCTCCATAGGACCAAAAATATGGTGATGATTAAATGAGTTAATGTTTGTAACAGACTCAGAACTGTGCTCGGCAGTAGTAGGCCCGGCGTGAAGTGCTGGTTCAAGAGACTAGGTGTCCCGGCTAGTTTACTGCAGATGCGACCGTCCCCAAGATCTGGTCTGCCATTCCGGGGAAGGAGATTTCGCAGCACGGGAAGAGGGGGAGTTGGGAAGGACTTAACTTTTCACTGCGGGGCCTGAACCTGAGTCCCGGCTTTCCGTGGCGGGGACCGGGCCTCCTGGGGTGCCCTGGGCGCGGCGGCCCTGCAGCCCGGAGGCTGGACCGGAGCTGGGTGGGGGCTGGGCGGGGGCGCCGGCGTCCGCGGGTCCGAGCGGCCGGCGCGCGTGTGAAGGTTACCGCTTCCCGGCGGGCGGGGGCCGCGCGCTGTTGCTGGGGTCTGCGGGGCCTGCCTGCGCCCGCGCCCCCCCTCCTTCCCGGCCAGCCAGTGAGCGGTACCCGCCGCCGTTGCCAGGGGAAACTCGCCGCCCCGTTACCCAGCAACAAGCCTGGCCCAACCAGGCGCGAGGACCCTCAGGCCCCGCCCGCCGCTGCCCACTGCGTGCCCAATGCCAGGCGGGCAGAGCCGGCCCGGCTCCCGGAGACGGCGAGCGCGCTCATTGGCCGCGCCGCGCCCGCCCGCCCGCCGGATCTAGGGGAGCCCTCGGCGCGGGGGGCGGGGAGCCGGCCCCGGGGAGCCGCCGGGGCGCGGCCTGCCAGCCTGCGGCCGGCTGGGGTGAGACCGGGGCTGGGCACCGTCCACCGCCGTGCCCCTCCTGCCCTACACCCTTGGGTGAGGATGGGCACTTGGGGCGGACTGGAAACAGGGCTGCGCATCCTGTCCCTAACCCCAGGAAGTTGGCCTTGTGAAAATAAGACGCCAAGTGTCCCCCTTCCAGAAGGAGACCTGAGCATCCTGGCCCCAGGGAGACAGGGACTGGTCGTCCCCACAAACAGCATTCAGGCGTCGTGGCTCTTGGATTAGGGGCTGAGGATCCTTCCCGGAAGAGAACCCAGGCGTCTTGACCCCATAAAAATAGGGGTGCCCCTGTCCCCTCTAAAAGGCCCGGGGCGTGTCTGCTCCTGTGAAAGTTAGGATGCCACCCCCATAGAAAACGTGGCCTCAGGCCTTTGAGCCCCAGGCCCCAAGATGCCTCAGAGCTCCCTGGCATCCCGGTCCTCACATGTTGATACTGGAAGACACTCCTGTCCCCTACAGTCACCAGGCCCTCAGGTGTCCAATTCACCCGGATGACCACCTGCCCAGCTCCAAGGTGCAGACCTGCCCACTTCCCTTCCCTCTGAGCCCTTTCCCCCAGGGTCCGGTGTGTTGGTCTCCCAGGAGCCGGGTGTGTGACTTCAGAGCCACTTTCTCTACTCCTTGGCACCTGACCTCCCCCCTCTGTGCCTGGGTCCCAGGCCTCATGGTGCCAAGGAATCTGGAGTCCAAGCCCGGAGTCTCAGGTCCTCCAGACACTTGGCGAGACAGCGGTGTGGCGAGGGAGGGAGGAAGGGGGCACTGGGTCTCCCCAGCGCCAGACCCTGGGATGCCCGAGCCCCCAGGTCTGCAAGATCCAGCCTCTTGGCACCGGTAGGTGGCCATCGTGGATCCGGGCAGGGCTGGGAGCCCCCAGCCTCAAGGGACCTGGATGTGAGTCCCTGGGTCACTTCCCAGAGACCCACATTCCTCAGCCCCTTCCCTCCCCAGGGAGTCCCAAGGCAGCCGAGCCCTCGGCTCCAGCCCGGGCTCCAGCCCCCAGCTCCCGGCTCGGTGAGCCCAGGTGCGGCCGCCCCTACCCTGGTACCTGGGGGGGCGGAGTCGAGGATTACTCAGCCTCCAGAATGAGGCGATGACATCATCCTGGGGGGGGTGACTAATGGCCGCGATGGGGGGGCGGGGAAGTTTACCCGGTAACAGCGGCTGCCGCTCGCCCCGCCCCCGGGAAGGGCCAGGAGGGGGAGGCAGAGCGCGCGCGCGCACACACACACACACACACGCACACACACACACACACACACAAACACACACACGCACACACACACACACAAGCCCACCCAGCACCCCTCCCCCAGCGTCCCACATCCAAGTCTCCTGGGGCAAGGGCAGGGATGGGTGTGTGTGTGTGTGTGTGTGTGTGTGATTGTGTTTGTGTGCTGGAGAGTTCTCTTTAGGTCTGTGGTCAGTGTGCTGTTGTGTCAGCATATTAGGGTGGCGGTTGTGGCAGTATGCTATTGTGTGTCAGTGTGATGGTGTCACCATGCTACATTTGTCACAATGCTACATGTGTCATGGGGCTGCTGTGACAATGTGATTGTGTGTCAGTATGCTGTTGTGTGATGTTCTGGTGTGCTGTGTGTGAGTGTGATGGTGCGACGAGCATGCTGTTCTGTGCAGTGTGTGGTGCGTGTCAGTGAGACGGTGTGGGTCCATGTGATTGTGCTTGTGTGACACTGGATTGTGTGTTTCAGAGTGATGTGTGTCAGTGGGAAGGTTTATGAATGTGCCATGTCACTATACTGTTGTGTTAGTGTAGTTGTATGTACCTTGGCAATGCTGTGTGTTGGCGACATTGTGCGTATGTCATGGTGATGGTGTGTGTGCATTCAATGCTCTGTGTACATGAGACTGTGTGTGCCACTGTGTGTGTCACTGGTATTTGTGTTATGCTGTGTGTGGTGGGACTGTGTGTCAGTGTGACAGTGTGTGCCAACGTGCTTTACCGTGTGTTGGGGAAGATGTGCATGCATGTTACTATTATTGTGTGTGTCTGGACAACGTTGTGTATGGTGGGATCATGTGTGTGACATTGTGATTGCTTCTGAAATATGTGCCTGTGGGGCTGTGTGTCACAGAGAATGTGTGCATTTGTGCAATGTGTACACCACTGTGGTTGTGTTTATCAGAGTGACGTTGTGTGTCCATGGGACTGTGTATATGTTAGTCAGATTGTGTGTGTCTGCACAGTCTTGTGTCTCATTGTGATTGAATGTGTCGTTGTTGTGATTGTATCACTGTGATAGCAAGTGTCAGGGCCAATTAGCTGTGGGGTTGTGAGGGTGTCACTGTGTTGATTGTGTGGCACTGATATTGCGCGTCTTGGGGTGATGTGTCCTAGAGACTGTGCATATGTCATAAAGGTGACCTGTGCCTGGGCAGCGCTGTGTGTCACTGTGATTGTGGGTTTGGGCAGTGCTGTGTGTCCTGGGACTGTGTCTGTGTCGCTGCGATTTTGTGTGTCTGTGTGATGCTGTGTGTCACTACATGCTTCTGGGACCGTGCGTTTGTCGCTGTGTGTGTCATTGTGATTGTGGGGGAGCGATGCTGCGTGTCCCTGGGACAGTGTGTGTGTGTGCGTGTGTGCGTGTGCGCGTGTGCGCGCGCGCCACTGCGATGGTGTCAGCGCGCTTCTCGGGGTGTCGGGGGAAGGTGCGCGTGTCTCCAGGCCTCCTGCCCGAGAACAGCAGCGCTGCGCTCTGATTGGCTGCCGCCTCGCCAGTGAGGAGCTCCCGAATCCTGCGGTAACTTGGTAACTTGGTGACTCGGCCCGCCGCAGCCGCGGGGCTGGGGGCGGGGGCTGGGGGGCTGGGGGGCTGGGGGCAGGGCGACCCCTGGCCTGGGCGCCCCTCTCGGCCCTGCCTCGCCCCTGCATGCCCACCTCACTCTCTGCGTCCCAGTCCTCTACTCTGGCTCCGTCTCCCTCACCTTGTGTCGCTGTCCCTATCTCCGCCACTCGCTTGGTCTCTCTGTCTCTGTCTCCCCCTTATTTATCTCTCCCTATCTCTGTCTCCCTGTGGCTCTCTGTCTCCCAGGTCCCAGCTTTGCTTCTTCCTTCTCTGTCTCACCCATCCACCTTGCCAGGACTGTCTCTGTCTTCCCTTTTCTGTCTCTGTCAACACCATCTCTGTCTCTGTCTCCCTTTGTCTCTGTCTGTCTCTGTCTCCCTCTGTCTCTGTCTTCCCATCCGACTTTCTTGGACTGTCTCTCCCTGAATCTGTCTCTGTCTCCCCCTCGTCTGCCTCAGTCTCTCCACCTGTGTCCCCCCTTCCCACCTCTTGTCTCTGTCTCTCTTTCCCGCCTCCTCTTCCCCAGCCTCTCCCTCTAGCACTCCCACGCCCAGAATTCGCTTTCCATTCTTTGGAGACAGCCAGGGGACCCTTCGCGACGTGACCCGGCAGCAGGCCCCACGCAGGGCAGACTGCAGGAAGGACTTCCCGCCGCGGCGCAGCGCCCGAGCTTTATCGCTTGGGCCAGGCGGAGGCCAGGCGGCCCCGCGGCTTCCGGAGCGCCGGGGCGGGATGAGCTCACTGCAAGTTGGCTTGGATTTCATCAGCTTCCTCTGGCGGAGGCGCCCCCGCTCCGCTCCAGGCGCGGGCCGCGCGGCGCGTCCGCCGGGCAGCTGCTGCCCCCGGGCGGCGACAGGCGGGAGCGCAGGCGCCGCGCGAGGAGCCCGCCTTGGCTCCGGGTGACCCGCGCTCTGCACGGGCGAGCAGGCCCAGACCCGCAGACTCGCGTCTGCAGCCCCGCGTCCGACTGGGGGCGTGAGGTCGGAGAGGGGAAGCCGGCCACCGAAGGTCACATGCCTGCTGATCCCGACCCAGCCTTTCTGGGCTTATGAAATGGAGGGCAGGCGGGGTGCTTGTCACCCCCAAGATGTCAGTGGGCATTTATTCTTCTATTCATTCATTCATTCATTCATTCATTCATTCATTCATTCATTCATTCAGAGTCTGCAAGCGAGGCCCCCTCTGTGCCAGGCCCTGGGGACACCGCTGTGTGCAAAACAGACAAACATCCCGCCGTCCTGGGCCGACACCTGGTCGGGGACACCCTGGTCGGGGACCATAAAGCACACAGACAACACCGAGTGTGTCTCCAAGCGGGAAACAGGAGCAGGGCGGGCTCAGGAGTGCTCGGGGAGGGTCTCATGACAAAGTGGCATTCGAGTAAAAGCCCCAAAGGAGGAGGGGGAGGGAAGAGTGCTTCCAGCCGAGGGAAGAGCAGGTGCGAAGGCTCCGAGGCCAGAGTGGGCGTGTCTGGGATGGTGAAGGGACACCGTGCTGGAAGGGCTGGAAGGGAATGAGCGAGGGCAGGGGGGCGGCAGGGGAGGCGGGAGCCCAGGCCGGCCTTTAAGCAGAGCAGGGATGCACGCTGACTTGGACTCTAACGGGCGCCCTCTGGCGGCCAGGTGGGAGACAGGCTGCGGGGCAGAGAGCGGGAAGCCCAGGGACACTGTCACGCCTCATGGCTGGAGGTGGCGTCCACTGGGCGAGGGTGGAGGCTGTGGGGTCAGATTTGGGACGTATTTTGAAAATGGAGCTGATAGGATCAGGGCTGATGGGATTGGCCGAGGCACAGGGTGTGGATGTGAGGGACAGAAGGGAGTTTAGGGGGTTCCAGGTTTTGGCTGCAGCGACCAGAAGGATGAAGGTGCTGAGAGACCAATCATCATCGTCACCACGGTTGCGCCTCTCACATTCTGTGCACCCACTAAGTGCTGGGCGCTGCGCCAGCTCGGTGCTTTACGTGCGTGACCGGGTCAAATCCATAGGACCGGCCGGGCGCGGTGGCTCACGCCTGTAATCCTGGCACTCTGGGAGGCTGAGGCGGGAGGATCACTCAAGGTCAGGAGTTCGAAACCAGCCTGAGCAAGAGCGAGACCCCGTCTCTACTATAAATAGCAAGAAATTAATTGGCCAACTAAAAATATATAGAAAAAATTAGCCGGGCATGGTGGTGCATGCCTGTAGTCCCAGCTACTCAGGAGGCTGAGGCAGGAGGATCACCTGAGCCCAGGAGTGTGAGGTTGCTGTGAGCTAGGCTGAGGCCACGGCACTCACTCTAGCCTGGGCAACAAAGTGAGACTCTGTCTCAAAAAAAAAAAAATAAATAAAAAGAAATAAAAAGAAAGTAGAGCCTATGTGATTCGCTCAACAGTTATTTGTGGACTCAATGGATAATAGATAATAGTAATAATAGCTGGATGTGGTAGCTAACACCTGTAACCCCAGCACTTTGGGAGGCCAAGGCAGGAGGATTGTTTAAGGCCAGGAGTTTGAGACCAGCCTGAGCATCATAGTGAGACTCTGTCTCTAAAAAATTTGTTTTAAATTGTCCAGACAGGGTGATCTGCACCTGTAGTCCCAGATACTTGGGAGGCTGAGGTGGAGGATCGCTTGAGTCCAGGAATTTGAGGATACAGTGAGCTATGATTGTGTCACTGCGCTCCAGCCTGGATGACAGCGTGAGAATCTGCCTCTCGCATTTTTTAAAAATTAATTTTATTTTTTGGAGACAGAGTCTCCATTTTTTTTTCTATTTTTGGTTGCCTGGCTAATTTCTTTTTCTATCTTTTAGTAGAGACAGAGTCTCACTCTTCCTCAGGCTGGTCTCGAACTCCTGAGCTCAAGCGATCCTCCCTCCTCGGCCTCCCAGAGTGCTAGGATTACAGGCGTGAGCCACCGAGCCTGGCCAAGAACCTGTCTTTTAAAGAAAAAACAACCGCCCCTCAAAAAAAAAAACAAACCAAAAAACCAAAAAAACACACAAACCCAGATAATAGCTGATAGCACACATAGCATTCATCTGGCACTGTTCTTGGCACTTTGTTTCATTTAACCCTCAAAACGTGCTCTCATTAGTGCTGTTTTACACGTTTTTCACACTGAAACACAGAAAGGTTAAGTACTTTGTCCAGTCATAGGACTACTAATAACTATACTAATTTATTTATTTGAGACAGAGTCTCACTCTGTTGCCCGGGCTAGAGTGTCGTGGCATCGGCCTAGCTCACAGCAACCTCCAACTCCTGGGCTCAAGCGATCCTCCTGCCTCAGCCTCCCGAGTAGCTGGGAAGACAGGCATGCGCCACCATGCCCGGCTAATTTGTTTTATATATTTTTAGTCACCTGGCTAATTTCCTTCTGTTTTTAGTAGAGACAGGGTCTTGCTCTTGCTCAGGCTGGTCTTGAACCCCTGAGCTCAAACAATCCACCTGCCTCAGCCTCCCAGAGTGCTAGAATTACAGGCCTGAGCCACCGCGCCCGGCCTATGCTAATTTATGGTAGAGGCAGTATAGTGGCCTCTGGGAATCAGAAAGTCCCTTCTGGGTTCAAGTCCCAGCTCACGGTGTCCCTGGGCTTTGGTTTCTTGCTGTGTTACACGGGGATTAGAAGCATACCCTTGACACGGACTTGCAGGATGCATTGATGAGTTAGTGCATGTAACACAAGTGAGCCCAAGATGTGGAAATTGCTCATTAAATGTTGATACAGACAGGGCTGGGGACTCAGCGATACTCAAGTCACACAGGACCTTAAACCAATCATGATAAAATAATGCACATACTCATTCAGGCACCCCGAGAGACCTGTTGGCTTTGAGTCCCGGGCTGCCTCCTCCAGGCAGGACTAGAGGATTGCCTCCCTGCCTCCCCCCAGCCTCATACGAGCTCATCTGCTTTGTACCCTGCCCTGAGCTGTTTCTGTCGGAGAATGTGCTGCCTTTTGCCTCCTGCCTGCCAGGCCTGGCAGGGCCTGCCTCAGTTTCCCTCTCCAGGTGAGCCCAAAGGCGCCGCCTCTGTCCTCTCCACCTCCTTCGACTGCTCCCTGGCCAGGCCGGCATCCGCAGAGCATTGGGAAGCCCCATATTCAACTGGCTCGTCTCCGTCTTTCACTCAGTTCTGTGCTCCAGTGTCACCTCCTCAGAGAGGCCCTCCCCGTCCATCCTTGTCCCTCCACTCTATTCACTCCACAGCGCTCCTGTTCCATATTCATTTCTTTAGCTATTTACTGTCTGTCTCTTCCTGGAGAAAGTGAGCCCCACGCGGGAGAGACAGCCTCATTCCCATTTCACAGATCGGAAAACCAGAAGGAGGCCTGGCACCAAGCAGGTTTTCAAGGTTTCAGGACCATTTGTGGAATGAAAGAATGCCCGCGTCTCCCGCCGCAGGGAGCGCCGCACCGCCCCCTGGTGGCGGTGGGAAACACCGCGGCCCGCAAGACTCAAATTTCCTGAGACCCTCAGTCAGCCCTCAGCAGCTACATAATTTTTTTCTTCTTCTTCTTCTTCCTTCCTTCCTTCCTTCCTTCCTTCCTTCCTTCCTTCCTTCCTTCCTTCCTTCCTTCCTTCCTTCCTTCCTTCCTTCCTTCCTTCCTTCCTTCCTTCCTTCCTTCCTTCCTTCCTTCCTTCCTCCCTCCCTCCCTCCCTCCCTCCCTCCCTTCCTTCCCTCCTTTCTTTCTTTCTTTCCTTATTTATTTTTTGAGACAGAGACTCGCTTTGTTGAGTGCCATGGCATCAGCCTAGCTCACAGCAACCTCAAACTCCTGGGCTCAAGCGATCCTCCTGCCTCAGCTTCCCAAGTAGCTGGGACCACAGGCATGCACCACCATGCCTGGCTAATTTTTTCTATATATATTAGTTGGCCAATTAATTTCCTTCTATTTATAGTAGAGACGGGTCTCGCTCTTGCTCAGGCTGGTTTCGAACTCCTGACCTTGAGCAATCTGCCTGCCTCGGCCTCCCAGAGTGTTAGGATTACAGGTGTGAGCCACCGCGCCCGGCCTCTTTTTTTTAAAATCTATCTCTGACCAAGGAAGAATTGCAACTATGTACTAATGCTAGAACTTAACTTCATTCCATGTGCAAACACAAAGTATGTTTTATGATGATTTCTTGAACTTTTATTTTATTTTACCTTTATTTTTTCCATTTTTTCAGACAAGGTCTCCTCTGGCGCCAGGGCTGACTGCTGTGGCGTCAGCCTAGCTCACAGCAACCTCAAACTCCTGGGCTCAAGCGATCCTCCTGCCTCAGCCTCCCGAGTAGCTGGGCCTATAGGTGTGCACCATGATGTCCAGCTAATTTTTTTATTTTTAGTAGAAACGGGGTCTGGCTCTTGCTCAGGCTGGTCTTGAACTCCTGAGCTCAAGTGATCCTCCTACCTCGGCCTCCCAGAGTGCTAGGATTACAGGCGTGAGCCACTGCACCCGGCCCTGTCTGGCTTTTTTTTAGCTTGATGTTTGGAGATTCATGCCTGTTGTTGTGGGTAGGGGTAGACTGTTCACTTTCATTGCTGTAGAGTACTCCTTTGTGCGAAGGCAGCACAATATAATTATCCAGTCTCTTGGAGACAGGCATTTGGGTTGTTTCCAGTTTGGGGCTGTGTCAACTTGCTTAGGGCTGCCATCACAAAGAATTACAGACTGGGGGATGGACACGCTTGAAGCTCTGACTCGGGTGGGGCAAAGGCAATATACGTAACCTAAACATTTGTACCCCTGTAATATGCTGAAATTAAAAAAAAAATATTGGCCAGGTATGGTGGTTTGTGCCTGTGGTTCCAGCTACTTGGGAGGCTGAGGCAGGAGGATCGCTTGAGCTCAGAAGTTCAAGGCTGCTGTGAGCTATGATCGTGCCATTGCAGCCCAGCCTGGGCAGAAGAGTGAGACCCTGTCTCTTTACAAAAAGAAAAAAAGGATTTTGGGAGGACACAACTGAGCAACTCAGCCCATAACACGAACTATTATGTCAAAGCTGCTGTGAACATTCGTGCACATGATAGGTCTTTTGGTGGCACGTGCTTGCATTTCTGTTGCATAAATACTTCAGAGAGGAATTGCTGGCTCATAGAGTGTGTATGCTGAGCTGTGGTAGAACCTACTCACGGTGGTTGGACCATTTTACATTCCCTCCAGCAGCAGATGGGAGTTCCAACTGTCCCATGTCCTTATCCGACTTGATATTGTCTGTCTTTTTCTTTTTTTCTTTTTTTTGATGCAGAGTCTCACTCTGTTGCCCCGGCTAGAGTGCTGTGGCGTCATCACAGCTCACTGTGGCCTCAAACTCCTGGGTTCAAGCGATCCTCCTGCCTCAGCCTCCCGAGTAGCTGGGACTACAGGCATGTGCCACCATGCCTGGCTAGTTTTTCTATATTTTGTAGACACAGAGTCTTGCTATGTTGCTCAGGCTGGTCTCAAACTCCTGGCCTCAAGTGATGCTACCACCTAGAACTCCTAAAGTGCTAGGATTACATGTGTGAGCCACCACCCTCACATGTACTTTTTGTTCTGTGACAAGTCTCCCTCTGGCTCCCTCTTATACGACCCTTTGGATTCCACTGGGGCCAGCCAGATAATCCAGGATAATCCCCCATCTCAAGATCCTTAATTTAATCAGAGCTGCAACATTCCTTTTGCATATAACATTCACAAGTCCCCAGGATCGGGACATGGGTATCTTTGGGAGTCATTATTCAGTCTACCACACCCCTCTCCAATAGCCCAATGAGGTGGGCACTGTCATTATCCTCATTTTCTGGCAGAACACTGAGAGTCCCAGAGAAGTTAAGTAACTTCCCCAGGGTCCCATGGTGCAGGTGGCAGAGCTGGGATTGGAACCCATGAAACCTCGACCTGAGTCCGTGAGCTCACCTGTTCTCCACCGTGTCTCTCTGAGGTCAGGCAGATCTGGGTTAGGATTCCGGGTTGGCTGCTGAGTAGGTAGGTGGGTGACTCAGGGCCAGTGCCATCCACTCTCTGGACTTGTGCCTTCATCTCTAAGACAGGCATGACAGCATCCACCTCCTTGGCTGGCTGGGAGTGACAAAGAGGTGGAGAGTGACACTCTAGGTGCCACACTTCCATAGCTCTGTCCAACAACCGGGGAGATGCCCTTTCAATCTTTTTTTTTTTTTTTTTGAGACAGAATCTCACTTTGTTGCCCAGGCTAGAGTGAGTGCCGTGGCGTCAGCCTAGCTCACAGCAACCTCCAACTCCTGGGCTCAAGTGATCCTCCTGCCTCAGCCTCCCGAGTAGCTGGGACTACAGGCATGCGCCACCATGCCCGGGTAATTTTTTTCTATATATTTTTAGTTGGCCAATTAATTTCTATTTGTAGTAGAGATGGGGTCGCGCTCTTGCTCAGGCTGGTTTCGAACTCCTGACCTTGAGCAATCCTCCCGCCTCGGCCTCCCAGAGTGCTAGGATTACAGGTGTGAGCCATTGCGCCTGGCCTGTCCTTGTGATCTTATTTTACTTCTTTATTCTTTTTTTTCCAAGAGTGCTTCCAAATTTGATAAGCTTCAGGCCCACATTACCTGGGTCTGTCTCTGTTCATTGAGAACTTATAATGCGTCAGGCCTTGTACCTAGTACCTTATGTGCGTTAAGTCGTTAATCTACTGAATTTTGCACACCGCATTTCATAGAGAGGTGTTATCATCTGTATGATGAAACTGAACTCCAGAAAAATTTTGTACTGTGTGTTGCCCAAGGTTACACAGCTGGTAAGTGACAGAGTCGAAATTCAAACCCAGGCCTTCGGGCTTCAGAGTCCATACTGTTAATTTTGACATTACATGCCTTTAAATAAAATTTTTTATTTTATTTTATTTTTTTTAGAGACAGGGTCTCTCTCTGTTGCTCAGCCTGGAGTGCAGTGGTGTGATGATAGCTCACTGCAGCCTCCAACTCCTGCCTCAGCCTCTCAAAGCACTGGGATTACAGGTATGAGGCACCATGCACAGCTTTACATGCCCTTTCAAGAAAGGCTACAGATCATGCACTCAAAAAGATGTGTGTCTGTAGAAGTTCAATGCAGCATTGTTGGCAGTGCTCCCAAATTGGAAACAAAACAAATGCCCATAAGACCAAATGAGCCAAATTATGGCCGATATATAAGATGGAATATCACACAACAGTTTAAAATGTTGTCAACCATCTACTGTTACGTTAAAGATATGGAATTCCAGTATGTATATATATGTTTTATTTTATACAAATGGAATAAAACAGTAGTAATAAAGATTCACCCATTCATTCAACAAATATGTTTTTTTTTTTTTTTTTTTTTTTGAGACAGAGTCTCTCTTTGTTGCCCAGGCTAGAGTGAGTGCTGTGGCGTCAGCCTGGCTCACAGCAACCTCAAACTCCTGGGCTCAAGCGATCCTCCTGCCTCAGCCTCCTGAGTAGCTGGGACTACAGGCATGTGCCACCATGCCCGGCTAATTTTTTTCTATATATTTTTAATTGTTCAGCTAATTTATTTCTATTATTATTATTATTATTATTATTAGTAGTAGTAGTAGTAGTAGAGACAGGGTCTCGCTCTTGCTCAGGCTGGTTTCGAACTCCTGAGCTCAAAGGATCCTCCCTCCTCGGCCTCCCAGAATGCTAAGATTACAGGCATGAGCCACCTTGCCGGGCCCTTCCTCCTCATCTTGACTCCGTCTCCACTTTTCCCCCAACACAGAGCCTGGCACTAAATGTTGATTTAGAGAATGAACCAATAATTCTAGCGGTTGATAATTTTAACTTCTAAAACTGACTCCAAGGTTTTATTGGTAGGAGGCGGTCAAACCAGGTCAGGCTTCCCGTTGTCACAGCCCAGTGCCTGGCTCCTACTTATTGGAACCAGGAATGATGGGCTACAGGTGGAATCAGCTTGAACAAAGAGGTAGAGGGGAAACAGTGACGTCTGTGTCTTCTCTTCCTGGAAGAAGGTAATCCAGAAAGAAGGAAGTTGAATAAGCTTCCGGATCCCCAGTGCAGATCAGGTCTACCTGCTCCGGCCTCCACCCGCGGGGGCGCGGCTCCTTTAAGGCTCCCGGAAACGGGCCAACTGGGCCGGAAATGACCCTCTTTATTTCCCCTCCTCACGTGGTGCGGGCAGGAAATGACGCAAAAGGCCCGGGAGCTGCGGACGCAGAGGCCGACGGAGCCGGAGTTGCGGACGCCGCGGGGTCTCCGGGACAGGTGACCGGAGGAGGGGGCCAGGAGTGCGCCCAGAGAGGGCGGGGCCTAAAGCCCCACGTGGGGGGAGCGGGAGCAGGCGCGGGCGGGATAGTGAGCAGCCGGCGGGGGCGGGGCCAGAATACTCTGCGGGGGGCGGGGCGGGACGCCCACATGGGGAGCTGTCGGGGCGGGACGGGCCAGGCTGCGGGCGGGGCCAGGGTATGGGGTGGGCTGCTGGGGCGGGGCCTAAAAGTTGTGTCCGTGTTGGGGGCGTGGCCAGAACGCCGGCCGAAAACGCTGGGGGCGCGGCCAGAAAGTTTTGCTTCAGCTGGAAGTGGATACAGATCATTGGCGGGAAGTCGGGGGTGGATCCAGAGCGTGGCGGGGCCAAAATGTGGCGGGGCGCCAGGGGGTGGGGCCAGGGTCCTGTTGGGGCATGCTGGGGGTGGAGCCAGAAAGTTGTGCCTGAGCAAGGGGCGCGGCCAGAGCGTTGGCGGGGAAGGTGGCAGATGTGCTGGAACCTTGTCTGGAGAAGCCGGGGGCGGAGCTAGATGCTCACGCTAAGAGGCGGGGGCGGGACCAGAAAGTTGACAGGTTTAGTCGGAGGCGGGGCCAGAGCGTGGGCTGGCGAAGCTGGGGGCGGGGCCTGAATAGTAAGGTGAGAAGGCGTAGCCGAGCTCAGGCTGCGCCTGGGGGGCCAGGGGGCGGGGCCAGGGGGTTGCCTGGGAAGTTGGAGGCGAGGCCAAGTTAATGATGGAAGAGTGTGGGCGGGGCCAGAAGCCTGGCGGGAAAGGTGGGGCCAAAAAGTTTTTCCCTAGCGGAGGGCGGGGCCAAAGCCGCTTCCGGGATCCCGGGCGCCGGGCCCTGGTGTTCGCAGGCAGGCTGGGCTGGTCTGGGGCTTTTCACTGAAAATCGGGGGCGAGCCTAGGAAGTTTTGTTCTCATTGGAACGGGTGAAGTATTTATTGGGAAGGTCAAGCCAGGTCCAGGAAGCCTTGCCAGTGGGTACTGGGCCTGTTTTCAGAATCTTTTCGAGGGATGTGGGAGGCGGCCGTAGCTTTCTCAGGACGCGGGAGGCGGGGCTGGGACGTCCTGAGGGACGCGCGGACTTAGAATGTTCTCTGAGAGTATAGGGTTTGAACTTTGAGGGTAGGGTTGGGCATGTTTCTAAAGCTTACTAGGCAGAGCTAGAACGTTCACTCGATGTGAGCAACACCAGAATGGGCACGAGAAAGTGTGTTTGGAACTTTCTGGTGCAGGTTGTGCAGCTTGAGCTCTCTTGAGGTAGGGGACCCAAGCTAAAACTCTTACCATAGGGACGGGCAGCCTTTGGAGGAGAGCAGTTTTGGATGTTTCCTTACGCGGTTGGGTTGGGCCAGAACATTCCCAAGGTGGATTTGACAACAGTGTTTACAAGGGAAGAGGGTGAGTCCACAAAGATCATGAAGGAGCAGAGTCTACATTTTTCCAGGGGCAGGGCTAGCTCTTGAAGAGGAGTGAGAGTGAAGGTTAGAATTCTCTTGGGGTATAGGTTTTTTTTGTGTGTGTGTATGTGAGGATCCCCCAATAGGATGAAGCAGATGGGGGGGCATTGGCCTTAGTCCTTCTGTCCCTTCTGCCCTCAGGAACCCTCAGTGCTGTATCCAGATTCTGCAGGGGAGGTTTGCTGGTACCCTGGCCCTGCCCAGCCATCGAAATGGTGAGACTAAAAGTGGGGTCTCTAGAATTTGAGCTTTGGGGAGGAAGACAGTATCCAGGGGACAGACTCTGGATTGAATGGCCCTGGTGTGGGTGGAGAGTTTTTTCCCCATCCTTCAACTGCCTCCTGGTCTCAGGCAGCCACACTGGATTTGAAATCAAAGGAAGAGAAGGATGCTGAATTGGACAAGAGGATCGAGGCTCTTCGGAGGAAGAATGAGGCCCTCATCCGGCGCTACCAGGTGCCCTAGCCCTGCCCTGGGAGACCCCATCCCCTCTCTTCCCCGCAGTGAGTTTTTCTCACCTCTCCCTTCCTTAAAACCTTTTCATGGCTCTGCTTCATCGTCAGGATAAGAGCCAAAGGCCTTAGCCTGACATTCCTTCCTTCATTCCATTATTCATTCATTCATTTGCAAATATGCACCAAGGTGTCACTGTACCAGGCCCTGTGCTGCTAGTGATATAGCCTTGACTGAGACAGGCCCAGGCCTGCTCTTCTAGGGCTCAAGGCTAGTCAGGGAGACTGCCCTGTCCTCATTCATTGATGAGCTACCAAGGACAAGGGTGAATGAGGGACTTTGGGGGTGTTTGAGAATCCAGAGGGGGCTCCTGACCCAACATGGGGACATGAGGGCGGGCTTCCTAGAGGAGGGCACTCAGAGGCCTGCATGGTGAGTAGACATTAGCCAGTTGAAAAGGAGAGGGGAACGTGTTTTAGGCAGAGGGAACAGTTCATGTAAATACTTGGAAGCAAGACAGAGCTTAGAGCTTAAAGTTGGAGCGTTAGTTGGGGGAGAATTGACCTGGAGAGGTCAGCAGTGACCCCGAATGCCACCAGGCTCAGAGTTTCAGACTCTCCTGAGCACACTGGGGAGCCATGGAGGGCTTTATCTGGGGGCACTAGGTCAGAATAGTTTTTTAGGCAGACCCCTCTGCCTGCTTTATGGCAGTGGACAGGAGGAGGCAATAGTGGAGACCAGAGACCAAGGAGGAAGCTGGGGCAGAAACCCTAGGGGGAGAGGAGGTGTCTGGCTCAGGACAGGGCTGTTGAGGGTGACACGATTATCCATGGGTAGTGGGAGGAGGAGGGAGGGTCCAGGACAAGGCCACAGAGCAGGTGGCGGGCTGTCCCTGAGACAGGATCTGGCAAGAGGCATGGGTTTCATTTATTCATTCTTCATGCATTCATTCATTAATAAACAATTGAGTTTCTCTTGTGTGCCAGGCAGTGTTTTAGGCTTGGGGTATAAGTCAGTGAACAAAGTAGACACATTGCTGTCTCAGGTAGATTGTTACAGTAAGGGAGGTAGACAGTAAGCAAAATGCACAGGATGCCAGGTACTGGATGACAGCA
Source organism: Microcebus murinus (assembly GCF_040939455.1). Classification (NCBI taxonomy): domain Eukaryota; kingdom Metazoa; phylum Chordata; class Mammalia; order Primates; family Cheirogaleidae; genus Microcebus; species Microcebus murinus. The sequence goes on from NC_134119.1 coordinate 65,872,874, forward strand.
GCGGGGGAGCTGGTTTCTACAGGGCGGTGGGGAGGCCTCCCTGGGAAGGCAGCATTTGAGCAGAGACCCGAGGGAGGGAGAGGTTGAAGGCTCTCTGGGGAAAGGGTGTTCCTGGCGGAGGGATCAGCCAGTGCAAAGGCCCATAGGCAAGTCTGAGCCCGGCATGTTCTGGAAACAGTGAGGAAGCCAGAGTGATCAAGGGGGAGAGGCTGAGCGAGGAGGAAACGAGACCAGATCCTGGAGGGTCCCATAGGCTGTGGAAGGCTCTTACTCCGAGGTGGGCATCACAGGAAGGCTCTGAGCAGGAGAGCAACATGACAGAGTTTGAGGGATGATGCTGAAATGACCAGTTTTGAGAGAGGCCTGGGCTGGGGTCAGACTTAGGAGGGATTCAGGGAGGCTGTGGGAGTCCAGATGGCAGACAGGGCACCTGATCCCTGCCCCCCCCACCGACTGCTTGTTCCCAGGAGATTGAAGAGGACCGCAAGAAAGCTGAACTCGAGGGAGTGGCAGTGACAGCTCCCCGGAAGGGCCGCTTTGTGGAGAAGGAGAACATGGCGGTCGAGGTGGTGAGCTCATCTCCAGGGCCGGTGGGTGGCCTCCATCCTGGTAGCTGCCCTCTCTGGGCATGGGCTGTCCCATCCCAGTCTCTTTGCCCCAGCGACTGTACTTTTCCCCTTTCCCCTCTTCCAGGAGAAGAGCCTGGGTCCTTCCCGGAGGTCTCCTGGGACCTCTCGGCCCCCAGGGGCTAGCAAGGGGGGCCGGACGCCTCCACAACAGGGAGGCCGGGCAGGCATGGGCCGGACATCCCGCAGCTGGGAGGACAGTCCTGGGGAGCAACCTCGAGGAGGAGCTGGGGGCCGTGGCCGCAGGGGCCGTGGCCGGGGGTCCCCTCATCTCTCTGGAGACGGCTCAGCTGCTGACCGCAAATCCAAGGTAGGAGCCACGCAGGGCTGGAAGCCCCGGTTTGGGACTGCCTTGTCTTCTTTTTCTCTGTTCCTACTCTCGAGTGGACTGTTTTTTCCGTTTGTCTTTAGAGGTGTGTGTGTGTGTGTCTTTCTCTCTTTCCCTCCCCTTCCCTGCAATTCTCTCTCCCTCCCCTCCCCCTACCCTTGTGCTCTCTGTGTCTCCTTTTTCTCCCTGTCTGGTGTGTGCTCACCTGCCTGTCCTTTCTGCCCTTCTCTGTCTCTTGCCTTTCTGGCACCGTGCATCTGTCAGGCGGGCACTGACGGGTGAGCTCGTGCTCGTGGGCTCCTTGTGGTGCTCTCTCTGTGCCTGTCTCAATCCCTGAGTTTGCTTGTGGGGAGCAGTGACCTCACCAGCGTGCAGGGCAGCAGGGCGAGAGGCTGCCTAGCACAGCGGCTCACAGCCCGATGGGGACTTGGGTACCACCTGCCCTGATCAGCTCACTCCCCACTCCCGACTCCACGTGAGCCTCTGGTTCTCGCACTTACGCAGAAATAAGAATGAGATTTAAAGATCATTGTGAGCATTCTGTGACGTCGGGCATCCAAGGCCTCAGAGTAAGCACTCAGTAAGCGTGGGTGTTTGCTGTGCTAAGCTGCTGTCACAGAAAGATAAGATCCCAAAATGCTGCGGCCTAAATAGAGTGGAAGTTTATTTCTCTCTTATGTGTTGAGCCCTGTGGCGAGGCAAGTGGCCCAGGTGGGGAGACCCTGCTCCATAAGGTCACTCAGGGACCCAGGTTCCTGGCTTTTGTTGCTTGTTGGTCCCCTAGGACAGGGTCATTGTTTGCATTGGGAAAGCTGGGTCGCTAACACAATTGAGGTCCAGGTCCCACAAAGGGGAAAAAAGGGTTTTATCGCTTCTCACATGCTATTGATGAGAACTGCAACACCTGGTCATGCTCAGCCGCAAAGGAGACTGGGAAATGAAAACATCATCTCCAGCTGGTTGGCCTTGTGCTCATCTGAAATTGTGTTACTGTGGAGGAAGGGGTCGTGGGGGGCTCCCTTAGCCGTCTGCCAGGTTACTGTTACTACCACCATTACTGCTGTGGCCACCATGGTTTGTCCCCAGCACCCTGACACTGAACTCCCAGGTTTAGTGATTGCTAGAAGGACTCAAGAGGCTCTGCATGTATCTTAGTCATGGCTTAGAGTTGTCACAGTGAAAGGACTCAGAGCAGACACAGCAAGGGGAAGAGGTGCCCGGGCTACAGTCTGGAGGAAAGCAGGTGCGAGCTGCCGAGTCCTCCCTGTGGAGCCACAAGGGACACGCTTAATTCTTCTAGCACTGAATGGTGACAACACGTGTCTACCGGGACGCTCGTGAGGAGTTTTTAATTGGAGACAGTCACATATGTCCCCTCTGTCTCGTACATACCAAAACTTCAGACCCCAGGGGGGACGGCGGGCGTGCAGTGTGTACCGTGCTGTCAGCACAGTCTAGGCACAGTGAGCCGCTCTCTCAGTTCACTGTTGGCTGGGAACACCATGCGGGCACATTGCCAGACTCCAGCCAGGGGCTGCCTTGCAAGCAGGCCTGTCCCAGGGGAGCAGTCTCAGTCCTGCTGTGCCAACCCTCTTCTGCACAGGGGTTGAGTAGTCTGTCTTTTTTTTTTTTTTTTTGAGACAGAGTCTCACTTTGTTGTCCAGGCTAGAGTGAGTGCCGTGGCGTCAGCCTAGCTTACAGCAACCTCAAACTCCTGGGCTTGAGCGATCCTTCTGCCTCAGCCTCCCGAGTAGCTGGGACTACAGGCATGCGCCACCATGCCCGGCTAATTTTTTATATATATATATCAGTTGGCCAATTAATTTCTTTCTATTTATAGTAGAGACGGGGTCTCGCTCTTGCTCAGGCTGGTTTTGAACTCCTGACCTTGAGCAATCCGCCCGCCTCGGCCTCCCAAGAGCTAGGATTACAGGCGTGAGCCATAGCGCCCGGCCGAGTAGTCTGTCTTGATGCCAGGTGTCTCCATCTTTGTCCCCCTGTCCCCCAGGAGTGGGAGGAGCGGCGCAGGCAGAACATTGAGAAGATGAACGAGGAGATGGAGAAGATTGCAGAGTACGAGCGCAACCAGCGGGTCAGTAGTTGGGCGTCCTTGTTCCCGAGCAGGGCAGAGCTGCCCGAGCCCCTGGGGTGCCCACCAACCCTTCCTCCCCTGGCTGCCTGCAGGAAGGGGTGCTTGAGCCAAACCCCGTGCGGAACTTCCTGGATGACCCCCGGCGTCGCAGCGGGCCCCTGGAGGAGCCGGAGCGGGACCGCCGGGAGGGTAGTCGCCGGCATGGGCGCAACTGGGGGGGCCCCGACTTCGAGCGGGTGCGCTGCGGCCTAGATCATGAGCGGCAGGTGGGTGCTGGCAGCAGGGGCACCCGGGGCACTCTGTGGTTCTGCCAGGGACTGAGTGCACGGCAGACGGGGACCACAGTGTCTCTCTGGCCGGTAGCACAGAATTTTAACTCTTAAGGATTTGGGACATGCTTTGATTCCTGCCAGGGCGAGTCTCCCTCATTCTTGATAATCGGAGCATTTATGGAGCAGCCTCCGTGTGGCTGTGTGAGGGGTAGGGATCCAGCCCAGGAGAGGAGGGACAGGCACCGTCCCTGCAATCAGTGGTTCGTCCCCAAGTGGCCTGTCGGCTCTTCTGCTGGTTTCACACTGTTGCCGTTACAGCTTTATGGTTTTGGGGTTTCACCTTGTTACAAACTAGCCACCTGCTGTGTGCCAGGCACTGCTTTGGATGAGAGTTATGGACAAAAGCCCCTGCCCTGGAGACGTTTGTCCTGGTAGGAACTAAATAAATGGAAATGCAGTGAGGTGTCAGGGCAATCCCAAATGCTGTGAAGGAAAGTCCGGCAGGGTCAGGGGACAGAGGGGTGCTTCTTAAGCAAGAGAGGGCTGGGAGGGCCTCTGGGAGGAGGTGCCACTTGGGTGGACCTGGTCCTGTGTCCGCTTTGTGACCTTGAGCCAGTGGGTCCACCTCTGAGTTGAGGGGCGGGGTGGGGTGGGTTTGGATCGCTGGTGACTGCTTGTCACCGGGTGGCACAGGGCCGGCGGGCCGGCCTGAGTGGTGCTGGAGACATGACGCTGTCCATGACGGGCCGGGAGCGCTCAGAGTACCTGCGCTGGAAGCAGGAGCGGGAGAAGATCGACCAGGAGCGGCTGCAGAGACACCGCAAGCCCACCGGCCAGTGGCGGCGGGAGTGGGACGCCGAGAAGACCGAGGGGATGTGAGTCTCCTACCCGCCTGTTGGGCTCCTCCTCGAACTTGACCTGACCCCTACCTCCTTTGCCTTTCTCTGGTTTCTCCGCCTATATGTGGCAGTGAGTGAGTACGACATCCCAGTGGTGCTGAGTGACGGCCACCAAGTCTCAGTGGCACGCGTGAAAGCATTTCTGTCCCACGTGCTTGGGGTGAGCTGGCCTCGGCTGATCCAGGCTGGGCGTTAAGCTGTGGGTCCCGCGGGGCTTGGCCCCTCAGGTCAGGCTGGACTCAGTCTGCTCCCTTTTGAGTCCCAGGAAACATCTAGTCAGTGATTGCATCATTGTCATAAGGACCAACTCCCATAGCCAAAAAGAAGTTTCTGGAAGAGCCGATGAAAGGCAGTCTTTAAAAATCGGCAGCTTTTGGTTTAATCTCATCCTCCATTTTTTGCTGCCTGGGAAGTTTTCTTACACCTATAACTATTATTTTTGGCTCCAACTAAAAATGAGGATTTTGTCTGTTTGCCTGGTGGTCGGGAGCATTGTTTTCCTTTTGAATTGTGAGCCAAGCACAGGCAGGTGGGAGAATTATTTTGCAGATACCGTAGCCAGTGTTGCTAAGGAATAGGTTTGTGGGGGAATGCTCTCAGGGTTTAGGATGAGGACGTCATTGTTTTTCTTTTGTGTCCCCAATGCAGTCTGCAGCAAGTCTAATGAATGACTGTGTGCATTGCTTTTGTCAGCAAATATTTTAAAATTTTTTTAGCATCTTTCTTTTTTTCTTACCATTGATACCACAATGCTTAATATTGTCAGCAAAGATACATTGAGTCTCTCCTATGTTTCATGGAAGGTTCTAGGTGATGGGGAAACAGCAGTGAACAAAATGTTAATGCCTTCATGGAACTTAGTGTCTGATGGGAGAAAGAGCAGAGTATTGAAGCAGAGTGGGAAAACGGGGCTGGGATTGTCATTTTAGACTTAGATATTATGTGTAAAATTATTTTAGATGGGGGTTCAGGCAGGGACCTCACCAAGCCCCTGAAAGGTTGGGGAAGAATGGTCCAGAAACAGTTGGGAGGCCCTGTGGCAGAGAGCTGGGGAGCTGCGAGGGTGACAGGGAGAGAGAGGCCAGGCAGAGAGCTGGGTGTCATGAACCTTGGCTGGGGTCTGTGGTACCACCCCCCCCAAAGTTTTTGTTTTGAGGCCAGTCAAATCTTTTTCTGTTTGTCACTAGGATGTCAGATTTGCCTTTCCACCTGGTCTCGTGCCACGTCTAATCAGTGTCCGCTGTCTGGCTGACCTTCTGTCTCTCTGATCTGTTTGCTGACCTTGATCCCTCCCCTTCTCTCTCTCCAACCCTCCTGCTCCCTTGTTCCTCCACCTGCCCCCTCACCCTTTCTCTGTCCTCACAGGTTCAAGGATGGCCCAGCCCCTGCCCACGAGCCGTCCCACCGCTATGGTGCGTGGGTGACCTTGGGTGGGGGGAGGCAGCTGGCTGGGCCAGGCCGGCCCTGGCCAGGCCTGGGGGTGGAGAGGTGGGTGTGCCATGGCCCCTCCCCTGACCCCTCCTGGGTTCTGTTGCAGACGACCAGGCCTGGGCCCGGCCCCCCAAGCCCCCGACATTTGGGGAGTTCCTGTCCCAGCACAAAGCTGAGGTCAGCAGTCGCAGGAGAAGAAAGAGCAGCCGGCCCCAGGCCAAGGCAGCCCCCCGTGCCTACAGGTGGGGGCGCCCTTCCCCAGCATTTTCCCTCCTCCAGGGCTGTCCCTGGCCCGTTCTCTGACTTGCCTGTGAATGTATAGGTCCATCTGTCTGTCCCTGTCTTGGCCAAGCTTGGTTATCTCTCAGGGACTGGGTTTTAGGGGTTTGGGTATGGCTCTTGGCCTTACCCTCATCTGTCCCCTTTCCCCCTTCCACCCATCTCCCCTCTTGCCATATGTCCCCCCTTCTGTCTCTCTGTCTTTGACACTTGAGGACACACGTCCACCACTCTCTCAGTGCTCCAACATGCTGGGTCCTCTCTGGGCAGCTCCTCCATGGGGAGAGGTGGGAGGTATGCAGCCCCTTCCTCCTGTCCCCCTCCGCCTGGGCCTCACCCTTTTCCGCTGTCCCCTCCAGTGACCATGATGACCGCTGGGAGACGAAAGAGGAGGCAGTGTCCCCAGCCCCAGAGGCCCCACAGCCCACCTCCCCCCCGGAGACGCCTACGCAGGTGAGGCCTGGCTGCTGCCGGGCGGGGTGTGGGGGGGTGCCTGGGGCTGCACCTCCCTGACCTGCCTGTTCCCACAGCCACCCGAGACCCCTGCCCCTGCCCCTGCCCGCCGGCCTCCTGAGGATGAGGGCGAGGAGGACGAGGGGGAGGAGGATGAAGAGTGGGAGGACATGAGTGAGGATGTGAGTGAGGACGAGGATGAGGAAGATATCGAGGAGGAAGTCGAGGAGGAAGACGACGGTGACGAGGAGGAAGAACCAGCCCAGGACCACCAACCCCAAGAGCCTGACCCTGCCGGGAACCCCACCAGTGAGCCGGCTGACAGAGTGTCCGCCAGCCCCGAGGAGCTGCTGCCACTTGCCCAGGCCCCTGCCACACCTTCCAGCTCCTTCTCACCACCTGGCGGCCACCAGCCTGTGTCCGATTGGGGTGAAGAGATGGAGCTGAATTCTCCCCGGACCGCCCACCCGGCTGCAGCCCTCTCTTCGGGTGAGGCCTGGCCTTTCGGGAATGCATGAAGCTGGCTGCCCGCGTGTGCTTGCATGCCCCGGGGGTGTGGCTGGCAGTGGAGATGCTTGGGGGCTGGGCCCCAGGACCCCGTGTGCCCAACAGCTCTGGTGGCTGGGAAGGGCAGTCCATTGCCCCCTGTAGTGTCATGCCTGTCTCTGGAACGCCCACTCCCTGAGCCTGCCCCAGGGCCATTCAGAGCCCCCTACCCAATAAAGAATTCACATCCTCAAATGACATCCCCCTAAGTGTGTCCTTCAGCCCCTCTAACTCCCCTCTAACTTCCCCTGGGCCTTCTCTTGGGGTGGGGAGATGTGGGAGGGGCTTAACTGGGCCTCCCCTTCCCCAGGAGGTGACCAGCCAGCCCCTGCCTCCCTGGAGAGTGGGCCCAGCCTCCCAGGAACCCAGAAAGCTGAAGAGGAGGGGTCTGAGGCAACTCCAGGTGGGGGAGCGCAGAGGGTGGGGGGAGGTGGAAGTGGCCACCTTCCTCTTCCTCTGGGGCTAAGGGGCAGAAGGGCTTGGGTGAGGCTCCAGCAGGAGTGTGTGGGGGTAGCACTTGGTGAGGTCAGAATGTGGCCAGGCTACGGATGGGATTGCTGTGGATGATGGGGCCATGGGGGTGGGGCTACCGGGTGGAAGCGGTGGGGAAGTGGAGGGAGGATGGCATTAGAATTTAGTGGTCCATGAGCCAGGCGGATTGCTCAAGGTCAGCAGTTTGAAACCAGCCTGAGCAAGAGTGAGACCTTGTCTCTGCTATAAATAGAAAGAAATTAATTGGCCACTTAATATATATAGAAAAAATTAGCCGGGCATGGTGGCACATGCCTGTAGTCTCAGCTACTCGGGAGGCTGAGGCTGGAGGATCGCTTGAGCCCAGGAGTTTGAGGTTGCTGTGAGCTAGGCTGACGCCACGGCACTCACTCTAGCCTGGGCAACAAAGTGAGACTCTGTCTCAAAAAAAAAAAAAAAAGAATTTAGAGGTCCAGCCTGCTCAAGAGTGAGATCCCGTCTCTACAAAATATAGAAAAATTAGCCAGGTGTGGTGGGGTGCACCTGTAGCCCCAGCTGTTCGGGAGGCTTAGGCTGGAGGATCGCTTGAGCTCAGGAGTTGGAGGTTGCAGTGAGCTATGATGCCTTGGCACTCTAACCCTAGCAACAGAACTTGTCTCAAAAAGAAAAAATAAAAAAAAATTGACCCCAGGGCTTTTTGGAAGCGAGATACAGGTAATGCGGTGGGGCTGGGTACTTTGAAATTTGAACTAGCCCTAAAAGTTAAAAAAGAGCAGAGGGGTGGAGGAATGGATTTAGCTCTGGGTGGGATTAGTTTTGAGGTGCAAATAAGTGGGGTGGATAAATTAGAAATGCGGACCCGATTAGAATTTGGAACCAACAGAATGGGAGCAAGAAGGGGAACCCCCCAACCTCACTTCCACTGGGCAGGCCCAGATTTCAAAGCAGGGACCTCCCCCCCCCCATGTGGGATTAGGATTGGGGCACAGCGAGGAAGGAAGGGCTGGTTAGAATGTCCGGTGGCGGTGGCGGGGAAGGAAAGGGGAGGGCGGTGCTGTAGGACTCGCTTGATGGAGGTTAGGACTGGGAGATGGGGCTGGGATGAGAAGGGACATTTTGGGTTGGTGGGTGGGCAGGGCCCAAGCGCTCTGTCTTTGGCCACCTGTTGGCTGGGTTACGGCTACCCCAGCGTTTCCTCGATTGTAAACAGGGTTACGTTGGAGGTGTCTGCTGCTTCGTGCATCCACTGAGAGGATTAGAGGAGTCTGTGGCCCATAAACCGCTTAGCGCGGGGCAGCTGCGACAGACTCGATTGGGATGGGCGTGACTAGACGGGGGAGGGGTCCTGGGACTGGGAGAGGAGTGTTCCCCCTCGTCTGATCCTCCCTTCTTTCCCCAGAGGCAGGCCCCGAGGGCCAGGAGACAGCGGAGATCACTGACTTCCAGAGGGTGCGTTTCTGCAAGGTGGTGGCGGCCGCTCCGCCACCGGGGGCCGCCCGCTGACCGCGCCCGCGGGACCATGGCCTCCAGCCTCCGCGCTCTGCACTAACCTCCCGCCGCCTCGCTCCTCTGTCCTCTGCTTCTGCCACACTCCAGCCAGGAGAGGGTTAAATGTAAGGGGGGAGGAGCCAGGGTCAGTGAACGGGGAGGGGCCAGGGCAGTAGTCTGAATTTTTGAGAACTCGGTCCAGTCCCTAGAAGTGGGGGACATCGCCTCCGTGTTAGCCTCCCATGGAGGCCGTTGGGGGCGCTAGGTGCAGTCCCAGGCCTAATTTCCCGCCTCCAGGAGCTTACATCCGGGGCATGGCAAATAGCCGGCGACTCTTCCGAAGGGCTTGAATCTCGGGCGTCAGCCTCGTCTCTATTAAACGCAGTGCTTCCGCTAACCCTCGAACTTCGTTTCTGGCGGAGACAGCCTGGGTTGCTGTGCTTGGCGGGCTTCTCCGTGGCGGAAGAGGCGGGAGGAAGGGGTCTTCCTTCTCCACCCACCCTGATACGTCTCCCCCCTCCCGCAGGCCTCCCCGAATTCCTGAAGACGCTGCTGGGAGGGGACTGAAGCTTCCCCGCCTTGATGGGGAGGGGGCGTCAGGAGGGGTTTATCTGGATTTCCAGCCTGTGTTCTCCCCCGTCCCCACTCTGCACCCCGCGTCTCTCGGGAGAGGGAGAGATTGAAGGAGTGGGGAGGAGCTGGGGGAAGGGGCGCGTTGGGGCGAGGGGCGGAGCCGGGCCCTCTGGGGTGGGGTCAGACCTCAGGACCCCTGCGAGGGCGGCTGACTGCGTGGAAGAGGAGGCAGCTGGTGCCAGGAGGGGCGGGGCTAGGGTGCATGGGCGGGGCCAGAGTTCTGGCAGGCGGAGCTAGAACGCGGCAGGGGTAGCATGTGGGAGTGGGGTTAGGCCTCTGCGAACCGATCTGGATGGGGCCTCCTAACGCTGATGAGGGGGCCACCGGTGGGGGCGTGGCCAGAATGCCGTGGGGGAGCCCGTGGAGTGAGGAGAAAAGGGGCTCGGACTGCGATGTGTTGAGGCCAGGGGGGAAGAGCGCGGGTGCGAATGCTGGAGTGGACAGTCGGGAGCATGGGAGAAGACTGGGCTAAGGCTGAGGGGCGGAGTTGCAGCGCTGGGCGAGGCTCGAGTGTGGAAAGGGGGCGGGCTTGGGGGCGGGGCCGGGCGGGCCCACGCCTGGAAGGCCCGCCCCTCGGGGGCGTGACCACGCCTGGCGGGGCGGGGTCGGGGCGGGCGGTTGGGACCGCTAGGCGGTCCTGGGGGGCCGTGCGGGGCGGGGCCTGTGCGGCCGCGGTGCGGGCCGAGTGGGCTGCGGGGATGCGAGGCACGAGCTGTGTGGGCGGTGGCGGCGAAAGCCCCGGCGGCTCCGGGCTGAGCGAGGGCCCGCGGGGTCGCTGGCTGCGCCTGGCCCCGGTCTGCGCCTACTTCCTCTGCGTCTCGCTGGCCGCCGTGCTGCTAGCCGTGTACTACGGGCTCATCTGGGTCCCCACGCGGCCCCCCGCGGGCCCCGCCGGCCCGCTGCCCAGCGCGCCGTCCCCTCCGTGCGCTGCCCGCCCGGGCGCGCCGCCTGCTCCAGCTCCCGCCGCTGCGTCCATCTCCTGCCTCCTGGGAGCCCCTGGCGGGCCGCGACCCCAGCTCCAGCTGCCACCGAGCCGCCGCCGTCGCCGCCGCAGCGACCCCAGCCGTGGCCAAAGTCGCCAGACGCCCAGAGAGACGCCAGAGGCCGCGGGGGGGTGAGGACCCGGGTAACCCTCCCTTCCACCCCAACCCGGACCATCAGCCCTCGAGAGCCCGGTGCTCCATGCCGCGGATGCGCCGGCCTCGGTGGGCCCTGGCTTCCTCTTAATGACATCGCCCAGCGTCTCCGGAGCCATCGTCGTCATCCTGAAGAATGGGGGGTAAGGGGGTGTCGGCTCCGGGCCTCACCCCTTGCAGCTCCTCCGCTGTCAGGCGGGGTCCTCCACCATCTGGTCCGCTGTCAGGCGGACCCCATCCTGACTTCTGCCTCCTGTCTTCCCCCTCTAGGATTCTGAGCACAGAGCCTATAGCTCACCCTTCTCATCTCCCCGAATCTCTGTGTCTGTCTGTCCACCTGCAATAAACTCCAGCCCCAGGTGCCTCGTGCTGTGTCTGTCCTGTTGTCTGCAGAGATGTCGCCTCCCAAGTTTGTGAGGGGAAGTCCCTGGGGTGTAGCCTTTGTCTTTCTTGCCCCTGGTGGGCTGTGTGGGTTTTTCCCTTTCCTTTTTTTTTTTTTTTCTCAACACCTGCTGTGTGAGGTTTTTCCCTTTCCTTAGGAGGCCTTTCTCTTCTTTCATCGCCCTTGTGTAATTTGGAGCTGGGAGAGAGGCTTATCAACAACAGGGCCTTTGAAGGTCAGACAGTGTGAAGGACTTCCTCATGTTCTATGTGCTTGGGGCAGAGGACAAGTGTCTTTCTGGAGAGAAGCACTGGTCTCTGTAACATGTTACTTCTCACTGTAACGTGCCCTCGAGTTACAGCATGGGAGACAGGAGAAGGTGGGATGATTTGGGGACAAGAACTGAGGTTCTGGGAGTTGCTGTTAGTATGATTAGCACGTCAGAGACGAGGCCAAATCGCCCTGGGATCTCAGCTCGCTGCTGGGAGGGAATGATGCGTGCCTTCTTCCTGGGGTTAGAGAGATGAGGGTAGACGGGGCTGGTTGTGGCACTTCTCTGCTTCTGGAAACCTCAGAGCAAGTTACCAGATCACCGCGCTGCCTTTGAAGATCAGTACAACCTCTCTGGCTTGCAATGCTGAGTAACCAAGGCTGAGAAACTCAGGTCTAGCTTCTGGGGAAGGAGTCAGAGGTAGCTGTGTCCATATTCCCTCCTGGAAGACTGAGGCCTGGCTCTGGGCAGGGCCTGGGGTCTGGCATGCAGGAGGCTGTTTTCCTGTCCAGCCAACCCCCTTGGGCTGGAGGCGCTCCCAGGAGAGTGGAGCTGAGCCTCTGCTGTCAGACTGGGAGAGGTGACTGTAGACAGTGGAATTTGGGGAGCCAGCACCTCTTTATAGTGAGTAATAGGTGGTGGCTAGGAGCACTGACTTCGGGGCCAAACTGCCCAGGTTCAAATCTCACCCAGCTTGTCTTCTCATTGCCTGTGTGACATCGGGCAGGTTATGCCATCTCTCTGGTCTTGGAAAATGAAGACAGGGAGAGTGCTTAGAGAGAGGCTCCGAGGAATAAATAAGCTAGTGATCTAAAGCCCTGAGAATGGTGTCACATGTCTCTCCACCACCTCTGTCCCTTGGAGCTTGGATCCCGAGGGATATCTAGTTGGCCCAAAGCCCTGGACATCAGTACATGCCAAGTTAGAAGGAGGGACCTCTCCGTTCCCACGCCCCCCCCACCCCCCCATAGAGTTTCTAGCTTTCCCCTCCCAGGCCCATTTTTCCTAATCATTCTTTGTTTTTGTATCTCTTCTCTCTTTTTTCTTTCTGTGTTCGTCTCTGCATCTCAGTCTTTGTGTGTGTCCCTGCGTCTGTCCCTGACGTCCCTCAGTGTTGTCTGTCTCTCCCTCTGTCTCACCTCTATTGCTTTCTGACCCTAGCTCGCTCGCTCTTCTCCCCTCCGCACTTCTCTCCCCATCTTGCCCCAACATCTTCTCCCAAGTTGCTCTCCCTTTCCTGTCCCCAATGCCACCCACCCATGTCCCCACCTCCTTCTCCTCCAACCCCCCCAGCCTCAGCCTCCCTGCCCTTCCCCTGTCTCCTCCTCTTCCTTTTTCCTTCTCCTATTTCTCAGTCTCTCTTCTGGTCTCTATCTTTTAGTCTTTCATTTAACAAATATTTTTCGAGCATCTACTGTGTACTGGGCTTATTTTAAACACCAGAGACATGGCAGTGAACAAAATAGGCAAACATTTCTGCTCTTTGGGACTGACATGTTAGTGGGGAAACAGACAAGAAATATAGTTAACAACTTGAATCTATGGCATGTCAGGTGGTTATAAGCACAAAGAAGAAAAATGAAGGAGGGTAAAGTATAGGGAGTGAGGAAGAAGCTGGTTTATGGGTAGAAGCTTGAGGCAGGTGAGGATGGGGCAGCAGGAACAGGAAGTGCAAAGGCCCTGAGGCTTGTTCAGGGACCGGTAAAGAGGCCACTGTGGCTGGAACTAGATGGAGTGAGGGGCTGAGCGGGAGGAGGAGATGAGGGCAGAGACAATGGCATGTTGGTCAGGGCTTCATGGGCCATGGTGTGCACTTGGGTGTTGGCTGGGGAGGAGGGGAAAAGTGGTCAAAATATATAGTGGTAAAATAGTATAAAGTTTCCCATTTTAATCGAAAGCGCACAGTTCAGTGGAATTAAGTACATTCACAGTGCTTTGCAGTCATCACCCCCAGCCACCTCCAGAATGTCTTCATCTTCCCCGAATGAGACCCCGTACCCATTAAACACCAACTCTCCCCTCAGCCCCTGGCAACCACAAGTCTACTTCCTGTCCATATGAACTTGCTTATTCTGGACATTTCATATAAAAGGAATCACAGGATATGTAGCTTTTTGTGTCCAGCGTCGACTCCGCATCCTGTTTTCAGGCTCCATCCATGCCAAAGCCTATATCGGTGCTCACTGCTTCCTGTGGCTGAGGAACATTCCATGGGATGCATGTACCACGTTTGGCTTACCTGTTCAGTATCTGATGGCCTTTCGGGTTGCTTCCACCTTCTGGCTATTGCGAATAGTGCTGCTATGAACATTTGTGGACAAGATTGTGTTTGAACACCTGTTTTTAATTTTTATGGGTACCCAGGAGTGGAATTGCTGAGTTCTTTGATAACCTGTGTATAATTTACTGAGGAACCACCAAAAAAAAAAAAAAATATATATATATATATATATTTTTTGAGATACACTCGATGGATTGGTTGTGGGGTGGGAGAGAGGGTCAAGCTTGACGTCAAGGTTGGGCTGGGGCCAGGCGCAGTGGCTCAAGCCTGTAATCCTAGCACTCTGGGGGTCCGAGGTGGCCGGATTGCTGGAGGTCAGGAGTTCGAAACCAGCCTGAGCAAGAGCAAGACCCCCGTCTCTACTAAAAATAGAAAGAAATTAATTGGCCAACTAATATATAGAGAAAAAGAAAATTAGCCGGGCATGATGGCACATGCCTGTAGTCCCAGCTACTCGGGAGACTGAGGCAGGAGGATTGCTTGAGCCCAGGAGATGGAGGTTGCTGTATGCTAGGCTGATGCCACGGCACTCACTCTAACCTGGGCAACAGAGAGAGACTCGGTCTCAAAAAAAAAAAAAAAAAAAAAAAGAAGATTGGGCCTGGTCACCTAGGGGGATAGGAAGACCCATGCTGGGACCAGAGACTGCGGAGCATCGAGGTTTAGGGTGTTCAGTGCCTTCTCCTTTTCATGTCTCCCTTCCTGTCTCCTGCAGACTCACTGCGTTCTCTCCCCTGGGCTTCTCCTATGTCTGTCCCTTCTCTCCTGCCTCCAGTTCTAAATTATAGTGATTAAAAGGGACATGGCCCTCTGCAACCTCCCACTGGCTTTCCACCTTTAACAGTCCGGGGGAAACTTGAAAAGATCAATGCCTGCCCTTCATGGATTTTAGGATTTCACAAAGGTTCTCTTGTAACTTCACTTCTCTGCCTCAGTCTCTTTATCCATAAAAGGGGACAATAATACTCCCAGCTTTGCAGAGGGGTTGTGAAAATTCTAGGCAAGACCCGTGTCTACCTTTAGCAGAGAGGTGACACAAATGAGGGGCTGAACGGAGACTTGAGGGCCCGGCAATCTGATCCCAGATCCTCTGCTCTTAACCCCTATCTTGTGTCCCTGGGGACTCTGTTATGACAGTTCGGGTCCTGTGGAAAGCAGATGCCAAGACCGGATCAGATGTGCAAAAAATTTCTGTCACTGGCTGGGAGCAGCCCGAGGGAGGCATGGGTGGCCTTGGCAGTCATGCCATGGGGCTTGCCAGACAGCTGTGATCGGGCAGCAGGATCTCTTAAAAGGAGAGCCGAGCAGGTCCCCAGCCTGGGGACCTAAACTGTTTCCAATTCTTTCTGTGCGCAGAGCTGGCTTCATGCTCAAGCTTCTTCCCCTCAAGGCAGTAGGCCAAGAGCCCAGAGATTCGGACCCTGAGGGCCGCGGTGACATACAGAGGCCTGAACTCCACTGGTGACCAAAAGGGCTTTCCTTCAATCTGATTGGATCAACGTGGGTCACATGACAAGTTGGGAGCCAATGCCTGTACCAAGGCGACTGTCAGGTGTTGGTTGGTTAAGGCTTAGGTTCCTGGACCACTCACGTGCAAGTGAAGGCGGGCTTACTGTGAAGCTTTGGGCCAATCAGGATCCAGCAGGGCCCAGCCCCGGATCTGGCCTCAGCCTGTGGACATCTCAATTTGGCAGTCCAACTGCAAGGGCCGGGGATGCCAATAGGGGGCGCTCTAGGGCCACCGTTTCCTGGATCCTGACCCCCTATACCCGATCCCCGCTTTTCCTCCATCCCCAACCCTGGAATGGAAAATTTACAATTAAAGCAGGAATATATGTGTTTATAAACGTAAGGAGCCTGCTAGTCAAATCCCTTGTCTAAAATCCCAAATTCCCCAAATCTCTGACCACCAACAATTCTTTTGGGGGTAATTTTGCCCCAGTCTCACATGGTGGGAAATCAAATAATATGAGCTATTTTTACTCTTTATCTCCTTTAGTGCGAATATTCACATACTTTGCTGCAAAAATATTAACATATCTGATGGAGGGGGCGCCTGCCGTGGGCCTCTGAGATCCATATATTACATAATATACGGCATTTGCTTAGAATCACCTTTCTAAAATTGGAACAATTCTTTTTTTTTTTTTTTTAGACTAGTCAAGTGCAGTAGTGAGAAGGGGGAAAGAGTAGCACAAGGAGTTCAATCTGTAACTGACTGTGAGCAGTCACTTGGGATAACTCACTGCCTCTGACCAGCCTAAAATTGGAACAATTCAGAGTTCTGAAACACATCTGTCCCCAGGGACTGCAGCCGAGGGATTGTGGACTTGTCATCTGGGCCGTTGCCAAACCTAGATTCATCTTAATTATTTGTTCAACATTTATTTAATGGCTTTGGGAAAAACGCCCAATTTTCCATTACAGGTTTTTAAAAAATCGACAGTGACATTGACTTACTAAGTTCCCTTTGTTAATGACACGTTCTTTTTAGTGTTGTGTGTGTGTCTGTGAAAGTGTGTCTGTATGAGTGTGTCCGTGTGTGAGAGTGTGTTTGTGTGCGACAGTATTTCTGGGTGCATATGTGGGGCTGTGTGAGGTTTTTCTGTGTGTGTGTTTGTGTGTGCGTCTGTATGACTGTGTGTATGAAATGTGTTTGTACGCATGTCTAGTTGAGTCTGTGTGTGATTGTGTGAGTGTGCCACTGTGTGTGTGTGTGCATGTGCATGAGCAGAGGCATGGTGCAGTTTTTAAGTTTGGTGGGGATTTTGTTTTGTTTTGTGTTTTGGAGACAGGATCTCGCTCTGTTGCCCCGGCTAGAATGTAGTGGTGCCATCATAGCTCACAGCAACCTCAAACTCCCGGGCTCAAGCGATCCTCCTGCCTCCAGAGTAGCTGAGACTACAGGCACGAGCCCCCCCCCACACACCCCCACCAGCTAATTTTTCTATTTTTTAGTAGAGATGGGGCGGAGATGGGGCTGTCTCCCTCTTACTCAGGCTGGTCTCGAACTCCTGAGCTCAAGCGTTCCTTCTGCCTCAGCTTTCCAAAGTGCTAGGATTACAGGCGTGAGCCACCGTGCTGGGCTGGTTTAAAGTTTATATGCTGAAAGAACGTCTTCATTTCAGCAACCATCTGCACTTCTGCTTGGGAATTTCAGCGGACTCTACAAAATGACTTTGCAGAGAAGTTTTGTGCTGTCAAGCAATACCTTTATTGCCACTAGAGGTCGCCTGTCTACTCCTGAGGAAACATTGCCATTTCCATTTTTTTACATTCCTGGAAGTTTGCAAACTCTTCCAGAGATGGGAGGTGGAGGGTAGGCGCTGGGGGCTGGGGAATGGGGCTGGGTGGAAGGAGGTGGATGAGAGGTGCAGGATTGGAGGCTAAAAGACAATACGTGCAAGAGGGACCTTGCTTAGCCAGTGAAACATGCCATGAACTCAACTGTCCACACTTGATGCACCACTGAAAAAAATTCTGCAGTGGAAGAGGAGATTGCTGCTTTAAAGAAGGAAGTATAACTCCTAGTATCGGTTTGCTATTGCTGTGTAACAAACGACCCCAAAACTCACTGGCTTAAAACAATAAAATATTTTTTATGAGTCTGTATGCGGGGTGGGGGTTGGCTGAATTCGTTGGGCTCAATTAACTGTGGCTCTGCTTCTTGTATCTCTCATTGTCTTCTGGGACCAGCGGGCAAGCCTGGACATGTCCCTCTTATGATTACGAGAGAAGTAAGAGAATGCAAGTGACAGCCAGCAATGTCCCCTGAGGCCTGGGCTCAGAATTGGTAACACTGTTACTTTTGCCTCTTTCTTTTTTTTTTTTTTTTTTTTTTTTTTGAGACAGAGTCTTGCTTTCTTGCCTAGGCTAGAGTGAGTGCCGTGGCGTCAGCCTAGCTCACAGCAACCTCAAACTCCTGGGCTCAAGCGATCCTCCTGCCTCAGCCTCCCGAGTAGCTGGGACTACAGGCATGCGCCACCATGCCCGGCTGATTTTTATATTATATATATTAGTTGGCCAATTAATTTCTTTCTATTTTTATGGTAGAGATAGGGTCTCGCTCAGGCTGGTTTTGAACTCCTGACCTTGAGCAATCCACCGGCCTCGGCCTCCCAGAGTGCTAGGATTACAGGCGTGAGCCACCGCGCCCGGCCTCATCTTAACAGTACACAAAGGTACATGTACAGGGATGCCCATGGCTTCGTGCTTTTTCTCTCTTCTTCGTTGTTGAGATTGTTTACCAGAATGTATTTATGAATCACTTGAATAATTTGTAAAAGGAGAAATGCTATGTTAATTGCTAGACGTTCAGTTTCTCTTGAACTCCAATAATGCAAAAACGATAGCAGGAAAATCAAACTCCTGCTGAGAGGATGCTATTCATAGTTAGAAGAGATGTCTGGTGAAAGATTTGGATATGGGCTGCTCAGATTCCCATTGGGGGTTGCTATGGCTTGAATGTTTGTCCCTCCAAAACTCATCTTGAAAGCCGGTTGCCACCGTGGTGGTTCAGGAGGTGGGACACTGGGAGGTGGTAGCGACATGGGGGCTCTGCCCCATGGGTGAGATTAATACCATCATAAAAGAGCAAGTTTGGCCCTCTCTGGCCCCTTTGCCCTTCCACTTTGGCTATGTAAAGATGAAGCATTCCTCCCCTCCATAGCATGCAGTGTTCAAAGAGCCATCTTGCAATCAGAATAACCAAACCGGCTTGATATTGGACTTCCCAGCCTCCAGAACTGAGAGCCAGTGACATTCTGCTTATAAATTACCCATCCATCGTATTCTATTCTAGCAGCACAAAACGGACTAAGATGGTGGGTGGATCCTGACCCTCAAGGTGATGCTATTGGAAGGTGGAGCCTTTGGGGATCAGCACAATTGTAGAACAGACTGCAGAGAGTTGGCTAGTCACTTCTGCTACATGAGGATGCAGTGAGATGCATCCTAGGAGGAAGCAGGCCCTCACCAGACACCAAAGCTACTGCTGCCTTGATCTTGGACTTCCCAGCCTCCAGAACCATGGGAAACAAATTTCTGTTCCTTATCAGCTACCCAGTTTACGTAATTTTTGTTACAGCAGCCTGCATAGACTAAGGCAGTGCCTTCCAGATTTGCTTCAGCATTTGAGCGGAGGTCTTGCTCCTTTGGGGGTAGCCCCCAGCCAAGGACTGAGCCACAGGGCTACCAGGGTCTTTCCATTTGTGCCCCATGTGGGAATCCTATCATGGGTAGTCTCTGCTGTTCTGGGGCTCCCCGTTGGGATGGATGAGATTTGTCAAACCTTTGTCATGGTCCTGACAGCTCCCTCACCTCAATCCTGCTTCCATTGTTTTCCTTTCGGTGTTCCTCTACAACATGGTTACTTCTCCTGCCCCCCAACCTCCTGCTGGCCTTTTTCCCATTGCACAAGTCCAACCAGAAGCCTGAGGACAGGGGAGGGGTGACACCTCTAGGCAGAGCCAGGCGGAGAGGTGATCTGGGGCACACGAGAATGGCCAGCTCAGCATGCTGTGGTGCCACTGAACTGCGCCCTTAAAAATGGTTAAAATGGGCCGGGCGCGGTGGCTCACGCCTGTAATCCTAGCACTCTGGGAGGCCGAGGCGGGCGGATTGCTCGAGGTCAGGAGTTCGAAACCAGCCTGAGCAAGAGCAAGACCCCGTCTCTACTATAAATAGAAAGAAATTAATTGGCCAACTAATATATATATATAAAAATTAGCCGGGCGTGGTGGTGCATGCCTGTAGTCCCAGCTACTCGGGAGGCTGAGGCAGGAGGATCGCTTGAGCCCAGGAGTTTGAGGTTGCTGTGAGCTAGGCTGACGCCACGGCACTCACTCTAGCCTGTGCAACAAGGCGAGACTCTGTCTCAAAAAAAAAAAAAAAACAAAAAAAAAAAACCAAAAATGGTTAAAATTAAAAATTGAAGAAATAAGCCTGGTGTGGTGGCTCATGCCTGTAATCCTAGCACTCTGGGAGGCTGAGGCGGGAGGATTGTTTGAGCTCAGGAGTTAGAGACCAGCTTGAGCAACAATGAGACCCTGTCTCTACTAAAAATAGAGAGAAATTAACTGGACAACTTAAAAAATACATAGAAAAAATTAGCTAGGCACGGTGGCACATGCCTGTAGTCCCAGCTACTCAGGAGGCTGAGGCAGGAGGATCGCTTGAGCCCAGGAGTTTGAGGTTGCTGTGAGCTAGGCTGACGCCATGGCACTCACTCTAGCCTGGGCAACAAAGTGAGACTCTGTCTCACAAAGAAATTGAATAAATAATAAAAAAGTGAGTCTCTGGGAGAAATGAAGGTGATGTCCCCCTCTCTGTACAGTGACAGAGGATGACATGTTATTCTGCATCAGATAGTAGTTCAAATAATCTGAGTAGATCCGATATAAAACTTAAAAATTCTTAAAAATATTAACCTTGTTTTCCTGCTGGTATGAGAACTTGCATAACTATTTTTTTTTTTTTGAGACAGAGTCTCGCTTTGTTGCCCAGGCTAGAGTGAGTGCCGTGGCGTCAGCCTAGCTCACAGCAACCTCAAACTCCTGGGCTCATGCGATCCTCCTGCCTCAGCCTCCCGAGTAGCTGGGACTACAGGCATGCGCCACCATGCCCGGCTAATTTTTTCTATATATATTAGTTGGCCAATTAATTTCTTTCTATTTATAGTAGAGACGGGGTCTCGCTCAGGCTGGTTTCGAACTCCTGACCTCGAGCAATCCGCCCGCCTCGGCCTCCCAGAGTGCTAGGATTACAGGCGTGAGCCACCTCGCCCGGCTGTTTTCTCTATTTTTATTCTAGAACAGAGAAGCACTCATCCCTCAGATAAGAGAAAGGTAGATACACATCTTGACGTGGAAATTTCTGTCCCGGGTAAGGTAATAAAATGATCGAATCTTCTCCTTCCTGCGGGAACACTCGGATTCGCCTTTAGGGGTTGACCGTGGCATGAATACACAGCTGATCCACGTCTAACTGGATTATTTGGGATATAGATTCAATTGCTGTCTTGGAGACTCAAAATAACAGTGGCTTAAATAAGATAAAGGTTTGTTTGTCCCTCCCCTAACATCTCAGTGGGAGCAAAGTGGCAGGATGGTGGCTGCACATTATCAGAGCCCTGGTGTCCCTCCTGGCACTGCTTTCATCTACGTGGTCCAGGACGTTTTATGGATGTGACCAAATACCAGCCAGTTTGGGCCGGGTGCAGTGGCTCGTGCCTGTAACCCTAACACTCTGGGAGGCCGAGGCGGGCGGATAGCTTGAGGTCATGAGTTCGAAACCAGCCTGAGCAAGAGCGAGACCTAATCTCTACTATAAATAGAAAGAAATTAATTGGCCAACTAATATATATAGAAAAATTAGCCGGGCATGGTGGCGCATGCCTGTAGTCCCAGCTACTCGGGAGGCTGAGGCAGGAGGATCGCTTGAGCCCAGGAGTTTGAGGTTGCTGTGAGCTAGGCTGAGGCCACGGCACTCACTCTAGCCTGGGCCACAAAGCGAGACTCTGTCTCAAAAAAAAAATAAATAAATAAATAAAAAATACAAATAAATAAATAAATACCAGCCAGTTTGAAGGGGAAGAGTGAATCCATCCAGAAGTTGGAAGCATCATCTCTGCTCACATCCTACTGGTCATACGTGTTTCAATGGCCACACCTACTCGCAAAAGAAGATGGCAGAGGTCATCTTTGGTTGGGTGCCCATGTGTTTAGCTGGATGCAGGGGGAAAATGGAGACTTTGGGGCCACTATTAATGTCTCCCCATCCCCAAGTGGGGTTTGGTCTTCTTGGATTGTTTGAACTGATAGCGAGTGGGATTCCATATAGGTAATGCTGGTACAGCTGGGACAGGGACCCCAGCGCACCGGCCGGTGGGGCGGATACACTGAGACAGCAGGGGTGGCAGTGGAGAAAGACGTTTAGTTTGCAAGGTGCCATGCAAGGAGCTGGGAGTAATATTACAAATCCATCTCCCCAGGAATTTGGGAGAAAGGGCTTTTAAAGATAGTTTGAGGGCAAGAGGCAGGGAATGGGCCTGCTGATTGGCCGGCGATGAACTCATAGGGTCGGGAAGCAGAGATTACCTTCTCAGTTGGGAGGTTTCCTGGATGGGGGGGGGTCTCGAGGCTGTTGTTTCCATTTCCACGCCTGTCCACAGGTCTGGTTGGCACAAGTGGGTCCCCCCTCTGCTCCCCAGAATTCAGAGTCTGAAAAATACGGCAATGACCCAGTTTTAGGAGCCAGTTCTGGGGTTTGCGACAGCAACGTTATCTATAGAAGTAGTGGGGGAGTCACAAACCTTGAGCCTGTCAGGGGGGATAGTGTCATTAAGCAGTGACCATTTACAGGGAGCAATGGCTGGGTAACTTCTGGCTATCTCTATTCTTTTATAAAAATCAGACTTTGGGCCGGGCGTGGTGGCTCACGCCTGTAATCCTAGCACTTTGGGAGGCCGAGGCGGGCGGATTGCTCAAGGTCAGGAGTTCGAAACCAGCCTGAGCGAGACCCCGTCTCTACCAAAAATAGAAATAAATTAATTGACCAACTAAAATATATATATAGAAAAAATTAGCCAGGCATGGTGGTGCATGCCTGTAGTCCCAGCTACTCGGGAGGCTGAGGCAGGAGGATTGCTTGAGCCCTGGAGATTGAGGTTGCTGTGAGCTAGGCTGACGCCACGGCACTCACTCTAGCCTGGGCAACAGAGTGAGATTCTGTCTCAAAAAAAAAAAAAAATCAGACTTTGATTACTAGTAATATTTATACCTTGTGGTATAAATATTACTAGTATTTAGTAATATTAAAATTAGTAAAATATCTACAGTTTTATTTTATTTATTTATTTATTTTTGAGACAGAGTCTCGATTTTGTTGCCCAGGCTAGAGTGAGTGCCGTGGCGTCAGCCTAGCTCACAGCAACCTCAAACTCCTGAGCTCAAGCGATCCTCCTGCCTCAGCCTCCCCAGTAGCTGGGACTACAGGCACGCACCACCATGCCTGGCTAATTTTCTCTCCCTATATATATATTAGTTGGCCAATTAATTTCTTTCTATTTATAGTAGAGATGGGGTCTCACTTTTGCTCAGGCTGGTTTCGAACTCCTGACCTCGAGCAATCCACCTGCCTTGGCCTTCCAGAGTGCTAGGATTACAGGCGTGAGCCACCGCACCCGGCCTCTACATTATTTTAATATGATGGTTTCAATATGAATGCCACTGAGTCTGGAAATTGAGAGGGAGTGATCTGGCAGCAAAAGTCTTTCCAGTGGCTTCTTCCTTAGTGTCCTGATTGGTAGTTAATAAAATCTAAGTAAAAATCTGGCTCAAGGCTGGGGACAACTTTTATGATTTTGGCAATGTTGCAAGTTGTCACCTCTCTAGGGTGAGGGGGCAGGCAGTTGGGATGGCGTTAAAAGAGACTTGAAGCTTCTGCAGCAGGGAGCTGGCGGATCGTAGAAATAAGATAGGATTGCAGAGAAGGCAGAAGTAAAGGTTATTGAGCATTGAGCGAGCGTGTCCCCAAACTGTCCCACTGTGAACCTGTTTACAGAAGCTCTCTCTAGAGAGTTTACTTTCTCATCTCCCTCCCAGGCGTCCAAGTCTGATATTAGTTAGTGTGGGCAAGTCTAGATGCTGTGACAGACACATCTCAAAGTCTCTGTGGCGTAACATAACATAAGAGAGCCGGCGCTGATGCTCCCGGTTGGCAGGTGAGCAACCTTCCTTCCACGTAGTGACTCAGGGACCCAGGATCTTCCATCGTGTGGCTCTTCCATCTCATGGGGCCATGGTGGTCTCCACTAGGTCCTCTGTGTTCCCATATCAGAAGGGGAAGATGTCATGTGAGGGGGCTTCACAGGAGGTTTTTAATGGATGAGCCTGAAAACAGCATTTATTACTTCTATGCATGTTCCATTGCAAGGAGCTCAGTCACATGGCCACACGGAACTGAAAGGGAGGCTGGGAAATGTAGTCCAGGTGGTGCCCAGCAGGCAGAGGAAACAGGTTTATTTGAGCACGTAGCAATTTGGCTCTGCCAAACCCTGTCCTCCCACTCTATGGTGCATCCAAGCTGCCCTAACCAGTTTTACAAATTCCCTACATATTGCCCAATGGACTCCTTTGAATCCTTATATTGCTTTGTTTCTTGGAGATTTTGGTGTTACTGATGTTTCCTTTTGCCTTGACATTCTCCTGCTGGTGTCTAGCGTCCATCCTGATTTTCACACTCCAAGCTCTTTTCTTCTGATTGTGACTGATTTCCCGAGAACACACTAGATGATGCCTCTGCCCACCGACCAGCTGAATAATAGTAAGTTTTTCTTATTATAATGAGAGCGTCCAATAACCACGTGCCTCACACCACCACTACTCTCATCACCGTAGCTACATGACCTCACTTGACCTGAGAGCCACCCCATGGTGTAGGTTTCAATATACCCATTTTAAGGGTGAGGAAACTGAGTCTCAGGGAGGTCAAGTCACTTGCTGAAGGTCACACAGCTCACAGGTAGAATCTGAAGCAAGCATTCTGGCCCCTGAATCTGTACTTTCATATTTTTTAAATTTATTTATTTATTTTTTTGAGACAGAGTCTCACTCTGTTGCCCAGGCTAGAGTGAGTGCCGTGGCATCAGCCTAGCTCACAGCAACCTCAATCTCCTGGGCTCAAACGATCCTCCTGCCTCAGCCTCCCGAGTAGCTGGGACTACAGGCATGCGCCACCATGCCCGGCTAATTTTTTCTATATATATTAGTTGGCCAATTAATTTCTATTTATAGTAGAGACGGGGTCTTGCTCTTTCTCAGGCTGGTTTCGAACTCCTGACCTCGAGCAATCCTCCTGCCTCGGCCTCCCAGAGTGCTAGGATTACAGGCGTGAGCCACCGCGCCCGGCCTAAATTTATTTTTATTTATTGTTTTTGAGACAGAGTCTCACTCTCGTTGCCCCGGCTACAGTGTCGTGACATCGGCCTAGCTCACAGCAACCTCAAATTCTTGGGCTCAAGTGATCCTCCTGCCTCAGCCTCCCGAGTAGCTGAGACTACAGGCATGCGCCACCCACCATGCCCGACTAATTTTTTTTTTCTATATATATTAGTCGGCCAATTAATTTCTTTCTATTTTTAGTAGAGACGGGGTCTCGCTGTTGCTCGGGCTGGTCTCGAACTCCTGAGCTCAAATGATCTGCCCACCTCGGCCTCCCAGGGTTACAGGTGTGAGCCACTGCGCCCGGCTGTACTTTCAGAATTTTGAAAAGATATTTTACTTTTATTTTTTCAGTTTCTGAAGCAAAAAAAAAAAAAAAAAATCAGAGTTCACAGCACAGTAAATCCAATTTTTTGTTATCTAACATTTTATCAAGGCTGACATTTGAAAAAATGTAAGCTGACTCAATGTAGGTGTTTAAAAACTACCTCTTTTAGAACATTTTTCTTTAGAGAGAAAATGGCCCACACATATGTCCATAGACTTATGTCCTCTGATGAGCTATCTTTTATTATTTTAGTGTCTGGCATGACTGACATATTACCGCCTCTCTCTTGAGAGGATTGAATGATTATAGTTGGAGCCACCAACTTCACCACTGAGGAATAAAATTAAACTTTGTTCAACTAAAATACATGATCATCCCTTACATAAAATTCAATGCAATGTGTGGTTTAGAAAGCAAAATGTTGGCAATAATTTAGGATATGTTCTAACTATGCAGGAACATTCTAGAACAGCATTGTCTAACAGAAACAAATACAAGCTACTTAGGTACTTTAAAATTTTAGTAGCTTGCACTTGCTATAGATAGGAAAAAAAAATTTTAGTAGCTGTATTAAACAAACAAAAAGAAAAGGATGAGGCCAGGCATAGTGGGGTGTACCTGGATCCCAGCTACTCAGGAGCCTGAGGCGGGAGGATTGCTTAAGCACAGGAGTTCGAGGCCAGCCTGGAAAACACAGCAAGATCCTGTCTCTAAAAAAGAAAAATAAATCAAACAAAAGGGTGAAATTAATTTTAGTAATATATTTTATTTAATTTGCCATATTAAAAATGCTATAATTTAAATAAGTAATCAATAAACAATTATTAAGGAGATATTTTGAATTTCTTTTTATTTTATATTTATTTTTAATTTTTTTTTTTTTTTTTGAGACAGAGTCTCACTCTGTTGCCCAGGCTAGAGTGAGTGCTGTGGCATCAGCCTAGCTCACAGCAACCTCAAACTCCTGGGCTTAAGCGATCCTCCTGCCTCAGCCTCCGGAGTAGCTGGCACTACAGGCATGCGCCACCATGCCTGACTAATTTTTTGTATATATATTTTTAGTTGGTCAATTAATTTCTTTCTATTTTTAGTAGAGACGGGGGTCTCATTCTTACTCAGGCTGGTTTCAAACTCCTGACCTCGAGCAATCCTCTCTCCTTGGCCTCCCAGAGTGCTAGGATTACAGGCGTGAGCCACCACACACCGGCCTTGAATTTCTTTTCAAACTTTTTGAAATCCCGGCTGTATTTTATACTCACAGCCCATTTCAATTTGGAAGAGCCATATTAGCCATTAATGTGACACTTGAAATGTGGCTAATGGCGGTCACGTTGAACATCATGGAACTAGAAACTACCTGGAAATGTTTGGGAAAGTGATTAGCCAGTGCCGTTGGGTTTTTCCATCACAGAGAGAGAGAGAAATGGCTGAGGTTGCATAGTATGACCCTGGAAACTCACAGCAGCTACAGAGACATTTCTGCTAAACTAATCAAAATGCATCATTGGATTCTCAATTCCTGGAAAGCGAAGTCTCATTCCACATCTGGAACAAGTTAATCTTAAATAATTAAGAGACTCTGGGAGTGAGAATAGTTCATTACTATTAGGGGATATCATATTTTGGGTGAATGTTTGCTGAGTATAATATGCATACAGAAAAGTGCTCACACCATGCAAATGACTTGATAAATTTTCAGAAGCTGAGCACTCCTGTGTAATCAGCACCCACATAAAGAAACCGAACTTGAACAACCCCCAGAAGTTCGCTTTGTCCCCTCTTCCAGGCTGTCCCTACCAATGATAACCACTAACCTGACTTCTTTGTGTGTGTGTGTGTGTGTGTGCCAATAAAACTTTATTTGCAAAACAGGCAGTGGGCTGAATTTGGCACGTGGGCGACCTCTGATTGATAGGTTAGGGCCGATGGTAGATGTTATTACTGAACTGAGCTCACCAATAGCATTGAGGGTGATAAAATTCGGAAGTAATAGAAGCCAGGCAGTGGCATTTAAAAATCAGAAGCAAAGTGAATGCAATGATCCTAATGAGCATCAAGGTTAGATCGGCAGCCAATAGGGCCTGACTTGCAGAGAGGTTTGGAGACGGTTAATAAAAAACTGTACCAAGAGGCAAGGTAGATGGTAAGCCCACAAGGGTTTTCTCGATTTATACAATCAAGAGAAATCAATGATAGATTTTCAAGAGACTAGGAACAGCTGCCTTAATATACAATCACAGTGCCCTGCCCATTTAAAAAAGTATTCTGCTTACATAATAGTTGTATATCTTTGTAGGGTACATGTGATGTTTTGAAACAGGCATACAATGCGAATTCATCAAATCAGGATAATTGGCGTATCCATCACTGCAGGCATTTATTATTTCTTTGTGATCACTAACCTGACTTCTGACACCACTGATTAATTTTGCTTGTTTTTGTACTTCATAAATGGAATCATGCAGCAGAGACTACTTTTGAATAACTGGTTTCTGTTGCTCAACGTAATGTTTGTGAAATTGATGCATGTGTTGTGTTTAAGTGTAGATCATTCATTCTCATTGTACAATATTCTACTGTGTGATATATCCATTTATCCATTCTGTTGTTAATGGAAATTTGGGTAGCTTCCAGTTTCTGGTTATTCCAAATGAATACTGTGAATTATAAACTATGCTGTGAACATTCAGTATGTGTCTTTTGGTACCCATAGATGGGGGTCTTCAGAAAGTTCATGAAAAATGCATAGTATGAAAAAAAACATGGAAGGATTTAAAAAATGTTTTGCATCAAAATAAACTTGTACTAACTTGTTATAAGATGTCTGGACATGGCTGGGTGTAGTGGCTCACGCCGGTAATCCTAGCACTCTGGGAGGCCGAGGCGGATGGATTGCTCAAGGTCAGGAGTTCGAAACCAGCCTGAGCAAGAGCGAGACCCTGTCTCAACTAAAAATGGAAAGATATTAATTGGCCAACTAAAAATATATAGACAAAATTAGCTGGGCATGGTGGCGCATGCCTGTAGTCTCAGCTACTCGGGAGGCTGAGGCAGGAGGATTGCTTGAGCCCAGGAGTTTGAGGTTGCTGTGAGCTAGGCTGATGCCACGGCACTCACTCTAGCCTGGGCAACAGAGTGAGACTCTGTCTCAAAAAACAAAAACAAAAACAAATTGATCCATGGATTACCTTAGTATGTCTGAAATAAAAGATAAAAAGAAAGAATAAATATTGTTAAATATATATATTTTTAAATAAAATGAAATATTTTTTAAAAATATAAAAAGAGGCCAGGTGCGGTGGCTCATGCTTGTAATTCTAGCACTCTGGGAGGCCGAGGCAGGAGGATTGTTCGAGGTCAGGAGTTCGAAACCTACCAGTCTCTACTATAAATAGAAAGAAATTAGCTGGACAACTAATATATATATATATATATATATAGAAATAATTAGCCGGGCATGGTGGCGCATGCCTGTAGTCCCAGCTACTCGGGAGGCTGAGACAGGAGGATCGCTTGAGCCCAGGAGTTTGAGGTTGTCGTGAGCTAGGCTGACGCCACGGCACTCACTCTAGCCTGGCAACAAAGTGAGACTCTGTCTCAAAAAAAATATATATATATGTATATGTATATATATATATATATATATATATATATATATATAAATAAAAACAAATTGATGGTAAAGTTTCGGTGAAAGAATGGCGAAATCATTGATGCTTCACAAAGAGTTTATGAGGACCATTCCCCAAAGGAATCAACAGTTTACAAATGGATGACTCATTTTAAGAAGAGATCAAATGATGTTGAAGACGAAGCTTGCAGCAGCAGATCATCCACGTCAATTTGCAAGGACAAAATTAATCTTGGTGCCCTAATTGAAGAGGACTGACAACAGCAGAAACGATAGCCAACACTACAGGCGCCTCGATTGTTTCAGCTCACACAATTCTGGCTGCAAAGTTAGAAGGTGAGCAAACTTTCCACTCATCGGGTGCCAAAACCATTGCACTTAGGTCAGCTGCAGGCAAGAGCAGAGCTTCCCGTGGAAATTTTAAACAAGGGAGATCAGGATCCTGAAGCACTTCTTGGAAGAATTGTAACAGGAAGAATTGTAACAAAACATGGCTTTCCAGTATGATCCGGAAGACAAAGCACAATCAAAGCCATGGCTACCAAGAGGTGGACATGTCCAGCCAAAGCAAAAGCGGACCAGTCAAGCGCAGAGGTCATGGCAGCAGTTTTAGGGACTGCTCGAGGCATTTTGCTTGTTGGCTGTCTGGAGGGCCAAAGAACAATCATGTCTGCTTATTATGAAACCGTCCAAATTAAAATAATATAGAGCTACAAGGTATAAACAGTAATCAAAGTGTGATTTTTATAAAAGTATAGACATAGCAAGAAGTTAACCAGACACTGTCGCTTAACTTCCCTGCTGCTATAACTGGTCACTGCCTAATGGCACCATCCTCCCTGACAGGTGCAAGGCTTGTGACTGCCCCACTACTTGTATGGATGACTTTGCTGTTGTAAGTACTAAGACTGATTTTTTTTTTTTTTTTTTTTTTTGAGACAGAGTCTCACTCTGTTGCCCAGGCTAGAGTGAGTGCCATGGCATCAGCCTAGCTCACAGCAACCTCAAACTCCTGGGCTCAAGCGATCCTACTGCCTCAGCCTCCTGAGTAGCTGGGACTACAGGCATGCGCCACCATGCCTGGCTAATTTTTTCTATATATATTAGTTGGCCAGTTAATTCTTTCTATTTTTAGTAGAGATGGGCTCTCGCTCTTGCTCAGGCTGGTTTCGAACTCCTGACCTCGAGAGCAATCCTCCTGCCTCGGCCTCCCAGAGTGCTAGGATTACAGGTGTGAGCCACCACGCCTGGCCTTGGCCACTCTTTGGTACTCCCCATCTCTTCCTGTCACCCCCCTCCCACCCCGCCATGCCCCCTGCGCCTCACCTCTCATCTCTTGTTACCTCTTTTTCTGCGTCTCTTCTCTGCCCTCTCTCTAAAGATGGCATTCTGATCAATGTCCTCACCAGTCTAGTTTCCCCTAAACACCTCTCTAGTTGCATGTATACATTTGGCTAAATTTCTTATGCTTTTGTAAGTAATCCATTTTTTTTTCTGGAGTCTTTTGTGGTTTTCTTGAGTTCTTGGATATATTGAAATATTACTAATATTTGTTTGGTTTCGTCATTTTCCCACTTGTGCATTGTGCAGCAAACATTTCAGTATGAAGTATTGTGTCTTTAGTCCTCGGAAATTCTCAGTTAATTGTTAATTATTATTATTATTAATTATTATAATAATTACTATATTATTATTATTTGCATAGTGTTTTCTTAGTCACTCTCTCTTTGCCCTTTCTCGGGGCAATTCCACTGGATGGAGGTTAGAACTTTTATTTATATCATCCACACATCTTGATTTTTTTTCCTTTCCATTTCCCTCTCTCTGTCCCTTCCTGAGGCTTCGGGAATAGTATTGTCGCCTTGCTCGTTCATCTTTCAGCTCTATCTATTCTGCTATTCATCACAGCTATTGAGCTCCTCATTTCAATAATTATACTTTTCATATCCCTTATCCCCAGTTAGGTTCTGCTTTATAACTTCCTCTTCTTGCTTCAAGTTGGCAATATCCTACCTTATTTCTCTAAGGATACTTATTATGCTTATTTTACATGCCTTGTTAGCTCTACTTCATTGGGTATAGTTTCGCCCAAGCCCAGTTGAGATATTTGAGCCTCCTGGGCATGCTGACAATTTCGTGCTTCAAAAAATGTAACAATTCAGTGCTCCTTAAACATGACAGTTTCTATATATATATTTTTCGAGTATTGATTTAGAGGTGAAGTAAAGAAACTGGTTTCTATTAATTAAAAAAGAAAAACGATGGACAAAAAGAGAATTGCTACTTCTGGCCAGAGCAGAGATGGGTTTCTGGCACAAACCATTGTCAAGGGTTGTCCTTGTGTGGTGGCCACTGTCGACCTGACCCTGCACGACTCTTTGACCTGCCTAGGGTCACCTGGAGCTGGGGCTGGCAGTTTCCAGCCCATGCAGCCTCTCAACCCCTCAACTCAGCACCCACATCTAGGCACCACTGAACCTACCTGGACCCCACGTGCACCCCAAAGGTGTGTGGGGCTTTGATGTCCCCTGGGGCAACTCTTTCCCAAAGGGGGGGGGGTGAGAGTTGCTACATCCACGCCCCAGCCTCCTTGTCCTCCAGTTGGAAGATGCCAAGGCGTGTTCTGCCTGGTTTCTCAGAGGGTCTCGAAGAAGGATGGAGCCACAGTTGTCCCTAGCTGTAACCCACTAATTAACACACAATTTATTGGCAGTGTTTTTTTTTTTGGGGGGGGGACAGAGTCTCCCTCTGTCACCTGCACTAGAGTGCCATGGCGTCAGCCTAGCTCACAGCAATTTCAAACTCCTGGCCTCAAGCAGTTCTCCTGCCTCAGCCTCCCGAGTAGCTGGGACTACAGGCATGCGCCACCATGCCCAGCTAATTTTTTCTATTTTTAGTAGAGAAGGGGTCTCGCTCTTACTCGGGCTGGTCTCGAACTCTTGACCTCAAGTGATCCTCCTTGCCTCGGCCTCCCAGAGTGCTAGGATTTTACAGGTGTGAGCCACCGCGCCCGGCCCCTTCATTGGCTTGTCTTTATTCTTTGACTCACTTCTCTACTAAATCACTCCTGTTTGCTGGTCACCTCCTAAATAAACTGCCATCACCCAAATCATTGTCTCAGAGTCTGCTTTTGGGGAAACCCAAGCAAAACTGCCATTCTCCTGCAGATCTTGTTCTATTTTCATTTTTCTCGTGTGGTATCCACCCCCGGCCTTGTCATCTTCTTGGAGGGCATATTAAACAGCTGAAAGTGAAAGAATAATATAAGTTGCTTATTTCTAAGAAAACCTCTCTCCTTTCGTTTCGGATTTTCAGCTGATTGCAAATGCATGCGCCCACGGTCAAAGTCAACCATAGAGACAGACCCCAGCTAAAAAAGGAGACAGCTTAAAACATCTCCACAGGGGGGCGCCATCTGCACGGTGAGAGCTGGACAGAGACTTTAGGGCCAATTTCTCCTGCTGCTGTTCTGGTGTAGTGTGTCTTAGCCATTAAGGTGACCAGAGATCACTTGGGCATCTTGTTAAAATTCAGGTTCTATAATAATTCAGCAGGGCTGGGGTGGAGCCTGAGATCTTGCATTTCTTTTTCTTTTTTTTTTGAGACAGAGTCTCACTTTGTTGCCCAGGCTAGAGTGAGTGCTGTGATGTCAGCCTAGCTCACAGCAACCTCAAACTCCTGGGCTCAAGCGATCCTCCTGCCTCAGCCTCCTGAGTAGCTGGGACTACAGGCATGCGCCACCATGCCCGGCTAATTTTTTCTATATATATTAGTTGGCCAATTAATTCGTTTCTATTTTTAGTAGAGACGGGGTCTCGCTCTTGCTCAGGCTGGTTTTGAACTCCTGACCTCGAGCGATCCACCCAACTCGGCCTTCCAGAGTGCTAGGATTACAGGCGTGAGCCATCGCGCCAGGCCTATTATTACTAATTATTATTATTGCTGGTGGCGCTGTTTTCCGCCAGCCTTTGAGAAGCCCTCTGCTTGGTGCATGCCCCAGTTCTCCCCCCAGCACCCCTCCCCAGCGCGTACCTCGGCCTCCTGGTTCTCAGGCCCATGGGTGCTTCGGTTTCCGGTCAGCCAGTCCAGTTGGGGTTGGCAGCTGTGTCGCCCAAGCACTCCCCCCGATGGGCCCACCACATCCTGCCTCAGAAGCTACGACAGCCACAGCTGAGGAACCTCAGTGCCATGGGATCGGGAAGTGGTGGGTGATGGCCAGCATTTGGCTGGCTCTGGGCTTCCTGTCACCACCCGCAGGCTGGTGGCTGGGCACAGCTGCTGCTTCTCGGGGTGTGGTGGCTGCAGCCACCTGCTCATCCCATCCTCTCCTAACTGGGAGGGGGAGCTTTGCACGGTGCTAGGAATTGTGGATGCAAAACGACGTGTGTTCCATATGCCACTTGGTTATGATCCTTTTCTGCTCCTTTTGTTTGCATTGTGTAAATTTTAGGCCTCTCAGAACTACTTTTTTTTCTTTTTCCAAGTGGGGGTCTAGCTATGCTGTCCAAGCTGGATTCGAACTCCTGGGCTCAAGCGATCATCCTGCCTCCCGAGTAGCTGGGACTACTGGTGCTCGCCACCACGCTCGGCTAATTTTTTCTATTTTTAGTAGAAACGGGGTCTCGCACTTGGTCAGGCTGGTCTCGAACTCCTGACCTCAGGTGATCCTCTCGCCTGAGAGGATTCTGGGCCTCCCAGAATTTTAGGATTATAGGCATGAGCCACCGCGCCCCGGCCTGGAATAGAGTTTTTTTTTTTTTTTTTTTTTTAGACAGAGTCTCGCTTTGTTGCTCCGGCTAGAGTGAGTGCCGTGCCATCAGCCTAGCTCACAGCAATCTCAATCTCCTGGGCTCAAGCGATCCTCCTATCTCAGCCTCCCAAGTAGCTGGGACTACAGGCATGCGCCACCATGCCCGGCTAATTTTTTCTATATACATTAGTTGGCCAATTAATTTCTTTCTATTTATGGTAGAGACGGGGGTCTCGCTCTTGCTCAGGCTGGTCTCGAACTCCTGACCTCGAGCAATCCGCCCGCCTCGGCCTCCCAGAGTGCTAGGATTATAGGCGTGAGCCACCGAGCCCGGCCTTGGAATAGAGTTTTAACAGGACACAGAGTCATCCAGCTAAAAGCTATGCTTCCCAGCCTCCCTTGCAGCTAGATGTGGCTACGTTCCAGCCACCAGGCTGTGAGTGTGACATTTCTGAGTCTTACTTATTGGACATCTCCTTTTTCCCTTCCTGTTGGCAGAGGAGGAGTGCTCAAACAGCCAACTTCCACCCCAAGGTGGAAAGCATGAATTGGGCATACTATGTGAGAAGAAATGCATGTGAATTCGAGGTAGAAGTCAGAAGTGGCTCTCCTTGTGACATTGCATGTGTGCTGGGGACTCTGGGAAGGGCACCTCATTATACTAACTCACAGGAAGGCTCCAAGGGACTGATGGTGGCTCTGGAGCAGAGCTGTTCTGTTGAAATCCAGTACGCTTGTCGTACTGCCAGCCCGTCTCAATTCAGATTCACTGTATTTCCAGCGCTCAGTGGCCACGTGTGTCTGGTGGCAGCGCAGGTCTGGATGTTGAAGACAAGGAAGAAGGGACACCAACATTAATCATGGAGAGTGGTGCAGACACAATCCCCCCTGCAACTTCATTTCCAGAGAGTCATCTGCAATAAATATTTGCGAGTCCCGGGATATATGTGCACGAGGGTGATCGCGACCTTATGCCCCAAACGTTGGAAACTACCTAAAACTCTACCAGTAGGGAAGTGACGAAACAAACACTTTTCAGACTAACAAAGGATTGATCACGCTGTTAACACAGAACAAGGGGTTTTTAAATGTATTTACGAAAAACATTCTAAAAAAAGTGGTGGAGTACATTGTTGGAACAGTGGATGGGGTTTCAGCGAGGGTGCAGGTGGCGTTGTGTCAGTTTCACGTTTCCACGTGACCACTATACTGTGGGTGTCACAAAGAATAGCCTTGCTCTTGAGAGAGACACAGTGCAGAATTCAGGGTAAAGGGACATGATGTTTCCACCTTTCAACGATTCAGGGGAAAATATAAATAGACGCATGACACAGACATGGATATATGGTCTACTAATGTCCTAGGGCTGGCCGGTCCCCGCCATTGTGCGAAATATTTGAGATATTTCTTACAGTCTCCCTATCTCTCATTGGTTCTGATTTTCTGGAAAATCCTGATTGCAATCTGCACCCCCGGCGCCCACATATGCACAGGTGGAGCGTAGTATAATGCGCGTCGTCAAATGCTAGCAGTGATGGAGTCTGGACGGAGAGAATGAAAGAGTTGCTTTCGCTATTCCTGCAACGTCTCTGGTTTTTGACATTCTATCAACAGAAAAAGTTATTCTGAGAAGGGGTTCGTAGCTTCATCAAAGGTCCAGGGCACAGAAAAGGTTGAGAACCCGTGATTTAAGGCGGGATGCAGCTTTGGTCCGAAGTCCTGCAAGTCAAGTGGAGGTGGCCCCCTGAGCCTCCCCGCTCTCGCGCCCCCTGGCGGTCAAGGAGAGAACAACACCATATTCCTCTGACGCCCCCAAATCCCACAAATTGACCTTCAAAATCCTGCTGAGTAGCGTATTATGGCTGCATCAAGCGGAACTAAAACGTGCTGACCGTCACATCACGCACCTGCGTGTCCATCTCCCACGACAAACACTACATTTGTGAAATTCTGGGTAAATACACTCCAGACTGAGTTCAGAAGAGTGATGAGTAGGGACATTTCGGTATGAGTCTTTTTTTCTTTCTTTTTTTTTTTTTTGGGCAGGGAAGTAGTGCATCTTTGGATTGGTTGAATGCTTGGAATGAACATAGATTGCCTTTGCAATGAAAAGAAACCTAGATTTTTAAAAGTTGAAGATTGTGGTAGAAAAATACCTTGGGGGGCCGGGCGCTGTGGCTCACGCCTGTAATCCTAGCTCTTGGGAGGCCGAGGCGGGCGGATTGCTCAAGGTCAGGAGTTCGAAACCAGCCTGAGCAAGAGCGAGACCCCGTCTCTACTATAAATAGAAAGAAATTAATTGGCCAACTGATATATATATAAAAAAAAATTAGCCGGGCATGGTGGTGCATGCCTGTAGTCCCAGCTACCCGGGAGGCTGAGGCAGAAGGATCGCTCGAGCCCAGGAGTTTGAGGTTGCTGTGAGCTAGGCTGACGCCACGGCACTCACTCTAGCCTGGGCAACAAAGCGAGACTCTGTCTCAAAAAAAAAAAAAAAAAAAAAAGAAAAATACCTTGGGGGAAAGATATAGGTGATACATTGTAGAGTTGCAGGACAACATGGAAAAAAAATGAGCCTGTTTCTTAATCATCATAAGATTTGCAACTCATTGTGGTAGGACCCATGGGGGGGGGTTCTGAGCTATGGCTGCCATATAAAATGCAAGACTCCCAGATAAAATTTGAGTTTCAGATAAACAACAACAATGCTGGCCGGGCGCGGTGGCTCACGCCTGTAATCCTAGCGCTCTGGGAGGTCGAGGCGGGCGGATTGCTCGAGGTCAGGAGTTCGAAACCAGCCTGAGCAAGAGCGAGACCCCGTCTCTACTAAAAATAGAAGGAAATTAATTGGCCAACTAATATATATAGAAAAAATTAGCCGGGCATGGTGGCGCATGCCTGTAGTCCCAGCTACTCGGGAGGCTGAGGCAGGAGGATCGCTTGAGCCCAGGAGTTTGAGGTTGCTGTGAGCTAGGCTGACGCCATGGAACTCTAGCCTGAGCAACAAAGCGAGACTCTGTCTCAAACAACAACAACGCTTAAAAAAAAAAAAAATCAGTATAAGTATATCCCAGGGAATATTTGGGATATACTTATACTAAAAAAATAATTTGTTGTTTATGTGATATTCAAAGTTAACTGGGCGTTCTGTCATTTGTGTGTGTGCTAAATCGGCTCTATTCTGTGCAGAGGAGTGTCTCAGTCTGACTTAGATTTTAGGATCCCTCTGATTGCTGGTAGAGATTAGACTCAGTTCGGGGAGTGGAGTGCCCAGTGAGGAGGCTACTGCCACCACCTCCCAGCAAGAGGTGGTGGCAACTTGGATCAGGGTAATAGGGCCAAGATGGTGAGGGGTTGACAGATTTATGGATCCATTTTGAAGGAAAGGCCATGTCCAAGCTCCTCAGCTTGTCATGCGGGGCTTTTTGCTACCGCTGGGCACTCTTGTCCTCTAGCCTCTCCGACCCTGTAGCAGACAGAATGATGGCCCCCAATGAAGTCCACGTCCTAATCCCCTGAACCCGTGACTGTGTGAGCTTACAGGGCGACAGGGACTCTGCAATGTGATTAAGGCAAGGGTCTTGCGATGGCGGGATGATCTTGGGGCACCCAGGCAGGCCCCATTTGATCCCAAACATCCTTATATGAGGGAGGCCGAGGGAGACACTGAGGGACACTCAGTGGCGGAGGGACGGTGTGACCACAGAGGCAGAGATTGGAGGGATGCAGCCACAAGCCAAGGATCCCAGCAGCTGCCGGGACGGGGAGAGATCAGGAACAGATCCTGCCCCGGAGCTTCCGGAGGGGGTGTAGCCCCGCTGACACCCTGACCTTGGACTTCTGGCCTCCAGAACTGAGCAAGAATCAATATCTGGTGTTTTAAGCCACATGTTTTGTGGTAATTTGTTATAGAAACCACAGGAAGGAAAGATAGCATCCTTCCGTGCCCAAAGCTCTAGCCTGTCTCGAGAGGACCCAGGGTAAACCTGGGAGAGATGACACGCGGACTTCGTTTCCAAGTCAGATGGCTGTGGCTTGGCGGGGAGAGTGGAGTGGGGGTTGGTGGCCCCTTGTCCTGCCAGCTTCAAAACCCTAAAGGAAGATTTATTAATAAGAGCAAAAGGCCGGGCAAGGTGGCTCACGCCTGTAATTCTAGCACCCTGGGAGGCTGAGGCGTGAGGATTGCTCAAGGTCAGGTGTTCGAAACCAGCTTGAGCAAGAGCGAGACCCCGTCTCTATTAAAAAAAAATAGAAAGAAATTATCTGGACAACTTAAAATATATATGGAAAAAATGAGCCGGGCATGGTGGTGAATGCCTGTAGTCCCAGCTACTCGGGAGGCTGAGGCAGGAGGATCGCTTGAGCCCAGGAGTTTGAGGTTGCTGTGAGCGAGGCTGATGCCACAGCACTCTAGCCCAGGCAACAGAGTGAGACTCTGTCTCAAACAAAATAAATAAATAAAATAGCAGCAAAATGCCCCTAAGTGCTGTGCCACCTCCACAGACCTGTTTGATCTCTCTGGGCCTCAAAACAGCCTGGCCGGGGGGCTGGGGGTCACAATCCCTGCTCTCCAGGGATCCCAGGTGTGTTTAGGCCAACTGGACCCCTGAGGTTTTCCCCCCAAAGCTTGGGGCTCTAGAAGGAAAGAGAGATATGGCCCCAAGTGGGGAAACTGAGGCCGGGAGACGGGCCAAACCTGGGCGCGAGCCCCTTCCACCCAGCTTCCTCCCTTCTCGGAGCAGGAACTTCTTGGGTTTGGGGAGTCTCGTCCTCCCTTCTCTGGGCAGGAGGCCGTGTCTAGAGTTCCCTGGCGGGCCGGGCGGTGCTCGGACCAATGAGAACTCCAGGGAGGGCAGACTGGTCATTTCCTCCCTGCTGCCTGCATCTGGCCTGTGGCTTTAAAAACCACAGCCCGAGGGCAGGAGGGACCTGCCATCACCCTTCGGTCATCGGTCATCGGGAGCCCGGAGCCCAGAGATGGTGAGTCTCGAAGGGGGATGGGTGCAGGTCACTCTTCCCCCGTCCCCCGATCTGTGCCCCTGGGGGCCCCTTTCTCTGTCCCCAACTCTCCCTTCTTGCTCGTGTCTCCCTTCCCTTCCTCCCTCTGCTCGTCCCCCTCTCCCTTGCGTCCCAGACTCTCACCTCGGGATGTGGCCGGGGAATGAGACCGTCCAGGGTTCATGGGAGGCACAGTCACCCCACAGGGCTGGGGACCCCAGAGGGTTCCCGGGAAAGGAGACCCTGGAGTTGGGTCTAGAAAGTTCCAGCTTGACTAAGAAGATACGATGAGTACGGATTCCACACACGTGGAAAAGTCCAGAACAGGCCTCCCAGCCTGCAGGCACGCGGGGTCTTTAGCTGAGTCCGAGGAGAACAAGGCCAAGGTGAAGAACACTCGGGAGAACAGAGTGACGGTGGCCAAGCTTTGCTTTAAGGAAAAGAGGAAGGAGCTGGTTGGGAAGGATGGTAATGTAACTCACACGGCACTTTTGAGGTTCTGAATGAAAGAGATGGGGAAACTGAGGCCCAGGGAGGAGCAGAGCTGGCCCGGGTCCTGCCATGGTGGGGGCAGAGCCAGGTCGCCCATCGCAGGCTAATCGAGGGCCCCCTTTCCACCCAGAGCTGCCAGTCAGCACCTGCGGCGCCCGGCCTTGCTTCATCCTCACGAAAGAGGAAACAGAAGACAAGTTGGAAGGACCATGGAGGGGCGTGAGGTTGCCTCATCCCCCATCCTGCCCCGAGATCTGACTTGGGCCAGAGAGACTTTCGGCTTCTATTTTTATTTCTTTCCATAAAACATTGGAGGCCGGGCGCGGTGGCTCACGCCTGTAATCCTAGCACTCTGGGAGGCCGAGGCAGGAGGATTGCTCAAGGTCAGGAGTTCGAAACCAGCCTGAGCAAGAGTAAGACTCCGTCTCTACTAAAAATAGAAAGAAATTAACTGGCCAACTAAAAATATATAGAAAAAATTAGCCGGGCATGGTGGCGCATGCCTGTAGTCCCAGCTACTCGGGAGGCTGAGGCAGGAGGATCACGTGAGCCCAGGAGTTTGAGGTTGCTGTGAGCTAGGCTGACGCCACGGTGACGCCACGGCACTCACTCTAGCCCAGGCAACAAAGCGAGACTCTGTCTCAAAACACAAAACAAAAACACAAACACATTCCAAAGTACGGAAGGGCATTCAGTAAAACTCCCTCTCCCTGCCCTACTGCAATGGTCCCAGCAAGAGGCACCTGCCCACCCCAGAGCCTTTTTGACTGCTTGTCATTGTCCCCAGAGACACCATGGGGACCAGTGTGTCAAGGTGGATCTTTCTAGAAATAGTCTACGCATGGCCAAGAATACATGCTTAGGGAACAAAGTGAGGAGTAGTTGATATGGGGGACCCCAAAGTCAAGTTCAACTTCTGCCTCTGCTGTGTAGTAGCCGAGGAGACTTGTCCGTTCTGGGCTTCCTTTTCCTTACCTTTAAGGCGAGGCTGATACTAGAACCCACGTCGTGGGTTAGCGGAGAGAATTCAACGAGGTGACACGTAGGAAGTTTGGCCGGCATACAGTTGGTGCTCAATGCGTGTGGCATGTCTGTGCTTTCTTTCCCTTGCAAACAGCAGTGTGTTTTATACAGTATTCTGCACCTTGCTTGTTACCATGAGTAACGGGGTATTAGTAACGGGGTATTATTAATGGTATTATCAACCAGCATTTATTGAGTGCTTACTGTATGCCAGGCATGGTGCTAAATTCGAATTTCAGATGAAACAACCTATGAAAAAGGTACTTTACCCGCATGTATTTCAAAGGAGCTGCCTCTGTCTTTTTTAATCAATGGTGAAGTATTCCAATAGGAGGGTCCATGCCCAGAATTGGAGATTTAGGTCCAATATTGTCTTTCAAACTAAAACCGCCCCTCTACTTACGTCTTTGGACTAATGATTTGTGTTGTCTTTGCCAACTTGAGAGGGAGCTCATTGCACCTGCCAAGGATCTGAAGGCTTTTGTTTTTCACTTCGTTTTTTTTTTGTTTTTTTTCTTTTTTTTGAGACAGAGTCTCGCTTGTTGACCAGGCTACAGTGAGTGCCGTGGTGTCAGCCTAGCTCACAGCAACCTCAAACTCCTGGGCTCAAGCGATCCTCCTGCCTCAGCCTCCCTGAGTAGCTGGGACTACAGGCATGTGCCATCATGCCCGGCTAATTTTCTATATATATTAGTTGGCCAATTAATTTCTTTCTATTTATAGTAGAGACTGGGGTCTTGCTCTTGCTCAGGCTGGTTTCGAACTCCTGACCTCGAGCAATCCGCCCGCCTTGGCCTCCCAGAGTGCTAGGATTACAGCCGTGAGCCACTGCGCCCGGCTCACTTAGTTTTCAAAATGTGAGCGTTTCTGTATTTTAATGTTCAGGGATCTCTCATTGCTAAGATCACGCCAATTTAAGAAAATAAGTGGCCGGGCGCGGTGGCTCACGCCTGTAATCCTAGCACTTTGGGAGGCCGAGGCGGGAGGATTGCTCGAGGTCAGGAGTTCGAAACCAGCCTGAGCAAGAGCGAGACCCTGTCTCTACTATAAATAGAAAGAAATTAATTGGCCAACTAATATATATATAGAAAAAATTAGCTGGGCATGGTGGAACATGCCTGTAGTCCCAGCTACTTGGGAGGCTGAGGCAGGAGGATCGCTTGAGCCCAGGAGTTTGAGGTTGGTGTGAGCTAGGCTGATGCCACGGCACTCACTCTAGCCTGGACAACAAAGGAGACTCTGTCTCAAGAAAGGAAAGGAAAGGAAAGGAAAGGAAAGGAAAGGAAAGGAAAGGAAAGGAAAGGAAAGGAAAGGAAAGGAAAGGAAAGGAAAGGAAAGGAAAGGAAAGGAAGTCGAGGTGCTAGACCGCACCTCTGACCCCGATGTCTCGGGGGTCGCAGGCTGTCGCGGTGTTTCCATGAGCCTGTGTGTGTCGCGTGGGAACGGGGTGGCGATGTTCAAGGGGAAGCTGACCTCGCCTTCCTGTGATCACTGGCCCTGCAAGTGTTCCTAGCTGGTCTGCTATCCTGATTTTCATAGCGGACCGTCGAGAGAACTTTCCTTATTGGAAACATGGGGATCCGGGAGCCCAGTCCGTAGGGAAGAGGCTCAGGTGAAGCTGCCCGCCTGTGGCCAGTCCCGCCTCTTTTCTGTGCTCTCCTCTTCCCACTTTTCTTCCTTCCCTCGGCCATCAGCCCCATCCTCACTGGCCCAAATCACTGCCCCGGCCCCCCTCTCCGGTCCTTCTGCTTCTGGTCTCATCTCCTCACAGTGGCTTAGAGGGATGCTTCTAAACTGAAACTCTAACCTAGTCCCTCTCCAGCTCAAAAACCACCCATGGCTCCCCATTACCCCAGCATCAAATACACGTTCTTGAACATGGCATCTGCAGACATTCCGATCTCATCTCGGCCACCTGCCGGCCCTGCTGACCTTTCATTTCCTGGCGTGGAGCACGTGGCTTCCCTCTTACCCGAGGGCATTTCTACCTAGAATGCACGCCCCTCACGGCCCCTGCACTTTAGGCCTGGGAGCTTCTCAAACAGAGGGCTCTGGGGGTCGACTTTCAGGACTTCTCTCCTATCTCTGTGCTCGCTGACTGGGGGGACTTGGAAAGGTCTCTTAACCTCTCCGTAGCCTCAGTTTTCTCATCCATGAAATGGGTGTTGCGATTGCGACACCCCTCCTAGGGTTGTTATGTGGATTAAATGAGATAATATAGGAAAAGGGCTTAAAATAGGGCTCGGCGACTATTACTGCTGCTCTCATAAGTACCTCTCCTTCACCCTGGTCTCACCTGACCCCTTCGCGTCTCCTCACCGCAGCCACCCTCGTCTAAGCCACCATTGTCCCTCACCTCACCCGGACAATTCCAATCTCCTCTTCCTCCTCGTCTGCTCTGCACCCCCTTTTCCTAGAACAGACGAGAGATCTTCTTAAAATGAGGATGGTAACTTAGGAGCAATGGGAGTACCCCGCCTTCACGTGGTGTGACTTAGATACCTGTCGTTATTAGGAAATTAACGAGGCGACACCCGCGACGCACCTAGGACGGTGCCCGACAATTAGGAAGCCCTAGGTAGCCCAGACCTGCCCTGTCCAACATGCTAGCCGTTATACACGCGTGGCTCTCTATACAACGTGCTTATACACGTGTGGCTCTCTACGTGCAATTAAAATGACACAAAATTAAAAAGTTCAGCTTTCTGGACGCACCTGTATTTCAAGCCCTCGGCTGCCACGCGTGGCTGGTGGCTGCCGTCTGGACGCACAGATACAGGACGTCTCCGTCATCATGGAAAGTTCTATGTAGCAGACAGCACTGCAGCTGTGCAGTTTTATTTCTGTTTTTTTTTTTTTTTTTTTTTTTTTTTGGAAACAGGGTCTCACTTTGTTGTCCAGGCTAGAGTGAGTGCCGTGGCGTCAGCCTCGCTCACAGCAACCTCAAACTCCTGGGCTCAAGCAATCCTCCTGCCTCAGCCTCCCGAGTAGCTGGGACTACAGGCATTCGCCACCATGCCCGGCTAATTTTTTTCTATATATATTAGTTGGCCAATTAATTTCTTTCTATTTTATAGTAGAGACGGGGTTTCACTCTTGCTCAGGCTGGTTTCGAACTCCTGACCTTGAGCGATCCTCCCGCCTCGGCCTCCCAGAGTGCTAGGATTACAGGCGTGAGCCACCGCGCCCGGCGGTGGACAGTTTTACTTCTTCGGGATGCTTTTCCCCCCCCTGCACCAGGCCGGACTCTAGTAAGCACCTCCGTTCTCATCCCAGTTGATCCATGTCTCTCTCCCGGGAGACTGGAACCTCCCCGAGGCCAGGGGCCAGGTGTGGCACGGCAGGATCCCCGTCCTAAGGGAGCTAGGACCCATTTGTTCTCACAGATAAAGAAATGTTCTTAGAATCTTTCTTGGACCCCTAGCATGGCAGAACCGCGGGCCGTTTGATATATTTCATGTTCTGTCCAGTTTTTCAGAATGGGCAACCCACTCGTGTTTATCCATTCGAGAACAAAAGCACATCTAGGGAGAAGCGGCTGGCACTGCTTGTCCCCTCGGTCCCCCACCTCCGTCCCCAGGAGCGACGACTGCCACAAGTTTCCAGAGCTAGTCTGTGCCTACAAAAGCAACACACACACACACTCACACTCACACTCACACTCACACACACACTCACACTCACACACACACTCACACACACTCACACTCACACACACACTCACACTCACACACACTCACACTCACACACACTCACACTCACTCACACTCACACACACACTCACACTCACACACACACTCACACTCACACACACACTCACACTCACACACACTCACACTCACACACACACTCACACTCACACACACTCACACTCACACACACACTCACACACACTCACACACACACTCACACTCACACACACACTCACACACACACACTCACACTCACACACACACACACTCACACACACTCACACTCATACACACTCACACTCACACACACACACTCACACTCACACTCACACACACTCACACTCACACACACACTCACACACACACTCACACTCACACTCACACACACTCACACTCACACACACACACTCACACTCACACACACTCACACTCACACACACACACTCACACACACACACTCACACTCACACACACACTCACACACTCACACTCACACACACACACACACACACACTCACACACACACACTCACACTCACACACACACACTCACACACACACACTCACACACACTCACACTCACACTCACACACACACTCACACACACACTCACACACACACTCACACTCACACACACTCACACACACTCACACACACACTCACACTCACACACACTCACACTCACACACACTCACACTCACACTCACACACACACTCACACACACACACTCACACACACACACTCACACACACACTCACACTCACACACTCACACTCACACACACACACTCACACTGACACACACACACTCACACACACACACACTCACACACACACTCACACTCACACACACACACTCACACACACACTCACACTCACACACACACTCACACTCGCACACACACACTCACACTCACACACACACTCACACTCGCACACACACAATCTATCTCTATAGCGAGCACAAGAGAGAGACTCCCCTTTTGTAGGGAGAATGCTTTACCCGCGGTTCCGTCCTGTCCCTGCTTTTCCTGCCCCACCCCTAGATCTTGGAGGTCTTTCCACATCAGCACACAAATCATTTCCTCATTCGGTTTTTTTTTTTTTTTGAGTCAGAGTCTCACTCTGTTGCCCGGGCTAGAGTGCCGTGGTGTCAGCCTCGCTCACAGCAACCTCAAACTC
The DNA here is from genome assembly GCF_040939455.1 of Microcebus murinus. Taxonomy (NCBI): domain Eukaryota; kingdom Metazoa; phylum Chordata; class Mammalia; order Primates; family Cheirogaleidae; genus Microcebus; species Microcebus murinus. Next base: position 65,917,497 of record NC_134119.1, read on the forward strand.
CTGGGCTTCTTCAATCCTCCTGCCCCAGCCTCCCAAGTAGCTGGGACTACAGGCATGCGCCACCATGCCCGGCTAATATTTTCCCTCTCTCTATATATATTTTTAGTTGGCCAATTAATTTCTTTCTATTTTTAGTAGAGATGGGGTCTCGCTCTTGCTCAGGCTGGTTTCGAACTCCTAACCTCAAGTGATCCTCCCACCTCGGCCTCCCAGGGTGTGAGCCACCTCGCCTGGCCTCTCCTCATTCGTTTTTTTTTTTTTTTTTTTTTTTTTTTTGAGACAGAGTCTCACTTTGTTGCCCAGGCTAGAGTGAGTGCCGTGGCGTCAGCCTGGCTCACAGCAACCTCAAACTCCTGGGCTCAAGCGATCCTCCTGCCTCAGCCTCCCGAGTAGCTGGGACTACAGGCATGCGCCACCATGCCCGGCTAGTTTTTTTTTATATATATATCAGTTGGCCAATTAATTTCTTTCTATTTATAGTAGAGACGGGGTCTCGCTCTTGCTCAGGCTGGTTTTGAACTCCTGACCTTGAGCAATCCACCCGCCTCGGCCTCCCAAGAGCTAGGATTACAGGCGTGAGCCACAGCGCCCGGCCTCCTCATTCGTTTTGACAGTTGTGCAGTCTTGTCGCCTGGATGTGCCGGCATTAACGCAGCCAGTCCCCTCCCCTCTTGCTGGCCGCTTGAGTCATTGTTGGGTGCTGCCATGGCAAAACTTTGTGACCCATTATCGTCTGGAAGATGCTGGAAACCACAGGGTGTTAGAGTCAGCACTTTTTTTCTGCCTGCATGAAGCCAAGGAGAGAGGGGAGGAATGGATCGGAGGTCATGCCGGGAAAGGAGCTGTTAGCTGAGCAGGGGAGGGACCAGGCAGTGAGGAATTGGGTGGCCCGGGAGACTCCTCTTTTGGGGAACTGAGTGAAAGGGCTGAGGCTTCAAAGGGGGACATTCAAAATACTTAACAATCTGCTAAGGTATAGCAGTCCCCTGAGCAGGGTGTGGGGCCTCCCGCCCTGCCTAGTATTTTTTTTTTTTTGAGACAGAGTGTCACTTTGTTGCCCAGGCTAGAGTGAGTGCCGTGGCATCAGCCTAGCTCACAGCAACCTCAAACTCCTGGGCTCGAGCAATCCTTCTGCCTCAGCCTCCCGAGTAGCTGGGACTACAGGCATGCGCCACCATGCCCGGCTAATTTTTTGTATATATATTTTTAGTTGGTCAATTAATTTATTTCTATTTTTGGTAGAGGCGGGGTCTCGCTCAGGCTGGTTTCGAACTCCTGACCTTGAGCAATCCGGCCCGCCTCAGCCTCCCAAAGTGCTAGGATTACAGGCGTGAGCCACCACGCCCGGCTCACTTAGTTTTCAAAATGTGAGCGTTTCTGTATTTTAATGTTCAGGGATCTCTCATTGCTAAGATCACGCCAATTTAAGAAAATAAGTGGCCGGGCGCGGTGGCTCACGCCTGTAATCCTAGCACTTTGGGAGGCCGAGGCGGGAGGATTGCTCGAGGTCAGGAGTTCGAAACCAGCCTGAGCAAGAGCGAGACCCTGTCTCTACTATAAATAGAAAGAAATTAATTGGCCAACTAATATATATATAGAAAAAATTAGCTGGGCATGGTGGAACATGCCTGTAGTCCCAGCTACTTGGGAGGCTGAGGCAGGAGGATCGCTTGAGCCCAGGAGTTTGAGGTTGGTGTGAGCTAGGCTGATGCCACGGCACTCACTCTAGCCTGGACAACAAAGGAGACTCTGTCTCAAGAAAGGAAAGGAAAGGAAAGGAAAGGAAAGGAAAGGAAAGGAAAGGAAAGGAAAGGAAGGAAAGGAAAGGAAAGGAAAGGAAAGGAAAGGAAAGGAAAGGAAAGGAAAGGAAAGGAAAGGAAAGGAAAGGAAAGGAAAGGAAAGGAAAGGAAAGGAAAGGAAAGGAAAGGAAAGGAAAGGAAAGGAAAGGGTCAAGGTGCTAGACCGCACCTCTGACCCCGATGTCTCGGGGGTCGCAGGCTGTCGCGGTGTTTCCATGAGCCTGTGTGTGTCGCGTGGGAACGGGGTGGCGATGTTCAAGGGGAAGCTGACCTCGCCTTCCTGTGATCGCTGGCCCTGCAAGTGTTCCCAGCTGGTCTGCTATCCTGATTTTCATGGCGGACCGTCGAGAGAACTTTCCTTATTGGAAAAATGGGGATCCGGGAGCCCAGTCCGTAGGGAAGAGGCTCAGGTGAAGCTGCCCGCCTGTGGCCAGTCCCGCCTCTTTTCTGTGCTCTCCTCTTCCCACTTTTCTTCCTTCCCTCGGCCATCAGCCCCATCCCCACTGGCCCAAATCACTGCCCCGGCCCCCCTCTCTGGTCCTTCTGCTTCTGGTCTCATCTCCTCACAGTGGCTTAGAGGGATGCTTCTAAACTGAAACTCTAACCTAGTCCCTCTCCAGCTCAAAAACCACCCATGGCTCCCCATTACCCCAGCATCAAATACACGTTCTTGAACATGGCATCTGCAGACATTCCGATCTCATCTCGGCCACCTGCCGGCCCTGCTGACCTTTCATTTCCTGGCGTGGAGCACGTGGCTTCCCTCTTACCCGAGGGCATTTCTACCTAGAATGCACGCCCCTCACGGCCCCTGCACTTTAGGCCTGGGAGCTTCTCAAACAGAGGGCTCTGGGGGTCGACTTTCAGGACTTCTCTCCTATCTCTGTGCTCGCTGACTGGGGGGACTTGGAAAGGTCTCTTAACCTCTCCGTAGCCTCAGTTTTCTCATCCATGAAATGGGTGTTGCGATTGCGACACCCCTCCTAGGGTTGTTATGTGGATTAAATGAGATAATATAGGAAAAGGGCTTAAAATAGGGCTCGGCGACTATTACTGCTGCTCTCATAAGTACCTCTCCTTCACCCTGGTCTCACCTGACCCCTTCGCGTCTCCTCACCGCAGCCACCCTCGTCTAAGCCACCATTGTCCCTCACCTCACCCGGACAATTCCAATCTCCTCTTCCTCCTCGTCTGCTCTGCACCCCCTTTTCCTAGAACAGACGAGAGATCTTCTTAAAATGAGGATGGTAACTTAGGAGCAATGGGAGTACCCCGCCTTCACGTGGTGTGACTTAGATACCTGTCGTTATTAGGAAATTAACGAGGCGACACCCGCGACGCACCTAGGACGGTGCCCGACAATTAGGAAGCCCTAGGTAGCCCAGACCTGCCCTGTCCAACATGCTAGCCGTTATACACGCGTGGCTCTCTATACAACGTGCTTATACACGTGTGGCTCTCTACGTGCAATTAAAATGACACAAAATTAAAAAGTTCAGCTTTCTGGACGCACCTGTATTTCAAGCCCTCGGCTGCCACGCGTGGCTGGTGGCTGCCGTCTGGACGCACAGATACAGGACGTCTCCGTCATCATGGAAAGTTCTATGTAGCAGACAGCACTGCAGCTGTGCAGTTTTATTTCTGTTTTTTTTTTTTTTTTTGGAAACAGGGTCTCACTTTGTTGTCCAGGCTAGAGTGAGTGCCGTGGCGTCAGCCTCGCTCACAGCAACCTCAAACTCCTGGGCTCAAGCAATCCTCCTGCCTCAGCCTCCCGAGTAGCTGGGACTACAGGCATGTGCCACCATGCCCGGCTAATTTTTTCTATATATATTAGTTGGCCAATTAATGTCTTTCTATTTATAGTAGAGACGGGGTCTCGCTCTTGCTCAGGCTGGTTTCGAACTCCTGACCTTGAGCGATCCTCCCGCCTCGGCCTCCCAGAGTGCTAGGGTTACAGGCGTGAGCCACCACGCCCGGCCTTGGACAGTTTTACTTCTTCGGGATGCTTTCCCCCCCCCTGCACCAGGCCGGACTCTAGTAAGCACCTCCGTTCTCATCCCAGTTGGTCCATGTCTCTCTCCCGGGAGACTGGAACCTCCCCGAGGCCAGGGGCCAGGTGTGGCACGGCAGGATCCCCGTCCTAAGGGAGCTAAGACCCATTTGTTCTCACAAATAAAGAAATGTTCTTAGAATCTTTCTTGGACCCCTAGCATGGCAGAACCGCGGGCCGTTTGATATATTTCATGTTCTGTCCAGTTTTTCAGAATGGGCAACCCACTCGTGTTTATCCATTCGAGAACAAAAGCACATCTAGGGAGAAGCGGCTGGCACTGCTTGTCCCCTCGGTCCCCCACCTCCGTTCCCCAGGAGCGACGACTGCCACAAGTTTCCAGAGCTAGTCTGTGCCTACAAAAGCAACACACACACACACTCACACACTCACACACACACTCACACACACACACACTCACACACACACACTCACACTCACACACACTCACACACACACACTCACACACACACTCACACACACTCACACTCACACACACACACTCTCACACACACACTCACACACACACTCACACACACTCACACACACTCACACACACACTCACACACACTCACACACACACTCACACACACACACTCACACACTCACACACACACTCACACACACACACTCACACACACTCACACACACACTCACACACACACACACTCACACACACTCACACACACACACTCACACACACACTCACACTCACACACACACACTCACACACACACTCACACACACACTCACACACACTCACACACACTCACACACACACTCACACACACACACACTCACACACTCACACACACACACTCACACACACACACTCACACACACACACACTCACACACACTCACACACACACACTCACACACACACACTCACACACACTCACACACACACACACTCACACACACTCACACACACACACTCACACACACACTCACACACACACTCACACTCACACACACACTCACACACACACTCACACACACACTCACACACACTCACACACACACACACTCACACACACACACACACTCACACACACACACACTCACACACACTCACACACACACTCACACACTCACACACACACACACACTCACACACTCACACACACACACACACACACAATCTATCTATAGCGAGCACAAGAGAGAGACTCCCCTTTTGTAGGGAGAATACTTTACCCGCGGTTCTGTCCTGTCCCTGCTTTTCCTGCCCCACCCCTAGATCTTGGAGGTCTTTCCACATCAGCACACAAATCATTTCCTCATTCCGTTTTGTTTTTTTTTTTGAGTCAGAGTCTCACTCTGTTGCCCGGGCTAGAGTGCCGTGGTGTCAGCCTCGCTCACAGCAACCTCAAACTCCTGGGCTTCTTCAATCCTCCTGCCTCAGCCTCCCAAGTAGCTGGGACTACAAGCATGTGCCACCATGCCCAGCTAATATTTTCTCTCTCTATATATATATTTTTAGTTGGCTAATTAATTTCTTTCTATTTTTAGTAGAGATGGGGTCTCGCTCTTGCTCAGGCTGGTTTCGAACTCCTAACCTCAAGTGATCCTCCCGCCTCGGCCTCCCAGGGTGTGAGCCACCTCGCCTGGCCTCTCCTCATTCGTTTTGACAGTTGTGCAGTCTTGTCGCCTGGATGTGCCGGCATTAACGCAGCCAGTCCCCTCCCCTCTTGCTGGCCACTTGAGTCATTTCCAGTCTTCGTTGGGTGCTGCCATGGCAAAACTTTGTGACCCATTAGCGTCTGGAAGATGCTGGAAACCACAGGGTGTTAGAGTCAGCACTTTTTTTCTGCCTGCATGAAGCCAAGGAGAGAGGGGAGGAATGGATCGGAGGTCATGCCGGGAAAGGAGCTGTTAGCTGAGCAGGGCAGGGACCAGGCAGTGAGGAATTGGGTGGCCCGGGAGACTCCTCTTTTGGGGAACTGAGTGAAAGGGCTGAGGCTTCAAGGGGGACATTCAAAATACTTAACAATCTGCTAAGGTATAGCAGTCCCCTGAGCAGGGTGTGGGGCCTCCTGCCCTGCCTAGTATTTTTAACCCTTTAGTGACTTGAGCATGGGGACCCGTAGTCCAGAGTGTCCCAAAGTAGGAAATGGGAAGCCGGGGTACCAGGCTGGGTGGCTGAGGGCAGGGGCTACTTACGAATGGAAATAGTCCAAATTCTAAGCTTTCTGTTTTGAAATATTTTCAAACTTATAAAAAAAAATTACAAGAATAGTAAAGAACTCTCAGCCGGGTGCTGTGGCTCACGCCTGTGATCCTAGCACTCTGGGAGGCCAAGGCGGGAGGATCGCTTGAGGTCAGGAGTTCGACACCAGCCTGAGCAAGAGTGAGACCCTGTCTCTACTAAAAATAGAAAGAAATTAATTGGCCAACTAAAAATATATAGAAAAAGTTAGCCGGGCATGGTGGTGCATGCCTGTAGTCCCAGCTACTCGGGAGGCTGAGGCAGGAGGATCGCTTGAGCCCAGGAGTTTGAGGTTGCTGTGAGCTAGGCTAACGCCACGGCACTCACTCTAGCCTGGGCAACACAGTGAGACTCTGTCTCAAAAAAAAAAAAAAAAAGAACTCTCATATAGTTTTTACCCAGATTCTTTAAATTTACTGTATGGATCATTTATTTATCCATTAACCCATCTGCCCACCCATCCATCGATTCATCTATTAACCCATTTTCAATCCATCTCTCTTTTTTTTGAGACAGACTCTCACTCTGTTGCCCTGGCTAGAGTGCCATGGCCTCAGCCTAGCTCACAGCAACCTCAAACTCCTGGCCTCAAGCGATCCTCCTGCCTCAGCCTCCCGAGTAGCTGGGACTACAGGCATGCGCCACCATGCCTGGCTAGTTTTGTCTATATATTTTTAGTTGGCCAATTAATTTATTTCTATTTTTTTAGTAGAGCCGGGGTCTCACTCTTGCTCAGGCTGGTTTAGAACTCCTGACCTTGAGCGATCCTCCTGCCTTGGCCTCCCAGAGTGCTAGGATTACAGGCGTGAGCCACTGCGCCCCGGCCTCTATCTGTCTCTTTGTTTATCATCTGTCCACTCATCACCTATTCATCTGTTCTCCATCCATCTGTATCTGCCATCTGCTATCTACCATCTTCTTTCTAAACTTTTCTGAGAATAAGTTGCAAGCATCGAGTCTGTTGACCTCTAAACACTTCAGTGTCTATTTCTCAAGAACGAGGACATTCCGCTGCACGAGCGCAGCAGTCACCCATGCCAGCAAACCTCCCTGTGGACACCTCCCTGTCATCTAGTCCACACTGCCTACTCCACCCGGCCCGACGGTCCCCGGACGCCCACGACAGTGGCTTTGTTTCCTCTTGTCCAGGCTGAGGTGTGGGACCCTTCTTTGCCTGTGGTTGTCCTCGCTCCTTAACCTGGGACTGTCCCTCGGCCCTTCCTCGTCTTCACGACACTGGCATTTTTTATTGAGTAAAATGGACAGAAGGCTGTAGGTCACCATTTCGAAGTGTGCAGCTCAGTGGCATTTGGTATATTCACAGCGTTGTGCAAGCACAACCTCTATTTCCAAAGCCTTTCATCACCCCAAAAAAGAAACCCTGCACCCATTTGTGCTCAGTTCCCCATTGCCCTCTCGCCACCCCGGCCCCCGGCATCACTCCTCTGTTTTTTGTCTCTGCCGATTTGCCTATTCTGGGCGTTTCCTATGCGTGGAATCATACGATGTGTGTCCCTTTGTGTTGCCTTCTTACGCTTGGCATCAGGTTTTTGAGATTCGCCCAAGTTGGAGCATGCGTGAGTGCCCCGTTCCTTTTCATGGCTGAGTAGTATTCCACGGCACAGTGAGACCACGCCCCGTTCATTCACTCATTAGCTGTCGCTGACGTCTTCCTCCTTAATAATTAATCACAGATATGGCTTGCAATGATTAATTGCTGGCATGCGCCCACTGACCACGGCCTGGCTGAACTTGGGGCAATGTAGGGGGACAAGAAATTAAAAAAAAAAAAGAGTGATGCAGAGAAAGTTGTGGTCTTGAGCTTTTTAATAATCATAATATTGATAAATAATAATAGCAATGGCTGACGTTTCTTATCCCGCTCCTGTGTGCCAGGCACTGTGCTAGGCACTTAGGCACTTTTCATCTTATTACATCTTCCAGGTGGGTGTCTTAGGGCTATAAACCTCAGTCTGCAAATTCAACTATTTTTTTTTTGGAGGCAGAGTCTCGCTTTGTTGCCCAGGCTAGAGTGAGTGCCGTGGCGTCAGCCTAGCTCACAGCAACCTCAAACTCCTGGGCTCAAGCGATCCTCCTGCCTCAGCCTCCCAAGTAGGTGGGACAACAGGAATGCACCACCATGCCTGGCTAATTTTTTCTATATATATTAATTGGCCAATTAATTTCTTTCTATTTATAGTAGAGAGGGGTCTCGCTCTTGCTCAGGCTGGTTTCGAACTCCTGACTTTGAGCAATCCGCCCTCCTCGGCCTCCCAGAGTGCTAGGGTTACAGGGGTGAGCCACTGCGCCTGTCCCAAATTCAACTATTTAGAGCTGCAAATCTAGCTCTAAATATTTCTAGAATGATTTCTATTTCTGTCCCTTTTTCTCTGCGTTGGTGTCAAAGTGGCCTTCGGGGGCAGGCTAGCCCCAGGGGTCACAGGACTCACCCCTGAAGTGTTCTTTTTTTTTTTTTTTGAGACAGAGTCTCACTGTGTTGCCCAGGCTAGAGTGAGTGCCGTGGCGTCAGCCTAGCTCACAGCAACCTCAATCTCCTGGGCTCAAGCGATCCTCCTGCCTCAGGCTCCCGAGTAGCTGGGACTACAGGCATGCGCCACCATGCCTGGCTAATTTTTTCTATATATATTAGTTGGCCAATTAATTTCTTTCTATTTATAGTAGAGACGGGGTCTCGCTCTTGCTCAGGCTGGTTTTGAACTCCTGACCTCGAGCAATCCTCCCGCCTCGGCCTCCCAGAGTGCTAGGATTACAGGCGTGAGCCACCGTGCCCGGCCCCCTGAAGTGCTCTTGCCCTGTCTGCAGCCCGTCCTGGAGTCAGGCAGGGGCAGCCCTTCTGGGTTTGCATCCCAGCCTGCACGGTGCTAATTCCTAGCTACGTGACAGTGGCGTGGAACAGCCTCCGTCACCTTGTGGTGCCTCGTGCTTCCTGGACAGAACCACGGGCATGAGTAGAACCTGCTTGTAGGGCCGGGATCCGGCTTGCAAGAGCAGATGCCATGCCAAACACACAGCAGGTGCCGGCAAGTACTGGCTGCTTGAGTGCCATTGATCGGTCATTCAGTGGGTGGCACGGGATGGGGTGGGGTCTGCAGCATCTGGTCCCTCTGGGCACAGATTTACCAATAAGGCTCTGGCAGCTCCTCTGCTGCCACCAGCAGCTTCTTTCTCCTCGGGGCATGACAGCGTCCTGCAGCTGCCTTTGGGAAGAAGTGCTAAGGGCCTTCCTGACCTTTATTTTATTCTGGAAAATTTCAAACACATCAAGTGGAGAGAACAATATTATGTGCCCAATGTGCCCATCACCCAGCTTGGACAGTTAGCACCACTGTCATTCTTAGTCATCCTCTGCCCTGCCCTCCTCCCTCCCTCGTCCCTCCTCCTTCCTCTCTTCCTCTCCCCTGCCTCTCTCCCTGGCTCCCCCTCCCTCTCCTCTTCTCTCTCCAGCTACTTCTTTTCTTTTCTTTTTTTGAGACACAGTCTTGCTCTTTTACCTAGGCTAGAGTGCCATGGCATCAGCCTTGCTCACAGCAACCTCAAACTTCTGGGCTCCAGCGATCCTCCTGCCTCAGCCTCCCGAGTAGCTGGGACTACAGGCATGCGCCACCATGCCCGGCTAATTTTTTCTATATATATTAGTTGGCCAATTAATTTCTTTCTATTTATAGTAGAGACGGGGTCTCACTCTTGCTCAGGCTGGTTTCGAACTCCTGACCTCGAGCAATCCGCCCGCCTCGGCCTCCCAGAGAGCTAGGATTACAGGCGTGAGCCACCGCGCCTGGCCCCCTCTGGTTTTTGAAAATGCCATTGATACGTGGAGGAAACCAGACCCTTTTGTTTTCCCTGCAGAGTTTCCCACAGTCTGATTTGGCCACTTGCGTGTCCCTGTGGTGTTATTGGAGGTCGTCTGTCTTCCTGGGATGCTAAGTGATGAGTGGGTTCATGGTGCCAGCCAGACCTGTCTATTATGATACGAAGTTTCCTGCTAAGTCTTCACTTAGATGGTTTTATCAGACCCTGGTCACCATCATGCAGATCCATGCTTTCATGTATCTGTCACTCCCCCTGCATATATGTCCCTCTTAGGTTCCTATTTAAGAAGAGCTTTTCCCAATTTGACTGTATTTTACCCCAAAATCGACTCTGTACAGAAATGGCAGAAGAAATGCTCCATTCTTTTCCTTCCCAGAATAAGACGGCGGCCAATGAGTTTGCTTGTTTTAACCCTTTGCACGTGCTTGCTTTTTTCTCGATTCCTTTATTCTACTCTGGATTTAATTTTTTTTTTTTTTTTTTTTTTGAGACAGAGTCTCACTTTGTTGCCCAGGCTAGAGCGAGTGCCGTGGCGTCAGCCTAGCTCACAGCAACCTCAAACTCCTGGGCTCAAGTGATCCTCCTGCCTCAGCCTCCCGAGTAGCTGGGACTACAGGCATGCGCCACCATGCCCGGCTAATTTTTTCTATATATATTAGTTGGCCAATTAATTTCTTTCTATTTATAGTGGAGACGGGGTCTCGCTCTTGCTCAGGCTGTTTTCGAACTCCTGACCTCAAGCAATCCTCCCGCCTCGGCCTCCCAGAGTGCTAGGATTACAGGCGTGAGCCACAGCGCCCGGCCTGGATTTAATATTTTAAATACCCCAGATTTTACAAAGCGCGGCAGTAGAATAAAAAACTGGAGTTTCTTTTCATACAAACTTATTTATTCAGATTTTTTTATATTTCACATTATTGATACATCCAAAGAGTAATTTTAATCTCTATAATTTTTCATGGTGTGATATTTTTTGAAACATTCCCCCACATGAAGACCTGGTTTACATTCACATGTTTTTGCAAATATAAATCGTCTCTGTTCTTCCTCCTTTGATTTTTCTTTAGAACGAACAAGACAATCTTTGTGTTTTTCGGGTGAGGAGTGAATTTATAGGGCTTTCCATCCGATGCTAACCGTGTCGGGTCACACTCCACATCCGCGTGCGAAGGGTTAATATCACTATGAAATCACAGATCTTTATATATTGACGTGTTTCATTCCATTTACGCTTATTATTATGTGATGCTCAAATCGTCCCATCTTTGGCTGGTGGCAGCCGTGTCAGGCTGTCTCCTGTGCCCTTTTTTATGTGACCCCATCATTTTAAAAGAATTTCCTCGTGTTCTAGTGCAAGAAGCTGCGGGCTCATCTTGTCTAGTTCTTGTCTCAGAACAGGAATGACGCTTTCTCCAAGGAGCCCTGGTTCCTTTGAATGACAAATGGTATTTAGAGACCTGATGTGGGTACTGAGGTCCCTCTTGTTTTTTTTTTTTTTTTTGAGACAGAGTCTGGCTTTGTTGCCCAGGCTAGAGTGAGTGCCGTGGCGTCAGCCTAGCTCACAGCAACCTCAATCTCATGGGCTCAAGCAATCCTCCTGCCTCAGCCTCCCGAGTAGCTGGGACTACAGACACAAGCCACCAGGCCCGGCTAATTTCATATATATATATTTCATATATATATTAGTTGGCCAATTAATTTCTTCCTATTTTTATAGTAGAGACGGGGTCTCGCTCAGGCTGGTTTTGAACTCCTGACCTTGAGCAATCCGCCCGCCTCGGCCTCCCAGAGAGCTAGGATTACAAGCGTGAGCCACCGCGCCCGGCCCCTCTTGTTCTTGAATTTGCTATTCTTCTGTCTTCCTTTCATCCCCCCCAGAAAGGAAAAATCGATTTCTTATTCCTATTTCTTAGTCTTCCTCTTGCTGCCCACAAACATTTTGTCTCTGCCCAGACTGAAAAGTCCTCCTAATGGCTTAGCATTTGGGAATGATGACGGTGAGAACTGGTGGCTGCTAGCCACTCTCCAGGGACAGCGAAGGGACCAGCAGGAAATGCCACCGATCCCCAGAGGACTGACTCTGATTAGGCCAGTGCACCTAATCCTAGAGCCACACTGAGCCACGAGTAGCGCCCAGGACAAAAGGATACATCTCGCGCGCCCCTATACACACTCCTAAAATATCTTCCCCTAGCTCGAACCAAGTAGAAAAAGTCAATAAAACTCTAAGCCCCATCAAACCCACAAAACACCCACGACTACATAAAACCCCACGTTGCCCAGTGAGTCTGCACCCATGGTCACATTGTGACCCTCCAAAAACCCGCCCAGCTGGGGCTGCAACCCGGGGGCTGATTGGAAACGAACATCTCCAATTGCGCAATAACACAGGGTCGTAAAACAAACGGAACCTGGCTTTTGTTTGAAAATACAATTTGCATTTTTTTTCCACCATGGATTTTTTTTGCATTAATTTTGATTCTTTAAAATACTGTATTAAGGCCAGGCACGGAGGCTCACGCCTGTAATCCTAGCACTCTGGGAGGCCGAGGCTGGCCGATTGCTCAAGGTCAGGAGTTGGAGACCAGCCTGAACAAGAGCGAGACCCCGTCTCTACTAAAAATAGAAAGCAATTAATTGACCAACTAAAAATATATATAGAAAAAATTAGCAGGTCATGGTGGCCCATGGCTGTAGTCCTAGCTACTCGGGAGGCTGAGGCAGGAGGATCGCTTGAGCCCAGGAGTTTGAGGTTGCTGTGAGTTAGGCTGACGCCACGGCACTCACTCTAGCCTGGGCGACAAAGTGAGACTCTATCTCAAAAAAACAAAAACAAAAACAAAACAAAATACTGTATTAAAATGTTATTTATCTTGATGACTGAGTGTTGGGGCACCCTTCCTTAAATTTTGTGCCCAACACGAGTGAGGCACTGCCAGGCCACTGTCTTCTCTGGGCAGCCACTGGGACATGGGGCACGGAGCTGACCGGCGGCTTCGGGGGGCGGCAGGCAGGACGAGGGGGTGGAGGTGTGTGCGGGGAAAGCCAGCCATTCCTGTCATCCCAGGTGTGGATGATATTAAATATACCTAACACGCAGCGTACCATGGGCACTGGCCGACCGGAATGGGCCGTGGCTACAGGGTTGCAGCGGGGCTGGCTTTAGCCGCTGGGGTGCCGGATCGTGGGGGAGTCCGGGTCCTTTGTGGGGCAGGGACAGGGTGACAGGGATCCCTGTCAACACAGAAGTGTTTCAATATTTGAATAAATATATGACCTCCCTGCCGACTCTCAGCCCTCAGCGACCCATTTCCCAGCAGAAACGTGATGAGGCTCACGTGGGCAAAAAGCCACAGGCTTGTGACAGGCCCCTCGGCCTGTGTCTGCAGACTCACCCTCTCCCGCCCCTCTCATTCCACTTAGGAGCCCATGGAGAATAGCACGCCCTACAATTACCCCTACGAGGACAACTTTAGCCTGGACCCGAACATCTCTGTGGATAACCATTCCACCACGCTGCACCCTTGGAGCATCTTGGCCTTGGTCATCTTGGCCATCGACTTCCTGGTGGGCGTGCCGGGCAATGGCCTGGTGGTCTGGGTGACGGCGTTTGAGGCCAGGCGGGCCGTCAATGCCATCTGGTTCCTCAACCTGGCCTTGGCCGACTTCCTCTCCTGCCTGGTGCTGCCCATCCTGTTCACGTCCATCATCCAGGACAACCACTGGTCCTTCGGGGCGACCGCCTGCCGCATCCTGCCCTCCGTCATCCTGCTGAACATGTACGCTAGCATCCTGCTCCTGGCCACCATCAGCGCCGACCGCCTGGTGCTGGTGTTCGACCCCATCTGGTGCCAGAAATTCCGAGGGGCCCGCTTGGCCTGGGCGGCCTGCGGCCTGGCCTGGGTCCTGGCCTTGCTGCTGACCATCCCCTCCTTCCTGTACCGGTCCCTGACCGAGGACCACTACCCCCCCAAGACCAAGTGCGGCACCGACTACGGCCCGGAGCTCCTGCACAGGGAGCGCGCCGTGGCCAGCGTCCGGCTGGTCGCGGGCTTCGTGCTGCCGCTGCTCACCCTCACCTTCTGCTACAGCTTCCTGCTGCTGCGCACCTGGAGCCGCAGGGCCACGCGCTCCACCAAGACCGTCAAGGTGGTGGTGGCGGTGGTGGCCAGCTTCTTTATTTTCTGGCTGCCCTACCAGGTGACAGGGATGATGCTGGCTTTCCTCGAGCCGTCCTCGTCCGTCTGGAAGCAGGTGAAGAAGGCGGATCCCTTCTGTGTCTCTCTTGCCTATGTCAACTGCTGCATCAACCCCGTCATCTACGTGGTGGCCGGCGGTGGCTTCCAAAGCCGCCTGCGCAAATCCCTCCCCAGCTTGCTCCGCCACGTGCTGGCCGAGGAGTCCGTGGTGAGGGACAGCAAGTCGTTCACCCGCTCCACCGCGGACACCCCGGCCGAGAAGAGCCAAGCCGTGTGAGCTGGGGCCACCAGGGCCACCACGGCGGATGTCCCCTCCCCTTCCTCTGCGGCCACTCTCGCTCGGCTTGTTGGAACCCCGCTCTTGGGGGGGCTGCTGTCGTCTCAGCGAACTTTTCCTCCTTCCTCTTGTCTGTCTCAGACTTGTCACCCCCCGCCCTTCCAGGGTGACTGTCCTCGTCCTTCCTCACTCCCAGGACTAACCTGTCCTTCCATCCCAGACTCTCGAAAAACAGGTGGAAGCCAATGGTGTCCTACAGGGCAATATGTCCCTGTGCGCAGAAAGTGTGAACGGGGACATTAGAAAACAAGCAAATAGAAACATTCCCATGTAAAAAAAAACCCAAAAAACAAAAAACTCAGTCGTGTATTTATTTTATAGAAAGTTGGAAACAATGTAACTGGCATCTGGAAAGTTATACTCTCCGTTAGGACCGAGGGACCGCAGACCTGTCTCAGCTCCTGTGAGTTGATTTAAAGAAAAACATTAAGTTAAAATGTTACTTAGGTTTTTTTTTTTTTTTTTTTTAAGTATTAAGTAAAAAGATATTCTGTGGGATGGAAAAAGGATGAGGAAGACATGCCAAAGGCTAAGGTTAGAGAAACAGTGGCTGGGTAGATGCAGATTGTAAAAAAAATGCTTTTTACTTGGAAAACAGTTATTTTGTTTGTACTTTAAAAAAAAAAAGAAATTAGAATTTTTATTTTGAGATCGCTGCAGACGCCATGCAGTTGTAAGTAATGATACAGAGGGATCCTGGGGCCCCTGTGTCTAGTCCCCTGTGTCCACCCCCAGGTGACACCTTGCAAAGGGACATGACATTCTCCCCCGACACTTATGCAGGCAGCATTCGGGACACTGCTATGGCCACGAGGATCCCAGGGACGCCAGGTCCCTTGTCCTCCCCAGCCTTGTCCCTGGCCCCTGGCAGCCACTAATCCACTATCCATTTCTGTGCTCTTGTCATCGCAAGAATGTTATTCAGGGGAATCATGCAGTCTGCAACACTTGGAGCTTTCAGAAACTAGTATGTGTGACTTTAATGATGAAAATAAATTATATGAAGTATCGAAATGGTGATCGTGTTATTTAGAATGAGTTATTTATAATGACTTTACAATATTTCTGCTTAGAGACTGTGCACGTGTGGCGTGTAGATTGTCTAGAAATATCGTATAGGCCAACACTGTCCAGCAGAAATATGATGCGAGCCCCACGTTTAGTTTTAAATTTTCTAGCAGCCACATCTAAAAAGTAAAAAGAAACAGATGAAATAATAATCAAATATTCAATAATATAATTATGTTATCATAAGAACAATGATCATGATCTATTAATTTTATTAAATAAATAGTATATATTATATGAATATCAATATAGTATAGAATTTTTTTTTTTTAATTTTTTGAGACAGAGTCTCACTCTGTTGCCTGAGCTAGAGTGCCCTGGTATCAGCCTAGCTCACAGCAACCTCAAACTCCTGGGCTCAAGTGATCCTCCTGTCTTAGCCTCCCGAGTAGCTGGGACTACAGGCATGCACCACCATTCCCAGTTAATTTTTCTTACATGTATTTTTTTAGTTGTCTAGCTAATTTCTTTCTATTTTATTAGTAGAGACAGGGTCTCGCTCTTTTTTTTTTTTTTTTTTTTTGAGACAGAGTCTCGCTTTGTTGCCCAGGCTAGAGTGAGTGCCGTGGCGTCAGCCTAGCTCACAGCAACCTCAAACTCCTGGGCTCGAGCGATCCTTCTGCCTCAGCCTCCCTGGTAGCTGGGACTACAGGCATGCGCCACCATGCCCGGCTAATTTTTTATATATATATCAGTTGGCCAATTGATTTCTTTCTATTTATAGTAGAGACGGGGTCTCGCTCTTGCTCAGGCTGGTTTTGAACTCCTGACCTTGAGCAATCCGCCCGCCTCGGCCTCCCAAGAGCTAGGATTACAGGCGTGAGCCACAGCGCCCGGCCAGGGTCTCGCTCTTGATCAGGGTGGTTTAGAAATCCTGACCTCAAGTGATCTTCCCACCTCAGCCTCCCAGAGTGCTAGGATTATAGGCATGAGCCACCATACCTGGCCTGTAGTATAGAATTATATTATATAATATATAGAGTATATGACACATGATAACTTATTAATGTATATATGTATTAATATTATAGTCATATTAATGCTATTAATATACTTATGTTACTATATGATACTTAATACGTAAAATAATACCAAATGTAATCAATACTATATTTTATTTAATCCAAGGTATCTAAAATAGTATTTTTTTTTTTGAGACAGAGTCTCACTCTGTTGTCCGGGCTGGATGCTATTGGCGTCAGCCTAGCTCACAGCAACCTCAAACTCCTGGGCTCAAGCAATCTTCCTGCCTCAGCCTCCCGAGTAGCTGGGACTACAGGCATGCACACCATGACTGGCTAATTTTTTCTATATATGTTTTTAGTTGACCAATTTTTTTTTTTTTTTTTTTGAGACTGAGTCTTGCTTTGTTGCCCAGGCTAGAGTGAGTGCCGTGGCATCAACCCAGCTCACAGCAACCTCAATCTCCTGGGCTCAAGCGATCCTCCTGCCTCAGCCTCCCGAGTAGCTGGGACTACAGGCATGCGCCACCATGCCCGGCTAATTTTTTCTGTATGTATTAGTTGGCCAATTAATTTCTTTCTATTTATAGTAGAGACGGGGTCTCGCTCTTGCTCAGGCGGGTTTCGAACTCCTGACCTCGAGCGATCCTCCCGCCTCGGCCTCCCAGAGTGCTAGGATTACAGGCGTGAGCCACCAGGCCCGACCTAAAATAGTATTATTATTACTATTTTGGTACTAAGTCTTTGAAACCCTGTGTGTATGTTACATTCAGAGCAAAACTCATTTTGGACTTGCCCATTCCAAGCACTCAGGTATCGAGCCCCCCTCTTTGCGAATACAGGCTGAGAGTCTAGGAGACATCACCTTCAACATTGGGGGGGACACTGGGCCAAGATTTTGCCTGATTCTGGTGCAAAAGGTAGCTAGATCCAGGCACTACAATACTGTTGGCGCTACCTTGGCCACAACTCTTATTAAAAGATATTGTCTAGGCCGGGCCCGGTGGCTCACGCCTGTAATCCTAGCACTCTGGGAGTCCGAGGCAGGTGGATTGCTCGAGGTCAGGAGTTCAAAACCAGCCTGAGCAAGAGCCAGACCCCGTCTCTACTATAAATAGAAAGAAATTAATTGGCCAACTAATATATATAGAAAAAGTCAGCCGGGCATGGTGGCGCATGCCTGTATCCCAGCTACTTGGGAGGCTGAGGCAGGAGGATCGCTTGAGCCCAGGAGATTGAGGTTGCTGTGAGCTAGGCTGACGCCACGGCACTCACTCTAGCCTGGGCAACAAAGCGAGACTCTGTCTCAAAAAAAAAAAAAAAAAAAAAGATACTGTCTAGCTGGGCTCGGCGGCGCACGCCTGTAGTCCAGCCACTCAGGAGGCTGAGGCGGGAGGATCACTTGAGCCCAGGAGGTCAAGGCTGCAGAGAGCCATGATCATGAGCCTTGCACTCATGCCTGGGTAACAGAGCAGGATCCCATCTCTCTGCGACTTTGCATTCGCTGTGCAGACCCCTGGGGTTGGGGTCCCTGGGGAGGAGCTGAGTCCTGCCTCCTCCCTGGCTGCTCCTGACTCGCTGCTACTTCTGCCTCTTTGCGCGATCCTGCCTCCTCTGCAGAGTTTCTTTGTCTTCAGTGTTTGCTTTCCCGAACTCTCTCTGCAACTCGCTTCACGCGCGAGTGGTGACTTCGCGCAATACCTTCCACATCTCGGTCCACAGCTGGCCTCCCCACCCACTCACCGCGCCCAGACTGACCTCGGCATTCTCCCCCAAACCTCTCCCTCTCCTTGCCTCCCCATCCCAGGGACGGCCCCACTGTCCGCCCGGTCACCCAGACCCACTCCTGGAACCCATCCTGCATGCCACCTCCTTCCCACCCCATGCCCTGCGTGGTCCAAGCCCTCCATCCTCTACCCTTGGGGTCCCTGCCTTGCCTCTTCCCTGATCTCCTGGCTGCCCAGCGCGTTTTCCACAGACCATGCCTGCCCCCATTGACCTTCCTTCGGGGTGCAGCCTCCTCCGGGAAGTCCTCCTTGACTGCCTCCTCTGCCTCCCCAGCCCTTACCCTCCACCTCTGTTCCTGGTCATGCTCTAGCTTTCCTGGTTCGGGGAGTGGGTTGTAGGCAGTGAGTATTTCCCCCCCACCCTGATTCAGGAAAGAGATACTGTTCTAAGAGCTGAGCCCCACAGTGGTCTTCTAAAAACTCCTGGAGGCCGATGGGTAGGACCCAGGTGGCATTCCCGAGGTGGCCTCTGCCCGGTGTTGACAAGCCCCGCCCAGGAGGGAAGTGGGCCAGGGGCTAGAGGATTGCCAAATCTGCGGTCTGGAGAATTTGCTGGGTCAACAAGTGCCAAAGGGGAAGTGATGGGGAAGGGAAGTGGGAGACGGGCTTGGCCGAGCCGGCCGTGCCCCGGATTCTCCTCCTCTGCAACTGTGCACGTGACCTTCCTGAGCCTCACCCTCCTAGACGCAGGAGGTGTCACTCTAGACGGGCACAGCCTAATGAAAGTACAGTGTGAGCCTCCTACATGAGCTTATGTCTCCCAGCAGGCAAGCAGAAGACAGGCACAAAGAAACGGAAGCAGTCAGATACGATTAATTGTAGTAATGTATTTAACCCTATATATTTCAGAGAGTGTCATTTCAATATGTGGTCAATATAAAAACATTCTTGAGAGATTTAATATTCTTTTTTCCTTTTGTACTAAGTCTTTGAAACCTAGTGTGAATTTTTCACTTACGGTCAGCCCTTCTGACCTCAGACCTGACATATTTCATATACTCGGTAGCCTCATGTGGCCAGTGGCCGTGAGTGTCAAACCGCTCAGGGCTGGACTTCCTTGACTGATGTTCTAGAGTGTCTACAAAATTCTAACGCCTAATTGCTGGAGCTCTGTGCTTCTAACCCTTCAAGGCTCCAGAATCTGGAATCTAGAACATTCTAGACCGTTCTAGAACATTTTCTAATCATGTAATTCAAGTAATCTGTAACTCACACCGTAGGCTCCCTTGGGTCTGGTAGCCTGTGATTCCAACATTCTTGGAGTCTGTGATTCTAATACTTAAGGCCTTTGATTTAGATCAGGGATCAGCAAACTCTGGCCCATTGCTTGTTTTTGTAAATAAAGTTTTATTGGAACACAGGCCATGCCCATTTATTGATGGAGGCTTTCATGTTGTGGAGGCAGAGCTGAGTCATTGTGACAGACCTCAAATGACATCTTGACTGGCAAAAGTGAAAATATTTACTCACTGGGGCCCTTGACAGCAAGTATTTACCAATCCTTGATCTAGATAATTGAAAATTCTAAGAATGATGGTGGTTTCACTGAAGTTCCTTTTATGGTTGTGCTTTATGATTTGCATATGTGTTAAGACATTCTTTTCCATGCATCATAGATCACATAATACATATTGTTTTATATTATATTTGTCAAAAGAGAAAAAGACTTTGGCTCCTCCATCTTAGACATTCATCCTGTCAGACTCCTATAATTTCATTAGGTTGAACTCTATGAAATTGCCAAAATTCAACCTATTTTGGGGTAAGGGGTACAATTATTTATTTATTGCTTTTGCAAATTGTGGTAAAATGCACATAACATAAAATTTACCATTAGTGGCATTTTGCACATTCACAATCTTACGTAACTGTTTCTGCTATCTAGTTCCAGCACATTCTTATCACTCCAGAAGGAAACCCCCATACCCATGAAAAAGTCACTCCCTGTCCCCTACTCCCCTTACCTCCCACCCCCTGGTGACTGCCAATCTGCATTCTGACTTCTTATGGATTTGCTGAAATTCAACCTTTCTTGATCTATAAAAATGGCAGTTTTATATGAGTAAACTTAATAACCTTCTAGGATGTTCTCATTCAAAGAACTGGAAATGGCCGGGGAGTTGAGGGGCTGGGGGCTGCTGAGAGAGAACTCCCTGCACAGACTGCCCACTCTCCAGTCTTCTGAGGCCTGCAGAGTCCCTGTCCTTGGCCCAGAGCAAACCCCCAGACCCCCAGATGAGAACCACCTGCTCCAGGGACAGCAAAAAACCTTTGCCTCCCAGAATATCTGAGACTTAGTGGCTAGGTAAGGAGTTCATTAAGATCAAGTGGACCAGGTGCGGTGGCTCATGCCTGTAATCCTAGCACTCTGGGAGGCTGAGGCTGGAGGATTGCTCAAGGTCAGGAGTTGGAGACCAGCCTGAGCAAGAACGAGACCCTATCTCCACTAAAAATAGAAAGAAATTAGCTGGACAACTAAAAACACACAGAAAAAATTAGCCGGGCATGGTGGCGCATGCCTGTAGTCCCAGCTACTCGGGAGGCTGAGGCAGGAGGATCGCTTGAGCCCAGGAGTTTGAGGTTGCTGTGAGCTAGGCTGACGCCACGGCACTCACTCTAGTCTGGGCAACAGAGCAAGACTCTGTCTCAAAAGAAAAAAAGAAAAGATCAAGTGATCCGAGAAACAGACCACCTTGGGCCAGAGAAAGCTTGGGCTGTGGAAGAACAAACTCCCTCCCTGGTTTCTTCTATCAGAGTCTCTTTTTTTAACCAGGGTGCCTTCCCGCAGGAGCCTGGGGCTGGCAGGATGTGGGTGACAAGGACAGACTGGGGCAGAGAGGGAACTAAGGGTGTGTTTGTCTCTATCCAGGGCAGGGTCACTGAGAGAGGGGACGGGAGACGCCCTGGGTCGGACACGAGCCCTGGCTTCTTGCCTCAAAATAAGTTCCTTGGCCAGGCACAGTGGCTCACGCCTGTAATCCTAGCACTCTGGGAGGCCGAGGTGGGCGGATTGCTCAAGATCAGGAGTTCGAAACCAGCCTGAGCAAGAGCGAGACCCCGTCTCTACTATAAATAGAAAGAAATTAATTGGCCAACTAATATATAGAGAAAAAATTAGCCAGGCATGGTGGCGCATGCCTGTAGTCCCAGCTACTCGGGAGGCTGAGGCAGGAGGATCGCTTGAGCCCAGGAGATTGAGGTTGCTGTGAGCTAGGCTGACGCCACGGCACTCACTCTAGCCTGGGCAACAGAGTGCGACTCTGTTTCAAAAAGAAAAAAAAAAACAAAAAACAAAACAATAAAGAAATAAGTTCCTCTAATGACAGGAATTTATTCCCTAAAGCAACTACAAGAGAAATGCACAAATATATCCCCTCCATCTCTAAAGCACGCACAGAGAGGAACGCGAACGCTGACAGGTGCTGGGCAGTGAGATTCCCAAGCAGGAGTCCGAGCTGCTTCCTCTCCCTAGGCCTGTGCTGCGTGGGTGTGTATTTTAAGAATTTATATGACATTCTTTGTTGGTGTTAACAAACACACACACACCGCGCATCCTGTGTGCCAGGCGCTGGTATTCGTGTTTTCAATCAGTGCACATTGCAACCGTCCACTTCACAGATGAGGAAAGTTGAGGCTCAGAGCAGCCGAGGCCCTAAAACTGGACGAGGGTAGAGCTGGAGCACCTTTTTTTTTTTTTTTTTTTTTTTGAGACAGAGTCTCGCTTTGTTGCCCAGGCTAGAGTGAGCGCCGTGGTGTCAGCCTAGCTCACAGCAACCTCAAACTCCTGGGCTCAAGCGATCCTCCTGCCTCAGCCTCCCGAGTAGCTGGGACTACAGGCATGCACCACCATGCCTGGCTAATTTTCTCTCTCTATATATATATTAGTTGGCCAATTAATTTCTTTCTATTTATAGTAGAGATGGGGTCTCGCTCTTGCTCAGGCTGGTTTTGAACTCCTGACCTCGAGCGATCCTCCCGCCTCGGCCTCCCAGCGTTGGAGCACGAATCTTATCGGTCTGGCCCTTGGAGTCCTTGTTCTCAGCCACTGTGCTGCGCTGCGAGCGGAGGTTAAGAACCACTATGGCCAACATCTTCCCATTTTACAGAAGGAAAATTGAGGCCCAGGGTGGGGACAGGACTTGAGTGGGTTTTGTCTACTACTGAGCATTCCATCCGGGCGCTCAGCTGCATTGGCCTTTTCGTGGAGGTTGTGACTCAGGGCTGTCCTTCCTCCAGGGACAGGAGGAATATTTTATGTGTCCCATAGAGGGCAGAAGGGTGGCGTGGCGGGGGCGAGCGGGCAGGGCTGTGCTGCTGCGGGGAGACCGCATCCAGGCCCAGCCCTCCAGGCCTTGAAGGTCAAACCACACTAGGGCTGGCTTCCAGGAAGCAGGACTCTTAGATTAGCCTTGGGGACACAAGGCCAACTTTCCCGCCACCCGAGCCCTCTCCAACCTCGCCGGCTGCCCCATCACTGTGGGCCGTGTGAGTCATGGGAAGAAGCCAGGACAAACACACCCTGGGACTGGGAAAGGCCACTCCTGTTTTTTCCTGCTCGTGAATGTTCACTGGGGCCGGCGAGGTGGCGGTGGCCGAAGTGTCCCATAGGAGCCCCGGCATGCAGGGTGGCTTCCCGGGACTCCACAGCTGCCAGACTCCGGGAGACAGCCCAGACCTGCTGGGCCCCGGCTGGGGGCTGGGACTGTGCTTCCAAGTGGCATTTGGCAAAACTGGAGATTTTCTTGGAAGAGACGGTAAGGATGGAGGGAACGAGGGAGGGAAGGAGGAAATGGGAGGGACTCCATGATCTTGGCCTCTTAGAATGGTTGCTTTCAGAATCTAGGGGTCAGAACTGGGCTTTGGGAAGTGGAGTCTTATTATTAATACCAACACGTTAGAATCCACGCCAGAGTCACCGAGTCGCAGAATCAACCTGGGCAGCCCGACAGCAGAGCTTCGGTCAAAGGCTCCAAACGGGCTGGGCACAGTGGCTCACACCTGCAATCCCAGCACTTTGGGAGACTAAGGCGAGAGGATCGCTCGAGGCCCGGAGCTTAAGACCAGCCTGGGCAACATAGCAAGACCCCAACTCCACAAAAAAATTAAAAAATTAGCTGGGTGTGGCGGCATGAACCCGTAGTCCCAGCTACCTGGAAGGCTGAAGCAGGAAGATCGCTTGAGCCCAGAAGTTCAAGGTTACAGTCAGCTATGATCGCATGACCGCACTCCAGCGTGGGTGGCAGAGTGAGACCCTGTCTCAAAAAAAAACCAAAAACACACAAAAAATAACCCCAAACCAAAAAACAATAGTGTTGCATATCTCATGTAATTTATTAAATACTGTACTGAAAATGGAAGACAGAATGACTGTATGGATACTCGGAGGATGGTTTCTACTGCATGCATATTGAAGTCGGGGACCATCTGTGTGTAAACATACAAACGGAAATCTTTTATTATAACAAGGAATTCAATTATAATGCTTCTCATGATTATCTTTACCATTACTATTAAGTGTCCTTTAGTCTGCGACTGTTTCTTTTTTTTTTTTTTTAGACAGAGTCTCACTTTGTTGCCCAGACTAGAGTGAGTGCCGTGGCGTCAGCCTAGCTCACAGCAACCTCAAACTCCTGGGCTCAAGCAATCCTCCTGCCTCAGCCTCCCAAGTAGCTGGGACTACAGGCATGCGCCACCACGCCCGGCTAATCTTTTCTATATATTTTTAGTTGGCCAATTAATTTCTTTCTATTTTCAGTAGAGATGGGGGGGGGTGGTCTCGCTCTTGCTCAGGCTGGTTTCGAACTCCTGACCTTGAGCGATCCTCCCGCCTCGGCCTCCCAGAGTGCCAGGATTACAGGCCAAACTGGTTAATAAGCATGACCCGGGCAGCCGGTGGACCGCTTTTGAAGCTCTTGCAAAGAATCGGATCGCCGCGTGTACGGACAGGCAGACAGGAAAACACATCTAAACCGCATTAAGTGGAAAAGATGGAGAGATGGAACAGCGGGTGTTGAAAGCCCCCATTTCGGGTTAAAATATCACAAAAGAAACGCCATAGACTGATGTCGTTGCTGGTGCACAGAAAGTTTCCTGTTTCCTGCACTGTCTGTAATCAGAAGGGCCGGGCAGGGCGGGATCTGCGAGGGGCCAGGGAGGCAGCGTGGGCACAGAGATAAGGGAGCTGGCACCACGTGACACCACTGTGGGCCAGTGCCACCCGGCTCTTCGCTTCTGTTAACTCGTTGAATTCGTACAACATCCTCTAAGGAACACCCTTGAAGGTAGGTATAGTATGATTCGGATTTTTCGGAGGCACAGAGAGGTTAGGTGACGTGCCCAACGCCACACAGCCGGTAGGGGGTTGAGTTTTGAAATCCTGCAGGGAGGTTTGACTCCAGGGATGGAAATAATATGAAAGCAGAGTGTCACACTCTAAACACACACGGAAAGTGGCTTGGCCTCTTATGCTACCTGGCAGGGCGGAGGGGTTGCAGAGGAGTGTCCCAACTTCCTCTCCGTCCTTCCTGTGTGGCAACACCAGCCGGAGCTCTGGGCAGTGCCAGCCACGCCAGAACAGTCAGCAGAGAGTCAGAGGGCCGGGCCACTGTGACACTGAGTGGGGGGCGGGGACTCTAGGGTCCTGTCCTCCCCAGAGCTTCATCCATGTCCTCCCCAAACCCTCGTTCTGTGCCACATGCTTTCCACATACTCATTCCCCAGGGCTCCCCAAACCAGTGAGGTTTGTTCATCTCGGTGACTTCCATTTCTCTGATGAGGAAAGTGAGACAGTCAACTGCAAGTGTCTGTCACTCATGGCCACGGAGCCGATTGACCACTGGCCATACCGCCTTCCAACTCCAGAGTCCCCCAAGTGTTTGGGGTCACGATACTCTAGGGCACAGGGCTCTGCAGCGGCACTAACACAGTTTGAAACTCAGCTCTGTCGCCTGCTTAGCTGTGTGATCTTAGGTAAGTTACTTAACTTCTCTGTGCTTCAGGTTGCTCCTCTGCAGAAGGAGTCTGACAACGGTGTCAATTTCAGTCAGTTATAGAGATTAAATGATGCCGTGTTTAAAGCTGCTTGGAGCAATGCCTGGCACATAACACAAAGTGTCCAATACATGGTGGCTTGTCATAATGATAATAATATTATTATTGCTATAATATGATAGATTATGTCACTTCTCTGCTCAGCACCCTCCGACAGCCCCCGCCTCATGTGGAATAAGAGATAAAGTCCTTAGGACATGCCAAGTGGCCTTACATGATCCTTTTTTTTTTTTTGAGTCAGAGTCTCACTCTGTTGCCCAGGCTAGAGTGAGTGCTGTGACATCAGCCTAGCTCACAGCAACCTCAAACTCCTGGGCTCAAGCGATCCTCCTCTCTCAGCCTCCCGAGTAGCTGGGACTACAGGCATGCGCCACCATGCCCGGCTAATTTTTATATTTTTAGTTGGCCAATTAGTTTCTTTCTATTTTTAGCAGAGACGGGGTCTCACTCTTGCTCAGGCTGGTTTCGAACTCCTGACCTTGAGTGATCCGCCCGCCTCGGCCTTGCAGAGTGCTGGGATTACAGGCGTGAGCCACCTATTTGACTGTTCTTTTCTTTTTCTTGAGGGTTGTCGCTCTGGCACCGGCCTGTCGAGCCATCTATCGCGTTAGCGCTCTAGAATCCCAGTGCTCGGCGTGCTGCCGTCTAGCATCGTACTGGTCCGGTCTGGGAGGTGCTGACGGGCTGGGCCGCCAACACCCGGGCCCGCAGGGCCTTGGCATCTCCTTCACTGGGTCTTTGTCCCGTTTCTGTCCCGCCCAGGCGTCTGGGGCCTGAATGGAGAACGCGTCTCTCAGCTACGAGTACCAGGATTACGGCGACATTGGGGATCTCCCGGTGGACTGTCTGGACGGCGCCTGCCACTCCATCGGCTCGCTCCGCGTGGCCTCGCTGCTGCTGTATGCTGCCGTCTTCCTGGCGGGGGTGCCGGGCAACGCCATGGTGGCCTGGGTGGCCCGGAAGGAGGCCCGCCAGAGGGTCAGGGCCACCTGGCTGCTCCACCTGGCCGCAGCGGATCTGCTCTGCTGTGTGTCTCTCCCTGTCCTGGCGGTGCCCGTTGCCAGCAGGGGCCACTGGCCGTACGGGGCAGTGGGCTGTCGGGTGCTGCCCTCGGTCACCCTGCTGTCCATGTACGCCAGCGTCCTGCTCCTTGCTGCTCTCAGCGCCGACTTCTGCCTGCTGGCGTTCCGGCCCTCCTGGCGGGTGGCAGCCCTGCGGACTCGGGGGGTGCGGGTGGCCTGCGTGGCAGCCTGGGTGCTGGCCACGCTGCTCACGGTGCCCTCTGTCGTCTACCGCCGGCTGCACCAGGAGCACTTCCCTGCCCGGCTGCAGTGTGTCGTGGACTACGGTGGCTCGGTCGGGACCGAGGTCGCGGTCATGGTCACCCGGTTTCTTTTTGGATTCCTGGGGCCTCTGGTGGTGGTGGCCAGCTGCCACTGCGCCCTGCTGTGCCACGCGGCCCGCCGCCATTGGCCACTGGGCACGGCTGTCGTGGTGGGGTTTTTCGTCTGCTGGACTCCCTACCACCTGCTGGGACTGGTAGTGGCCACGGCTGCCCCGAACTCTGCGCTGCTGGCCCAAGCCCTGCGAGCTGATCCCCTGGTCGTGGGCCTCGCCCTGGCTCACAGCTGCCTCAATCCTATGCTCTTCCTGTATTTCGGGCGGGCTCAACTCCGCCGGTCACTGCCTGCTGCATGTCGCTGGGCCCTGAGGGAGTCGCAGGGCAAGGATGAAAGTGTGGCCAGCAAGAAATCCACTAGCCACGACCTGGTCTCAGAGATGGAAGTGTAGGTTAGAGGGACACTTGCTTGTATGCTCCTATCCTATTTCACAAAACGGGCTTCAGGCATAGCTGGATCCAGGGGCTGACCAATGTCTTCATTTCATTCCTTCATTCATTCAACAAACATCCATTATGCACCTGCAAGGCCCGGTTATAGGCACTGGCTATATAGCAGTGACCAAAACAGACACAAATCATGCCCTCAGGGGGTGACATTCTAGTGGAGAAAAACAGACAATAAACAAAGGAATATGGAGTATGTCAAGTGGTGACAAGTGCTAAAAAAAACCTAAGGGGATAGAGTGGGCTGGGTGGGGGAGGGGAGGGTTTAGCCAGGCAAGGCCACTTGGGTAAGGTGACATTTGAGCCAAAACCTCAAGGAATGAGGGGAATCATGCTTAAATTTGGGTGAGGGGCATTCCAAGCAGAGGAAACAGCAAGAGCAAAGGCCCTGGGGCAGCAGGTACTTGACGTTTTTCAAGGAACAGTGACGAAGCTGGCATGGGTGAAGCGGAGTGAGCGAGGGGGACAGCGGTGTGAGACGAAGTAGGGGGCAGATTGGGAAAGCCTTCTGGGCCATTCCACATGTTTGGGGGCCCATGGGAGGGTTCTGAGCTATGGTTACCAGACAAAATGCAAGATTCTCAGTAAAAACTTAAGCTTCAGATAAACAACAACACGTTTTTTAGTGTTATAATGTCCCAAATAATCACATGGGATATACTTACACTAAAAATTGTTGTTGTTTATCTGAAGTCCAAAATTAACTGGGCCTTCTGTAATTTGTGTGTGTGCTGAATCAGGCAAGCCTATACTGACCACAGGGATGTCTTCATCTGACTTAGACTTTTTTTTTTTTTTTTTTGAGACAGAGTCTCACTCTGTCCCCCGGGCTACAGTGCCGTGGAGTCAGCCTAGCTCACAGCAACCTCAAACTCTCTGACTCAAGCGATCCTCCTGCCTCAGCCTCCCTAGTAGCTGGGACTACAAGCATGCACCACCATGCCTGGATTCTTTTTTCTTTCAGAAATATTTTTAGCAGTTCCCTTTATTTTTTATGGAAACAGTCTTGGATATGTTGGAAAATTCTTTATGACTACTTTGCTACTTTAAAAAGTAAACTCTAAGGCCGGGCGCGGTGGCTCACGCCTATAATCCTAGCTCTCTGGGAGGCCGAGGCGGGCGGATTGCTCGAGGTCGGGAGTTCGAAACCAGCCTGAGCAAGATCGAGACCCCGTCTCTACTATGAATAGAAAGAAACTAATTGGCCAACTAATATATATAGAAAAAATTAGCCAGCCATGGTGGCTCATGCCTGTAGTCCCAGCTACTTGGGAGGCTGAGACAGAAGGATCGCTTGAGCCCAGGAGTTTGAGGTTGCTGTGAGCTAGGCTGATGTCATGGCACTCACTCTAGCCTAGGCAACAAAGCGAGACTCTGTCTCAAAAAAAAAAAAAAAAAAAAAAAAGTAAACTCTAGAAGAACACTGAACTTCCACGTTTACTTTATGGTGTTGCTTTACTATATTGAAAAGGACTCACTTTTCTATTCACTTGGTTATTCATTCAACAAACATTTCGCGACCCTATGCCGGCATCAGGCCCTATGATGAGGCGAGGGGGGGGGGGGGACAAAGGATGACCAAGACAGAAATGGCACTTGCTGGGAGCTGGCGCTTTGACTTGGATTATTTATTTGTAAATTATACATTAATAGTGTGATCACGGGACTGTTTTAATAGTGCCCCGGCCCCGGCGACCTGTCTTGGGGTAAAATCCCAGCGTCCTAGCGATCTATCGGTGCAGGTGGCCGCACCTTGGGGACTGGGGGGCGGCCTGGGGCAGGGGAGGCGGGGCTTGCATGTCTTCACCGCAACGCCTCCACCGGCCTCTAGAGGGCGCAGAGTCACTTTCGGCTCCGCCCAAAGCGAGGCGGGGCGGGGCGGGGCGTACTGCGCGCAGGCGCAAAGGTGGGACTTGGGCAGCCCGCAGCTCCCGACTGGCTCCTCTGTCGGCGGCGGGGCGGGGTCAGGCCGTAGGGCGGCGTGCGCAGGCGCAGGACTGGCTGCGGGCGCGGAAGGAGGCTCTTGGAACCGGAAGTTGAGGCGTTCGCGGCGGTTAGTGAGGTGAGGGAGGTGGGGCGGACATAGGGGCGCGGGCGGTGGTGGCCGGTGTCGGACCTGGTGGTAGATTGTCGGGAAGCGAGCCCAGGAAGGAGGGATATTCTGAGATGAGAAGAAATGTGGGAGGGAGACGAACGGCGGTTAGAAGCGAACGGAGATGGATCCTGAGCATCTCCGAGAGAACCTGGGGGACAGAGAAGCCCCAGACAAATGGAGGCACGAAAAGAAGCTTCGAGAAACTGAGGGCCCAAAAGACGGGGAGCATGAGAGAGGAGGAAAGCTGAAAGCTAGGGAGACCCTGGGCAAGCGGCTGATGGGTTTCTGCAGAGAAAGGCTCCCAGAGGCCACCAGGTCGAGAGAAGTGTGGTCGCAGCACGTGGAGGGAATTGTAGAACGGGTAGCTTGGACACTAGGGTACAAAGATAGACTGAAGAGGGGAACGATTTATCTTAATTGAAAAAATTGATACAGGTTTGTTGGAAGTCAAATGTGAGGTCGACTGGGGAGATACACCAGCAAAGTGGGTGTGTTCCCAGAACGATTTAAATGGAGAAGCAAGACACTGGTGGATAAAGATGGAGACAGTGAAATAGGGAGAACCCGACAAAGATGGTGGCGAATCTTGGGAAAAATGGAGAAAGGAGGAAGTGGAATCCAAATCTCTAGATTTGAATCCTTCATCTGTCACTAGTTATCTAGCGTCTCTGGGGCTCAGTAAAACAGGGAGCCTAATAGCACCTTCTCACGGTTGTGAGAAAAGTGTGATGTGAACATACATGTGATTTAGAACAGGTGCTTAAGCAAGTAAGTAGGTGGTGGTTGTTATTAAAGCTTCAGACGATTGGGAGACAAAGTATTAGATGGAGAAATGGAGAGAGACAAAAATGGAGAGCCAGAAAAAAAGATTAGAACAGAGAAGGAGAAAGAGATGTAGAAAGACAAGTGGAGAACTGGAGGGATGAAGAGAGAGACAGTTGGGTGACAGGATAAATCATACTGAAAAATGGACTCAAGCACTCTGGGAGGCCAAGGCGGGCGGATTGCTCAAGGTCAGGAGTTCAAAACCAGCCTGAGTGAGACCCCATCTCTACTATAAAAAGATAGAAAGAAATTAATTGGCCAACATATATATATATATATATATATATATATATATATATATATATATATATATAAATAATTAAAAGCCGGGCATGGTGGCGCATGTCTGTAGTCCCAGCTACTCAGGAGGCTGAGGCAGGAGGATTGCTTGAGCCCAGGAGTTTGAGGTTGCTGTGAGCGAGGCTGACGCCACAGCACTCCCTCTAGCCTGGGCAACAAAGCGAGACTCTGTCTAAAAAAAAAAAAAATGGGCTCAGATAAATGAAGAGGAATGAGACCAAGACTAAGAAAGGGAAGAGGGGTGAGAGTGGAGGGCAACATGGGCTGAAAGAGGAGGAGGCCTGAAGATGAAGTCCTGGGAGGAGAGAGGGAAACAGGACCCACAAATGGCCACAGGCCTAGGAGAAATAGGCCAAGAGATGGTGAGAGACACAGAAACTAGAAGATCTAGACAATCTAAAAGCCTAAGAGAATAAACTCTTTGAGAAGCATGGGCTTCTCTAAATTGAGCCCAGCATGTGTGGGCAGTTTGTAGCCTGAGAGGAACACTCTGCTTTTTGTCATCCCTGGATCACTGGCTCATGTCAGAGTAGCCCTCTAAGGCCTTCTCGTTCTCCGTGCTAGAACAGGAGGGGGATGCAGCCATAGCCTCACGGAGCCCACGTGTTCATCAGGAAGTGATGTACACTCACCACGGGCTGCTGTTTCTATGGGAAACAACTCTGCCAGTTCACAAGACCTGGCTCTAGTAATTTCCAGGGTTGGCCTGAATGTGTCCCCCTCGCCCCAGCCCCTGCCCACCTGCCTCCCACAGATGTTCAGTTCCCAAACTATTTCATGATGGCCTTTGAGAGATTGAAGTTGGAGTAGGTGGAGCATTGGTAATACCATTAAGAAGGGGAATTGTGGCCTTGTGAGTGGAATTTTTTCCACACTGTATACCACAGTTTGTCCTGCTGTTTTCCCCTTGTTAGTCATCTCTTGTGGTAGAGGAAAAACTAGTTACTATTTAGCTTCTTTGCACCAGGCTAGGTGATAAAGCATTGCAATGGTTTGGGATAGATATTATCTACTTTGTTTTTTTTTAAATAGAGACAGGGTCTTGCTCTGTCCCCCAGGCTGGAGTGTAGTGATGTGATATCAGCTCACTGCAGCCTTGAACTCCTGGGCACAAGTGAGCCTCCTGCCTCAGCCTCCTGAGTAGCTGGGGCACAGGTGTGTGCCACCACACCCAGTTGATTTTTCTTATTTTTATGTAGAGACTGATCTTGCTATGTTGCCCTGGTTAGTCTGGAACTTTTGGCCTCAAGTGGTCCTCCTGCCTTGGCCTCCCAAAGTGCTAGAATTACAAGCCTGAGCCAGTGTACCTGGTCTGTCTCCATTTTATAGATGAAGAAAACCATCCCGTTAATTTTCCAGTGGGCACACACCTAGTAAATGATGAAGCTGAGATTCAAACCCAGATCTGCCTGATTCCAAAGCCTTTACCAAGGAAGGCTTTGAACTCTTTTAAGATTATAAACCCCTTTAAGAATCTGAGTGATGGACTTCTCTCCAGAAAATTGCACATATAAGGGTATGCTCTTTATTTGTTAGGACTTTTTCAGCTGAAAAAAAGCCCAACTTTAAGCAAAAAGGCATTTTCTAGTGTAGCCGAGAAGGGAACTAAGCCTAAATGTAGCTTAGAGGGGAACTAAGCCTAAATGATGCTGCCAAGCTTCTCCACCACTCCATCTTTCTCCTTTCTCCCTGTATTTGCTCCGTAGCCATCTTTGTGTGTGCCTCACTGTGCCCATGTGCAGGCTTTTCTCCAGGGTAGATTTCTAGGAAAGACTATCATGTTCCAGAACTGCTACAAACAGCTCCAGGTTTATATCAAACTTATCACAAAAAAGTGAGAGCTTTTTTCTCCTAGTAACCAAGCAAAATTCCAGAGAAGAGCCCTGATTGGCGCTGCTTGGGTCATGTGTTCACTCCCTATGCCAATCACTGGTTAAAGGGGGAATAGAGTACGCTGATTGGCTAGGCCTTTGTCACTTGTCCAACTAGTAGAGGCTTAAAGGCCCTCAGAACTGTGTGGAATTGACGAAGGGTGGTTCTCCAAAGGAAGGTGGATACTGTTCTCAGAAAAGGGGCAATGGATTGTACCAGGTAGGCAAAAATAATACATACATAACACTTGCAAAATTTTGCATTTATTTAGAGACAGGGTCTTGCCCTGTTATCTGGGCTGGAGTGCAGTGGCGTGATCACAGCTCACTGCAACCTCAGTCTCCTGGGCTCAAGTGATATCCCTGCCTCAATCTCAAGTAGCTGGAACTAAAGGTGTTTGCCAACGTGCCTGGCTAATTTTTTATTTTTATTTTTTTGTAGAGACGGCATCTCACTCTTGCTCAGGCTGGTTTAGAACTCCTGGCCTCCAGCGATCCTCCTGCCTCGGCCTTCCAAATTGCTAGGATTACAGGCATAAGCCATTACACCCAGTCAAAATTTTGCATTTAATTTCAATGTTCTGAAGCTTAGTGAGTCGCTGATTAAGAGCCCTTGCCTTATTCTCATTGTATCACACGTCTCTTGTGTTATCCTCTTACAGCGATGTTCTGCTGTTTATTGGCCACGCGACCCATACTCCTCTTTTAGGTCTGAGGTCAAACAGCCCCTCCTTTCGGGATCCTTCCCTGACTCCCAAGCATGGGCAGGCACCTTCTTTGGATCTAGTCCAGTGCCCGAGAAGCAGGAGGCTTTTAACAGATATTTCTAAAAAACGATCGAATGTCTTCTGTTCTCTTTCCCAAGCATCCAGAGCGCGAAAACCCAGTATAAACTTGTGTCCATCCCAGAGGTCACTGCAGGGGCCATGAGGTACCCCATGTAACACCAGGTCAGCCAGGCCCCTGGCCACTTACCCTGTCATCTGCAGTGGTCCTGTACCCTGAATGAGGAGGAAAATTAGCTTTTTGAAGAGAAACTAATTACTTATCACAGGCACCGGCCTCCTACTCTGGAGGGGAAGAGATGAGCTGTTTGGCCCAGGTGACGGGAACCGAGGCCACTCTTGTGGTAGCATTGTGATTAGCACCATGCCTCCTCCCCGAACAAGGGAGGGCCGGAATCAGCGAGACCACCACCAGGCTCCCAATGAGGACGAGATCCTGGAAAGATGGGACTGGAATTGTCCAGAGACGCGTCGCCTCTTGGAAGATGCCTTCTTCCGTGAAGAGGGTTGTATCCGTCAGGGTTCTGAGGAGTGCCAGAAGTTTTGGACCTTCTTTGAACGCCTGCAGAGATTCCAGAATCTCAAGACCTCCAGGAAGGAGGAGAAAGACCCCGGGCATCGCAAGGACAGTGTCCCAGCCCTGGCCGACCTACCTCGCACTTATGACCCTCGGTACCGCATCAACCTGTCTGTCCTTGGTCCCGATGTGCGAGGCTCTCGGGGACCAGGCAGGGGCCTGCCGCCAGAGAGAGTGTCTGAGTTCCGCCGAGCCCTGTTACACTACCTGGACTTCGGCCAGAAGCAGGCGTTCGGGCGGCTGGCCAGACTGCAGCGCGAGCGCGCAGCGCTTCCCATTGCCCAGTACGGGACCCGCATCCTGAAGACGCTCAAGGAGCATCAGGTGGTGGTGGTGGCTGGGGACACGGGCTGTGGCAAGTCTACTCAGGTGCCCCAGTACCTGCTGGCTGCCGGCTTCAGTCACGTGGCATGCACCCAGCCCCGGCGAATTGCCTGCATCTCACTGGCCAAGCGTGTTGGCTTTGAGAGCCTCAGCCAGTATGGCTCGCAGGTGAGTGGGACGTACCGGGTTTCTGACTTTTCCAGCGTGACCTTGGGGAATAGGCTGCCTGCTCACATGGCAGTTTCGATAAAAGTTAAGCACTTATCCTTTGACCTAGCAGTGATTCTTCTAGAACTTTATCTACAGATTGGCTTCTATATGGGCCAAATGACAAAGGTACTAGCATTACCAGGATAGCACTTTCACAGCCAAAATTGGAAGTGTCCTAAATGCTTATCAATCTTTTTTTTTTTTTTTCTTTAAAGAGACAGGGTCTTGCTGTGTCACCCAAACTGACCTGCAGTGGCATAGCTCACGGCAGCTTCAAAACTCCTGGGCTTGGCCGGGCGCGGTGACTCACGCCTGTAATCCTGGCACTCTGGGAGGCCGAGGTGGGCGGATTGCTCAAGGTTAGGAGTTCAAAACCAGCCTGAGCGAGACCTCGTCTCTACTATAAAAAGATAGAAAAGAAATTAATTGGCCAACTAATATATAGAGAAAAAAATTAGCCAGGCATGGTGGCGCATGCTTGTAGTCCCAGCTACTTGGGAGGCTGAGGCAGTAGGATTGCTTGAGCCCAGGAGTTTGAGGTTGCTGTGAGCTAGGCTGACGCCACGGCACTCATTCTAGCCTGGGCAACAAAGTGAGACTCTGTCTCAAAAAAAAGAAAAACTGGGCTCAAGTGATCCTCCCATCTGAGCAGCCCAAAGTGCTGGAATTACAGGTGTGAGCCACCGTGCCCAACAAAAAGCATTTAGAGTAGTTCCTGGCACACAGTAAGGACTCAAAGAAAGGTTAATTACTATTGTTATAATTAATTAATATTGTATATACACCAGGCACTGTGCCAGACACTTTCTGTGCATTATCACGTAGAATTCTCATAGCACCTAGGAGAAAAAATATAGGTCTCTAAGGGATGGCATTGCTTGCCCAAGGTTGCAGAGGTGAAATTTGAACTCAGGCCTGTTAGACTGCAGAGTCTGATGCAGAGGCATGGCATTTGCTCAGACTTGCTATTTGGGCATGGTGGGGGGCTAGTGCCCAGGCTCTGGGTCCTCTCCTGACAACGCTTCGGGCCTTCCTCACGCCCTAGGTTGGCTACCAGATCCGCTTTGAGAGCACGCGTTCGGCGGCCACCAAGATCGTGTTCCTGACCGTCGGGCTGCTTCTGCGGCAAATCCAGCGCGAGCCCAGCCTGCCCCAGTACGAGGTCCTGATCGTGGATGAAGTCCATGAGCGGCACCTCCACAACGACTTCCTCCTGGGCGTCCTCCGGTGCCTGCTGCCCAAGCGGCCTGACCTCAAGGTCATCCTCATGTCGGCCACCATCAACATCTCGCTCTTCTCCAGCTACTTCGGCAATGCCCCTGTCGTGCAGGTGCCTGGCAGGCTCTTCCCCATCACGGTGAGTGCTTCCTCCTTCCCTCCTCATCTCCCTCCTGGTCTCTGGATGTCTCAGTCTGTTTAGTGTTGCTATAAAGGAATAGCTGAGACTGGGTCATTTATAAAGGAGAGAGGTT
This sequence comes from Microcebus murinus, assembly GCF_040939455.1. NCBI lineage: Eukaryota > Metazoa > Chordata > Mammalia > Primates > Cheirogaleidae > Microcebus > Microcebus murinus. Next base: position 65,953,096 of record NC_134119.1, read on the forward strand.
TTTTTTTTGAGACAGAGTCTCACTTTGTTGCCCAGACTAGAATGAGTGCTGTGGCATCACTAGCTCACAGCAACCTCAATCTCTTGGACTCAAGCAATCCTACTGCCTCAGCCTCCCGAGTAGCTGGGACTACAGGCATGCGCCACCATGTCCAGCTAATTTTTTCTATATATATTAGTTGGCCAATTAATTTCTTTCTGTTTATAGTTAGAGACGGGGTCTTTCTCTTGCTCAGGCTGGTTTCGAACTCCTAACCTCAAGCAATCCGCCCACCTTGGCCTCCCAGAGTGCTAGGATTACAGGTGTGAGCCACCGCGCCCGGCTATAAAGGAGAGAGGTTTGTTAGGCTCCCGGTTCTGCAGGCTGGAGAAGCAGCATGGTGCTGGCATCTGCCTGGCTTTCTAGTTAGGGCCTCAGACTGCTTCCACTTGCGACGGAAGGTGGAGAGGAACTGGCTTGTGCAGAGATCACACTGTGAGGGAGGAAGCGTGAGAGAAGGGGGAGGGAAGTGCCCACTCTTTTTAACAATCATCTCTCAGGGGAACTAATAGATCAAAAACTCATGTACCTTGAGGGTGGCACCAAGCCATTCATGAGGGATCCTCCTGTATGACCCAAACACTTCCCATTGGGCGCCACCTCAAGCATTGGGGTTTAGAGTTCATCATGCAGTTTGGAGGGTCAAATATCCAAGCCCTAGCACTGGCCAAACCTGGACATGTCTCTCCTCTCTACTTCTGTATTTCCCATCTCTTCTATTAAGGACATTCTCTCTTTTTTTGAAACTGTCATTTTCTGAGCATTTACAGTGTGCCAGGTAGAGTGCTAAGTGCTTGTTAAGAATAAAAGCTAACAAGCCTGTCTGCCTGTCCACCCCTCTGAGTCTCCATTCTTCCCACTCTGCTTCCACGTGTACACAGTATTTATTTTAGCTCCTGCTCATGAGAACATGCAGTATCTGTCTTTCTGTGTCTGAGTTGTTTCACCTAACATAATCATCTCCAGTTCTAGCCACGTCGCTGCAAAAGACATGATTTCATCTTTTTTTATAGCTGAATGGTATTCCAATGTGTATATACACCACATTTTCTTTATCCAGTCCTCCCTTGCTGGCCAGTGAGGTTGATTCCATGTCTTTGCTATTGTGTTTGCCAGTTAATTTCTTTCTATTTTTTTAGTAGAGATGGGGTCTCCCTCTTGCTCAGGCTGGTTTCAAACTCCTGACTTTGAGCAATCCTCCCGCCTCAGCCTCCCAGAGTTGCTATTGTGAATAGTGCTGTGATACACATAACAAGTGCAGGTATCTTTTTTATATATTGCTTTCTTTTCTTTTGCAAAGAAGAGCTGGAGAATTCTCTGTGGTCAGGGCCCTCCTGTGCATGCTAGGATTTTTAGCAGCACCCCTGGCCACTGGATGCTAGTAGCATTCTCATCCTCCAGTTGTGACAATCCAAAATGTCTCCAGAGGTTGCCACATATTCCCTGGGGGGCAACCTCTGATGGAGAACTACTGTCCCAGGAAGTTGTCTTCATTTGCAGTCATTCCTACTTGCAGTCATTCCTGCAAGTAGGAGAACCTGCAGGAAGGACCTCATTGCCCCTATGGTTTCCAGTTCTAAATACCCATCAATCTGTTTTCCAAGCAGCCATATGAAAAGAATGAGGATGCTTCCTGAGGAATGATTTCTAGGGTCTTAATACTGGTTCTATCATGGAGAATTTTTTTTCTTATAGAAGTTATCATACTCTAAACATAAAAGAATGTATTAATACATATCATAAGAGTATAGCTCAATTAATTTTCACAAACAAAATACATCTCTGTAGTCAGCATACAGATTCAAAAAAAAAAAATCAAACATTGCAGCACCCAGAAGCTCTCTAGTTACCTTGCTGTTGTCTTTTTATTGCATCCCCAAATTATCCAGTCGGAGTGTGCTGTCTGCCACCCGACTGGTCCACGTCTTCTCCATCAACCTGCGGTCTCCCTGTGCCGTTGCTCTGAGCTGGAGTGACAGGTGTGCTCCTGCCTGGGGCTGTCCCCTCACAGGTGGTGTACCAGCCGCACGAGGCAGAGCCGACTGCATCCAAGTCAGAGAAGCTGGACCCGCGGCCTTTCCTGAGGGTGTTGGAGGCCATCGACAATAAGTACCCCGCTGAGGAGCGGGGCGACCTTCTCATCTTCCTCAGTGGCATGGCGGAGATCGGCGCCGTGCTCGAGGCCGCCCAGACCTACGCCAGCCACACGCAGCGCTGGGTGGTGCTGCCGCTGCACAGCGCCCTCTCCGTGGCCGACCAGGACAAGGTATCGCGTGGAGCCAGGCGGAGCGGGGCAGTGGTCTGTGTAGTTCAGAGCGAGGAGGGGTCAGGGCGGTTCCGGGCAGGACAGATGAGACCGCAAATGCTGGTCGGTGGGGCTGCAACTTATGCCAAGTCACATAGCCACCAAGTGGCAGAGCTAGGCTGTGAACCCAGGCAGTCTGGCCCCAGAGCCCACGCTCGTAACCAGAGGTTGGCAAACTTCCCGCAAAGGGTCAGAGAGTAAAATATTGTCAGCTTTGCGGCTGCAGGCTCTCTGTCACTGCTGCTCTGCTCTGCTGTTGCGACACGAAATCAGCCGTACACTGAGCCATCCAGGCTGTGCTCCAGTGAAACTTTATCTACAAAAATAAGTGGCAGGCTGGATTGGCCCACAGGCTGTAGTTGTTGCCTCCCGGTCCTAACCACTACACTTGACTATCTCTGAGAGCCAAGAGAAGGCCACGTGCCAAGGGCCCGCAGTGGGAGAAAGATGGGGTCACGGGGAAGCAGCATGCAGGGTGGCGGGGGCCAGCTTGTGAAGGGGCAGTTGGGAGAGACGGACTGGAGAGGTGGGCAGGGCTGGACCACAGGGGCCTTGAAGACCTGGTGTGGTGCCTGCATGGGAAGCCTCTGAGCAAGGTGAAGGGCAAGGGCAGCTGGCGCGCTAGCAGATCCCTGTGGCTGCCGCGTGGGGGCTGGGTTGGACGGTGTGGAGGCCAGGGATGAGAGGGAGAAGCTACAGCAGGATCAGAGGGGGAGGGAGGGGCCTGGACCAGGACAGGGGTCCGCAGTGTGGGGAGAAGGGAAGAAATTCAAGCAATTTCAAAATGCTGAGGGGTGGAAGGCCCAGACCGGCCCTGGTGACGGGCTGGAGGGTGGACCATCTTTAGGCTGAGACCGCTGGGGGAGGAAGAGGCTCAGGGGAGGCTGCCAAGGCTGTTTTAGACACGAGTGTGAGGTGCCCATGGGACATCCAGGAAGCCACTAGACGCACAGGTCAATCAGAGCTGAGTTTAGTCCCTGATGCCACCTCCTCCCTTTCCCCAGGTATTTGATGTGGCGCCCCCTGGAGTCAGGAAATGCATCCTTTCCACCAACATTGCAGAAACCTCGGTCACCATTGATGGGATCCGCTTCGTGGTAGATTCTGGTAAGGCCTCCAGCCCTGCCCCCCACCCCAAGGGCTGCCAAGAAGCGCAGGGTCTCGAGATGTGCCCATACAGTGCAGAGCTCCAGGTGGAAGCCGGAAGTACAGGGTGAACGGCCCATGTCTAAGATGCTTAGGGCCCGAAGGGTTTCAGGTTTCAGATTTTTCAGATTTTGGAATATTTTTATTATACTTAACCAGTTGAGCATCTCAAATCTGAAATCTGAAATGCTCCAACAGACATTTCATTTGACTGTCATGTCAGCACTTCAAAATTTTCTAATTTGGCAGTGTTTCAGATTTCTGATTTTCAGAATTGGTATGCTCAGCCTGTAGGTGGCATTTGGGACTGTGGAGCAGTGGCCACAACCTAACTTTTCTCAGGCATTCCAAGCTGGCTTCTGCCCCAGGGCCTTTGCACTTACTGTTCTCTCTGCTGAGAATTTTCTGTCTCCATATACCCACATGGCTCACTCCCTCACCTTGTTTCATAGCCTGTGTAAATGTCTCCTCATCAGAGAGGCCCACCTGTCCTTTCTAGCTAAGTAGTGTCCCCCTTCTTCTTCCACTGTCACTTCCCATATGAGTGGGACTAGTATTTATATTTGTTGCTATATTTGTTTTATTTTCCATCTTCCCAATTAGAATATTCTCTAGCAATTGAGGATAGCATAGTGGTTCGGAGACACTGGAGCCTGCCTGGCCAGGTTCACTGCTCACTGTGTGATCAGGGTCATGTTACTGACATTGTGTGTCAGTTTGCTCATCTGTAAAATGGCGCTAATAACAGCACCTCCCTCAGGCTGTGAAGATTCAATGAGTTAGCACACTTGCGTACTTAAGACAGTGCCTGGCCAGAGTGAATACTCAATAAATGTTAGCATTTACCTTATTATGTCGACTCCGGGATGCCATCGATGGTAAAGCATTCCATAATTTCATGTACCATTAAGAAAGTTTTAAAATATTGCCAAATATTGACATGTTGTTGATTTTTAAGGTGTGTCTCATTTTCAGAAACAAGCAAATGTGAAAAGTTTGGTCTTATAATGAATGAAAGATGGTGCTCTGTTCAGTCCTGTGAGACCAGGGCCTTTGTTTCATTCGTGGCTGTATCCCTCATGCCCAGTACAGTGCCTGGCGCGTAGTAGGTGCTTAATGAGGTATTTGTTGAATGGCCAAACCTCTAAAGAAGCAAAGACTTGAGAAAATAAATGAAAATAAGTGTGAATGAGGAAATGAAACCATAAACGAACAAAATGTCGGGGCTGGGCCCGGCATAAGCTCGCAGCGCTAGGGGCGTAAAGGAGCAGTGAGGGCGTCGGTGGACAGTGCATGGAGTGGGCAGAATGCCAGGCGTGTGGGCGGCGTGGATGCCACAGGTGACTGCTACTCACAGACTTTCCCTCACCGTCCCCTCCACCCCCGGCCAGGGAAGGTGAAGGAGATGAGCTACGACCCGCAGGCCAAGCTTCAGCGGCTGCAGGAGTTCTGGATCAGCCAGGCCAGCGCAGAGCAGCGGAAGGGCCGTGCAGGCCGCACGGGCCCTGGGGTCTGCTTCCGCCTCTACGCCGAATCCGACTACGACGCCTTCGCCCCCTACCCTGTCCCTGAAATTCGACGGGTGGCCCTGGACGCCCTGGTGCTGCAGGTGAGGCAGGGGCAGGGAGGGGCTGGATCCTAACTGCTAGGGCAGGGAAGGACCCAGGAGGCATCCAGACAGGTCCGGTCCCAGGGTTCTAGGGCCAGGAAGGGCAAGGCAGGCCTCACCACTGAGCAAAACTCCCACATATCAGAACCCATGTTGAGGGGAGAATCGTTCCTCAGATCCTCAGGGCCAAAGCAAGAACCCATGCATTCAGCTGCAACAGGAAACCCAGCAGGAAGTGACTTTTAAAAGAGATGTTTCTCAATGTCTTTTATGTCATGATGTGTCATTTCATCAGTTAGTTCAGCCTAGATGGACTCAATCAGTAAAATGACGAACACAGCAGAGTTTTAGTTCTGAGGTTGGCAGGCAGGTTTCTTGGTTTCTGGACCTAGGCCCCTCCCATCTTGTGGCTCCAGCACCTCCCTGGGGCCTTTTCAACGTGGGCACTCAGCCAGCTGAAGGGGACAGAGGGAGGACTACGAGCACAGGAGGGTTGGGAGGCCAGGCCTGCACACAGCGCACGTGCCGTCTGCTCACCTTCTGGTTAGAGTGATGGTGTCTGCCCCGGGCGCACGTGTGGGAGCGGCACAGACCAGCCCCCCTGGGTGGTGGTGCACACCGTTCTCTATTCTGTTTGATTTCATCTTTTGGAAAAAATGCTGATTGTGACCCAGTGCTTGGATTCTCTGACCCACTAGTGACTCACAGCCTGCCATTTAAAATAGTACTGGCTTGAGCTATACAGAAGATCTACTGTTTCACATGAGAAGAGCCCTGAGTCAGGAAGGTTCCAGACTTGGTTATTGAAGTGGATCAGTGATGTCATCATGTAAGGCCTAGTTCTTTCCATCTTTCCCACCTCAGTCTGTCAGCAGCTCTCTTGATGATGCTGATAAAAAACAAGTTCTCTTGTGCTTACTCTGGGCCAAGTCCTGTTCTAAGTGTTTTATATTTAAACTGTTCTGATCCTTATGAAAGCTCTATGGAGTAGGAAATCTCATCCTACTTTAAGGGTTAGGAGAAGGTGGCACAGAGAGGTAAAGTGAGGCGCCCCAGGTCACACAGTGGGCAAGTGGCAGAGTCAGGGTTCCATCTGAGGCCGTCGGGCTCCAGAGCCTGCCTCCCGAATGCCGCCTGGCTCTGGCATGCGTGGGCGCATCGTCACCTCCCTCTTTACCATCCAGAGGCAGAAGCAAGGAACTGACCTTCATGGGTCCAGTTTCTACAGCCATGGGACCTTTCCCAGAAGGCGCCTGGCCACTCTCCCGTCCTGTCTTGTCAGCAGAACTGGGCTGTGTGTGTCCAGCCCGTGACTAGTAATCGTCCCGGCCTGTGGTATCGCCCGACTGGTCAGAGCAGTGAGTCTCAGCTGCATATTGGAATCACCTGGAGATCTTAAGCTATAATCCATGCCCTGCCCCCAGCCCAGGGCGTCTAGCTTCTAACTTAAAGATCTTCTGTGAGTATTGGGCGATCTCCCAGAAAGCACCAAGGCGTGGTCAGCAGGAGGAAGGTGGGAATGGCTGGTTGCTGGGTGGATGGCCAGAACTTCTAGTGCCCTTGGATCTGGCCAGCTGAGCGGGCTCTCTGAGCTTTCTTCTCATTCTCTCGCAGTCTCATGAGCTGCCACGTCAGCCTTTTCTTCTCTGGTCACCAGAGAGGTGGTGTTTGCTTATGAACGTCATGTTAGGCCCAGTGATGGGTGTGTGCTGTCACTTCTTTTTCCCCACCGCCTGCTGCCTACATGGGCTTCTGAATTAATTGGGATTCTTTTAATTGCAAGTGAAAGAAACATGACTCAAACTGTTGTAGACATAAAGTGGGCTTTTATCAATTTGTATATAGATGTGGTGGGCGCATGTCTAGCTTAGGAACAATCCAAGGATTTTTCCATCTGCTGTAGATGGGCTAATTTCCGTGCAATGGGAAAAGTAACTGTAGCAGTTCTGTCCTGGCCACTGAGAACTAGGGAGGATGCTGGGACTGCTTTCTCCCAGCTTCAATTTACAAAGTCCCGGGGAAGGCTTCTGATTGGCCCAGCTCAGGTCATGTGTTCATTCTATGGTTAGTTGCTATGATCAGGGACTGAGGAACCGTGATTGGTCCAGCTCAGGTCATGTGTTCCTCCTCCACAGTCAGGGTCTGGGGGAAGAGGTGCTGGGCAGACAGAGACAGGCAATGCCCCCTACCTCTGTACAATGGGTCTTGACACTGAGAGTTGTAAAATATCATAGTTTGTGATCCCTGATCCCAGTGGTGTGGTTGTCATTTCAGATGAAGAGCATGAGCGTGGGGGACCCGCGAACCTTCCCTTTCATTGAGCCCCCGCCAACAGCCAGCCTGGAAACTGCCATCTTCTACCTCCAGGACCAGGGGGCCCTGGACAGCTCAGAGGCCCTCACTCCCATCGGGTCCCTGCTGGCCCAGCTGCCTGTGGACGTCGTGATTGGTGAGGACCCCCTCTGAATGATCATACAGGGCACCAAGAGCAGGTATAGGGCACTGCTCGCTCTCTGAGTGACCCGAAGGCAAGTCTGTTCTTTCCCAGGGCCCAGTTCGTTCATTCATGCGTGCTCTATGCCATGCACCGTAGCAGTGGACAAAACAGAGACAAATCTCTGCCCTCAGGGAGGCGACATTCTGGTGAAGGAGACCAGTAATAAATCAGGAAAATAAGTAAAATACATAGTAGATCAGGTGGTCCTAAGTGTTAATGGAAGAGAGAAAGCAAGACGGGGGGAATGGGAAATGTCAGGCATGGTTCGGCGTTGCTGTTTATGATACAGGCCTCACTGGAAGGCGACATTTATGCAAAGAAATGGAGGTGACGGGTCGGAGCTGTTTGAATATTGTGCGTGTGCTTGCCAGTAGAAATACAGGAATATAATGTGTGCCCCGTCATTTAAAACTACCTAGGAACCAAATTGAAAAACCAAGAAGAAACAAGGGAAATGAATTTTGGTAATTTAATCTAATACATCCAGAACATAATTTCAACATGTAATCAATATAAAAATTTTTGTGGTATTTTATTTTTTATACTGAGTGTTGCAAATCCAGTGTGTATTTTATACTCACAGCACATCTCAGTTTGGACCAGCCCCATTTCAACTGCTCAGTAGCCACATGTGGCCATGGCTGCTGTTGGACAGTGAGGGGGTAGCAGAAGGGCATTCTAGGCAGCGGAGACGGCCGGTGCAAAGGCCCTGTGGTGGGAACAGTGTGGAGGCTGGAGTGGAGGGAGTGAGAGGAAGAGGGCAGGAGATGTTAACCAGTGGTCCTGTCATTTATTCATTCATTCATTCAATAGTTTCTGAGCACCTGTTCTGTGCCAGGTCCTATTCTAGATGCCAGAGATAGAATCCTGAAGAGAATAAAACTCGTGCACTCACAGAGCTCATGTGTAACAAGGGAGACAGACGATGAACAGGACAAATGAGTGAGCCATGCCGGCTGTCACCAGGTGCTCTGTGCTGAGCAGAGGCAAAGAGGGAACAGAATGGTCACAGTGGGGACCGGGGACGGTGTTGTGTGGCCGTCAGGAGAGGCCTGAAGGAGGTCAGGGGCCATCTGGTCCCTCTGGCCCTGGGTCAGGGGAAGAGCTTGGAATGGGATGGGAGACTGAAGTGTTTCAGTGGAACTGGGTTTTATGTGACTGAAGGTGGCCAGAAAATTAAGGAGTCGATCTAACGAATGGGTAAGATCTGCAAAGGCCAGGTCCTCGCAGCCTGACGGGGACAGTTGGCAGTTCCCAGCCCTCCTGAGTTCACACCTGCAGTGGCCAGTCACGGCCACATGCAGGGCTGCTGTCTTCACCGTGGGTATCATCAGGAATGGGGGCTTAATCAGGAGGGATTCAGGGCCAGGAGACCCTCTGTCCCTGTTGTCACCACTGACCTGTGACATGATAGTATCTGAAGGCAGTAGTCCCCAACCTTTTTGGCATCGGGGACTGGTTTCATGGAAGACAGTGTTTCCCGGGGGCGCGGTGCGCAGCACAGGCAGCGATGCCCGGCTCATTTCCTAGCAGGCCGCGGACTGGTGGAGGCCCGGGGGTTGGGGACTTCAGTCTTAAGGCACTGACCTGAAACTGCAGAAGCCGCTGCTAGAGGCTGGGTGTGGCCTGCAGGGTCTGCCCTGCAAGGCTGTTTAGAGAGCATGACAGGAAGCACTGATTGTAGCAGCCGAAAGACAAGCTCTCCAACTCGGGTCCCCCGCACCTGGGGGACTGGGGTGCCTCCCTCGGGAAGGAGAAGCAGGTGGGTACCCGAGACCCCCAAGCGCAGGAGTCCTGGGTTTTCCGCAGCTCGCCCTCCCCACCTCTCCCTGCTCGGCCTGCCCCAGCCCGCCCCGCGCCCTCTCCTGCGGGCTTGAGGATGTCAGAACTCTTCCTCTTGCTATTTCTGAGTCCCCCTGCCCCTGCCAGGGAGCTCGCCAGTGGAGGCGAGTCCACCGCGCCTTATTCTCCTGACTCCACTCGTCCTGTCGCCTCCAGCAGCCCGGGCCCACGCGGCCACCACCGTGTGCCATTTCCCCAGCATGTGCGCAGCAGGACCTCCTGTCTGCGTTGGTGCCTTCACAGTCCCCTGCGATGCGACGCTGGTGCCCAGTGCGGGCGGGAGGCGGGACACGATGGGCTTGGCGGGCTCTGGGTAGGAAGGCGGGTCGTTTTCGTTTGTCTTGTTAATGGAAGGAAAGAGGGCTAGAGCAAGGAGAATCCGAGCTGGGAAGTGAAAGAACCTTCAGTGACACTTGCTGTGTGCGGACTCTATGTCATTTTGTCCCCACCTGCCTCCACCCCCACCCTCATGTACAGATGAGGGAAGCGAGGCTGGGCCAGGGAGGGGACCACGCCTGGGGCGCGGGGCGAGCCAGCGATGGATGCTAAGCGCCTCCCGGAGGGGTGGGAGTGAGCGCCTCTCACGTTCCTCGCCGGAAAGCAAGGCTCAGAGAACGGCTGCTCAGGGTCACACAGCAGCGGGTCGGGGGCGGGGGGCACAGATGGCCTGTGCTCCTCTGTGACAGGTGGCGTTCCGAGTGCATCGCAGGGTGGGACACAGTTAATCCTCATGGCAGCCCTGAGAGGCGAGGCAGGTGCTGCTGTCGCCCCATTTCACGGACGGGGAGCAGAGGCGCAGCGAGGCGGAGGGACGCCACCGGCTGGTGGGGCTGGCCCTGGGCCTTGCTTTACTGCCCGCCCTTACCTTACGAGGCCAGCTGTGTGACAGGCACTTTGCGTAAAGTCAGTCAGGGGGAACGCTGAGGTCAGACACGTGACACGCAAGCCACTGGCCACAGGGCAGGCGGCAGGCCCGAGCCTCCCAGGAGGGGCAGCGTCTGTCCCGGCTCCCGGAACCGGGGGGGTTGAGATGCCCACTCTGCAGTGCTTACAGGTGGAGACGGTTTCTTACCTGATCTTTGGCCTTGTTGGGATACTGTTTGTGTCACTTTCCTTCTCCACGTCCTGCCCTGTCCTTCCTCTGCCCCTCTTCCCTCTTTCTCTGCTCCTCCTCCCAACCCCATCTTTGCCTTTCTCCCTCTCCACTGCCCTCCTGCCTCCCTTCTTCCTCCTCCACCTGGAGTTAAATAAGGATGGCGGAAGAGTGGGCCTGCCATAGGCACAAAGGCGGCACCTGCTGTGTGCCTGAGCAGACCAAGTGACAGCTCGAGTGCAGGTCACTCTCTAGAGAGAGGGAGACATACACCATGGCAGGTCGGGTTGTAAATAGAACCCAGGAAGTTGCAGGGAAGTTGGTGACATACACCATGGCAGGTCAGGCTGTAAATAGAACCCGGGAAGTGCAGGGAAGTTGGTGACATTAGCAGCCAGCACTTAAACAGTGCCATCAATGTGCCCGATGGGAAACTGAGGCCCTTACCTGAGGTCATGTGACCCGAAAGCACAGTGTGTGTGGGTCTGAATCTGACCATCTGGATCTGGAAACCCTTAGCGCGTGAGATGGGGACAGGTGGAGACAGGACGGGGGGGGGGGGTGATGGGTCAGGGGCCCCGAGAACCCCGGGGGAAGAGGGGTGCGGCTGTCCTGGGGCCCAGGAGGCTCAGCCTGTGCCCGCCACCCCAGGGAAGATGCTGATCCTGGGGTCCATGTTCAACCTGGAGGAGCCCGTGCTCACCATCGCGGCCGCCCTCAGCGTCCAGTCGCCCTTCACCCGCAGCGCCCAGGGCAGCCCGGAGTGCGCGGCAGCGCGGCGGCCGCTGGAGAGCGACCAAGGCGACCCCTTCACGCTCTTCAATGTCTTCAACGCCTGGGTGCAGGTGAGGCTGGCGCGGTTCCTCCTGCCTGTCCTTCCCTGTGTGCAGGGGCGGGCCTCCTGCGGCTGTGGCTCCTCCTTGCGCCCGTCCCCAGCCCACCCTAGGAGGCCTGCCTGGGGAGGACCTGGTCTCCACCACTCATGGCCGGGCTGAGGGGCAGCGCGTGCCCAGGCCCAGGGTTGAGGGGGGCCTGGGGCGCTGATTAGAACCAGTGCCATCAGGAGGAAGTCCCGACGCCTGAGGCTGGCATCTGTGTGTCCAGTACAGATTCCCAGAGTCCCTGCTCTGGGCCTGGCCCCTGTACTGAGCAGTACTGGGGACCCAGTGGTGACTGAAACTACCCTGGCCCTGTGCTCCTGGGGCTCACAATCCAGTGCAAAGAGATGGGCCACTGATGGGACGGCGGCAACCCAGAGAGGGCTGGAGTGGGAGTCCAAGGGCCTGGGAGAGCCCAGCGGGGCCGCCTGGCCCCGTGGAGGTGTTGGCGGGCTCTCTGTAGGGGGCGTTGGGGCTGAGCCCTGGAGGAGGTGAGGGCCCCACCTCCTCGCACCCTCCCCGGGTGGCGCTCTGGGCGGTCAGCCCCTCCCACCCCCACCCCCACCCCACCCCCACCCCGGGAGCTGGCCAGCCCTGACCCCCTGCCGTCTGTGCCTCCGCCCAGGTGAAATCTGAACGGAGCAGAAACTCCCGCAAGTGGTGCCGCCGCCGGGGCGTGGAGGAGCACCGGCTTTATGAGATGGCCAACCTGCGGCGGCAGTTCAAGGTGCGGCGCGGCGGGAACGGGCTGCCCAGACGGGCATCTTGTCAGCACCCCGGAGCACGCCCCTCTCCGCCCTGACAGTGACCAGACCAGAGTCCCGCCTGCGTCCACCCCGCCCCCAGCAGATGACCAGGCGGGCGAGGGCTCCCTGGATGGGGTGGACAGGGCAGCAGTGACACGCCACACCCTCATGAAGAGCCTGTTCCTCTGGGCTGGGGTGCTGGGCTGGCGGCGCACACTGGGTGCCAGGAGATGGCTGGGGGGGTCGGGGCCGGCACACCGAAGCTGGACACCCCAGTGGCAGATCCTGGCTCTGCCACATGTGAACAGCATGCCCCGGGCGTGTCACTGATTGCTGTTGGGCCTCCGCTTCCCCTCAGAAAACAGAGACAGTGACAGTGGCACCTGCCTCACCGGGAGCTGTGAGGATTAAGCCTGTTAACATGTGTAGCACATTTAGAACGGGCCGAGCACGTGGGTGGGGCTGTACGAGTGCTTGCAACGATCTTTGCTATTATTATATAGGTGGGGGGAGAGAGAATTTTCTCTTAAATCTAAAAGATTTGGATTCCTCCTATACCCAAACAGTTCTGCAACTTGTTCCATTAATATTCCATGGACGTGTCTCCGTTTGGGCACAAAAAGATCTGCAGCCACATACTTCTCAGTGGCTGTGTAGTATTCACGGAACGAAAATAAAATAAAAGTCCCTGGGAAACCCATTCCTTTGGTTGCAGATTGACAGACTGAGGCCCAGAGTGGGCGACCAGTCACCCAGCCAAGGCCTCCCGTGCAATTTCAGAGGTCCCCGTGTTGGGGACTGCTGATGTCCCACTGCCCTCAGTGTCCCTCTTGACTGGCGTCTCTGGCTGCTGGAGCAGCGTTCAGCCTGTTGGTCCCCAGACACTCTGGAGTCTGCCGGGAAGCGGGGTCCCACTAACATACGCACGCGCACACGATCCGGTTCTCCACTGCTCAGCGCCGCCAGAAACACAGGGTCCAATCGGGTCGGGTCATTTGGGGGCTGTTCACAACGGTGGGGGCAGGGCGGGGGGCCGAGGTCTCCAGTTTAATGTGTATTGGAGCTGCCTGGAGCGTCTGTTGGATCCAGAGTCCCGGCCCCAGCCCTGAGATTCTGACTCGGGTGTGGTTTGGGCCTGGGACTTGGAATTTCTGCCAGGTCCCCAGATGTCCCGATGCTGCCGCTGCCGGGCCACACATGGCAGCTCGTGTAGGGGACCCACAGGGCTGTGCGGCGCCCAGGGCCAGGGAAGAGGGGCCTCCCCCAGGCCACTCGCTCGGCGCTGTGTCCCTCACTCCATCCCGCCCTCCCCCAGGACCTGTTGGAGGACCACGGGCTGCTGGCCAGGGCCCAGGCCCGGGAGGCGGAGGACAGCCACAGCCGGCTGCAGCAGCGCCGCGAGCGCCGCGCCCTGTTCCAGCTGAAGCGCCGGCACGAGGAGGGCGGGGCGCGCAGGCGCAAGGTGCTGAGGCTGCAGGAGGAGCAGGCGGGCTGCTCCAGCGACGAGGACCGCGCCGGGCCCGCCCCCCAGGGCGCCGCGGACAGCGTGGACATCCAGGTGCGGTGCCGGGCTGGGCTGGGCTGGGTGGGTGGGTGGAGGCCTTGGCCACCCCTGGGGGTCTTTGAGGACACAGCCCTGCCCTTACCTCTGGCGCCTGGTTTCTGGGGACAGGATCGGGCCCGTGGTCTACAGAACCTCTCGGGCACATGTCCCTTGGGCGTTGGGGAGGGCCCCTCAGGAACCCGCCTGCCCCGCGTTCCCACCAGGATGTGAAGTTCAAGCTCCGGCACAACCTGGAGCAGCTGCAGGCGGCCGCCAGCTCGGCCCAGGACCTGACCTGCGACCAGCTGGCCCTGCTCAAGCTGGTGCTGGGCCGCGGCCTTTACCCGCAGCTGGCCGTCCCGGACGAGTTCAACAGCGGCCGCAAGGACTCCGACCAGGTGAGGCCTGCCGCCCCCCTGCCCCCTGTTCATTTGGTCAACACACATTCCCCGAGTGCCTGTCCTGTGCTGGGGACACAGTGGTGACCAAAACTGGCCTGGCTTTGCCCTCATGGGCCGCACAGTCCAGTAGCGGGGACAGATCTGACCCCAAACAGAGAGCCAGAGGGGGCACCTGACTCAGCCTGGAAGGGGGTCAGTGAGGGCTTCTTGGAGGAGGGGACTTCTGAGTTGAGACGTGGAGGAGGGGACTGGCCGGGAGGTGGCGGAAGAGGAGATCCGACGCTTCTGCCCCACCCTGGGCCCCTCCAGATCTTCCACACGCGGGCCAAGCAGGGCACCGTGCTGCACCCCACCTGCGTCTTCGCCAGCAGCCCCGAGGTGCTGCACGCACGGGAGCGCGAGGCCCGGGGCCGCGAAGGCAGCCGAGGTACGGTGAGCCCAGCAGGAGGGGCGGGACCTCGTTACTGACAAAAAACTGGTTCCGTAGTGTTGCCGAGTGGTCCAGCTCGTGTCCGTTCTGGCAAAGTATTTAAAACAAGTCTCGGACGTTCTGTCATTACTCACACGGGCACGTCTTCGTACGGGTGGTACAGGTGTGCAAGCCGACCAGGCGGGGTGGCAGCCGCCAGCGCGGATGGGTGGGTGGGGGTGAGGGCCGGGCCTGAGCTGCCCTCGTCACCCTTCCAGAGGACAGGGACAAGATGAGCAGCAGGCACCAGCTCCTCGCCTTCGTCTCCCTGCTGGAGACCAACAAGCCGTACCTGGTGAACTGCGTCCGCGTCCCCGCCCTCCAGGTGGGTCTCGGGTTTGGTAGCCGCTAGGTCGCAGGGCTGGGGGCACCGGGCGGCCTGGAGGAGCCACGTTATGCCCGGGCTGGCTGCATGCTTGAGTTGCAGACTGTTGCTGTGGCTGCTGTCTTTTTCTTTCATTAACAGATTTGTTCACCAGTTACTTGCTGAGTGCCTGCTGTGGGCCAGAGGGTGGGGAGAGTCAGGGGAGGTCAAGAGAGTAGGGAGTAGTGGGGGGGGGAGGGCAGCGGTATGGTGTGAGATGAGGCGGGGTGGGCCTCACTGAGCAGAGACCGGAAGGCAGGGAGCCACGTGGACCCCGGGGGAAGAGCGTCCTGGGTGGAGCGGGATGTGCAAAGGCCCTGGGGCAGACGGGCCTGGCCTGCACAGGAGCAGCTGGAGCAGTGTCGGTGGGGGCAGCGTGGTGGAGACGAGGTCAGAGAGGCAAGTGAGGCACAAGCCCCAGGAGGGCTCTGAGCAGGGCTGGGACGTGGTGTGACTTGGGGTGGAAGCACAGAGCCCAGCCAGGTGACTGCAGCCATCAGGCGGGAGGGATGGGAGGCTGAGGACGCTCAAATTGCAGATACGTGTGCATGTGTGCCTGCGGCCAGAGAGTAGCTGCCATACCCCGAGCGCTCCCTGTGTGTCACCCTGCGGTCCCAAGCCTGGCCTACGAGCCCTCATGCAGCCTGCGACCCTCACTCTATAGAGGAGACTCAGACTCAGGCAGGGGCGGGGCCCTGTCACCTGCCTTGGTCACACAGAGCGCAGATGGGGCTGAGCCAGAGCTTCAGGCTCACATGCTGGCACCCCACGTGCCGCCCTGTTGGTTGGATGTCCTGTGACCAGGACAGATGGGGGGCGGGCAGACAGGTGGGGGGAGGGTGGACAGGTGGGGGAGGATGGACAGGTGGGGGGAGGGCGGATGAATGGGTGGGAACGCAGCGGGGCTCTCAAAGATGGCACCCCGGCCCCTCACAACCCTCCGTGTCTCCTGCCCCCCGTCTTCCAGTCCCTGTTGCTGTTCAGCCGGTCCCTGGACACCAACGGTGACTGCTCCCGCCTGGTGGCCGATGGCTGGCTGGAGCTGCAGCTGGCAGGTGCCGAGAGCGCCGTGCGGCTCCTCGCCGCCGCCCTGCGGCTGCGCGCGCGCTGGGAGAGCGCCCTGGACCGGCAGCTGGCTCAGCAGGCCGGGCCGCGGCCGCAGGAGGAGGAAGAGGAGGCTCTGCCGCTCAGTCCCAAGGAGGTGGCTGCCCTGAGCAGGGACCTGCTGCAGTTCATGGCATCCAAGGTACTTGCCACCAGGGTGCCTGTGGGAGGGGCGTGAAGGCAAGTTGTGATTGGCTTAAGCACTTGGCTCCCACAATTTAGAAGTGGAAGGGAGGGCTTCAGGCACAGCTGGATCCAGGTGCTCGGGTGGCATGTGCTTCAGACTGTCTCCCTCTGTCTCTTGTCTCTCTGTCTTTAGGTTCCCTACAGTCTTCGGCGGCTCACGGGGCTGGAAACCCAGAACCTCTATGTGGGACCCCAGACCATCACAGCTGCCCCCAGTCTGCCCGGCCTCTTTGGCAGCTCCCCCCTGTCCCCCCACCCCACCAAGGGGGGCTACGCAGTCACTGACTTCCTCACCTACAACTGCCTCACGGTGAGCATGGACCCCGCCTCGGCCCCCCACCCTCCGTCCTGAAGATGGGGTTTTAGGGAGCCCCAGCCCCGAACCCGCCAACATTCCAGCTTAGTCCCGGGCTGTGTTTCCAAATGCGGCCTGCAGTCCTGAGGGCTGCCGGGAAGGTCCCAGGCTGGTGGCGGGGGCAGGGCGGTGGGGGCCCAGCCTGACGCCTACCTGCGCAGAGCGACGCGGACCTGTACAGCGACTGTCTGCGCACCTTCTGGACCTGCCCCCACTGCGACCTGCACATGCCCTTCACGCCGCTGGAGCGCATCGCCCACGAGCACGCCTGCCCCCAGGCCCCGCAGGGCGGCCCCCCAGGCAAGGACGGCTGCGGGGACCCGGCCACCTCCGCCTGTCCAGCTGTCTGTCCATCCCACGGTGGCTTCCTGTGTCTCTGGGCACTTGCTGGGCCCTCTGAGGACTGATGACCTCAACCCTCTGGCCCTGCCTGGTGCCACGCACAGGTCTTGTCACAGAGACCCAGAGCCCAGGACAGGAAGGGCCTGGAGCGCCGCCTCTTTCGCTCCGTCTCTCTCTGGTCTGCGTCCGTTTCTTTCTGTGTCTCTGTGGCTGTGTCTCTCGTTCTTTTTCTCTGTCTCACATCTTTGCCTTGGCTACGTCCACCACATTGTCACCCAGGGGGCTCCACAGTGTCTGTGCCACCACACTGGCATTCAGTGGGGAAGATGGCAGCGGGGCTGCACCCCCCCCCCCTGCCCAGGGCTCGCTCTTTGTCTCTTTCAGTCTCTTTCTCATCGTTGTGGACAAAGAGTAAAGACTGGGCTCTGTGTGTGTTAATCAAGGAGGGCTTCCTGGAGGAGGCAAAACTGGACTCCTCAAAAGCTAGAATAGGGCTGGGCGCGGTGGCTCACGCCTGTAATCCTAGCACTCTGGGAGGCCGAGGCGGGCGGAACGCTCAAGGTCAGAAGTTCGAAACCAGCCTGAGCGAGACCCCGTCTCTACTAAAAATAGAAAGAAATTAATTGACCAAGTAAAAATATATATACAAAAAATTAGCCGGGCATGGTGGTGCATGCCTGTAGTCCCAGCTACTCGGGAGGCTGAGGCAGGAGGATTGCTTGAGCCCAGGAGTTTGAGGTTGCTGTGAGCTAGGGTGATGCCACGGCACTCACTCTAGCCCGGGCAACAGAGTGAGACTCTGTCTCAAAAAAAAAACAAAAAACTGGGAGAGAAGCTGAGCCCCGTGAGTGCCCAGGATTGGGGTGGGGGAGCGTGCAGTGACACGCCCCTCACGGCCTCCCCTTTCCCTTCCTTAGGGTCTGAGGACGCTGCCCCCGAGCCCCTGCAGAAGGCGTCTGCCCTCCAGAGAGCCTACCGCTGCGAGCACTGCCAGAAGGACTTTCTCTTCACGCCCACGGAGGTGCTGCGGCACCGCAAGCAGCACGTGTGAGCTGGCTGGAAGCCCTGCCAGGGGCAGGGAGTGTCTGCCCACAGGCCTGTGCCGCCCCCAGCCTGGGCCCAGGGCCAGGACCCCTGCCTGAACTCCCGGCCTGTGCTCAGCCCCGCGGTCCAGCCCCGGCCCGAGGACCAGGGCCAGGACTCCTGCCTGAACTCCCGGCCTGTGCTCAGCCCCGCGGTCCAGCCCCGGCCCGAGGACCAGGGCCAGGACTCCTGCCTGAACTCCCGGCCTGTGCTCAGCCCCGCGGTCCAGCCCCGGCCCGAGGGAGGGCGAGCGCCTGTGCCGGTAAAGCCTGCGTCCGGACTCCGACCTTGAGGCCCGCTCCCGCCCGTGCAGGATGCGGCGGCTGCCCTCCGCTGGTCCGCCCCAGGGTCTGGCTTCCATCCCTCCTGCTGCAGTGCACCAGCTGAGGAGCCTGGGCGGGGTGGGGAGGTAGAGCCGAGCAGCGACTTCGCACCGGTTCCAGGTGCAGCATCTTACCGTGCTCTGGCAGCTGCGCTCTCCTGAGTCTGTCCCCACAGTCTCTGCTTCCCCTTGAACTACAGAGCCCAGAATTTGAGGTTGCTGTGAGCTGTGTGGCGCCACAGCACTCTAGCCGGGCAACAGAGCAAGACTCTGTCTCAAAAAAACAAAATGGGAAAACGGTGGAGAAAATAAATGAAATAAAACGCTGATACTTTTCAAAGAGCAATGAAATGGATCAGGAGAAGAAGATGCAGTATGGGAATGAAGACACCACCACCACAGAGGTGAAAAGGTTAGGGGAACACTATGAACAGCTCGATAATGATAAAGTCATCAACTCAGTTGAAATGGAAAAGTTTCTTGAAAGACGCAAACTACTAAAGCCTACTTGAGAAGACACAGAAAAACCGTGCAACTCTACTAAGGGAATTTAATTCATACTTAACAAAGAGAACAAGGTCAGGTGGGCTCACTGGCGACCTCTACCAAACATGGAAGGAAGAAAAGATACCAACCCAACACAACTCTTCCGCAATGTAGAAGACACATCCTGACTTTGCCTAAACCAGACTAAGACAAAACCACAAAGGGAAATACCCTTCATGAACATAGGCAAAAAGATCCTTAATAAAAGTTTAGCAAATGATATTTAGCAATATATGAGAACAGTATGTCATGGCCAAGTGGAGTTTATTTAGGAATGCAAGGTTGGTTTAACATTTGAGAAGCAATGTGATTTACCACATTAAAAACAGAAGAAGCATGGGATAAATTTCAACTCTTGTGACCTTGAATAAACCCCTCAGTGTTTCTGTGACACTCTTTTCCCTTGAGAAATGAACACAGCTAAACTGTCTATTTTCCCCAAAGATTTCATTTGGATACGGAAACCTTGAAAAGCCTAATATACTAAATAAATATATTATTTTTTCCTGAGTGGAAAAGCAATGCATGATTGTCTTGGGCAGGGAGCAGAGCCTAAATAGAAACCACTCCAGGTGTATTAAACAGGAAGGGATTGAATACAGGGAATTGGGTGCCTAGATCATGGGAGGCTATAGGAGCAGCTGAGGCCAGGCCCTCAGGAATGACACCCAGAAGGACAGCACAGAACTGACTGTCCAGGGCCGCTGCTGCTTGAGGCCACCGGAACCGCTGGGCTCCAGAACACGGGGCCTGGCTGTGACTCTGGGGTCACTCCTGCCGTCACTGTTGGGACCTAATTCTCCATCCAGAATCCCAGCTGCTGGGGAGTCTGGCAAATTCAGTGGTGGCTTCAGCCTCTGCTGCAGGGAGGAGGGTGGAAGTCAGCCGAGCCACCCAGTGTCACCGCAGTGAAGAGCGTGGTAGCGAATGGAGAGCCCAGAGAAGCGGATGTGAGGGGGAAGTAACCCCCCACCCAATCCGCCACCCGAGGGTGGCCCTGCTAATGCCCTGGAGCTCATCTCCCAATGCCTTTCTGCCTATGTATAAATACACAAAAGTGTGTCTAAATGTACATTTTTTTTTTTTTTTTTTGAGACAGAGTCTCGCTTTGTTGTCCAGGCTAGAGTGAGTGCCGTGGCGTCCTAGCTCACAGCAACCTCAAACTCCTGGGCTCGAGTGATCCTTCTGCCTCAGCCTCCCTGGTAGCTGGGACTACAGGCATGCGCCACCATGCCCGGCTAATTTTTTATATATATATCAGTTGGCCAATTAATTTCTTTCTATTTATAGTAGAGACGGGGTCTTGCTCCTGCTCAGGCTGGTTTCGAACTCCTGACCTTGAGCAATCCGCCCGCCTCGGCCTCCCAAGAGCTAGGATTACAGGCGTGAGCCACAGCGCCCGGCCTAAATGTACATTTTTTAATCATCCAAGGTTCCACTGTATATCCCTGTGTGTCTTCTCCATTTAATACTTCTCTGGGGGAAATCCTGAGGATTTTTCCAGAGTATTATAAATTCTTCCAAAATTGGATTTTCCGGTGGCTGTCAAATATCCCCTTGCTTGGCATGCCATCGCTGTAAAAACCTCCTTCCTCTTCTACATTTGGACTCTCTCTGTTCTTTTCCAGTAGTGCGGTAGTACACATCCGTGCACACACTTTTTCATGGTAATTTTTGTCTGTTTTGAGTTCCTGTTTTTGGTTTTTGTTTGGAGACAGAGTCTCACTCAGTTGTCCTGGCTGGAGTACAGTGGCCTCATCATAGCTCACAGCAACCTCAAACTCCTGGGCTTAAGGGATCCTCCTGCCTCAGTCTCTCAAAATGCTAGGATTACAGGCGAGGATTACAAGAGAAATTGCATGCTCTGTGTTGCATATAGCAAGCACTCATATGATGCCTACTATGTGCCAGGCACCATTCTAAACACTTTACATAGGATTCGTTTAATCTTTGAAAGAACTAAGCAAGATAGATGCTATCATTGCTTCCATTTTGCAGATAGAAGCGCTGAGGCACAGAGAGGTTGAGTAACCTGCACAAGATCACCCAGGAAATACGTTAACAGAGCTGGGATTTGAACCTGGGCTGCCTGGCTCCCAAGTCCATATGCTTAACTACAGTTCTAGGCTGCCTGCAGATCTTACTTTTTTTTTTTTTGAGAGACAGAGTCTCACTTTGTTGCCCAGGCTAGAGTGAGTGCCGTGGCATCAGCCTCGCTCACAGCAACCTCAGACTCCTGGGCTCAAGCAATCCTCCTGCCTCAGCCTCCCGAGTAGCTGGGACTACAGGCATGCGCCACCATGCCCGGCTAACTTTTTCTATATATATTAGTTGGCCAATTAATTTCTTTCTATTTATAGTAGAGACGGGGGTCTCGCTCTTGCTCAGGCTGGTTTCGAACTCCTGACCTTGAGCAATCCGCCCGCCTCAGCCTCCCAGAGTGCTAGGATTACAGGCGTGAGCCACCGCGCCCGGCCCGATGCCAAATATCTTTTCATGATCTTATTAACCATTCATTTACCTACTTTTTGTGGCTTATACTCAACATTTTACCAGTTATAAAAGGGCTGTGGGTCTTGTCTTTTCTGTTTTTTTTTTTTTTTGAGACAGAGTCTCACTCTGTTGCCCAGGCTAGAGTGAGTGCCATGGTGTCAGCCTAGCTCACAGCAACCTCAAACTCCTGGGCTCAAGCGATCCTCCTGCCTCAGCCTCCCGAGTAGCTGGGAATACAGGCATGCGCCACCATGCCCGGCTAATTTTTTCTATATATATTAGTTGGTCAATTAATTTCTTTCTATTTATAGTAGAGACGGGGTCTCGCTCTTGCTCAGGCTGGTTTCGAACTCCTGACCTTGAGCAATCCGCCCGCCTCGGCCTCCCAGAGTGCTAGGATTACAGGCGTGAGCCACCGCGCCCGGCCTTCTCCTAGAACTTTTCTAGGTTTCGATGTTAACTTTAGGTCTATGGTCCACTTCCAGTTAGGTGTTGTGTATGATGTCAGTTAATATTCATTTTAAAATGTTCCTTTTGCTGCATTGTGGATGTCTAATGGTTCCAGCACCATTGGTTAAAAAAGACTATTCATTCCCCATTGGATTCATTTGACACCTTTATTGAACATCAATTGACTGTGTGTGAGTCTATTTCCGGGCTTTCCCATCGATCTATTTGTTGCAGCTTTTCCCTGTAAGTAGCACCTTGTCTTGGCTCCTGTAGCATGAGGTGATGCATCCTCCAACTTGTTTTTTTTTTTTTTTTTGGTCAAAAGAATTTTGGCTATTCTCGGTCTTGTGCATCTCCCCATACATTGTAAAATCAGCTTGTTGATTTTTACAAAAGCCTGCTGGGATTTCAACTGGGATTGTCTCGAATCCATAGATACTTAGGGAGAATGGCTATTTCGATAATATTATATCTTCCAACCATGGAGATGGTCTCTCCTCTCTCATTTTCTTCTTTGATTTCTCCCAGCAACATTTTTTTTTCTTTCTTTTTAAGATAATGGGCAGGATGAAAATCCCAGCAACATTTTATAGTTTTCAGTGTATAGATCTTGCACAATCACAGGGCTAGACCACGGGCCACAGTCCGCTGAGCTCTGGGGCTGACATTGCTGAATCAGAGTCCCCCCAGCCGGGGGTAGTAATGTCTGTCTCCTCACCGCGCTCGCAAAGCTGTGGGAGTTGGATGCATTCATCCACGCGCCTGAGCAGGGCTTAGCACGCAGCAGGTGCTCAGCAAACATCCGCTACGGCCACCACTGAGGCAATAAGAAAAGTACCCAAAGATTTGCTCATAGAAATGGGGCTGTTTACCAGGTTGGAAATCCAAATGTCCATCTGGGCTTCGTGTTCCAAGGGTCACCTGAGCCCACTCGCTGGAATCGTTCAGAACAGGCGAGTCTGCAGAGACAGGAAACCGACTGGGGGTCGCCAGGGGCTGCGATGGAGGGTCACTGTAAGGGGGGGACAGGGTTTATTTGTAGGGTGTTGAAAATTTTCTGGAATTGATTTGATGGGTGCACAACTCTGCCCCTGCACTAAAAGCCATTGCATTGTACACTGTAAGTGGGTGGATTTCACAGTGTACGAATCAGATCTTAATAAAGCTGTTACCAAAAAATCCCCGTGGCTCCCCAGCGCCCCCTGGAGGGAGGCGGGCTCACTGCCGTCCCCGCGAGCCCCTCCGGCCGCCGGGGGTCGCCTGTCGCGCCTCGAGGGGCGGGACCCACCTACCGCCTCGTCCTCCCTCTGGTTCCACTCCGGCCTCCTCCCCCGGGACGCTGCCCCGGCCCGCTGCGTCCCCCTCAGGGGGTGGCGAGGGGCGGCTCGGTGGGATCCGGAGGCGGCGGGGCGGATGTCCCGGTCTCGCTGGGATGCGCTGGGGACGCAAGGCCGCGCAGGGGGCGACAGACACAGGCGGGGGACTCCGTGGCCAGCGCCCGCCGGCCCTGCGCCCTGGTGCAGCGGCGGACCGCGCGCGAGGCGGCCCGGGGTGCCCCGCGCCCCCACCGCAGCGCGACACGCACCGCGTGGGGACGCTGCCGGCCCGCGGGTGCCCTCCGGACACCTCCCACAAGCGGGCAGTGGCCGCAGGCTGGGTCCAGGGACGATGCTGCGCCGCCCATCACCTGAGCCCCAGGACGCCCTGCCCTGAGCGCGGCCACAGCGCCCTTCTGACGTCCTGAAAGGAGGTCAGCTCAGGGCCACAGTCGGGCACAGTCCTGTCGCACGGTCCCTTGGGGGAGGACGAGGAGAAAGGTGAACAGTGCACGTTTTCAGTAGCATAGGGGGGCCTTCCGTTGGGGACCGGCTGCCCGTCATGCAGGGGTTCTGGGCCTGTGAGCTGGCTCAAGTCTGGGAATTGGTTGAGGGGCCGGGACTCTCTGTTTTCATGAATCAAAAGTTAAACTTTTGTTCGAGTGACATGAAACTGTCCCAGTTACACAGATGGGATAAGAACTTAGTAGCCTGGGCCGGGCGCGGTGGCTCACACCTGTAATCCTAGCACTCTGGGAGGCTGAGGCAGGAGGAACACTTGAGCTCAGGAGTTCGAGACCAGCCTGAGCAAGAGAGAGACCCCTGTCTCTACTAAAAAAATAGAAAGAAATTAGCTGGACAACTAAAAAAAAAATTTATATATATATACATATATATATATGGCATGGTGGCGCCTGCCTGTAGTCCCAGCTACTCAGGAGGCTGAGGCAGGAGGATCGCTTGAGCCCAGGAGTTTGAGGTTGCTGTGAGCGAGGCTGATGCCACGGCACTCACTCTAGCCCGGGCGACAGAGTGAGACTCTGTCTCAAAAAAACCCCAAAACAAAAAAGAACTTAGTAGCCTGCCCGTCGGTTACACTTCTAGGGCCACCGTGACAGATGTCAGACTACTCTGACGGCTGCTTCATCTGCTGTCACACAGCGCCGTGCCTGCCTTGCCTTGGGTGATTAAGTAGGGTCGCACTTGGCCCGCGCCACCCTGGGACCCAGTCGTCCCTGTCGGGTCTAGGCCCTTCCAGCTGGGCGAGGGCAGTTGCCACCGGCAGTTCTGCCTTGACAGAGAAGAGCGACTTCGGAGACACAGGGACGCTGTGGACACCTGCCAGGTGGCCCCAGTGGTGAAGTCCTGCCTTGTCACGCAATCCCAACCAGGTGCACGCAGGGACACCCAGCGTCTCGAAGTCACAGGTGCAAACTCACGGGGAGACGCAGCCCACCCCGAGGCGCGGTGTGGCAGACAGCCTTCCCTCAGTGACACAGCCACGGGACAGCCTGGCAGTGGTGGCTCCAACCGCCCGGCCACTGTCCCCACAGCCCTCCCTCCCAGACCACAGCCACAGCAGACATGCCCTGAGCCACACGCCAGCCTCCAGGCCCGTCTGGCCCCCCACGACCTGGAATGTCCCCAGGACTCGGGACCCCTCCCGCTCAGTGAAGCCCACCCCTGGTCAGGGCCCCCCAGAACCTGGAAGTGGGGGAGGTACTTTTAGTTACAGCGAATCTCCCGCCCAATTTCCCTCCTCCCTGGTGGCCCATCCAATTGGTTTAATTAGAGGGGATTAAGCGAGATGCAGTTCTGGTCTCTGGGAGAAGGGGGGAGGGGAAGAGGAGAGTTGCCCCTCCCTCACTCCCCCGCTGTCCCAGCCTTGGAGACCCTTCCCCTGTGCCAGGCCTTGGCCCGGCCCTGCTGCCTCCCCCACAGCCCTCCCCCCACCTTCCTTCAAAAGGGTGGAGTGGAAGTCCTTCCTGTAGTCTAGCTGTCACCCTTCCCGCTTTAGTCCTGGGAGTTTGGAGAGAAAGAGACACTCATCATAGTCACGAAAATAATATCACACCCAGAAAACAGTTCATGTTAGGCTTTTTAAAAAAATCACAGAATCTTCCTCTCTCTGGGCCTCAGTTTCCTCATCTGGGAAATGGGGACAGCAGTGGGACCCACCTCCCGGGCTGTCTAAGGGTGAACAAGCTGCCAGGACAGAGCCTGGGCCACAGCAAGCACTGACCGAAGGGCCCAGTAAAGTCACAGAAGTGGCAGCTACACTCCCACCCCATATCCACTCTTCTGTGACCCTTGCCATCGTCTAAGAGACTGGAGAGTGTCCTTATTTGTTCCGTCCGCTGTCGATCTCCGGGACTAGACATCGGCTCCCCGAGGCGGGGCTCCTTGTCGGACTTGCTCCCCGACGTCCCAGAGCCGGGACGGGCAGAGAGTGCGCACTTGGAAACATCTGTTTCGTGAATAATCAAAGTTTGACCTCAGAACGATGAACTTGGGTCCTGTCCTTGCCACCTGTGTCCCGGGCACCTGCGAGTGCCAGGCGGCAGCTACTTCGGGGATGGTGGAGAAAGGCAAGCACCCGCCCTGCTTGCGGGCTGAGGCTCAAGCCAACAAGAAAACAGGCAAGGAAGTGACCGCGAGAACTGCTAGCTAGGATGGCGGTTGAGGGGACAAGAAATGGGGTGATGAGAGTGTGACTGGGGCGGTGCTCCAGCTTCTCTGGAGAGGTGACCTCTGAGCCCGGCAAGGTGTCCCAGGCAAATGGAGCAGCCGGGACAGAGGCCCAGGAGGGGGACCGAGCTGGTAGCTTTGCACAAGTCAGTGTCTAAACCTAAGCGACTCTAGGTCTGCAATGGGCTCCACGATGTGGGATTTTTTGTTTGTTTTTTAGAGACAGAGTCTCCCTTTGTCACCCAGGCTAGAGTGAGTGCCGTGGCGTCAGCCTAGCTCACAGCAACCTCAAACTCCTGGGCTCAAGCGATCCTCCTGCCTCAGCCTCCCGAGTAGCTGGGACTACAGGCATGCGCCACCATGCCCGGCTCATTTTTTCTTTATATATTAGTTGGCCAATTAATTTCTTTCTATTTATAGTAGAGATGGGGTCTTGCTCTTGCTCAGGCTGGTTTCGAACTCCTGACCTCGAGCAATCCGCCCGCCTCGGCCTCCCAGAGTGCTAGGATTACAGGCGTGAGCCACCGCGCCCGGCCTGCACGATGTGTTCATGGGAACAAAACGGCAGCGTGTGAGACCCGGAAGCCAGCAGCATGGGACGGGCACTGGAGGGGTGTTTGATCCGAGTCCGCCAGGTCTGGGTCGTGGCCCCCGTGGGGCGGGGCAGCTCGTGCTGGAGCTGGTGTGGACGTGCACGTGAGCACCAGCGCACGTGCAAGGGCGTGTAAGAGCCAGCAGAGACCTGTGCTTGTATGGAACCATGTGTTTGTGTTAGCATGCATGTGTGAGTGCAAACGCATGTCTGCACGTGTGAGCACGCACGTGTGAGTCTGAACACGTGTGTGAAGGTGTGAGCACAAGTGTGCAGCTCTGAGTGTGAGCGTGCAAGAACACATTTGAGTGAGGCTCTGTGCAAATTGTGAATGCGTGTGGAGACAGAAGCGTGCGTGTGGTGAACCTGTGGGTTTTCCTTGAGTTTCCCAGTGTCTGTGTGTGTCTGTGTGTGTCCGTGTGTGTGTCCCCACATCTCAGAGTGACTGTGTTTG
Organism: Microcebus murinus; assembly: GCF_040939455.1. Lineage (NCBI taxonomy): Eukaryota > Metazoa > Chordata > Mammalia > Primates > Cheirogaleidae > Microcebus > Microcebus murinus. Next base: position 65,979,959 of record NC_134119.1, read on the forward strand.
AGTGTGGCATATTATTTGTTTGTCATGTGTTTCTGACACGTGTGGATCTTTGCATCTGAGCGTCTGTTTGTAGCAGCGTGTGTGTCTCTTTGTGAATCTCTCTGTCTGAGGCCCACCCGGAAGGGGCTCAGGGTGGCCAGGAACACATTTTTCATGGTCCCACCCTCATGCCCAGCGTGGCACACAATGTGCCCAGGGACCCTGAACACGGTGGCTGTGAACGCAGCCGGGGGTGCCCAAGACCGGTCAGAGGTGGCTCTGAGGACAGGGCGGGGAAGGTGCTTGGACAGCAGAGGGGCTGAGGGGTCCCCGGAAGAGAGGACCCGAGGGTGGTGTGATGGGATGCAGGCCCCTGCTTGGAGGGAGAGACTTCACCTCGAACACAGAAGGAGAATTGGGGCGGGGGGACCCTGTGGATGCGGGTCGGGGGGACAGAGAGAGACATGGAGGGAGAGACAGGGGCGGAGGGACATGCCCCAACCCCACCTTTGTGGTCTCTCTCGGGGCAGCACAGAGGGGCTTGGTAAGCTGGGAGCCCCAGTGGACTCCATCAGCCCAGTTTCTGAGCCTCGGTTTCCCCATTGTCAAAGGATAACCTCTGCCTGCGACTGAGTGCTCGCTACACTCAAGGTGCCATCCTCAGCACGTCCCTAGCGATATCTCCATCTCAGCACAACAATCCCATGAGGCCGGCATTGCCACCATTCCCATTTCCCAGGTGTGCAAACCGAGGCCCAGAGAGGCGAACTCACTTGCCTGAGGTGCCACAGCTAGGGACAGACCTGGGATTTGAACCCACGTCCGTTGTGAGCACCACTCTCAAGCAGGGCAGTGCAGGAAGCCACAGTGCTGCAGCTTGATGGAAAACTGGCCACAATTCTTCATGCCTCCCCGGACCTGCATCTGTCCCAACGTGACTCTGCGGCTGCCACCGCCAGACGACAGGTGGCAGAGTCGATTTCTCTTCCTGAAATCTCGACTTTCAGTGGCCAAGAGAATGCAGCGGGGATAGCAACAGGCCAGGCTTGGGCGCTCTGGGAGTCCAGCCAGGCCTCTCTGTGGACCAACCAGACGGCCTCGTGGTCCCCTCCCATTGTCCCTGTGGCCCCAGCCCTGCCAGGGAGCCCTGTGGCCACGGGGCCTGGGATGAAATACCAGCCCACAGAATAACGAGCTTCAATATAGTTGCTGTTGGGGTCACAAAGTTTTGGGGCGGTTCGTTCCACAGCGATAGCTAACTGATACACACGGGGTAGCCGGGCGGGATCAAAAGTGACAATGATTATCCATCAGTGGTCCAGGAACTTCAAACGGATGAGAATTTGAAATCTTGGAAGAGACACAAGAACTCCAATTGGTACCTTTGTGTTTTTAAGACTTTTATCATTAAAAAAAAAAAAAAATCAGAGAAGGGAGGTGGGGGAACACGGGGGTGGGGGAGGCTGAAGGAATCTCCCCAAAATGTTGGATCCGGGCGACCCCCCTTCCCAGCCCGCCCAGCCCCTTCTCTGTCCTGGAGGCGGAGCCCCAGCCACCACCTTCTGGAGACCTCGGCCCGGGATCGCAGCTGAGGCCCGGGCAGAGGTGAGGACAGAAGTGAGGCTCAGGGCCTGGAGGCCTTGTGGGTGTCCCGGAGAGACCCTCGGGTGGGCGCTCAGGCCCCCTGTCCCCGCGGGGCCCCGGGGAGGTAGGCGTTGAGTGGACGGGCCTTTGGAGGTGGGTCCTGGAGCCGGAGAGGCTGGCGGTCACAGCTGGAGGCCGGCCGGGGCTGTGGGGTGGGGACAGCCCAGGTGAGGAGGTGGGAGGGGACACAGAGCAGGGACAGGGGGGCACCACAGACAGGAGAGATGGAGTGACTGAGAAAGAGGGAGATGAGACCCAGAAAGAAAGAATGATGAGGAGACACACAGAGTGGGACAGAGGGAGAGGGGACAGAAAGGAGTCAGGCAGAATTGTATATGACAACGAGGGACATGGAGAGACAAGGAAAGGACGAGAGGAGAGACCCAAAGGAGAGGGAGCACAGGGCCCAGTGGGGGCGTCCGGCGGTGGGGGGGAAGCCCCCTCCCTCACTGCTGGGCCCTCACGGATGCGCTTGTCCTGCGAGTCACCCCTCTCCTGCCCCACTCTTCCCATTCTCCTGGTCTCATCTCCAAAGTCCTCTCCTCCAGGCAGCCCTCCTTGAATCCTCCAGCCTGGGTCAGATGCCCCTATTCCAGGAAGCCCTCCCTGAACCATCCCCCTCCCCCAAAGCCTGGGTCCAGCGCCCCCTCTGGGCTCCTCTCGCTCCTGGGCTTCCACAACCCAGCTCTGCCCACTCTGGGTCGCCCCTGCCTGGGGCTGGGCCTTTCACGGTCACTGCTGTGGCCCCAGCGCCACCCAGCACAGGCTGGGCACAGAGGGGCTCGGAAGACGTGTATTCATGGATGGATGCTGGGCTAAGGAGTCTGGACTTTGTCCAGAGGGCACTAGGGAGCCACAGAAGGGTTTAATCCAGGGAGTGTCAAGATCTGACCTGTGCTTAGAAACCCCAGGCTGCCTCCCCCCACCCTGGGCCTTTGCACATGCTGTTCCCTCTGCTTTTCTGAGCAAGGTGGACCTACACAAGTGACCTCTTCTCTCTGAGCCTCAGTCTTCTCATCTGTAAAATGAAAATAATAACAGTCTCTCTCTCTCGGGTTGTTGTGAGGACTAAATGAGAAGATGATCTGGAATGCTGCCATGATGCCAGAGGAGAGTCTCAAGGCCTGGGAGAGTAAAAGAGTGACCTCCCACCTTACCCCTGACTCCGCCCAGTGGACTCCTATTCATCCTTCAGTGCCCCATCCAGAGGCCACTTCCTCTAGGAAGTCTTCCCTGGAACTCCAGCGCTAGCTGATGACTTTCTGCCCTGGGTTTCAACTGTTGCACTGGATTGTCATTGGGGATGTCCATTTCCCTTAAGACCAGAATCTTCTCAAGAGCCAAACCCTATCTGAGGCATGTCAGGGCCTGGAGCAAGGGTGCAATGTAAGCTTGGAGATGTACGTATGGATGGGTGGGTGGGTGGATGGGTGGGCAAGGAGGGGGTGAATGCATGGACAAACGGGATGTATGAGTAGGTGGGTGGGTAGGTGTGGAGGTGGGTGGATGGGTGGGTGGGTGGATGGATGGATGGATGAATGGAGGGATGGTTGGATGGGTCGTGAGTGGGTAGGCGGCTGGATTACATTTGGATGGATGATTGATGGATGGATAAATATATGGATGGTTGACGGAGAGGATGGGTGAATGGATATATAGATGGATGGACAGGTGGATGGATGGACAGATGGATGGATGGACAGATGGATGGATGGACAGGTGGATGGATGGATGAAACATCTTCTCTAGGAGAGCCCTCAATTCAGGACCCCAAGCTGACCCTGCTCTGGCCGGGCCTACTATTGGAGTCCGGAGGTCTTCTGGAGGTTTGAGAGTTGCATACCCCTAGACCTTGGGCACTCACACTTCTCCTGAATCCAGCCTCTATAGATAATGCCAGTCTCCTTCCAAGTTCAAGTTCATCCCCACCGATCCTGGAAGACAAAAAGGGAGGGTTGGCGGGTCTTCCCCAGACACCCCCAGAAGCCCCCTAAATCCCTCTCACCCCTCCCTTCACCACGGGATCCCTGGACCAGGATGGACTGAGTAGTGTTTTTGTTTTCTTTTTTTTGAGACAGAGTCTCACTCTATTGCCCAGGTTAGAGTGCTGTGGCGTCAGCCTAGATCACAGCAACCTCAAACTCCAGGGATCCTCCTGCCTCAGCCTCCCGAGTAGCTGGGACTACAGGCATGCACCACCATGCCCGGCTAATTTTTTCTATACATTTTTAGTTGGCCAATTAATTTCTTTCTATTTTTAGTAGAGACGGGGGTCTCGCTCTTGCTCAGGCGGGTCTCGAACTCCCAGAGAGTTAGGATTACAGGCCTGAGCCACCGCGCCCCGCCCAGTCTGTGTTTGAAGAGGGTGTTAGCCCTTTAATAAAAAGGGGAGGTTTCCAATGTGGTGGGCGGAGCCTGGAAGAAGTGAGCTTGGTACGGGAAAGGCGGGACGGGAGGGGACGGGAGTCTGCGCTGGCATCGAGTGCTCCCCTAAGGTGCAGACGACGCCCTGTGTCGCTCTGGAACCGAACTCAGGTGAGGCGCCTTTGTTTAAAGAAGGGCCCCAGCGCGCGGGGGCGGGGCTCGGCCCGGGGGCGGGGCTTACCCGGTGGCCGGACTGTCACGTGCGGCTGCGACTCGGCGTAGCCCGCCAGGGGCTGGCCCTCCGGGCCGAAGGCGGCACCCTGCCCTGCGAGGAGGGTGGAGGGGTGCGGGCTGAGCCCCGGGAAGCCCGTTCCCGGCGGTGACGTCCCCGCAGGACCCCAGGCCCTCCCGCCCCGCTCTGCCCGCACCTGTGCGGTTGGACTGGTCGATCATCGGCTGCACGATGCGCCTCCGGGCGTTGATGAACCTGGGGCGCCGTCGCGGAACGCAGGGGTGCAGAGGGAGGAGCAGAGAGGCGGGGGTGAACTCGGGGACAGCCGGGCAGAGGACGCGGCGCGAGGGGGCCGGCCCTGCGCGCTCCGGGCCTCCGTCAGCACCGCGGACAGCGCCCGGCCTCCGCCCGGAGCGCGCGACCCTGGGGCGCTCACCAGTTGTTGACTTGCAGGATGGTGAGCCCCGTGTCCTGCGCCAGCTGTTTCTTCTGCTCCTCCGAGGGGTACGGGTGCTGCGGCCACCGGCAAGAGTCACCCCGCCTGCCCGCGCCGTCCCATCCCGGAGGCCTGGCCCGCCGAGCCCGGGGACGGGAGCCCAGGCCGGGCGGGGCCGGGAGGGCCGCGTGCGCGTCTGAGCGCCTGGGAAGCCGGGGACCCGGCGACGCCCAGCAGGCTTCCTGCGCAGTTACGCCCCCCGGCCCCCCCCCCCCCCCCCCGCAATTAGAGGCTAATTGGCCAGACGTCCTTGGGGAGCCTGCTGGGGAGGGGCCCACCGGCTGGGGAGGGAGGCAAAGCCCAGCCTGTCCCTCGTCCCTCTCCGAGTCACCATCAAAGCCCGGTGTGTCTCTTCCTCCTGATTCTTTCTCTGTGGCACTCTCTCTCTTGTCTCTGTCTCTCTCTCTCTTGTCTCTGTCTCTTTCTCTTTGTGAGTCAGTCCCTCCCTGTCTCCGAGTGTCTGTTTTTCTGTCTCTGTCCCTCTGTGACTCAGTCTCTCCCTGTCTCTATCTCACTCTGTCTTTGTCCTCCTCCTATCTCTGTGTCTCTCTCTGTTTCAGCCTCTCCCTGTCTCTAGTTTTTGTCTCTCCCCGAGAGGCAGTGTGGTGTAGTGGTTATGCCCAGACTGCCTGCGTTTGAACCCACTTCTGGCTGTGTGGCTTTGGGCAATTCTCCTAACCTCTCTGTTCCTCAGTCTCTTCATCCGCACAGTGGAAATAACACTAGGCTAGCCCTTCCCTCCCAGGGATGGAGGGTGGGTGGTGGGTGAGTGGGTGAATGGGTGGGTGGGCGGTTAGTGGGAAGGACTGAGTGAGTTAAGAGCCGTTAGCAGCACCGGGCACACAGGTATGCTCACTGATGCTTGCTCTCCAAAAGCATCTCTCCCAATATCCCCCTGCCTCAGTTTCCCATCTCTCGGTGGCTCTCGGGGGCTCAGTCCCTGGGGACCATCCTTCTCCATCCCTCTGTGCCCACCCTGTACCTGGGGCCACAGGGCTCTCACCGAGAGATGCTGGAACAACCAGGCTCTCATGATGTTGGTGGCCACCTTGGGGAAAATCCCCCTTTTCTTGTTCCGCCGCCGCTCCTGGTCCAGCTCCTCGTCCTCTCCCCCAGAACTGGGAGAGGCCACACTTGCGTCCAGCCCATCTCCTGAGGGGGGGACAGGCATGCTGTGTGGGGATGGTGAGGAGTGGGGACCCACAGGGCCCCAGAACCCTCACCCCAGACACCACTCCACACCCCAGCTATCTTTGCCCCTCTGGAAGTCCTACTTGTGATCTGACTGCAATCCTCTGGCCGACTCCCATGTTTCCCTTCCACCTCCCAAGCTTCTCACCTTGGTCACTGGAGTTGTCTCCACTCTGGGAGGCCAGGCCCCCGCTGGATGGACCTGGCGTCCCCAACTGTACCGACCCACTGTCCTCATGGTCTCTAATCCATGTATTATTCTAGAAAACAAGAACTGGAAGTTAATGGCAAGGCTTGGGGCACGGGAGAGCACAGTGGCTGAGAGTATGGGCTCTGGAGCCAGGACTCCTGAAGGGGGAGCCTGTCCTTGCCTCTTTCCTGGCTGTGTGATCTTGGGCAAGTCACTTCGCCTCTCTGTGCCTTCGTTTCCTCAATTGGAAAAGGGAGGACAGTCACAGTCCCCTCCGTTTAGATTTAGTGAAGATTCAGTGCGTTAGCTCACAGAAAGGTGCACAGCAATCACTCAACAAACACGGGTCTATGGCACCCGACCCGAAACCCTGGGGGACAGAGGTGTTTCTGACTCCAGGACTTTTCACGTTTTTTTAGACAGTAAATCTGCGCATGCACCGTGCAGCTCATAACCGGCCCCAGCAGGGGCTGGGGCGCAACCTCATCGTCAGACTCATTAACATTTCTGCAGCAACGTGGGTGACTAGTTAACCGAGTGCAATAAATAAAGGCTATAAATAGCCTCTCATTAGTTCAGGTCAGATTTTGCTGCCGAGTGAGTCTGCACAAAATTCATGAAAAAGAAAAACTCAAACTTGGAGTTTCCAGAGATTCTGGTGTCTCAGAATTGCAAGTAAGGGTGTCCAGGAAGGACCCCCCCCCTGCACACTTCGAAAGACTGAGCGACTGGAGAATGTGCTGGATTCGTGGCCCAGGGCGGCCAATCAATTGACAAGCCCTGCATGAGGGCACCCACCTTTCAGACCAGGGCCAGCTGCCCACTGTCACTCGGCCCGAGGTTGGCCATCACCACCCTGATGACTGCTTCCAACCCTGCCCACCACTTGGGACCAGTCCCTCCCCAGATCACCCAGCGTGGGTGCACCCTGTCTCCCGCTGGGGAGTTTTGCCCAGGCTTGACGTGTCTGTGCAGAATTGTGCATTGAACGCATCTCGGGATCAGTTGGGTGCAACTGCTGAACTGCTCAGATCTCAGGACTCATGAGCACGATCGTGGCTGTCACCTGGAGCTGTTAGGGTGCCGTGCCTGACCCCACGCTGCAGGGGAGTGTACCCAAGTTCATGTCCCGAAACTGTTCAGAGACTTTCGTGTAGCACCTAAGCGAACATGGCTTATCTGAGCATGCAGTTGTATCCAAAGAGTCCAAGATGGCATGGCTGTCCCCAAAGAGGTGTGGCCATGGCATGGTTGTTCCATGGGTGCAGCTGAGAAACACAGTTGCCTTTGAGCATGGTCATGTCTGCCTCTGCCACGCCTTACATGGCTGTATGTGACACTGATTGTCACAGCTGGTGGGTCTTGTTGTCAAGACTATGCGTGTGGCTACTGTCATTGCCGCACAAGTGACTGTATGACGCCGGGACTGTGTCTGGGTGGGCTGGACTGTTAGGTGACTGTCATGTGAGTGTACCTGAGGCTGCATGAAGACCTCTGAATGAGCCTGCGAGTGACTTGTCACCGATAATCACACACAAGGGGTTCTCGCTGAGCATGTGCATATTATGGGTTGTGAGGCGGAGGGTCCTTGAGGCCATTCTGTGACTGCTGTGAGCCTGTATCTGACTTCGTGTCCTGCCATGTCATTGCTGGTTGTGTAGAAACCGCCTAGGCGTGCTCCTCGTGTGACTCCTCTCCGAGGCTGTGCCACGTTATCTCTGTGTGTAGCTGTGGCAAGTTGGGACCCACGTGGCTGCCATGTGTGTGGCTGTTGTCTGGTGTCCTGAGCTGATAAAGTTGTAGTATGGTGCCACTTTAGCTCCTGGGTGGCATGTGGCAGGTGTGCGTACGTGCTGGGGCCCAGCGGTTACATGGTCTGGGTGCGTGCATGTGCCTGTGTGTGTGTGCGCGCGTGCAAGGGGACCCTGGTCAGTCTGGGTCCCAGCGTCTGGCTGTACCCGAGCCTGTGCGTGGCGCGTGCCCTCACACTGTGCCGGGCCCACCTGGTCCGGGAGGCTGGGGCAGGAGGCCGGGTAGTCCTCAAGATCCTCCCTGCAGCCGCCATCCCGATCCTCGATGACCAGGTCGATGGGCATCTTTCCCTTGAGGCAGGTGATGTAGCGGTGACAGAAGTTGTCGCACAGGTCGTGGACCTGGGGGGGCACCGGGGTACTGGGGGGGCCACCCGGGGGCCAGGGCTGGGTGCACAGGGGCGGGGTGGGGAGAGAGCCTGGGGGAGGGGGAGGCACGAGGGGCTGGGGCGGAGTGGGAGGGCTCACCTTCTCCAGCTCGAGCAGGTGGAACCGGAGCACCTGGATGGCCTGGATCATCTGCCAGCAGGGACAGGAAGGGACAGAGGTGGGGGGGAGAGAGGGAGGAGGAGGAGGAGAGGTTGGGGAAGGAGAGGAAAGCAGAGACAGAGAAACAGGAAGAGTGAGACAGAATGACAGGGACAAACAGAACAGAGACAGAGACCAGAATTAAGGAAAGGGAGGGTGTTCGATGGAGAGGTAGTGACAGAGAAAGAGAACCAAAAGACAGAGGGGACTGTCACAAGAGGCATGAGCTAAGGTGGGCTCCAGCAATACGTGCACCCACCTTGACCTGCACCCCCAGCCCCAGCCCCGCCTCCACCTGCAAACTACATTTCCCAGAGCCCTTTGCCAAAGGGTTTGGCCAATAGGAGCCCTGGGGGGAGCTGGGGTGCTAAGGATGGGAGAGGCCGGGGTACCTCCCCCTGCCTCCTCTCTTTTCTCCCCTCTCTGCCTCCACTGGTTGTGGTGGGAGTCCCACCCCGTGCCAGGCGCTGTTCTAAGCACTTGACTCGCATTAACTCATTCAAGCCCACGCACGCAGCCCTGCTGGATCGAAGTTACTAGCAGCTGCGCTGGACAGGGCGCCACCATGGCACTGAGAGGTGGCGCCACTTGCCCGGAGTCGCAGAGCTAGTGATGGGTACGCCACACTCACAGGGGCAACAGGGTCGCAGTTTGAGAAGGTGGCCCAGGCACCTCCTCTCTGCACCCCAACCAACCCCAGGGACACAGCAAGGGGACAGGGGACTCCGTGCAGGAGGGGGTCCTGTGGGGGGCCCAGGTCTCACCAGATTGTCCAGCTCTGGGTTGGAGGAGAAGAGGGGCCTCTCGGAGCGGACCTGGGGGGGAAGAGAGAGGCCAGCGGGGCACGGCCTGCCTCCGCCCCCCCCTCCTCGCCCCTCCTCGCGGGCGCCCCCGCGTGGCGGGCGGCGGGGGCTCACCTGCTTGGCAAAGGCGGCGATGTCCTCGTTGAAGGAATCGGAGGAGCAGACGTCGCTGCCCAGGGGCGTGCCCAGCCCAGCCCCGGCGCCGTCGCGGGGGGAGCATGTGGCCAGTTCGCACTTCTCAAAGACCAGCGCCAGGAGCGGGAAGAGCGGGTGTCTGGAGGCAGGAGAGGAGAGAGCTCACGAGGGGAGGGTGGGGCTGGGGGGGGGTGTGTGGAGCAACGGGGAGGGGACAAGAGAACCAGGAGGAGAAAAGACAGAGACAGAGGCAGAGCGGGCAAAGGCAGCCAGCCCAGACCGCAGGGAGCCCCCGCCGCCCCAGCCCCCACTCACCCGTAGATCTCATCCTTCTCCCTCTTCAGGCTGTCACCGTCCAAGCCTGGGGGCAGGGGCTGGGGAGGCCGGTGCAGGCCGTAGGGCCCAGGAGCTCTGGGTGCTGAGGGCGCTGCCTCCGAGAAGCCCGCCAGGGCTGCGCCGCCGTCCACGATGCCTGGGTAGTGGGGCAGCTCATCGTACTGGGGGAGGCGACACAGGGAGAGCCCCAGGAGGTGTCAAGAGACTCCGACGTGCAGCTGAAGAACCTCCCTATTCCGGGACCCAGGAGATGTCCCTCTGTGTCCCAGGAAGCCACACTCTGGTCCCTTAGTGCCTGAGCCCCGACCCCTGGAAGCCCCCCATATTCCACGGAGCTGTCCGGGTGGGCCGAGGACTGAAAAATGTTCCATCAGACTCCTGACAGGTGGCGGGAGGACGCAGAGGGAGAGAGGGAGGGTCTGCTGGAAGGGAAGAGGGGTAGAGGGGTCGGAGGGGAGAGGGACAGGGGCGGAGGGAGGGAGCAGGAGGGGCACTGTTTGTACACAAAGGCGGACTCTTATGCAGCCTCCCCACTTCCGTTTCATTCTGCAGTTGTCAAAAATGCACATCTGAGTGTGTCTTAACAACTTGTCACCCCCACTGGCCACGTGAATCGACCACACACACAGACACACACAGCCATACATACACCAGCCCACGTGCACACTCGAGTGTGTCAGTCGCGCCACCCACATATACACACACTTTGGAGCACACGTGCAGGCTTAGGGCACCCCCAATCCCCAGAGACACCCCTTATGGCACACACAGAGCCAAACAGGCTGAATGAATGATTGAGACATTTAGCACAGGAGTGAACGAATGAATGAGGCCGTCGGCGCAGTGCCCGGCTCACAGCGGCAAACACTTGTTGAAGGACAGGACAACTCCATGCGACCACAGCAACACACTTGCGCACACAGCCCGGAGACAGGAGCAGGGGGTGACATTTGCACGTCCCATTGTCACAGAGCCACACGCCCGGGAAGCTGGAGGGGCCTGTCCGTCACCAGGGCAAACCCTCTGTCGGCGAAGAAGACTCGGAGGCTCAGGGAGGCACAGCAGCCCCTTCCACTTCCTCTTCTCCTAACTTCTCGGAGCCCGCACGAGAATCCGAGCGCCCCGCCGTCCCTCGCACCCCGCCCCGCCCCGCCCCGCCCTCCCAAATGGGAGCCTCCCCCCTGCCCGCGCTGCCTCCTCCCCCTCTCCCTCCCCGGCCAAGGAGACCAGCCCTCGGCGGCGGCGGGTGAGACCCTCTCGCCGCGCGTCCCACCCTCGCCCTCGGGGCTCGGGGCTCGGAACAAAAGTCGCCGGGAAGGCCGGGGCGGCGGCGAGGGGAGGGGACGGGGCGGCGGGGATGAAGGGCCTGGGGTGGAGCGGCCGAGGGACACGGAGAAGGGGGAGGGGCGGCCCGGGGGCTCGGAGAGGGGGGGCCGCGGGGGGACCGAGGGGCAGGGAGGGGACACCCAGGGGCCAAGGGGGGCCAGAGGGGAGAGAAGGCGATCCGGGCAGGGGAGCAGAGGCCGAGAAAGAGACGGGGGAGGGCGGACGGGCCGCCGGGGCCGGAGCCCCCGAGGGGGAGATGGAGGGGGGCGAAGCGCGGGGACCCCAGGGTCCCGCCCTGGGACCTACCCTCCGGGCCATGGGCCGACGCCGGCGGCAGCTGCGGGTCCTCCAGAGCCGGGCGGGCGCGGGCGCGGGCGGCGGCCCCGGACGGCCGGGCGCGGACGGCGGGGTGCGCGGGAGGCCGGGCGCCCGCCCCCAGCCCCGCGGCCGTCAGTGGCGGGCGCCGGGCGCGGAGGAGGCTGCGAGCATGGACCCCGGCCCGTCCCCCGCGGGGGTCACGGCCAGGCGCTCATCGCCGCGAGCGAGCGAGCGGGCGCGGCGCGGAGGGTCGCCCAGGCCCCGCCCGGGCCCCAGCGTGTCCCCGGGCCGGGGCGGGCGGAGCGGGAGGCGCGGCGGAGGCGCGGGCGCGGGCCGGCGTCGGGCCGGAGGGTGCGCGGCTCCTCGCCGCCTCCCCCCGCGTCTCCCGCTCTGTGGTCACATCCGGAAGTTCCACGGCGGAGATGCTTAACCCGCTGTCCGCCGGTGGCGCGGCCGCGGGCCGGGCGGGCGAGCTCGGGCCCTCCCCCGCCGCCCCCGCCGCTCGCGTGCGGGCCCCGCCGCGCCTCCCGCGCCGCCCTCCCGCGTCGCCCCCGCGCTCGCGGCCCTCGCCCGCCCGCCCGCCGCGGCTCTCGCCTCGCCCCGCCCCGCCCCCGCCCGTCGCCCGACTCGGGTCTCGGTCCCCTCCCCCTCCCCCCTGAGAGACGACCCGCCGCGGGGGACGCCAGCCCTGCGGTCTGGGCTTCCCCGCGCCGGCCCTCCCCCCTCCTCCGGAGACAATGACTCCCGGCCCGTGTCTGTGGCCGTCCGTGCCTGCGCGCTGTCCCCGGCGGGCTCAGCGAGTCTGGCGGTTGCGCCGCGCCCGGGACCGTGTCGTGTCCGTCTCCAAACACGCGGGGTGCCGGACGGTGCGTGCGGTGCCTGCCCCTCCCCCGCCCGCCCTGCCTTCCCGCGGGTCCTCGGCCTGAAGTCCCCCCAGCTGCTGCCGGGGAGTTCCTGGAGTCTCCGAACTTGAGGGTAATGTCGTGTGTCTACGGAGACAGGGTCCGCACCGCTCACCCCGTCCCTAAGACAGCTTTGAAACCCGCATTCTAGGGAGATCGAGCAACAGATTTGTGCGACACAACTTACTGAGCACCTACTATGTGCCAGGTGAGGCTCTGGGGACATGGCAGGGAGCGAGAGACAAACTTCTTGGCCTCTAGGTGGGCACATTCCATTGGGGAGGGGGGGCGGAGACTAGCCGAGTGAATAAATGTGCAAATATCCAATAGTGCCGGGAGGTGGAGGGCTCTGAGACAAAGCAGCACCTGCGGGACGGTTTGCATCAGCTGGACAGGGAAAGCTCTTGGCGGAGGTGACCTCTGAGCCTTGCAGATCATTCCTGGCAGGGGGCCACAGCAGGTGCAAAGGCCCTGGGGCATGGGAGTGGGAGTGTGCCTGGTGTGTGCCAGAAACATCTGGAAGGCCGGTGAGGGAGGGGCGAGGGGAGAAGAGAGAGACGCCTGGAATTCATTCCCTCCGTGACATTTTCTACTTTAAGGGGTCTTTATCCCCTCGTGTCTTCAGACCCCCGAGACCTCTGAACCTCTAAAATTGCAGGGGAAATTGTGGGCGTGGTGCTGCTGTGTTTTCCCCCTGTGGAGGTGGCCTGTTCTCACAAAGGGGTCCTTGGCCCCCCAAAAGTTATAAACTGTCACTACAGAGGAGTATCACTGAGGAAAAAAAGATATATAGAGAGACAGACAGACAGAGATGGGGTGAGGAGGTGCAGAGACCCAGGGACAGAGGGGGACAGATACAGAGAAAGACAGACCCAGAGGGAGGCGGACAAAGACCCGGGGAGAGGGGAACAGGGAGGCAGAGAGGAGGGACCTGAGAGGGGCTGGAGGCCTGAGCGCCCCTGCTGGGCTGGGCGCGGCGTCTGTTTTCCGACTGTCATTTACAGGCTACACTGCTGGGACCTGCTTCTCCCCTCCTGTCTCGTGGAAATTAAAACCACCGAGGCCCAAGGCAAGGGGGGCTACGGCATCAGGCCCTGGGTCGGGGCAGCGGCAGCACTTTCTGGCAGGAGAGGGTGGGCTGGAAGGCTGTGGGGGCAGGAGAGGAAGAGACGGTGGCCCTGGTGGCCCCCAAGCCCCTTGGAAGGCTCCGTCCTCTCCCGCGCAGGGCTCAGCTCCTGCGCCGAGTTTCAGCCTCACTCTCTCCCTGTCTCTGTCTCGCTCTTCCTTCCGTCCCCTCTCCTGTTCTTTCTCCTCTCACACCCTGGACGCAGCTGGCCCTTGTCCCTGGCCATCTCCTGGAGTCCCTTGGGAATCTAGAGTCTGGACCCAGGTCAGACAAGGTCCTTCCGTTTCGGAGCCTCGATGTCCCCGTCTGCAGGGTGGCCAGTGAGCTTGGGCTGGGGGCGGGATGTGGACCATGGGGAAACCGTTAGACTGGAGGGTGCGGGGACCCCAGCGTCCTTGGCCAAGTCTGGGGGCCCACGGCTGTCCCACGGTGATGCTGGCCCTTTAAGGCAGGGGAGGGGAAGGGGTCTGGAGAGCCTTTAATCACTGCCACGCCCGCCGCCCCCAAGATTGGGGTTCCGGAGCAGAAAATTAATTTAAATCACTTTTACATTAAAGATGCAAAGCTCTTCCGTCTGCCCCGCCCCCGCCCCGCCCTCGGCCAGGCTTGGGGGTGGGGGGGACCCAGGGGTCTGGGGTCCCTGCCTCAATCTGCATCTTGAGGGGGGGCATGTAGGCCGAAGTCCCCTTTGCCCCCCCCCCAAGCTGACTCTGAAAACCAGAAGTGTGGCGGGATCTGACTGTCCGATGGGGGCGACTGGGAGGGGTGTGACCTCAGTGAGGGGGTGTGGCTGCGAGAAAGGCGAGGGGAGTGGCAAAGGGACGCGGAGAGGAGAGAGGGGAGAGTTACAGGGGAGGGGGGGGCGGCAGGGTGGTCGCACACGCAGGCTCTCAGTTGTTCCTGCCGTCTGTCGCCCGTCCCCGTGAGCTCAGAAGGCCCCGTCAGCCCCAGAGAAGAGCAGGGCTTGGGCTCTCGGCATAAATCTTTTTAATTAAAGAAAAGCATGAGATGTTGGGAAGGGAAAAAACAAGCTGTCTGGGGACGGGGAGGAGGAAAGGGGAGGGGCTCCGGCTTCCCCCAGCCCAGTCTGTCTGTCTGTCTGTCTGTCTGTCCCAGGGCAGGAGCAGGTGGTGGCCCGCCTCGTCCTGGGGGTCCCAGTGTCACTGCTGTGCCCCAGGGAGGCGGAGTGTGGGCCCGTCTGTGCAGGTACCTGGAGTGTCTTCACCAGGCAGCCGCGTGTGTCTGGGTGTGCCCCTCACAGTGGGGCGACCCCCCCGCCCCCATTTTACGTGGGGGAAGAGCCCCAGGCCACACACACACACCCGCCCCAGGGAGCCCCCTGTGAGTAGATCTGGGGGTCCCCATGACACAGCTGGGGCAACCTCTCCTGGCCTGGCCAGGACGCCCTGGCTCCTGCAGTGCCCCCCTCACCCCCGTGCCCCCACCTGAGCAGGGACAGCAGCCCCGACCCCCAGGTCCTCAGGATGAGATTTCCAAGGCTGCAGGAACAGGCTGCATGAGCAAGCGCCTGCTCAGGGCTCCTTCTGTCTTCTCTCTTGGTCCCACTGGCTCCCTGCCTCAGTTTCCCCTCTTCATCAACAGCTCTGTGTCTGTCTCTCTCCCTGCTTCCAGGGTGAGGGGGCCCAGACTGTGTCCCTCCTCCCTCCCTCCTAGACTCTCTCTGAGGGTTTGTCATTTCCACTGGGGGTGGAGGAAGAAGGGGACCCTAAAAGACAGGCCTCGGCATCTCTGTTCCTTCCTGGGGTGTCTGTCTGTCTGTATCATAGGTCTCTTCCTCTATCTCTTTGGATGATCTCTCTGTCTCTGTCTGTCTCTGGGGGCCTCTTTGTCTCTCTGTCCCCTTCCTCTCATCTCCCTGCGCCTTCACCCCCCTTTCCTCCCTCTCCCCTCCCCCACTCCCTGCCGCCCTGGCTCCCGGGCCCTCCCCTCCCCCCCACCGCCTGGCCTGGCTCCAGGAGAAGGAAACATTTATCTTGGTGGGTCTCCCCAGCCCCCCACCCGCCCCTCCGCCTGCCGCTGGGACATCCATCACCGAAGCTGCGACTCGGGCTCATTTGTCACCGCCCTGACAGACAAATGCCTGCCGCCCCTTCCCCTCCCGCCCCACCAAGCAATCATACCATTAGCCATGGCTCAGCTGAGGCCACCAGGAGGGAGGACCCGCCTGACCCAGGCGGGGGAGGGGCGCGGGCTTGTGGCTCTCCTACCCCAAGACTCCCCCTCCCCCCGCCACCCCTGCGCCCTCCCTCGTCTTCCATTTCTGTTTTCTCTTTGCCCTTTCTGTCCTTTTTGTCTGAATCCGCTTCCTCTGCGGGCTCCTCTCTGGGTCTCCCCCTCTCCTCCTCTTCCTCCCCCTCACTCTTCCTCTCGCCCTCCCCCTGCCTCTCTTGCTGAGTTTCTTTCTGTCCCTGTCGCTGTCTCAGACTCTGTCCGGCTGGTGCCTTTTTAACCCCTGGTTTGCCCTGTGCACAGGCTCAGGCGGCCCCTGTCTCCGGCCACACTGGCGAGGGGGTCTCAGGGTGGCCTTAGTCCCTCGCCCTCGCTGTCTCGTCTCTCTCCCGACTCCCTGGTGCTGTGTTTTGAAGTCCCCAGGTCCCCTCTCCCTGTGCCTTCTGCTCCGTGTCCTTCTGTCCTCCTCTCTGACTCTGTAGCCTCCCTGGCCCCCAGGCTCTGTTCTGTGTCCCCCTTGTTTCTGTGCCTCTTCCCCGCCAGCCCTGCCTCCCTGCCTCGACCCAGCGCCCTGCGCGTTTCCCCCCTCCAGGACCAGGGACAGGAGCCAGCATGCAGCTACCCCGAGGCCCTGAGGCCCGCCCATCCCTTCTCCCCCTGAGCCTTGTGTGCCCGGAAGTCCCCCCCAGAGTCTGACCTCAATCCTCAGGGGCGCAGCAAGTGAAGAAGGGGAGGAGGAGGTGAGGAAAGAGGAGACAGGGAGGAGGTGAGGAAAGAGGAGACAGGGAGGTGGTGAGGAAGGAGGAGGTGAGGAAAGAGGAGACAGCAACACTCAGGCACACGGGGGTGCCTCCACTTACTGAAAAAGGGAGGTAGTGAGCCCCCCATTCTGGGAGGTAATCTAGCAGAGGCTGTCACTGCCCCACTCATATCCCCTGGGACCCAGCAGCGACGCTCACACTGGCATCTGCAAACCTTCACCAAACTCGCTCTCCAGCCAGGGCAGGAGTGCCGGGGTCAACGCGACCCTCCTCACAACAGGACTTCGTGGATAAACACCCCAAAGTCCTCACCCTCGGGCGAGGGGCCTCCAAGCCAGTTCTGCACAGTCTCCGAGAGCTCCCAGCGAGACTGAGGCCCCGCTGCCCACAGCCTTGTCAACACAGGGCCTGCTTGTCAACACAGCCTTGAATGGCCTCCTTCCCATCCCCGTCACCCTCCAGTGTCTCCTCAGTCACCTCCCAAACGAGACCCTTGCCTCCCACCCCGGCCTGGGCTGGCTTCTGTGGCAACCAGCCGAAGACAGTGGCCGGTGGGGACGTAGACTTGGCGGTGGGCAGCCAGAGGATGCAGGGGGAACAGAGATGCCTCTTGTGGCAGCTAACGACATGTGTCCTTGGCCACGGTGCCCGACAGTTTGTTCAGACAACTGCCTAGGTGCTGCTGTGAGTGACCCGGCTGCACTGGCGGGACTCGATTGCATTGGCCTTATGCGGTGGGTGGACGGCCTTAAGAGGAAGAGAGTGGGTCTCTCAGGAGGAAGGCATTCGGTCTGCAGGTGGCTTTTGAACTTGACCTCCAGCCTCTGCTTCCCTGGAGAATCCTAACACACCTCCCAACCCTAAACTGCTGAAAGCAACAGGAGAGTTCACGACCGATGGGTAGATAAACAAAACAGGGCCTGTCCCGACAGTGGGCACCCGTTTTATGGGGATTCATTCATAAAAAGGAACAAGGCACTGACTGCCACGTGTTACAACGCGGGTGGACCTTGAACACATGGTGCTCAGTGAGAGAAGCCAGACACAAAAGGCCACATATTATCTGATTCCGTTTATATGAAATGTCCATGGGGACAGAAAGGGGACTAGGGGTTTCCAGGGATGGCAGGGGGTGGGGGGGTGGGGGGAGGGGCGTGACTACTGATGGCTATGGGATTTTCCTTTGGGGTCGTGACAACATTCTGGAACAAGATAGTGGCGATGGTTGCATGACACTGTGAATGTGCTAATGCCACTGAACTGTACGTGCTGTGGTTAAAATGGTCAATTGCATACTGCCAAAAGGTTAATGAAAAAAGAAATAAAAAATAAAAAAATAAATAAATAAATAAAATGGTCAATTGCATATTATGTGTATTTTTACTACAATTTTTAAAAAAGAGTCAAGATGTCAATATATATAGAAACTAAGACAAGAGGTGGCGGTGCATCATCTCCAAAGATGCCATATTAGTTTCTGGTGGCTGCTGTGACAAATTAGCAAACTTAGTGTTAACACTAAACAGAATTTTTTTTTTGTCTCTTGTCTCGCAGTTCTGGAAGCCAAAAGTCCAAAATCCACCGCACTGGGCTGGAAACAGGCTGTCGGCAGGGTCACACTGCCTGCGGAGGCTGCGGCAGAGAGTCGGTGCTTTGCCTCTGCCAGGTGGTGGTGGTGGCTGCCGGCATCCCTTGGCTTGTGGCCGAATCACTCCAGTCTTCAAGGCCAGCATCTTCCAGTCTCCGCTCTGTGCACGTCGCCGCCGCCTCTGCGTGCAGAATCATCTCTCTCTAGCTCCCTCTTATGGAAGTGCCCGGGACTGCATTTAGGGCCAACCTAGATAAACCAGGCTAAAGTCCCCACCTGGAGATCCTTAACTTAATCACATCAGCAAAATCCTTTCTTGTGCCGAGCTCGGTGGCTCACGCCTGTAATCCTAGCACTCTGGGAGGCTGAGGCGGGCGGATTGCTCGAGGTCAGGAGTTCGAAACCAGCCTGAGCAAGAGCGAGACCCCATCTCTACTATAAACAGAAAGAAATTAATTGGCCAACTGATACATATAGAAAAAATTAGCCGGGCATGGTGGCGCATGCCTGTGGTCCCAGCTACTCGGGAGGCTGAGGCAGGATTGCTTGAGCCCAGGAGTTTGAGGTTGCTGTGAGCTAGGCTGACGCCACGGCACTCGCTCTAGCCTGGGCAACAAAGCGGCACTCTGTCTCAAAAAAAAAAAAAAAAAAATCCTTTCTTGTCACATAAGGTAACACATTCTGGCGAACAGGTTCTGGGGATTAGGAAGTGGACACTTTTCGGGGAGCTGTTATTCGGGCTGCCGTGAGCGACCACTGACAGTTCTTCCCCCCACTCCACGCACACGCTCTGCTCACCGAGAGGTGACATCTGTTTCCCTTCCCTTTGAATCTTGTGACTTGCTTTGACCAACAGAATGTGGTAGAAGCGACCTTAGGCACCCGGTCCCCATGTGGTAAGGACACTGGTCTAGCCTATCGTGGGGGAGGGTGGCATGGGGAACTGAAGCCCCCCCCCCCACGGGCGGCACCCATTGTCAGGACAAGCCAGGGCGTCTTGCACGTTTTAGCCCCAGCCAAGCTCCGAAAGGCACACGGCCACACGCGTGACCTCAGCCACAGGAAGCAAAAGGGCCATTGCATCCACACGAGGCGCTGTGGACAATAACACACCATCGTTTTCAGCCCCCAAGTTCCTGGCTCAGCAATAGAAAATGCTACACACACACACACATTTGGAAACAAAGAGAGGGAGAGAGAAGTGGGGGTGGGGTTAGCAAAAGGGAGAAGACAGGGAGGAAAGGGATGTAGAGACTTCTGGAAACACAGGGGAGACGGGAGTGCAGGGACAAGAAGCAAGGAAAGAGATGGAAATGGTCACAAGGGACACGGCTCCATCGACAGCACCGGCTGAGCTTTCAGCTGAGCCCCTGTGGACATCTGACTGCAAACATGGGACAGACGCCAAGCCAAGACTGTGCCCAAGTCAACCCCCAGGGCCTGCGTGAGCCAAGCCCACCTATTGAACCATCAGAGAATAATAATACATTGTTTTGTTTTGTTTTTGAGACAGAGTCTCACTCTGTTGCCCAGGCTAGAGTGCCTTGTCATCAGCCTAGCTCACAGCAACCTCAGTCTCCTGGGCTCAAGCGATCCTCCTGCCTCAGCCTCCCTCTCAAGTAGCTGGGACTACAGGCATGCGCCACCATGCCCAGCTAATTTTTTCTATATATATTAGTTGGCCAATTAATTTCTTTCTATTTATAGTAGAGACGGGGTCTCGCTCTTGCTCAGGCTGGTTTCGAACTCCTGACCTTGAGTGATCCGCCCGCCTCGGCCTCCCAGAGTGCTAGGATTACAGGCGTGAGCCACCGCGCCTGGCCAATACATTGTTCTTTTAAGCCACTAAGTTTGGGGGTGCTTTGTTGTATAGAAATAGACAACCTTTCAGAAAAGGGGGTGAGTCAGGAAATCTGGAGCATCTCGGGGGCAATGAGGATGCTTGGAGCGTTGGGGAAAGGTGTGGGAAGGGAAGGAAATTGGGGAAGGTAGCGGGGGCGGGGGGGCAGTGATCTTAAACTTGAGATTTATTTGGAGAAAACACGCTAAGGACCTGGGGGGCTGTTTGGGAAGATGAGGCTGAGGAAATGTGGGTTTCAGAGTCTGGGGAGGGTCTGAGGACCTGGACTGAATTGGAAGAAGAGTAGATGGACATGGGGCAAGATTCCAAGGGCCAACGAGACAGAAGGCACTGGGTTTGGAGAAAAAGACCTGAGCCCCAACTTCTGGGTCGTCCTGTTCTCTTATTATGTGGCAGAGACAATTGGCCGGCCACCAAATATTCGTATTTCCCTTGCATAGACTACATTCCCAGACCCTTGAGGCTAGTTTAGGCTGGGTGACTCAGTTCCAGCCAGTGTCATGTGGGCCCCAGTGATGTGGCTGATGGGGTTAAGAAGTGGGCGCACCTTCTTCATCACTTCTGTCCCCATCTGTTGGCCAAATGGAGAGTATTCCAGGGACCTGCCGGAGGCAGAGTCACATGGAAGGCGGCCTGGCTGCAGTAGGAGTCCAAAGTAAACTTTGATTATGTTAAGCCGTGGAGAGTTGTGAGTTTATCTACTATCACGCTGGCATTAACTAATGTAAATGAGGGGGAAGGTGAGGGCAGGGGGTGCTGGTGATGGTGGCGATATGCTGATGGTAGGCATGGTGATGGTGGTGGGGATGATGACAGTGATGACGGTGATGATGATAATGATGGTAAAGATAGTGGTGCTGATGGTGGCAATGGTGATGATGGTGGTGAGGATGATGATGGTGACGGTGATGGTGACGGTGATGTTTACAGTAATGATGGTGGTGACGATGATGATGTTGACAGTGGTGATGGTGGTAGTGGTGATGGTGATGATGGTGGTAGTGGTGATATTGATGATAGTGAGGATGATAATGGTGATGGTGGTGATAATGGTGATGATGATGAAGTTGACATTGGTGATGGTGGTGACAATGGTGATGATGATGTTGACAGTGGTAATGGTGATGACAATGGTGATGGTGATGAAGTTGACATTGGTGATGGTGGTGACAATGGTGATGTTGACAGTGGTAATGATGGTGGTGGCAATGGTGATGGTGATGATGGTGGTGAGGATGATAATGGTGATGATGGTGATGTTGACAGTAATGATGGTGGTGATGATGATGATGTTGACAGTGGTGATGGTGGCAGTGGTGATGGTGATGATGGTGGTGGTGGTGATATTGATGATAGTGAGGATGATAATGGTGATGGTGGTGATGACAATGGTGATGATGATGATGAAGTTGACATTGGTGATGATGGTGGTGACAATGGTGATGATGATGATGTTGACAATGGTGATGATGGTGGTGATGATGTAGACAGTGGTGATGATAATGGTGATGGTGATGATGAAATTGACAGTGATGATGATGATGATGATGGCAATGATGATGACAGGAAGCCTTCAGTGTGCAGCGGTTGTTACGTGGATCATCTCACTTAATCATCACAACACACCTAGAAGGTAGGTGCTTTGCTTATCCTCGTTTTATGGATGAGAAAGCTGTGGCTCAGAGAGAGACGTGGACATTGGTGGAGGTGAATGTTTGGCTTCCCGTGTGTGTGGAATTCACTACTGTGTGGGCCTTAGCAAACGTGGAACTCCAAATCCCACTGAAGAAGCCAAAACAACCAAATGTGTCTTCTTCTAGGCCATGGGCACATGGACCAAGAAGTTTGGTTGATCAGACCAAATCTCCAGCTTGCACCTTCACATAGGTGAGGCAAAGATTCTGAGACCCTCTGGCGCTGATGTTGGGGGCGGTTCCACGCAGTCCCCTCACCCGATGGGCTCTGTATTCTCTCAATTCTTTCTGCAGAAGAGGCTATTGATTGTCCCTCAACATCCATTCTCCCACTTTTCCTTGAAAATTCTCTGTGATGTTTAGCATGATGATTCAGAACAAACACTCTATACCTTTCAACTCCTCTTGCAGCTAAATGTGGCTTGGGACTCAGGTGTGGTCACTGAGGTGGAGAGGGAAGTGATGTGTAGAACTCCTGGGTAGAAGCCTGAAAGAGAAGGTGGACCCTGGCCCTCCTCTTCCCTCTGCCCCCTTCGTCCATCCTCCTGGTTAGAATGACACAGTGGAGGTCAGCCCTCCTGGGCTAGGCGGATGAGGGTTATGCTATGCTCTAGCCATGTCAGAGGAGCAAGACAGAAGAGAGCTGGATCTTTGCCTGCCCTCACGAAACACAGTTGCCGTAGCAGACCAGGACTGTTACACAAGAGAGAAATAAACTCTGATTTTATTTAAGCCACTATTATTTTAGATCCCTTTTATTCACATCTAAACCCATATCTGACTACCATTAATAAAAATATTAGGGCCAGGCACAGTGGCTCACACCTGTAATCCTAACACTTTGGGAGGTCAAAGTGGGAGGATCGCTTGAGGCCAGGAGTTCTAGACCAGCCTGAGCATAAGCGAGACCCCATCTCTACAATAAAGTAGAAAAATTAGCCGGGCATGGTGGCGCATGCCTGTAGTCCCAGCTGCTCGGGAGGCTGAAGCAGGAGGATCGCTTGAGCCCAGGAGTTTGAGGCTGCAGTGAGCTATGATGACACCACCGCACTCCACGGCATGCAACAGAGGGGGGTCTCAAAACAACAACAAAAGAATTCCAGGGGCTGGAGGCACAGGAAGGAATCCGCCTCCATTTCTTCTCCCTTGGGTTTTTGGGTAATTCAGCAAATGCAATCAGGTAGCAAAGCGGGTTTGCAGGAATCGTGGATTTTTCTGTCCTTTTGAGAATGTTCTAGGATGGCAGTTGTGCTGCGTGTGTATGTGTGTGAGAGACAGACAGACAGACAGAATCTGAGAGTGAGGAAGGAAGCCGGGCGTATCTGGAAAGTAACTATTTCCATTTATTGAGTTCGTACTATGTGCCAGGTGCTATCCTGATATACATTCACTGGCTCTTCACAACAGCCCTGGGAAACAGGTTCCATTAGCATCATTATCGCCCCCCTTTCCACATGAGGAAACTGAGGCACAGAGAAAGCCAGTCATTACGCTGTGCCACCTCCCACGACAATTTCAATAACCCTGGAGCTAGCCCCATGGAACTCTTTGTGTCCAGGTGAGACCATAACATTTGGGGTGAGGTGAAGGGACATTTGTGATGCTCCCTGTCTTTCCCGAGTCCCAAGCTCTCCATACGCCCCTCTTGGAAACTGAGACCCTACTGCTCATCCTCCTGCTCCCAGACTTGCTCGGTCGCCTGCCTCGTTGCCCACTCCCCTGTTTGCACCTGTTAATACGAAGGTGTCCCTCGTGCCATTCTGCACCCGGGTCGCATTCTGCACCTGCGACCTCATCCTCCCCCATCTCTGCCCTTCCAAACCGTGAGACTTTCACCTCCCTGAGCCTCAGTTTCCTCTTCTGTAGAAGGGGGGTGGATTTAGGGAGACTGCGTGGGGCGCCAGCACAGTGCCACCATGCGGTGTTCTCTGTCACTGCAGCTGCGGTCGCCCTGGTCCTCGTGCCTTCAGTCCCTCACCTGCTCCCTGGGCCCCAGCGCAGCCGATGCCCCCTGCTCTTCCCGCAGCAGCCCCGTCGCTGTCCCTCACATCCGGGCTCCCCAAAGAGAAGTCTGCATGCCTGTCTCTGCCTCACTTTCCCCTCTCCACTCCCTGCGCACTCCAGGTCGGCCCTTCCGCCCCCCCCCCCCCCACTGGCCATCCGGGCCTGAGCCACAGGCCCGCCTTAGTCTTCACCTCCCTCCCCCCACGAGGGACCACGCCCTCATTCTGGAAACTTCTCCCGGCTCCCCTCCTACTTCTCTGGCTTCTCCATCTGCAGGTCTCCCATCTCTCTTGTGCCCTGGTGCCTCAAGGCACCGCTTATGCCCCTCCGCACCCTGCATGCTCCCAAACCTCTTTCAAGTCCGGCCCCCTCTCCTGAGCTCCAGGCACCCCCCCAGGTGTCCCCTCCTCGTAGTCTCTGGATGTCACACAGCATCTCAGCCTCAGCGCGCGCCCACCTCCATCCAGCACCTTCTCGGAACCTGCCCTTCCGCTCATCCCACCTCGGTTGCCGGGCCTGGGCGAGCCCCGCTCCCGCGCTGGAAGTGCCCGCGTTGCACACCCCCTCCCCACCCTCCGCCCTCCCCTTCCTGCTCTGCGCCCCCGCCCCTGCCCCCAGACTGACCTGGTGCCCCTGCACCCACTGCCTCTCTCGACCTCTGCTGGGGGTTGGGTTCGGCCAGTGGGAGGCGGCATCAGGACGGGCGGGCGGGAGGGGACGCGGGAGGGGCGCGGGGTGGCGACACTCTGCTAGCTGTGGCCGCCGCCGCCGGCGCCTGGGCCTCGGCCCCTCCGCGCACCCTCAGGCCCAGGCGCCGTAACTGCTCCCCCTGCTGCTCGGCCTGGGAGCTGCGCCTCCCCTCGCCGTCTGCCCAGCCCTGCCCGCGGCTCGGTAGCCCGCCGCCCCGTCCGGCGGACGCGCCCCCTCTTTCCTGCCAGCACGCTCTCCCCGAGCCCCCCAGCCCGGCCTTTCCCCCGCAATCGGTCCTCTTAGGTTCTCTCCGCGCCCCGCACCCTACGCGGTGCTCACGCTAGCCGCTTGCAGGCCTCCGAGGAAACCGTTCTCTCACAAGTGTGCACACCGGTCCACAGACCCGGCCTTTTATCTGGAGCAGCACGCACACGCACGCGCGCGCACGCCCCCTATTTCGGGATCTGAGCAGGTGACTTGCTTTATTCGGGAAACCCATCAGCCCCAGCCCTCCCGCTCAGGCACACCAGGGTCCTTCTCTTTTGTGTTCCCAGGATTCCCTACGAAGAGGAATAGATTGTGGCAGATAGGTGGGGGCGTGGCTAGTGGAAGCCCCAGGTTGGTGGCGGGTGCGTGGCTAGTGGAAGCCCCAGGTTGGTGGCGGGGGCGTGGCTAGTGGAAGCCCCAGGTTGGTGGCGGGGGCGTGGCTAGTGGAAGCCCCAGGTTGGTGGCGGGGGCGTGGCTAGTGGAAGCCCTAGGTTGGTGGCGGGGGCGTGGCTAGTGGAAGCCCCAGGTTGGTGGTGAGGGCGTGGCTAGTGGAAGCCCTAGGTTGGTGGCGGGGGCGTGGCTAGTGGAAGCCCCAGGTTGGTAGTGGGGGCGTGGCTAGTGGAAGCCCCAGGTTGGTGGCGGGGGCGTGGCTAGTGGAAGCCCCAGGTTGGTGGCGGGGGCGTGGCTAGTGGAAGCCCCAGGTTGGTGGGGGGGCGTGGCTAGTGGAAGCCCCAGGTTGGTGGGGGGCGTGGCTAGTGGAAGCCCAGCGCTGATGGTGGGGGTGTAGCGAGTGGAAGCCCCAGGTTGGTGGTGGGGGCGTGGCTAGTGGAATCCCAGCGCTGATGGTGGGGGCGTGGCTAGTGGAAGCCCCAGGTTGGTGGCGGGGGCGTGGCTAGTGGAAGCCCCAGGTTGGTGGTGGGGGCGTGGCTAGTGGAATCCCACCGTGGACCTTTTGCGCAGCTGGCAGATGTGGGTGTGTCCCGTAGAACACTAGGGGCCCCGCAAAAACCCAGGTTACCTGGTTTCACAGTTGACCAAATCTGCCAGAGACCTTAGCCCTGAATCCCAACTTCCCCTGCATGACTGTTTTCAGGCAGAATTTCAAAGTTTTATGGCAACTTTTACAGAAATCACAGAAGAGCGACAGCGACTGATGCTGATGAGCTGGGGAAGAAAAGGGAAGTGGGTAACGGGTCTGGAATGTTGGGGCTGATGCGATCCACGACAGGACGTTAGAATGCTAAAAACCTTTGGGAAGCAGGTGGTATGAGGGTAGCAGGGCCATCCTGGGGGCCCAAGGAGTGCGTGGCACTCCCCACACCCCAGGTGTGTCCTTTGGGCAGGTAACATCAACAATAAGAAAATGCAGATGGCCTACCAACAGATGGGTGGCCTCCAAAGTTAAAAATGCCCACCCAGATCCCTTAGCCCAATCCCGCCCTCCCACCCCCACCCCACCCCACCCCCGATCAGGCAGAGATGTGGCAGCATTTGCTGGCTTGTAGCATTGGTCCTCTGGGACCCTCGGTCTCCTCTTCGAGGGTCCTGCCCGGATTGGCTGGCACTGAGGGCAAAAATGAACCTTCTAGATTGTCAGGGGAGATCAGCTGGACTTCCTTTGATTTCCGGCCTCCTCCCCAAGCCGGTTCTCATGGCTGAGGGAGTCCGCTGCCCTCTCGAAAGTTAAGTCTGTCACCCCCCTTCCCCAAGACATGCACCCTCCCACGTCCCCCCTCCCCCGAACACACTATATACACACACAGGCCCTCCCTCCAAGGCGCGGCTGGGCTCTCAGAGGTAGAGGAGGGTGAGTGGGGGCGCTGGAATGTGAGAAGTTGCAGGTTCGAAATGCGCCTCCTCCAGCTGAGCCTTGGGCCTGAAACCCCAACTTCCCCCCTCCCTTCTCCAAAGCCTCCAGCACGAGCGTCCTCCCGAGAGCCTGGGCGGAGAGCGCGGGGAAGGGGCGCGCCCCCGTCGCGCGCGCCTGCTCCTCGCCGCCGGGGCTGCGCGGAAGGGCCGAGATCTAGGACGTCCGGGCTGGATCAGCTCCTTCCGAGGGAGGGCAAGCGCTGAGGCCCTGGGCCTGGGGAGGGAAACAGCCAGGCTGGGTGTCTGGGGAGAAAGACCTTAAATTCCCTAGAAGAACGGTCACTGGGGCGGGCCCCTGGCGTGGGGTAGATGGTGACCAACAGGGACGAGCTGGGGCGGTGGGTAACCACGGCGTTGTCCCCCAGAGGAGGAGCTGGGGAGGCTCCGGGCGCGGGGAGGGGGCGGCTGGGCTACTGGGGACAAAGGACCGGGGAGATCGGACCCCAGGAGGGCCAGGCTGAGTCCCAGGACAGGAGGCCGAGCCGGGAGGCCAAAGGCGCCGAGGGTCCAAGAGCAGGTGCAGCCCAGTCCCCGCCACCCCTCCCCGGGGCGGGGGCGGCCGAGTCCTCCGAGGCGCTAGAAGCCCCGGATGTGGCAGTAGGCCTCGAGGCTGGCGAACAGGATGTAGAGGAGCCAGAGGCCCAGGAAGAGCGCGGTGGTGGCGAGCTTGGGTCCGCGCGGGCCGCCCAGCTCGCCGCCGATGTGCGGCCGGCGCCGGTACAGCAGCACGGCGATGCCCACGAAGGCGAAGACGGTGAAGAGCGTGACGGAGAAGGCCAGCGTGCCGGTGCGCACCTCGAAGGGGCGGCCCTGCACCGCCCAGTACACGGCGGCCACCGACCAGGCCACGCCCAGGCCCAGGAACACGTTCACCGCGTTGGAGCCGGTCACGTTGCCGATGGACGCGTCCGCGCACTGGTCCTGCAGCGCCGCCACCTTGCTGGCGAACGTGTCTGCCGGGGACAGAGACGCGCGTGGGACGGGGCCGCGCCACCTGCGCGGACGGCGTCTCCGGGCGCCCGTCGCCTGCCGTCCCTGGGACCCCAGTTTCCGCGGGCGGGTCGCCTCCCATCCCGGAGCTCCGTGAGCCCCTGCGGACCCCACCCAGGGGGCAGGGCCGTCGCCCCCTCTCCGCCCGCTCGCCGGCCCGCTGCTGGCCTCCCGAGGGACCCGCCGCCTGTTTCCCAGGGGGCCCTCGGCCTCTTCCTTTGGAACCCGCCGCCTGCTTCCTTTGGGACCCACTGTCTACATTTTAGGGGGCTGCTGTCTACTTTTATGGGACTTGCTGCCTGCTTTCAACGTGACCCGCTGCCTGCCTTCTGTTGGACTCGGTGCCCGAGTTTTGCGGAGCCCGCCACCTGCATTCTGCGGGCCCCGCTGCCTGCTTCCGACGGGAATCGCTGTCCCATTCCACGACCCCAGGGGCTGGCTTTCCACGAGCCCGGCCACCCCACTGCCTGCGTTCTGGGCCCACAGCGCCACCAGCCGACTGGTGAGCGCATTGACAGGGAAAACAAAGGTTTCGCCCACGCGTACACACCTGCTCTTCCCACTCCTGCAAGAATTTCAGTCTTGCCACCTTTTCTCTAAGGGACCCTCCCTGGGCTTATTTGGGAAGAGGGAATCATAGCCGTTGTGTTTCGACGGGACGCACCCTACAGTCTCGGAGGCCCCGCCAGCTTATTTCTGTGGCACCCCCTGGTCTAACATCCGGTTTGCACTTAATTAAGCCTTTGAGACTTGGGGCCCTGGCTCTGGTCCTGCCTGCCGCCACAGTTCTATGGCATCTTCTGTCTGGTTTCAACAGCTTGTTTGTGTGGACTGTCCTGAGTGGTTTCTATGATGTCCCCACCTCCTTTCTAGGGGACCCGTCTCTCGACACCCGTCTCTTAATGCCCAGCCATCTTCCTTCTGTGGAATCCATTGTCTGGTTTCTCCCTTTTCCCAGCGCCTTAATTCTGTGGGACATTCCACCTGGTCACTTGTTGGGGGCGGGGTTCAGGTCACACCTCGCATCTATGGGACCTGCTGCCTCGCTTCTGTTCCTTGGGGACCCACTGCCCTGCGTCTGCAACTTCTTTCCCTTGGACTGTCCCCGCCCCCAACAAGCAGCCTCCCGGGGTGTTACCAGGGATGGAGGTGCCCAGGGCCACGAAGACAACAGCGTTGACAGAGTCCTTGAGGCCAACGGTGCAGCCAAAGTGGGAAGCGAGGTCCCCAATGAGGGCGGTGAGCAGCCCGATGACCAGGATGCAGACACCAAAGCAGGCCCAGCCATGGCAGTACTCGGTGGGAGGCACGCAGGCAAACAGCACCTTCCAGAACACCGTCAGGAAGTGCATCACGTAGTCGAAGCACGACGGCAGCCGCTCCTCCCGGGACCCGTCCTCCTCCTCCTCCTCGTCCCCTGTGGGCACATGACCCAGCTGGGGCACACACCCGTACCTCCTTCCTCGACTACAGAGGCCCCATTTTGTTTAATTTCCAGACAGCACAAAAGCAATTACCTTCCCAGAATCCCTTGCAGCTAGGTGTGGCCATGTCAGCAGCCACACAGACACTTTCCCAGAATCCCTTGCAGCTAGGTGTGGCCATGTCAGCAGCCACACAGACACCTTCCCAGAATCACTTGCAGCTAGGTGTGGCTATGTCAGCAGCCACAAAGATACCTTCCCAGAATTCCTTGCAGCTAGATGTGGCCATGTCAGCAGCCACACAGATACTTTCCCAGAATCCCTTGCAGCTAGGAGGATGAACGGGCCTAGGTAAAAAAAATATTTACTTTCCCAGAATCCCTTGAAGCT
Organism: Microcebus murinus; assembly: GCF_040939455.1. NCBI lineage: Eukaryota > Metazoa > Chordata > Mammalia > Primates > Cheirogaleidae > Microcebus > Microcebus murinus. Next base: position 66,009,068 of record NC_134119.1, read on the forward strand.
AGAGGAGGCCATGTGTGCCCAGCTAAAAACATTCAGCTTCCCAGGATCCTTTGCTGCTGGAGACAGCCATATTACTAGCTAAAAATATTCCTTTTCCCAGAAGCCTTTACAGCTACTGAAAGCCATGTCCACAGCTAGAAATATTCACTTCCTCAGATTCACTGCAGCTGATTGTAGCCACGTGCTCCCAGAATCCCTTGCAGCTAGAGAGCCATATACCCAGCTAAAATTAGTCACTTTCCCAGAGTCTCCTGGGGCTAGCAACAGCCATGTCCTCAGATAAAATGCCAAGAATCCCTTGCAGCTAGCAGTGGCCATGTCTTCAGCTAAATACTTGAAGTATTTAGCTGCAACAGTGGCCATCTGACCCAGTCTGGCAATGAGACATGTACACAGGGTTTCTGGAAAGTTCTAGCTTTCTTGATATGGGCATCGTGTTATAGATGAGTTTGCTGAGCTTTGTAAAATGAAGCTTCATGCTCAGAGCTGTACCACTTATTGTGACCTAATGTGACTTGCTTTTGACCTACAGTGACTTCTGAAATGTGAGGGCACAAATGAAATGTTTTGTCTACCTCACCCCAAACTGCAAAGCAAAAGGCGACAGGTGAGAAGCAATGTGCCCAGCATTGCATCTGGAAGGGAACTGGTAAGAAATATCGTCGCCTGGACCAGTCCCTCAGTCAGCCACGGAGTAAAAGCCAGGACGGCCACCAATCAGGGAGCCACTTCCCAGGTTCAACCTGAAGGCTCCTCGACTTGCTCTCTCCAAGAAACACCTGAATGTCAGGGACCAGAGGACACCTGGTGGCAGTAGAGGCAGAGAGAGAGACAGACCAGTTTGGGGATTCAGATCACTTACTTTTCTCGGCTTACTCAGCCACTTGGCTTGTTAAAGAAATAAATGCTTGGATTTGTAAATGCTTAACCAAGCGGTTTGTGATGTTTCTTTCTTTCTTTTTTTTTTTTTTTGAGACAGAGTCTCACTTTGTTGCCCAGGCTAGAGTGAGTGCCGTGGCATCAGCCTAGCTCACAGCAACCTCAAACTCCTGGGCTCAAGCGATCCTCCTGCCTCAGCCTCCCGAGTAGCTGGGACTACAGGCATGCGCCACCATGCCCGGCTAATTTTTTCTATGTGTTTTTAGTCAGCCAATTCATTTCTTTCTATTTTTTTAGTAGAGATGGGGTCTTGCTCTTGCTCAGGCTGGTTTCAAACTCCTGACCTCGAGCGATCCTCCCGCCTTGGCCTCCCAGAACGCTAGGATTACAGGCGCGAGCCACGGCGCCCGGCTGGCTTGTGTGGTTTCTTGGTTCTGCATGCTACTTCTCAAGAATGAGGTTTTTGCTGTGACCCCGAATACAATGGAATTAGAAACTAAAACTGCAAACTGCAACTCAACAGGCGCGCTGCCCCTTCCTGCTTCCCCTTTCCTCTCTCCTCCTGCTTGCAATACAGACGTGCCGTGCGGCAGCACTCTTGCAACCACGAGGGCAAAAGCTGAGAGTGGGAAGGAGAAATAAAGGAGGAGATTTTGTGATTTCTTAATGACATGACTGAGCTGCTGCACCAACTCATCGCCCACGACGGATTCTTTTTGCATCATGAGAAAAACAAACTTGAATGTGCTCAAGCCATTAGTGGCTGAGTTTTCTGCTGCTCGCTGCCGAATGTATCCCTAGCTGAACCAAGAGACACGGCTGAGGTCAGAGCAGGGAGGCCATGCTCTTTGGGAGCCAGGAGGCTGTATCATTGCATCGCTTGGGGCTTCTCCTTGCCCTGCTCCGAATCCTGCCTTGGCTCCCTACTGCCCTCAAACCCAGGCCTCCACTCCTGGGCTTGGCCTCTGCTCACGTGTGCAGCCTCTGCCACATAAAGGGAGGCCTGTGGTTACACCTGTGATCCTAGAGCTCCCTCTCTGGTGTCAAAGCCTGGATCCGCCCTCTGAGCCTCCAGGTGCCTATCTGAGAAATGGGAGTAATCGTCGGACCTGCCTCGTTAGAAGGTTGTGACGACTAAACGAGTCCGTTTGTGCAAAGTGCTCTCAACAGAGCCTTGTACGTCTCCAGTGTTACTATTATTGCTTTGGTCGTTATTGCTGAAAGCCCTTTCAGTGGGAGGGGGGTTCGAAGATGCCCCAAACCAAGTCCAGTCTGCAAAGCGCTGACAGCCTAGGAACAGGGGGAAACAGAAGCGCCTGCACGTGCGGGCTGGGACACGATCCGTCCCTACGGGAGCGAGAAGAGCCCTTCTCCCCCTTCTCTGCGGCCCCTCCCGCAGCTCTGGGCTCTCGAACGTGACAAGGCGCAGGCTGGGCAGACTGCGGGGTGACCCAGCACCAATCCGGACACGGGGAAACGTGAATCAGATGGGCTCACAGGGGAAACGAACTCTCAGCCGCACCTGACACTGGAGACGTGACAGTGTCGCCAACAGTGTCATCAGCATGATCATTACTGTCCCTGTGATCCTCCTGGTTGCCATTGTTCCTGCACTCCAAGAGTGCTCTCATCTGGCCACCTGGTCGCTGTGAATCTGCAACCTGACACATGCTGGGCCTCCTCGGCCACCACCTCGAGCCTTGTTCCGTTTTGCCTCACTCGCCACCCCCCACCCCCACCGCGCCCCCCACTCTCCCCGCAAGCTCCCTCTCTCTCCCCTGGGGCTCCTCCCATTCAGAACTCTCCATGGTGCCCTAGTGTGTTTCAAATGACACCCAAGCCCCCTACGGTGGCCCACAAGGACCTGTATGGTCAGGACTCCTCGTCTCGTACCTCTTCCCCACACCCCAACCTAGGTGTCCTCGCCAACTGCGCCATAATCTGGCGCATGTCTGGACTTCTGTGCTTGGCTGTCCTGCCTGGAACGCCCTCCCTGTCTTCTCCCTGCTCCTGGCTGACAGTTATTCCGATCTGAAGACCCAGCTCGGGTGCCATCTCCTCCAGGAAGCCCTCCCTGGACTCCAGGCTGGCCCAGGCACCCCAGCTGGGCTCTCCACGGGCTTCCCTGCCCCAGCTCTGCCCACTCTAGGTCGTCATTCTCCCTGACACGTCTGCGCCCCCTCCTGGACTGTACGCTTCATGAGGACAGGGCCAGGGCTGTCTCGGCCACCTCTGTGTCCCTAGCACTGTCCCCTTCAGATTATGCTGGGAGAGTGTGGCTTCTGAGGGAGATGCGGTTTTGCTTGTATTAGGGCTGCAGTCTGGGGTCTCTGCCCGCCACCTGGCTTTCTCCGACACCTGGTTTCTTTTGCTACTACTCAACAGTTTCTTTCCAACCACGATTCCTTGTGTGCCTTCAGGCCTTCTCGAAGGAAACCCGATATTGTATAAGAGATGGAAACCTGGCTGGGTGCGGTGGCTCACGCCTATAATCTTAGCACTCTGGGAGGCCAAGGCGGGCAGGTCGCTCAAAGTCAGGAGTTCGAAACCAGCCTGATCAAGAGCGAGACCTCTCTACTAAAAATAGAAAGAAATTAATTGGCCAACTGAAAATATATAGAAAAAATTAGCCGGACATGGTGGCGCACACCTGTAGTTCCAGCTATTCAGGAGACTGAGGCAGGAGGATCGCTTGAGCCCAGGAGTTTGAGGTTGCTCTGAGCTAGGCTGATGCCAGGAAACTTTAGCCCGGGCAACAGAGTGAGACTCTGTTGGAAACCTTGAGCTCTGACCCTTTCTGGACTCCCTGTGGGACTTCAGGTCAGTCCCTCTTCTCCTTCTGAGCCTCAGTTTCCCCAATCTGTATCACAAAGGCCCAATGTTGGCTTCCAAGGCGGAGTCTGTGAATCCAAGTGCCATAGTGTCTCTGGCCACAAGGGGGCAGTGCGGGCCTGTCTGAGGCAAACGAGGGTGGGGACCCACGCAGGTGGGAGACAGCTGGGTGCCCTGGCGACTGTCTCCATGGCAACAGAGGAGCCAGGCTGTGTCTGGGGAGGGCCACAGCATTTAATCTGTTCCCGCCTCCAACTGCCTAACACGGGTAGAAAACCCAGGCCGGGACCCCTCTTTCCTGGTTGTATGTCTCTTGAGTGTTGGTCTCTCCTGTTGGCATCTCTTCCTAGCTTTTCCTTTGTCTTCCTGTACCTCTCTGATTTTTATCTTTGTGTCTGTGCCTCTCAGTGTCTTTCCTGCCAACTTTCTTTTCTCTGTTGCCTTGTCCTTCTCCCCCAATCCCTCTTTTCCGACCCCCGTCTTTCCATCCATTTCTCCCCTTTTCTCTGTGTCTCCTCTCTCTCTCTCTTCCCTCCCCACTTACCTGCGCTCACCGTAATTGCCTCTAAAAACTGCTCCCTCCACGAATGGGTCCCAATTACCAAGGCCAAGTTCGTTTTCTTGATGAGTTTATCCACCGTGTTCTGGGGACAAGAGGGCAGAGAGATCATTGTGCCTGAGCAACCCTGGGCAGCTACACGAGGGGTGCAGGGGCAGGGGACTCACACCCTATGCCCGGGGTCCCCCACCTCCTACCAGCAAGCAAGGAAGGGGCGGGGCCGGCGCTGTCCGTGGTGCTGACGAGGGGCCTTTCATCAGCCTGTCCTTGGGACCCTCAGGGCTCCTCTCTTTCCAGGCCCTCCCCCAGGAAATGACCCAGGCCAGATCCCAAGAAGGTGAGGCCCCAGCAAGTCACCTTAAAATCATACGACTCCTCAATGATGACCTCCAGCCGGCAGTTTTCCCCAAGAACGGGCTTGCCCATCTCTGCTATCCTCCGAGCCTCTTCCTCCTCGGCCGTCAGTTTCCTGTCCCCATCGCCTGCAGCATGGGGGACTGGAGTTAGACTCCCAGGGGACCTACCGAACTGGGCCAGCGACGCTTTCACTACCTGTTCCCATAGATGGAGAAAACCTATCTGTTCTCTGGGAAGCCTCCTTGGTGACCCCCAGCCTCCCATCTGACCACCCTCTTCCTCAGCCTGTAGGCTGGTCCGTGAAGCTTAGTTGGTGGGCTCTGGGGTTCGTGAGGTGAAGGCTGTGTGACCTTGGGGAAATGCCTTTGCCTCTCTATGCCTCAGTTTTCAAATCTGCAAAATGGGCACAATAACAGTACCTGTTGTGACAGTGAAATGAGTTAATTCATGTGAAGTGGTTAGAACAGTGCCTGGCACATAACAAATATAAATATTATGTTTATTATTATCACCATCATCATCATCATCACTACCACTGTAGCCTGGTGGCAGGAAACCTGATCTCTACATCCAAGCTCTAGACACATCCTAGAGGGTGTCTTAGGTGGTGAGGAAACAGGAAGATACGAATCTAAGACCCAGACCCACCTATAGCCTGGCCCTGAGCTCACCTATCTCCCCAGGGTGTGCAACCCGACCTCTGGTCCGCAGCTCTGAGCTTCTCACTGGGACCCCAAATGTAAACCTGTCACCAACACTGACTCCAACCCCCAACCTTCAACCCTGGATCTGACCTCAACCCAACCCTAACCCTAAACCCCCATCCCAATCACCATAGCCTGGGCCACCAATAACCCCAAGCCAAATCCCAAACTGCAACTCCACACCTAACTCCAGTCCTAAACCCGACCCCAAACCTCAGTCCCAAACTCCGTACTCTGACACCATCACTAACAGAGAACTTGGCCAAGTGGCAAAGACTGCTATGTGTTCACCTGAACCTGTATTTTTTTTTTTTTTTTTTAGACAGAGTCTCACTCTGTTGCCCGGGCTAGAGTGCCGTGGTGTCAGCCTAGCTCACAGCAACCTCAGACTCCTGAGCTCAAGCCATCCTCCTGCCTCAGCCTCCCAAGTAGCTGGGACTACAGGCATGCGCCACCATGCCAGCTAATTTTTTCTCTATATTTTTAATTGTCCAATTAATTTCCATTTTTAGTAGAGACGGGGTCTCACTCTTGCTCAGGCTGGTTTCGAACTCCTGATCTTGAGCGATCCTCCCGCCTCGGCCTCCCAGAGTGCTAGGATTACAGGCGTGAGCCACCACGCCTGGCCACACCTGAACCTGTTTTTTTCCCTTCCTGGGCAAGGAGCTGAACTACATTTCCCAGCCTGCCTTGCAGCTGGGTGTGGCCATGTGACCAAGTTACAGACAATGGAATGTGCGCAGAAGCCACGGACAGTCCCTCCAGGCTAAGCACCCCCAAATCTCCCATGTGATCCTCCAAACTCTCTCGCCCTCTTCACCAGCTAGAAGCACAGTCCAGGGACAATGCCAAAGCTCTGTGGCACAGTGGACCACAAGATGGGATGGCCGCGTGGCAGAAGAAAGCCACCCACCCACAATGAACACTCTTAAAAAACTTTGCCAGAGAAGGAAATAACTTTTTTTGCTCTTAGTTAAGCTACTGAGATTGGCAGGTCTATTTGTTTCAGCAGCTTACATTACTTATCCTAACTAGCACAAGTTTTAGTCTAACCCTAATTCTAACCCTAAACCCCAATTCTGACCTTGCCTCCCAAGCTACTGTCGAGATCTACAAGCCATTGACCCTAGCCCCAACTCTCACCCCAATCTCTGCCCTGTCCCCCATTCAAACCAAAATCCCTCGAACTCCGTCACTCATCTCAAACTCCTTTGGCTTTGACCTTGGCTTTGACCTAAATGGGACCCTAATTCTAAGCTGATCCTAGCACAAGCACAGAAAACCACCTCCACCTTAACTCTAACTTTGCCCCAGTCCTAACACTGGTCTTAAATCCCAACCCCGTCCCAGTGCTAGTCAACCTCAAACCTCATTCCCTCTGACTCCCCGACAATCCCAGGTCCGACCTTATGACTTAAACTCTTCCCCCAACCTTGACCGCAGACAAACCTCTAGCTGTGACCCCAAACTCCCACTGGCCCCCACCAACTCTAAGGCCAGCTCCGACGCTCACCCAGCCCTGAATCTGACTTTATCTCACCTCCAACCTGCCTCAAACCTGACCTGGAAGTGTAAGTCTGGGGCTCTGACCCTCCCCGAGAGAGACCCTCCCTGCTCAAAGCGCAGGGGCGACTCCACTCACCTTGATTCAGTAGCAGAGCTGGGGAGAGACAGAGACAGGGAGACAGTGAGATCACTCCTCTGGGTTCGTGAGCTCGGGGGAGCACCCACAGTTAAACCCCCATAGGTCCCCCCAGCCCCGGACCCCTGTACCTCTCCCACAACCCAAGGGTCACCCCTCACCTGAAATCCCTCGATTAAGCCACTGGGGCTGGCCCAGCTCGATGAAGAAATTATCCTTTTTCTCATATTCCTCGTCATCCACTATCTTCACCTGAAGAGTTTTCCTGGGCAAGGGGTGGGGGGCAGAACAGCCAGATAAGGCCCCTCCCCAGAACCGCTGGAGCACCCCCTGCCCCAGGCTCCATACCCTCATGGAATCCTGGCAGCCACCCTAGAGAAGGCGCTATTATCATCCGCATTTGACACAGGCAAGCTCAGATAAACACCAGCGAGCAGGCTGGGGTTTATTAAAGTGAAGCAACATGAGCTCACGGATGAGACCAGATTTGAACTTCCATGTGTCACTCCGCTCCAGCCCAGCGACCATACCACCCCCTCCCACCCGGACGACTGCAGCCGCCTCCTAAAACAATCTCAGGCTTCAGCTCCACCTCCCACGGTCTGTTCTCCCAACAGCAGCCCGAGCCATCCCAATAAAACCAAAAGCGGATCGGGTTCCTCCCCTGCGCGAGACATTGGCATGGCGCCCATCGAGCTCAGAATAAAAGCCAAAGAATGGCCCACAAGGCCCCGTGCAATCTGGCCCTTGTTCCCTTTCTGGGCCCGTTGGCTATTCCAGGCCTGCTGGTGCCTCAGGGCCTTTGCACTGGCTGTTGCCTCTGCCTACAGCACTCTTCCCCGAGGCTCACTCCCTCAGTTCCTCCAGTGCTCTGTTCAAACTTGACCTTCTCAACGAGGCCCATCCCCCACCTTATTTAATAGTGAAATCTATCCCTGCCCCCACCCCAGCACTCCTAGCCCCTTACCCAGTTCTGTCTTCTTCGCTCCATTATCACTAACATACCATCCAATATATTTATTTTTACTGTTTATTGTTTGTCAATTGTCTCCCCACCTTAAAATTTAAGTTCTACCAGGTAAACTCATTTATATTCTCTGCTGTATCCCCACCACTTAGAACGGAGCGTGACATTATAGTATGCCCTCCATAAATATTTTGCTAAATCCTCCAGCACAGAAAACCCTCAGCTTCCTGCCCTCTTGTCCTGACCACATTTGGAGGCTGAACCGAGTGCCAAGCGATTTTCTCAGCATCTCCACTCCCACGGTAACCAGGGAGTGGCGGGGAACAGCCAGAAATGACCTGTCCCCTGCAGGCACACAACAGCCCCCCATCACAAAGACTCACAACCCCAGGATGCCCACAGCTCTGCCACTAGCGACTCTTTCAGCTGCAGGGACCATGGAGTCCCACGAGGCCTGGCCCCAGAGCCCAGAAGCACAGACCCCGCCCACACAGTCACCCAATCCAGGAAGCACAGCCATCACACCGCCCACGCCACACGCCGTCACACTCCGCAGCCATCCCCCATGCAGTGGCAAAATCGCACAGACCAGATGCCAGTCAGTCAGCACGACACCCCCACCGCAGCCTCGGCGACATCGCCGCCCTGCAGACCCCGCTGTGGTCTCACGCTTCTTCCTTCCATGTCGCTCTTGACGCCTCTCGGTGTCCCTCCATGCCTCTCTGTCCCTGCGTTTCCCACGTTCCCTTTTCTCTCCACCTTTCTCCCCATCTCTCTGGCTCTCCGGCTCTCTGTCTCCAACAGTCTCTCTCTGTCGCAGTGCCCCCAACTCTCTGCCCTTCTCTATCCTGTTCTTCTCTCCCCCCCTTTGTCTCTCAGGGTCCAACTAAATCCAACACAATCCAAGCAGAAGGGTTTCAATCAGACAGTCATTCAACACACGCAGCTCAACACACAAACACGCCCGGGACACAGTGACAGCTGTGCGATGACAGACGTGCATACGACGGTCGTGTGAGGACATGCGTCCACCTCCACCCTCCTGTTTTCAGGGTATTTTACATTTTCTGTGGGTGGAAAGAAATGGCCGCCCTCACCCCGGGGAGTGGGCTTGGAGCTGTCCGTGGTGCTGAAATCCCGGGGCAAGGAGGGGGTCTCCTAGGACGTCCCCAACACACAGACGGCTGCCGACACAGTGATACACTGACAGAGTGACACACACACCTCCGCCACACATTCTCACAGACATGCCGAGATCCGCTGACACAGTGACTGACAGGCAGCGACACACGTCAACTGGCACCCAGGCGGGAGTGCCCTCAGGGGACCCAGAGAAAGGAGAATCCCAACTGGCAGGGAACAGCAAGAGGGACTCAAGCTAGACAAGGGCAGGACTTCCTGAGATCATGTCCAGATCATGTCCAGATCATGTCCATGTCCCCTTGTTTCCTGGAAGCTCCACTCTCTCGCCACTCACCCCGCACCCACCCAGCCCTCTGATCTCAGACCCTGTCTCCTTCTCATCCTGTCTCTGCTTGCTCTTGCTGACCCAAACCCTCTTTTCTCTGCAGCGTCCTAAGGGTCTCTCCTCCCCCGGGCCTCAGTTTCCCTCCTGCATGTCTGCCTGTATCTCCCCTGCACCTCTCTACCTTCCCACCTTCCTTGATCTGACTCCCAGCCCCTCTCTCTCTCCCCCTCTCTTGATGTATCTCTGTCTCTCACTTTCCTCCTCCCTTTATCTCTAAGTTCCTTTCTCTGTGTGTCTCTCGTTCTCTGTCCCTCTGTTCTGTCTCTCTCTCTCTCTCTGACTCTGTTACTGTCTTCCTCTCTACCTGTCTCTGTCCCTTTCTTGGGGTCTCTCTATGTCTATCTCTGTCTTTCTGTCTCTCTACATCCCTGCCGCCCCATCTCTGGGTGTCTCTCCTCCATCTCTGTGTTGATCCTGCCCAGGCCTCCCTCCAGGCTGGCTGCTTCCAAACACCTCTAATTAGCGCCTGCCCGTCAGAGGAAGGATGTGTTTCCCTTAACGCTAATTAGCCTCCTGTTCTCTGTCTCCTGAAGCCACAGCTGGAAGCCTGGGCGGGGGCGGGGGGGGGGGGGGACAGAGGGAGTCCCAGCCTGGGGAAGCCGTGTGGGGGAGGGGAGGGCCTGTGGGTTGCAGCAGCAGGAGGGAAGCGGGTTGGACTACAGGAAGGACCGGAACAAGCAGAAAGACAACTCTCCCCATCCCCCCCCCCCCGCCTTGAGCGTGGGAAACGGGCCGGGATGGTGTGTCCCCCCACCCGCCCCATCCCAGCTCTCGTCGACCCTAAGACAGAGAGCAAGCCAGAGAGAGAGAGATGGAAAGACACGGCGAGCTCAGTGACTGGAATAGAACCTAGTCCAGAGCCGGATACTGGGGACAGAGGCCCAGAGAGAGGTCGCGCAGGGAGCGCAAGGTGCAGAGACGCGAAGGGAGCGAGGGAGGGACCGGGAAAGCGACGAGAAGCTGGGGCCGCCCGAGGCGGAGGCGCAGAGGCGGGGGAGGCGGCAGAGGGGAGCGCGGCGGGGCTCCGCGGAGTGGGAGCGCGTGGGCGGCGCGGAGGCGGGAGACAGACGGGCGTGCGGGGGCGGCGGGGCGGGCAAGGGCGGGGGCGGCGCGTCTGCGCTCGGGGCGGCGGTGGGGGAGGTGAGGCCACTGGCACACGCGGGGGACTCCGGCCTCCGCGCAAGGAGGTGGCCAGGGGTCTGGGCGTGAGCACAGCGGTGACTCTGTGTTAGTGCACGCGTCTGCGACTGTGTGCGGCCGTGTGTCCGTGTGTGTCCTTATGCATGGCTTTGTGTCGATCTGCGTGTGTCTGTGCACCCAGCCCACCTCCTCAGACCCCGTCTTCCCAAATCCCAGCCCTTTAGTTCCCCCGTGTCGCTCCGGGCCGTACCCCCACCTGCCGAGGCCCCCATATTCCTACACCGTCTTTTCCCAAAGCTTCGCCCACGTTTCCCCTGGCTACCCCGCTATTTCCCCAGGTGCTTCCTCAAGCCACAAGCCCCGCCCCTTACCTAGCTCCGCCTCCCAGGCCACACCCCTCTCCTTAGGCCCCGCCTTCTTCTGAAGCCTATTTCTATTTCCTCGAGTCGCTACCCAGACGGCACACATCGCCTGGACCCTGCGCCTTCTCCATCCCTCATACACCTTCCCACCTCAACAGGACTGTCCTCCCGCCTCCCCGGGACCCCTCTCCTCAGGACACACTCCGACTCCCCCCGGCAATTAAGGCCCAACGCGCCTCTCCCCAGGCCCCTGTCCCATCTTCGCTCCCATTCCTCACCCCGTCCACCCTTCCTCCGGTGTCCTCACCTCCACGCCCGCCTGCATCTGGGCCCCGCCCCTCCCGAGGCCCCGCCCATGTCATCCTCTAGGCCCCACCCCTCCCGAGGCCCCGCCCCTTCATCCCCATAGGTCCCGCCCCGAGGCCCCGCCTCTGCATTTCTCCAGGCCCCGCCCCCGCCCGAGGCCCCGCCCTGCATTTCTCCAGGGCCCGCCCCGCCCGAGGCCCCGCCCCTGCATTTCTCCAGGCCCCGCCCCGCCAGAGGCCCCGCCTCTGCATTTCTCCAGGCCCCGCCCCCTGCCGGGGGCGCGCTCACATGGTCTCGTCGTCGCCGAACTCGAGCTCGCCGCACGCGTCCTCGTAGTGCACGCCGCCGCCGCGCGCCGTGCCGTCCACCGTGCGGTAGGGCAGGCGCACGGTGCCGCGCGCGCCCGAGCTGCGCACGACGCGCACGTCCACGGTGCCCATGCACTCGCTCACGTGCAGCAGGCGGTCCTGGAAGGAGAAGATGCCCGCGTGGTCGTCGTCCAGGATGGTGACAGTGGCCAGCAGCGGCGCCACCAGCCGCCCCTTGGGCCGCCCGCTGTCGTCGGGCTCGAACATGCCCTGCGCGTCGCCCACGCGCAGGTTCAGCAGCCGCACGAAGAAGTGCTCGTCCTCCTCGAAGATGTCGTCGTCGATGATGCCGATGCGCAGCTCCTTCTGCGTCTCGCCCGGCTTGAACACCAGCGTGCCCTCACTGCGGCGGGGTGGGGGAGACGGGGGAGGGTCTGTCAACGGCTGTGCCCGGAGGAGGGGTCAGTGCCACAGGAGGGCCCCGAGTATGCGAGGGGACAGGCGTTAAACAAGCAACACTGAGAGTGAACCGGGGCGGGCGTCCCGGAGGGAGCGATGCAGAGTGGGAGCAAAACAGAGCTGTCCCTCCCACCGTGGAACTCCTGAGGATCAGAAGGGTGGGCATGAAACAGGTAAAGATAAAGGCGAAGTCAGGGCAGGCTTCCTGGAAGAGGCAACCTAATGCAAGAGGCATTAGTGCACAAGCATGCTCCAAGCAGGGGGAACAGCACATGCAAAGTCCAGAGTGGAGAGGGAGCCTGGCGCGCCCTGCAGCCCTGCTTCTCAAACAGTCATGTGCATATGAAGCCCCTGGCAGATCTTGTTAAAAATGCAGACTCCCGTTCAGAAGCGCTAGGCCTAGGGTTTCTAGATTCTGCCTTTCTAACTAGCTCCAGGCGATGTGGGTGGTCTTGGTGACACTTTGAGTAGCAGGGGTCTAGGGCCCAGAAAGGACCTTGTCACTCTTCTGATAAAATCCCTTCTGTGCTCCCAGGTGCCCCCAAGAGAAAGTCTCTTGATGCCTTAACTTGGCATCATGTATTCATTCAACAAACACTCCTAGAGCACCTGTTCTGTGCCTTGTGCTGAGTGGTGCTGAGGGCACAGCGGTGACCAGGCCCTGTCCTCACGGGGGTTTGCAGCCCCGTGGGAGAGCCACATCACAGTGGCAATTACACAGTTAATGATTTGATCACAGTTCATTCATCCAACAAATACGGAGAAAACACCTGTTGTGTACCAGGCACTGTTCTAAGTGTTCGGGAAACAGCAGGAAAACCAGATGAGACAAAAATCCCTGCCCCGATGGAGCTTCTATTTTAGTGCAGGAGATTGAACAATAAACAAACAAATCATGTTAGGCGGTGATGGTGCTACTGAGAAAAACAGAGTGAAGCAGACGGAAGTGCAGAGGGGGGAGTCCTATTAGGGTGGTCATGGCAAGCCTTCCCAAGGAGGTGGCATGTGAGCAGACGCCGGAAGGCAGTGAAGGAGGGACCCATGTGGAGGACATCTGGAGAAGAGCATTCCTGGTAAGGGCAATAAGCAGTGCAAATGTCCTGGGGCAGGAACTGACCTGGAGTGTTCACGTAACAGCAGGGAGGCCAGTGTGGCTGCGGCAGAGGGAGCGAGGAGGAGGGAGTGGGAGATGAGGTCACAGAGGGGACAGGGACAGATCTCATGGGGCCTTCGTGGGCCATGGTGAAGACTTCCGAGTTGACTTTGAGCAGAGGAGGGGTGTGAGCTGGCTTAGCGTTAAAAGAGCAACAGCTGTGTCAGTCTCTGAAGCACCCACAAGATGCTCTGTAAGGAGGTGTGGAGGGGACAAGGCAGTGACATTAGATTAATCGGGGTGAAATTTTGAGATTTTTGAGGGGATAGGGAATGAGTGGGCTGCTCTTGGCAGGGCCACAGACATCAACATGACTCAGAAATGTTAATGAATCTCGAAAATCCATCATTTCCCGCCAGTCCCTCTCACCACGCACGGCAGGGCTGCGACTCCGTTATTTGATCAGCGGGCGTTCACTATGCTATGATCACTTTCATCATCAAAGGGTCCTTGGATTTCTAAGAGAAGCTTAGCTCTGCGGGAGGGAAGAGGGACCCAAAGTTCTGCCAAAAAGGGGTTATAGAACCAGGTGACAAGACCTGGAGTGCAGGGACAAGGGGCTCCCCGTTGCTGCAGCCCCTGGCTTGGGGGACACTGTGCATGGTTGCTAAGCACCCAGGCAGGTGGGCTGACCTGCTTCAAGCTCCAAGCCAGGCCCGGTCACCATGCCAGTTGTGCGACCTCAGGCAGTTAGTATTGTGTGGCCCGCTCAGCCTCAATGTCCCCATCTGTAAAATGGACCTAATGCAAAAAGGAGGCGTCCGCCCCGTGGCATTGTGGGAAGGACTGAGTTAATGCGGGGAAGCACTTGGAACGGGCCAGGGGCACAGCGGAAGCACTGGACAAAAGACAGCTAGTGACATTTGCGTATTAATATTAGAATCTTAGCATCCTGCAGTCACAGGCTGTTAGAAATTTAAGCTTAAGGGACAGGGAGAACATGGAGGTCTTTAGCATCCTCTTTGCCAAACAGTTAACCCAAAGATTTAGCGCCGTCTTTACCGAACAGTTAAACTGGACATCCCCAGTAATGGCCGGGCAGACCTCCTGTCCCTCCTCATACGACACACCAAGGAGGACACAGCGTCGCGTCCGTGGGATTCCTGCCAAAAGTGCACAACTTGAGTCTAATCATCAGGAAACACCAGACGAACTCAAACGGAGCACTGTTCTAGTCACCGGCCTGTCATCTTCAAAAGTGTCAGGGTCACCAAAGCCAGAGGAAAGCTGAGAAACTGATCCAGACGGAAGACACACGACCACCGAATGCGACATGTGGCTCTGGACGGAACGGGAAGGTTGGGGAGGAGCGACAAACAGCCGTAAAGGATGTCACAGGACAGCGGGGGCGTCCTGCGGCCATGCCACCCTGAATGCGCCCGAGCTTGTCTTCTCTCACAAGCTGAGCAGGGTCGGGCCTGGTTAGTATTTGGATGGGAGGGGGCGACTGGGAGAATGCAAATGTGGATTGTGGATTGAGTAATAGTTTCAACTCAGCATTAAATTTCCCGAGTGCGGTCACCGTGTTATGATTACGTGGGAGAACGTCCTTATTCTTAGGAGACGCATGCTCAGGTATTTCAGAGGTGAAGGTCATGGCATCTGCAGCTCGCTTTTAGAGTGTCATGATTATTAATATTATTACATGTTAAAGAGACGGAGTGGAAGCAAACAGGACAAGGTGTGAACGATCGTGGCTGTGCGTGAAGGTTACATGAGAGTCCAGTGGAGCGCAGGAGTGAAATTGTGCAAAATAAAAAGTTGGGGAGAAAAATAACGGGGATTTTAGAAGTCGGGTATCAGAATCATAGCAGGGTAGATTCTGTGAATCTAGCTGGACTTGTGGACTTGTGTCCTAACACTGGGCACAGAATCTGAGATGACAAACATCTTAGAACCATCAAATCAGAGACTGGTCGGTTGGGCTTTTGAACTAGATAAAAAAGAAAAAAGAGAGAGAAAGAGAGGCCGGTGGGGATTTGGATTAGAATACCAAAACGCTGGAATCCTGGAATCTTGGAACTTTACACCCTTGATGTGTTTGGATCACAGGGGCCTAGACCTCAGAATCTTGGAACAGCTATGCTGTTTGGGGCTTCTGAGACCACGTTTGACATGGAGAAACTAAGGCCCACAGGGGTGCCCTAAGCCATACAACACCTGTGGGAAAATTAGTAAAACGCTTCTCTTCTTCAAAACGCTTATTTCCACGAACCAAGAAATTGTCATAATAGACATTCAAATCTACAGCGTCCACTGCAGAGTTTGCTCAGATATAGTGCTCTTGTGCAGTGCGCAACCTCAACAACTGCACGTGGCAGCCCTGCCTGTTCCGACTGAGGCGGGGGCTTGCCCAAGGAACAAAGGCCAGGGCTAAACTTGGACTGGAGCCCAGGTCTCCTCCCTCCCAGGCCTGGGCCGAAGCCGCCTTGATAGGCAATGCTGGGCCTTGAATGTCCACTAGGACGGGAGATCAGAGCTGGCCAGGAAGGTGTCGGTTCTTCCTAGCTCTTGGATTCCACCACTGAGCAGAATCTATTCTTTCACTTCAAACATCTTGGCCCTGCGGTCACTTTCAGGGGAAAAGGTGGCCTCTGATCCCAGCAGGTGACACCTGCGCTCACTTTGTTCCACAAAGGCTCAGGGCTGCAGATGGGGACAGTGGGGGAGGGGGGCGAGAAAGTGAAGAACTCTGAGAAAGCGATCAAAGGGGGACACGTGTCAGGCTGCTTAGCAGGTGGGACCTGCCAGACCTCAGCCACCAACAGGACTCCTCGCTGAACCTGCCTTGTCTTTCCTTGGTGGCTCTTACCGCTGCCCGACATTTTTACTTGCAAATGGCCTGGCTTTCCCAGGAGAACAGCCGCCCCCCTGCGGCAGGCGGGGTCTTTGTGTGCTTCGTTCACCCCTAGTCATCACCGCCAGATCCGTTGTTGGCACACAGTAGGCACAAAATCAATGTTTATTATTACCGGAAATGGGAGACTTGTAGCTGAATTAACAAAACATACTGTAAAGCTATAAGTCTTAAAAGAGTGTGGCATGGGCAGAAGAACTATACACAGATGAAGAATTTCTGTGAGCCACACGAGGGCAGAGATTTTTATCTATCTTGTTCACTGTCCTACGTTGAGCCCCTCGAAAAGGCAGCTGGCACATAGTAGGTGCTCAATAACCATTTTTACTCTAGTGATGGTTGTTCTGGGCAGCAATACACATAATGGAGCTCTAATAAGTAACACAGTGTGGCATCGGCACAAAACCACAGGCAGATAAAGACCATAGGAGGGCCAGCGTGGAGACTAAGAGCTTGTCTTGGTCGCCTTGTGTACTGAGTGCCTAGCACACAGTAGGTGCTCACTAAATGCTACTACCATGGAGAATGTGGGGGAACAGCCATTTTACTGGATAATAAAATACAGGAAAAAGCGGCGATAATGGAAACAGCGTGATTTGAAACCAGAGCTGTGGATAATTGTGAGTGTTGGAGGGAAAATGAGAAGTGATTTTATCTATCACATTCACTTGCTGTTACATCCATGCCTAGGACCGCTTTGGGCACAGAGTAGGTGCTCAGTAAATAGGTTTTTACTCTCTCGTTTTTGTTTTTAGTGACAGGGTCTTGCTCTGTTGCCCAGGCTAGAGTGTAGCGGTGTGATCCTAGTTCACTGTACCAGCAAACTCCTGGGCTTGAGCAATCCTCCCACCTTCACCAACCAAGTAGCTAAGACTACAGGCGTGTGCCAGCACATCTGGCTAATTTTTTTTTTTTCCTAGAGATGAGGTCTTGTATATATTGCCCTGGCTGGTCTTGAACTCCTGGCCTCCAGTGATTCTCCCACCTTGGCCTCCCTAAGTGCTAGGATTACAGGTTTGAGCCACCACGCAGACTTGAGAGGGGTTGGCAGACTTGATCAACCAGGTAGTAAAACATACACTAAAGCTATAATAGCTAAAACAGTGTGGTTTTTGCCACAAGAAGCAACGAACAATGTTGGAGGCACGGCGTGGGGGCAGAAACCTCATCTGTCTTCAAATCTGCTACATGATGAGTGCTCAGTAAGTGTTTTTACTATGACTTTACAGTAAGTAGGGACAGTTCTATTCCCAGGTAACAAGACATGCAATAAAACTATAGTAATTAAAACAGCACAGTTATAGAACCAGAGGTAGAGATGACAACATTGGAGGGAAAATTTGAGTGCAGCAACTTGGCTTGCTCACTATTATGTACCAAATGCCTGGAATGGTGTCTGGCACATACTAGGTGCTTGAAAAATGTCGGTTATTACCAGACCACGGGAGGAGACTTGTCCTACAGGTAACAGAGCATGCGACAAAGCCGTAAGCGTTAAAAGTGCATTGTTCTGGAACAAGAGCTGTGACTCCGCATATTGGAGGGGCAGCACGAGCCGGCACCTTCTGTCTTGGGCGCCACATAAACGTGTCACCTGAGACCGAGACTGGCACCAGCTGACACGCCATAGGTGCATTTCCTCTGTGCGACAGGGAGAGGCTTATTCTACCAGGTAACGACACTCAATAGAGCTGTAATGACTACCGCAGTGTGTTGTCAAGCACTAGAACCCACAGGCTGACAATGAACTTGGAGGGGAGGCCTGGGACACCGTGCTGTCCTGCCTGTCCAGCGGCACGTGCCGCATGCCTAGAACAGCGCCTGGTGCAAAGGAAGCTCTCGGGAAGGAATGAATGCATGCACGAATGAATGAATGCACGAATGAATGCATGCACGAACGGATGCGTGCACTAACGGATGAATGCACGAACGGATGCATGCACGAACGCATGCGTGCACGAACGGATGCGTGCACGAACGGATGCGTGCACGAACGGATGCCTGCACGAACGGATGCGTGCACGAACGCATGCGTGCACGAACGGATGCGTGCACGAACGGATGCGTGCACGAACGGATGAATGCACGAACAGATGAATGCACGAACGGATGCGTGCACGAACAGATACTGCGGGTCTGCCCGCGGCAGGGCAGGGACGGCCCTGCAGGCTGGGGGCTGCCGCACCGCGGCGACCTGCGCAGTCTCCCCCGGCTGGCGCGGCGGGACCCACCTGTACTCGTAGTCGGAGCCGGCCTTGGCGGAGCCGTCCTCGGTGCGGTAGTCCACGTAGAAGGTGCTGTTGCCCTCGCCGCCCTGGCAGGTGACGGACAGCAGCACGGAGCCGCAGTTCTCCAGGCAGTGGTAGAGGCTGGGCTCGAAGAAGATGCGGCTGGCGCCGTCGTCCTCGTCCTCGCCGGGGCCCTCAGCCGGGGAGGCCCTGCGCGACGCGTCGGCCGCGTGGCGCCGCAGCACGTTGCCCGCGCCCGTCATGAGGCGCGTGGCCTGGATGCGGTAGAAGGCGCGGCTCTTCTGCTGGTGCAGCAGCGCGTAGTAGTTGGCGATGCCCACCAGCTGCTCCAGGTCCTTGTCCGGGTGCTTCTGCTTGAGGTCCTTGAGGATCTGGATGACCTCGCGGCGGCTGGCGTCCAGCTCGCGGGCCTCGGCGGGGCCCGGGCCCAGGCCGCCCAGCTCGCCCGGCGCCTCGGCGCCCACAAACGTGCCGTCCAGCTCGATGCTCTTGGGCGGGTCGCCCTCCGCGCCGATGATGATGCCGCTGCGCGGGTCGGTGCGGTAGCGCTTGTACACGTACTTGTAGAAGAGCAGCCGCTTGTCGGCCATCCAGGCGAACACCACGCACACCGGGAAGAAGACCAGCGTGAGCAGCGCCTCCCACACCTGCGGGGCGCGCGCGTCAGGGCCGCCGGCGGGCGCTCCCCCTGGCCGCACCCGGCCCGCCTCCGGCCCTCCCTTCTGCCCGCGGTCGGTCTGGCTCTTGTCCCCCTCCCCCACTGATCTCGCTCCCCCCATCATGCCCTCCCCACATCTCTCTGTGTGCGTGACTTCCCTCTCTACCTGGTTCTCCCTGGTCTCTCTCCACCCATCCACCCACCCGTCCATCCACCCACCCGGCCGTCCACCCATCCACCCACCCGGCCGTCCACCCATCCACCCACCCGGCCGTCCATCCATCCACCCACCCACCCACCCATCCACCCATCCATCCATCCGGCCATCCATCCACCCACCCGTCCATCCATCCATCCATCCATCCACCCGTCCATCCATCCATCCACCCATGCATCCATCCATCCACCCATGCATCCATCCACCCACCAGGCCATCCATCCACCCACCCACCCGTCCGTCCATCCATCCATCCACCCACCCGGCCATCCATCCATCCACCCACCCAGCCATCCATCCATCCATCCACCCGTCCATCCATCCATCCATCCACCCGTCCACCCGTCCATCCATCCATCCACCCGTCCACCCGTCCATCCATCCATCCGCCCGTCCACCCACCCATCCATCCGTCCACCCGTCCACCCATCCATCCATCCGTCCACCCATCCACCCATCCGTCCACCTGTCCACCCATCCATCCATCCACCCGTCCACCCGTCCATCCATCCATCCGCCCGTCCACCCACCCATCCATCCGTCCACCCGTCCACCCATCCATCCATCCGTCCACCCATCCACCCATCCGTCCACCTGTCCACCCATCCATCCATCCACCCACCTTGCCATCCATCCATCTACCCATCCACCTGTCCACCTTTTACACGCTGAGAACCGCGCACAGCTGCCCAGGTGCCAGAACCCCAGGCACCCTCAGCCGCCACGAAGGGACAGACACATCCCACCCGTGGTCTCAGCCCCTGTCATGTGTCCCTTTCTGCCTTTTCCTCTCCCCCTCTATCTTTCTACTCCCTGCTGGGTTTCTGCCCCTCACCTGGGATGGCCCACCCCAAACCTCTCCTAAAATGCCCTCACTCCCCCATCGCCCCCCCCCATTGCCTCCTTAGCGTTCGCCTGGCTCTCAGGAACAGGATTCTGACTCGAATAGGGGCTTGCTCGGCTCCCCGGCTCACAGCCTCGTAAAGTGGGTTGCCGAGTAGAGTCAAGGCTCTACAAGAGGGCTGGCTGGCCCTGACTCTTGGTCTGTGACATGGGACATCGCCAACACGAATGAGCGCAGACAGCCCTAGCACTCAGCACCATCCGCTCCTGACACGTGGAAAAGACTCAGAATGTGAAGTGAACACTGTCATCGTTATTAATGACGGGCTCGCTGGGGTCTAAGACACAGTCTGCAGGTGGCTGGCCCGTGCCTGGGCACACACAGGAAACGAACGGCCACCAAGACGTGACAGCATGCCTTGAAGATATTCATACAAAGTCTCCACCTTAACCTCTCTCATTAAAGACGAAGAAGAAAAGATGAAAGCATATTTGCAAGCAGATGGCCTGAGGAGCGCCTTTAAAAAAAAAATGAGCCAGGTGGAAAAATATCTAAGATCCAATCGCCACATCCCTTCGTCACTGTGTTTACTGATGGCTCAGAGAAAAGGCAAGACTTGGGAACAGCAAAACCACATAAAGCCACAAGAAAGGCTTGTGAGAAGAAGCTGAATGGCCGGGCGCGGTGGCTCACGCCTGTAACCCTAGCACTCTGGGAGGCCAAGACAGGCGGATCGCTCGAGGTCAGGAGTTTGAAACCAGCCTGAGCAAGAGCGAGACCCCATCTCTACTATAAATAGAAAGAAATTAATTGGCCAACTAATATATGTAGAAAAAATTAGCCGGGCATGGTGGCGCATGCCTGTAGTCCCAGCTACTCGGGAGGCTGAGGCAGGAGGATCGCTTGAGCCCAGGAGTTTGAGGTTGCTGTGAGCTAGGCTGACGCCACGGCACTCACTCTAGCCTGGGCAACAAAGTGAGACTCTGTCTCAAAAAAAAAAGAAGCTGAATGTCCAGCCCACGCTGTGAAATGGACTCTGTCCCTTGTATTAATTGAACCTGCCACTGTGTACGTTGCAGGAGAGCTCCAGTCATCAGAGGACAATCCCAAACACCTGAGATTTTCTTGCCTCCCTGCAGGTAAATACAAGGTGGTTCTAGAAGATTCACACTGTTGTTCTATAGCACTTGGAATGTACACTAAGCATGTGCCCACCCAGAGACGGCATTGGTAAGTCTCGGTGGCGCAAGAACACCCCTGAAAGGTTTTGGAAATCTAGGGGTGTTCATGGGTTGCCATTATAATTGGGGAAGGGAGATACAGTCCTGGTCTTTAGTGGCCTGATCATATCCCATGACTCATGCTCCACAATTGTCCCACACAATACAGAATTGTCCCCCACAATACAGAATTGTCCCTCGAGCTGCCCCATTCACTTCAGGATGTGCCAGTGGACATTCACGCCCATGAAAACCCTGTTTGTAATAACTGGGGTCTAGCCACTATGCGATCTATGCATGTAACAAAGTTACACTTGTACCCCAACATTTTAAAAATTTTATTTACTTATTTTTGTAGAGACAGGGTCTCATTATGTTGCCCTGGCTGGTCTCAACTCCTGGCCTCAAGCAATCCTCCCACCTGGGCCTCCCAAAGTGCTGGGATTATAGGCGTGAGCCGCTGCACAGGACCTGTACCCCATAAATGTATGCAAAAAAACCCTGGAGTCTAGAACTCGACTCTGTTTTGTGTATACACTATTTAAAGTATTTTCCTGGCCGGGCACAGTGGCTCACATCTGTAATCCTAGGACTCTGGGAGGCTGAGGTGGGAAGATTGCTCAAGGTCAGGAGTTCGAGACCAGCCTGAGCAAGAGCGAGACCCCGTCTCTACCAAAAATAGGAAAAATTAGCCGGGCATGGTGGCTAGAGTAGCATGCCTGTAGTCCCAGCTACTCAGGAGGCTGAGGCAGGAGGATCACTTGAGCCCAGGAGTTGGAGGTTGCTGTGAGCTAGGCTGACACCATGGCACTCTAACCTGGGCAACAGAGTGAGACTGTGCATCAAAAAAAAAAAAAAAAAGTAAAGTATTTTCCTGTATGAGTTCACATACGCCAAATACACTCATTTTTAATCTCATGGCTACCCACTTTTCTGCCTAGATTTTTTGCATGGAATGGTTTTCTGATCTTTTCCCCCACTTAAACACAACTTATTCATTATAAACAGGTGCCTGCATCTGGCCCCCTTGCCACAAGGTTACTTGTGATGAAGCATTTACATGTGGAAATGCAGACCATTTTATTAGAAATCTTTCCTTTATATCACAGTTTGGACACATACTGACTGTTGGCAAGCCAAACGCATGAGCCAGTTCACGAACGGAATGAAGACCTGATGTTTACTCTGTTCCAGGCAGACTGTTTGAAGCCCTTCCACATGGAGCGCTTCAGTTTGGCAGCCCTAAGAGGTCAGCGATATGATGACCCCCATTTTACAGGTGGGAAACTGAGGCACAGAGAAGGTAAGGAACCTACCTAAGGTCACACAGCCGAGCAGCAGCAAAGGTAGGGTTTGGATCCTGGCCTCTGTGAACCAAACCCTGAGGCTAGAAGCCCTCTCTACTATTACCTAAGAATTCCACATGAGCAGAATAAAGAGGAGGTAACCAAATATTTGTTATAAAAAGGGGGGACTGGATATAAAAGCTCAAGAAACCCCACAGCAACTGTGGAGAAAATACAGAGCCTGACAGATTTTGGAACTGCTATCATCTTTACCTCGTGCCAGTTCTTCCGGTGCTTTAATGAAAATGTCCCATAACTCAGGCCCCCATGTAACTTCTGGGGGACCCCCGGCCTTCTCACCCAGAGCTGTGGCGTTTTATCCCCTCCCTCCGTTCCTTAGGTCTCGGCCAGCTCCTTCTCAGAGGGACCCACTCCGCCACCCGATCCCTGCCCCACCTCTCACCCCACCTCTCACCCATGATGTCTAAAATTCTTTTTCACACCCTTGGTGTAAATCCGCCAAAAGCCATTTTGAAAGCCTAAGTCAGGACACCGTTCTTTTTAACAGCACCTTCAAGCATACGATGCATTGTCACCCCAAGCACTTTTCCCCATGGCAGATGGGAAACTCAGTGTCACAGTCAGGGGCCAGTGGCGGCAACTTTCTCTCCCTCTCTCATGCCTTGTCTTCGGGTGCCACTATGTTCCCCTTTCCTCACTGCGGTTTCTGATCATTCCATTGTTAATATGCACCGTCCTTTATATGTCATCTGCAAAGCATTTTTCTATCTCTAGCCTCAGATTCTTCCTGGGAAGAAACTATCACTGGCAAAAACTGACAGGCGAAAATAGATGACACACACGTGTGAATGAATCCTGGACACCCGCAAATAAATTATGCATGCGTGTGACTGAATGAGGCCAGGCCCATAAATAAATTATGCAAATGTGCATGGCAGTCATTGGGGCTGTGGGAAATAAATTAGGCAAATGTTGTAAAGGAAGCCGGTAGCGCATGCAGGTTAAGACGCTGGACAGCTGAGAGGCAACTGATTATGAGAACGTGGGTGTAAATCATGCAGCTCTGGGTCTCAATTTTGTCTCGCTCTTGGAATAAATTATGCAGAGTCGTCATTGGGCTTCTATCTACATTGGGCTAGAAGGGAGTAAAAAATTACACCGAAGTGACATAAATTATCCCGACATCAGAAATCAATTATGAATAATGAATGAATTATGCAAACCATGATTGCGTATCGGGCAAATCCAGAGCTACATTATGCAGATGTGGGCATGCAGCCGTGCAGGCCCGTGGATAAATTATGCAAATTGCACCGAGTTACCCAAACCAATTAGCACTGTCAGAAAACACAAGGCTGGATTATGCAAGTGTAGTATGAATTATGCAAATGGAGGCTGTTTTATGGCAAAGGCGGGAATAAATTATGCAAAAGACAGGGAGTGTAGGAAAACATGTGGACACACCTGGCATGCGTTACACGGATCACAGGGGTTCTGCTAGCCCATGCAGCACTCGGTAACAGTGACAGTTAAAAGGAACCCCTTCTGGGTGTGTGTACTTAGTGGGAACCCCTTCTGGGTGAGTGTGCTGTAGTGGGAATCCCTTCTGGGTGAGTACGCTGTAGTGGGAATCCCTTCTGGGTGAGTACGCTGTAGTGGGAATCCCTTCCCGGTGAGTGCGCTATGGTGGGAATCCCTTCTGGGTGAGTGTACTGTAGTGCGAATCCCTTCCGGGTGAGTGTGCTGTAGTGCGAATCCCTTCCGGGTGAGTGCGCTGTGGTGGGAATCCCTTCCGGGTGAGTGCGCTGTGGTGGGGACCCCTTCCGGGTGAGTGCGCTGTGGCGCGAATCCCCTCCGGGTGAGTGCGCTGTGGCGGGAATCCCTTCCGGGTGAGTGCGCTGTGGTGGGGATCCCTTCCGGGTGAGTGCGCTGTGGTGCGGATCCCTTCCGGGTGAGTGCGCTGTGGTGGGAATCCCTTCCGGGTGAGTGCGCTGTGGTGCGGATCCCTTCCGGGTGAGTGCGCTGTGGTGCGGATCCCTTCCGGGTGAGTGCGCTGTGGTGGGAATCCCTTCCGGGTGAGTGCGCTGTGGTGGGAATCCCTTCCGGGTGAGTGCGCTGTGGTGGGAATCCCTTCCGGGTGAGTGCGCTGTGGTGCGGATCCCTTCCGGGTGAGTGCGCTGTGGTGCGAAAGGGTGTCCCCTGTGGGCGGATGAGCGCTTGCGGAACCTTCCAGAGCCGTGGCCGGGTGGCACCAGCAGGACTCCGGCCCTGTGGTCGGTGGCCCTCTCGGCTGTGAGCATGCATTTCTGCAAACACACAAATCACACACGCACCCAGAAAGTGCCCCGGCTCCTTGCTCACCTGGACCACTCCTGGGGAAAAGACGGCGAGGATGAGATAGAGCCAGACGTAGGCGAAGATGCTCCAGGACGCGGTGACGAAGAAGACCCTCAGGTGCTTGATCTTGCGGCTCTCGCCAGCCGGGATGACGTAGATGCACACGGCGATGACCACGAACATGTTAAAGGCGGCGCTGCCCACGATGGTGCCCGGGCCCAGCTCGCCCGCCTGGAAGTTGTGGCCGCACACCTCGATGACGGACAGCAGGATCTCGGGCGCCGAGGAGCCCAGCGCCATGAGCGTGAGGTTGGACACCGTCTCGTTCCAGATGCGCACGGTGCCCACGCTGGTCTCGCCGTTGGCCTTGGTGATGGTGATCTCCTTCTCCTTCGACGTGATGACCTCGATGGCCGCCATGAAGCGGTCAGCGATGATGGACACGCCCAGGAACATGTAGACCATGGCCACGAAGTAGACCACCGCCCGAGCCGCCTTGTCCCCCAGCGACGGGTCGTCGGGCTCCCACACGGGCAGCAAGACCCCCGGCTGGCAGCGGTTGGAGCCCTGGCAGCCCCCTGTGCTGGTGTCGCTGTCATTGGCGGGGGGAGGCGGCAGGGAGGGGGTCGGGGTGGCCGCCCCGGAACATGGGGGAGCCCCCAGGAGGAGCGCGACCCCCACCAAGGCCAGGGGAGCCATGGAGGGTGGTGGGATCCTATGGGGGAGGAGGGGGAGGTCCGAGTCACACAAAAGTCAAAGCTGGTTTGGGGGG
Organism: Microcebus murinus; assembly: GCF_040939455.1. Lineage (NCBI taxonomy): Eukaryota > Metazoa > Chordata > Mammalia > Primates > Cheirogaleidae > Microcebus > Microcebus murinus. Next base: position 66,034,725 of record NC_134119.1, read on the forward strand.
GGACATGGGGGGGGCTGAGGACCAATACAGGGAGGACCAGGAACGAGGGAGACAGACACAGGGAGACGCAGGGCGCGCCAGATGCAGACCAAGAGAAAAGAAAGGTAAAGACAGAGGAACTCGCACGCGCTGCTGGTGGGAATGGGAATCGGGCTAAGCGCTTTGGAGAGCTACAGCTGAACATCACGCGTGCTACGACTCAGCAGCTCTGCTCCTAGATACGCAGCCACGGGAAATAGGTCCATACGTCCACCAAAAGGCACCTACGAGAACATCCACAGCAGCCTTATTTGCAAGAGCTCCAAGCTCAAAAGCACCAGCTGCCTGTCAGCAGGACAGTGGAGTGGCTCACAGTGGAATAGTATGCAGCACTGAAAAGGGAGCGAACGCCCCATGCGCTCCATGGCCCGGGTGAATCTCCCAGCCACAGTGAAGGCTGAACACAGCCGCACACGAGGACGCATGCTGTGTGATTCAGGGTGGGAGGCAGGGACATGGTGGCCCTAGATTCATTAGGTGATTCTAATAGTTCCCAACTTGGCCCTCAGAGAGCTCCCGCTTGGGATTTACACTGTGGCGGGTGCTGGGGTGTCGGTCTGTCTGTCTCAGGAGGGGCTAGGAGAGGTGGCAGTGGGTGTCAGTCCCTCCAGCACCCCTGGGTCTCTGATCTGGGCTGTTCCCAGCTCTGTAAGGTGCATGGTTCCTTAGCAGCTGTGCCACGCAGGCCCTGTGTTGGGCTTTCTGTCCCATCTGTGGGCGTGAGGTCGCTGCTGTCCCGGTTCTTCTCTCCCTGCTGTGGTCTGGGTTTGAGTGGCTATTACTGTGTCTTGTCCAGGTTTCTTTTATTTATTTATTTTCTATTTTTTTGAGACAGAGTCTCACTTAATTGCCCAGGCTAGAGTGAGTGCCGTGGCGTCAGCCTAGCTCACAGCAACCTCAAACTCCTAGGCTCAAGGGATCCTCCTGCCTCAGCCTCCCGAGTAGCTGGGACTACAGGCATGCGCCACCATGCCCGGCTAATTTTTTCAACATATATTAGTTGGCCAATTAATTTCTTTCTATTTATAGTAGAGATGGGGTCTCGCTCTTGCTCAGGCTGGTTTCGAACTCCTGACCTCGAGCAATCCGCCCACCTCGGCCTCCCAGCGTGCTAGGATTACAGGCGTGAGCCACCGCGCCCGGCCCAGGTTTCTTTTAAAACCACAAATCAGTCCATGTCCCTTCTCATCTGCTCAGAACCCTCCACGGCTCCACTGTCACTCCGACGGCCAGAGTGCTCTCTGTGGCCCGGGAGGTCCAGCATGACGTGGTCCCCCCATTCCGCCTGCTCCTCGCCCAGCCAGCTCCACCCCCGTCCTCCGTTCCGCAGCCTCTCCGGAGCTTCTGCCTTAGGGACCCTGCACCTTCTGTCCCCACTCCTGGGACACTCCGCTAGCCTTGCTCCCTCCTCCCATCGGGTGTACATCCTGATGTCACCTTCCCTGACCACCCTACCCAAACTGATACCATCCCCCTTTGGGGAGTCCCCACCCATTTCACAGATGAGAGGACCAAGGCTCAGAGAGGTTAAATAACTTGCCCAAAGTCACCCAGCACCAACTCTGTGGCTCCTATCTTCTCTCTCCTCGAGGACCCCCCCCCACCACGTAGTCACCTATGAAAATACGGAGGGAGGGAGGAGCAGGGGTGCCCTCGGAGCCTCCACCATCCCAGACCCCCTTCTTGTCCACCAGCTTCATTTTCTCCCAGTAACCTCCATTTCTGCCTGAAAAGTTCTTCCGGGAGTCTAACCCACAGCCTGTCCCCAACTCACGCCCACGTACCTACGGGCTGGGAGCTGGCTCCTCTGGGGGAGGGAGGCAGAATGTTGGCAGAACTTCCCAAGAAGGAGCGAGCGAGCCAGGGAGCGTGTGCGTGTGTGCGTGTGTGTGTGTGTGCGTGTGTGTGTGTGCGCGCGTGTGTAGGCGGGGGTGGGAAGAAGGGCTTAAAGGGCCACTGCACAATTAGCCCCCTCAGCAAGGTCCCTGATGATACATCTAATTAGCAGCCCCCTAATTAGCAGCGACTTAGGCATAATTACAAACCCACCAGGATCCAAAGCAAAAAGAACTTGAGCTCTCTCCTCCCTCCCTCCTTCTCGGCTTCCAGGAGGAACGGGGACCACCTTGGAGTCAAGAATGCATCTAGGGCGTCTGCCTCCTTCGCTCAGGGAGGTGGCCGCGCCCTGGGAAGTCCTCCCTCGAGTTTAACCACCTGTCCCTCCTCCCGCCACAGTCCTCCAGGGACAGCCGGGGCAGCGGATGGGTGCTCTCATGCCCGCCCTTCTTGCTCGGGCCAGGAGAAGCAGCCTGGCTCAAGCCCCTTTCCTGCAAAATGTGGTTTCCTCTCTCTGGGGCCTGGTGGGGGGAGAAGTCAGAGAGGGAAAACACTGGATAAACATCTTTGAAATGCTCTCTCTAGAGGCTCCGGCCTCTGCCTCTCCGTCCCCCAGCAGCCCTGAAACCCAATCCGGGTTTAGAAGCCGGGGGCAAAAGGATCAGGTGGAGCCCAGGGCGGGAGCCGGGAGGGCAGATGGCGGGCACCATTTCCCGGGCCCAGGGAGGCGGCCACGTCTCCCAGGGCCATCTCGCCTCCCTCACCCACGTGGGCTGCGGCCAGCTGGGTCAGCAGCCAGCGACCCTGCTCTGCCTGGCACGCCCCTCGGGGCCTGGGTGTCCTCGTCTGTCAGCGGGACTGCTAGCTTTGGCACGGGTGCAGTCTGGCACACGGGGGGGGGGTGACCCCTCTGTCATGCCCTTCACCCAGTGGGGGGTTCCCGGCTGTGCTCAGGGCCACCCTCTGGCCCTCGGGGGAATGCCAGGTGGGGACAGGGACTCCCAGACTTGCACACTTCCTCCCAGCACCTCGCAGCGCCCCAGCCTGGAGATCACACGTGGAGTTGGGGTGTCCGGGGCTGTGACATGCCAACCAGTGAGCTGAGGTCCAGAGGGGGAAGAAATATCAGCCAAGTCCCACAGTTTCAAGTCCGGGGCGGCGCGGGTGGAAAGTGAAGGCGTGGGACTCCACCCGGTGCTCTTTTTAAGTCACCTGGAGCCCCACGCGGCACCATCACGCTGGGCTAGGGCCTCACCCACGGCCAAAGACACGCACGCGCGCACACACACACACCTCTCCCCTCGTCACTGTCACCCGCCTCCTCCGGGATCCCCTTCCCTTAAGGAAGGAAGAAGAGGCCCTGCCCGGGGGCCTCAGGACTCAGAAGGGCCCTTTCGGAGCTCCCCAACCCCAAGGGGTGGCAGACAAGCTCTTGAGATCCACCCCACCCAGACAGGTCTGAGGCTGGCATGCCATAAAAGGGATGGAAGTGAGACTGCAGGAAGGACTGGCCTGGCATGACCCAGTCCCTAGTGCCGTGCCTGGAGTGGGAAAGGCATTCAGTGATGGCCAGAGGATGAATAAGTCAAGAACTGGACAGACAGCAAGAGGCATGGAAGTTAGACTGTAGGAAGGACTGGTCCAGTTTATCCCAAGAGGAATGGGAGGTTAGATTGAAGAAGGGACTGGTCCAAGCTCTTCTACAAAGGTTACGGGTTAAAGTGCAAGGACTGGCCCGAGGAGAAGAGAAACGAGGCAGAGGAGAGGAGGGGGCTCCGCCGCCAGGGGAGAGCTGGTGCGACGAGGGGGAGAGCTGGAGCCCAGCTGAAGAGGAGCGAGGAGTTTGGAGGGCTCCAGGCCTTCAGGGGGGCCCACTCTGCGGGGGTCTTCTTCCTCCAGGTCTCCCCTGCCAGGGGCGGAGACGAAGGTGTGTAGGAGGAGAGTGAACTGGCTCCCAGAGACAGAGACCGAGATACCCAGAGACAGGGAGACACAGAGAGACAGAGACAGGCAAGAGAGAGGAAGACACATACAGAGACGGGAAGAAACAGAGACTCAGAGAAAGCAGAGACAGACGGGCAGAGACATGGGGAAGCTGAGACGGGGGAGAGGCAGAGACACAGAGACAGAGAAGCACAGAGATGGCGCAAGAGGAAAGCAGAGAGAAACCAGGACTTGGAGCACGGGAGAGATTCTGAACAGACGCCGGCACAGAGAGAGCCGGGGAGAGGGAGACAAGAGTGAGAGACACGGGGATTCGGGGAGAGGACTAGGGACAGCCAGACTCGGCCGGAGACCCCAGAGAGACGGGGAGGCTGAAACAGGCGACCCAGACACAGGAAGGCGGGGGCGGGGGAGAGAGGGGGCGCCCAGACGGGGCGGGGTGGGGTGTTCTTGCCCCCTCGGAGCCCCCGTCCGCCCCCCTGGGACGCAGGAGGGGCTGAAGGCGGGGGGGGGGGGGGGGGGGGGCTGGGGCGACACCCCCGCACCCGCGCCGGGCGGGATGTGAGCCCCCAGCCTGCAGGAACCAGCGCGGGGACAGGGACGGCGGCGCCGGGCTCCGCAGACCGCCCCCCTCCCCGCGCCCTGGCGCCCGGGGTGACCGGGTCCTCCCCCTGGGCCCCCGCCCCGCACGCACTGGGGGCTCTTACCTGCGGCCGCAGCAGGTCCCCCAGCACCGGGCTGGCAGTGGTGGGCGACTCCGCCCGAAAGACGGCGAGCGGGCGAGATTGAGAGGGAGAGAGCCGGAGACTGAGAGGGAGAGCCAGGGAGGGCGGGGAGGGAGAGGGGCAGAGGGAGGAGAGGCGAGGAGAGGAGGGGGGAGGGCCACGGGGGAGGGGAGCCGGCCGGGGAGCGAGGGAGGAGGGCGGGGAGGAGCCGAGGGGGCGGGGAGGAGCTGAGGGGGCGGTGGCGGGGGAGGGGCCGGGGGAGGAGGAGGGGGCGGGGGCGGCGGGGACAGGAGGTGGCCCCAGCGCCCGGCGGCCTCGGGTTCAGCACCAGCGGCGCCGGACAGCAGCGGAGGGCGCTCGCGGGTGCGCGTCTCCGAGGCTTCCCCCGCCCCGCGACACACACGCACACACACATGCACGAGTCTCCACTCCATACAAGGGCCACAAGACGCAGAGGCAGCTACAAATAGTTACAGGCTCGCAGAACCGGGCGGAGGGCAAGAATGTGGAGCTGGAGCCGGCTCCAAATTCACACACTGTGCCTGCACACACAAGCCCGCAGAGACACCCATTAACAATCTCGGCGACAGCGGCCGCCGCTCATACAGCACTCACCACCTGCCAGGCACCGTTACAGCATGTTTTATAAGCGCCCGACACATGGTGACTTAACCAACCCTCCTGCCAACCCTTGATGCTATTATGAGCCCCGTTTCCCAGACAGGGAAACTAAGGCACGAGGTGGCGAGTGTAGCTGCAGACTCCACATCCTTCCTAGACACACCGGACGCTGCCCCAGGTTGAAGACTGCGCAAGAAGCGGACTGCAAAAGCCCAAGCAGGGGGCCCAGGCCTGCTAGCACTCACCTCTCGAGGGTGCCAACCTGCCCCCAAACCCCACCCCAGGACGGGAGGCGAGGGGGCCCTGCTCGTGCCCACTGCCAGGCCCGGCTGGACAGCCTTGGGCCTGCTGCCAGGGCAGGGAGGCGATCCAGCTCTGGGACTTCCCACGCCTGGACCTGCCTTCTGGGAGAGGAGATGAAGGCAGCAGTGGCTGAGAATTGGTGGCCTCCTCTGTCCCCCAAAGCCACCCTAGACAGCTGGTGGGTGGGTCTTCATCGTCAGTGCTGGTGGTCAGACTAATGGGTGGACTTACATGGCAGCAGGCAGACAGATGGCCAGAACGACTGTGGTGCCTTGCCACTCTGCGACCCTGTCCTGCCCCTCGGGGAGCCAGTGTCCCACCCAACCCTGCCCTGGGGAGGGAGCAGCCCTGCCCCACCCCTGCTGACTTGGATGCTATTCCTGGCCTTGGTGGGGGCGGGCAGGACTTCTCCCGCCATTCCCAACCTGCCCTGGTGCCCGAGAGGGAAGCCTTGGATTCCTTCTCCTGGCACCACAGAGAACCGCGGCCACAGGCTGGGAAAACCAGCCCCGTCTCCAACTCCCTGGCCGCCCGGTCCCCTGGGCTTTTCAGATGAGGTCTAATGTTAGTACTTCCCAGCGATGGTCTGTCCCTGGGTCCTTTCTGCCTGGGCCTTGCCCGAGGACTCAGCGCTGGGATCTACCCTCAGATCTAGACCTTTCTACGGGGGTCTGGCCCCAGTCCTCCCTGCGGGATCTAATCTCAGCTCTCACCACTACAGTCTAACCTCAGTTCACTTGTTGCAGTCTAACTCAGACCTTCTCTGTGCCTTTTTTTTTTTTTTCTTGAGACAGAGTCTGGCTCTGTTGCCCCGGCTAGAGTGCCGTGACATCAGCCTAGCTCACAGCAACCTCAAACTCCTGGGCTCAAGCGATCCTCCTGCCTCAGCCTCCCGAGTAGCTGGGACTACAGGCATGTGCCACCATGCCTGGCTAATTTTTTCTATATGTTTTTAGCTGGCCGATTAGTTTCTTTCTATTTTTAGTAGAGACGGGGTCTCACTCTTGCTCAGGCTGGTTTTGAACTCCTGGCCTTGAGCGATCCTCCCGCCTCGGCCTCCCAGAGTGCTGGGATTACAGGCGTGAGCCCCCGCGCCCGGCCTTCCCTGTACATTTTACATCGTGGTCTAACTTTAGTCTTTCTGCTAGGGACTCACCCCATTTCTTTCCCCTGAGGTCTAGACTGGGATCTCACCTCTGTCCTATTTTTGGGTCTAACCTTGGATTTCCCCTCCCCCACCCCCCTGCAATTCTCCAATTGTTCTGGGCGAATCCAGCGCCCAACACACAGCACAGCACACAGCAGGCGCTCAACAGATGCTCGCCAAACAAAAGAATGAAGACGGAGGTGAGAGCTTTGTTCCTCTGGACACATAAATAATCGTCAGCTGATGAATTCTCATGGGGAGCGGAGAGGGGTGGGCGGGATCGACGCTGTTTTCAAAGAGGGACATCGAGGCACAGAGAGAGGAGGGGCTAGGCAGGGTCACAGGCGCACTGGGGCAGAGCCAGGCAGGGACTCGCAGCTCCGCCACACTTGGGGGGGTCTGGGGAGAGCATCGTCTCCTTCAGGACACCCCGGTCAGCAGCTAGAGGTGGGGACGCCACGACCTGTCCCCGGTTGCGGAAGACCGGGCGGGTGGGCGCTCAGGAGGCCGGGTTCTCAGCAGGCCCCACCCCGGCCCCAGTCCCTGGCCCCCGTGGTGGCCGCTGTCTCCTCTGCTCCACTTGCTGCCGAAGCCTGGTCAGGAGCAGCTCGGAGGCCTGGATCAGGCTGTGCTGCGGGGGTGACAGGAGGAGAGGGACAGAGCTGAGAAAGAGCTGGGGTGTGGGGGAGAAGGGGACGGGACGCTTCAGAGTTAGGCAACCCCAAAGGCCGGAGCTCAGCGAGGGCGGGAGGACGGAGAGCAGACCGCAGTGTGAAGCCAGGCTGCTGATGGGGCGAAGGGCGGAGCCCCGGGCCACGGCCCTAAGCGAGTTGCCCGCAGGAGGGACAGAGGGGAGACCTAGCAGAAAAGGATCAGTCCACGGGGCAGAGGAGGAGCAGATCAAAGCGGAGAAGAGAGGCCTGTCTCACAGCGTAAGGGACAGGGTCAGAGCCTGTAGGGTCTGAGGTCAGACCTTAATAGAAGGAACAAAGAGGAGTCCCAGCGGTCACGGAAAAATGGCTTGAAATAGAGTGACGAGGGCTGATGTGATGCTAGATCACAGTGGAGGGAAGCCCTGGCTCCCCCAGCTGAACCAGTCTCTTCCTGCAGATCTAACCTATCTGCCTTCTTTTAGGGTCTAAACCTCTCCGCTAGGGTTCTGCCCAGGGGCCCTCAAACTTTTTAAACAGGGGGCCAGTGCACTGTCCCTTAGGCCGTTGGAGAGTGCGGCGCACATTCCACGCATGCGCACTGTGGGCCCGGGACGAGTGGGCTGCTAAGCAGGACAGGCAGCGGCGGCAAAAACACCGGGCGGGCTGGATAAATGTCCTCGGGGGCCGCATGTGGCCCACAGGCCATAGTTTGAGGACGCCTGGTTTAGCCTATGTCCTCTGCATTAGGGTCTAACCTCAGACCTCTCCGTTGGTTTAATCTGAGTCATTTCTGCTGGGGTCTAACCTCATTCCATTTGACTCCGGGCTAACCTTCGCCCTATCCACTGTGCTGCAACCTCAGACCTTTCCCCTGGAGTCCCACCTGTGTCTTCTCTCCTGAGGTCTAAGCTAGACCATCCTCCTGAGGATCAGAACGTAAAACAGACTCGAGCAAAGAATGCAGAGGAAGCTGCAACTATTAGGCGCCCATAGCAATGACTGAGGCTCGAACCTGTAGGAACCCAGGCTAGACCACACCAAAAAGGATCCTGGGGCCGGAGCAGAGGCAAGGAGAAGGCAAACGTAAGACCAGGAAACTAAGGCACACCGCAGCCTGCAGGGTGGGACACATGCTATAGTGACAGGGGTCAGAGGTTAGATACAGCCATTGGAGGTTAAACTGCAATGGAGGGGCCAAGTGACTGGCTGGTGTCAGACCATGACAAGGGACACGGCTGGAAGACTGCTGGGGCAGGGTCAGAGGTCAAATGACAGAAGGTTGGACGTTACACCACAGTTCAAGGGCTTGGGCTCAATGGGAAGTTCCGAGGCTAGACCAACATGGGACGTGTTCGAGGCCAGACCACAGCAGAAGGCGGAAGCTGGCTAGAGGAGGATGGGAGGTTAGCGGCCAGGAAAGGGTAAGACGTGTGACTTGGAAGTCAGGAACTCGACAGCAAGTTGGACGTTAGCCACAGCCGGCGCGAAGCCGGTCAAAGATGGAGAACAGGGTCAGCTGTGGGAAAGCGGGGTGAGCCACCGCCTGGGCTGGAAGTCAAGGTCAGACTGCCCCATGAAGGATCAAGGTCAGCCCATGGCAGGGCAGATCCAAGCAAGGCTGGGCCACAGGGAAGCGACAGAATTTGACAAGGCATGAAGAACGAAGGAAAGAATGCAGGAAGGCTCAGGGCAGGCCAGGGGGCCGGGGTGACAGATGCCCCATCCAAACCCCTGCACCAGGCCGGTGCCCCGCCCCCAGCTACCCCCTCGCAGCAGCCTCCCAGAAACGGGTCCCTTGCCTGGGAGGTGGCCTGAAGGTGGGGTTCCTGTGGGATCGGGCTGAGACTCCCCTGGGACCCGTGCTTGCCTGGCCTCTCCCGCTCCCCGTCCCACCTCCCTCCCCCTCGGTAAAGTAGCCAGCAACCCGCCCCCCAACTACAGGCTCTGCTTCCTGGGGCCTGGCCCGGAGCCCGGTTACCTGCAGGATGTGCACGCCCTTCAGGGAGACCACGGCGAGCTCCCGCAGCCCGTCCCCGGTCAGGTCCACGTGTGCCATGGCCAGCAGGGGACTGGAGAAGCTCCGCCGCCACAGCAGGCGGAAGCCACACTCGGCCTCGAGGAGCCCAGACTCTGGGCCCCAGTACTTGTAACAGAGCAGCTCCTGCAGGGGTGAGGGCCGCGGTCACAGGTCACAGGGGTGGATGGGTGGTGGGGAAGGAGATGGGTAGGCAGTGGCTCCGTCCCTCAGGTCCCACCTGTCCGTAGGTGGCCACCAGGACTTCGGGCCGCCCGTCCAAATCCACGTCGGTGACCAGGCCACAGAGGACGCTGTCGAACTGGTCACTGCCAGGCAGGAGAAGCTGGTCCTCAAGGCCCCGGCGGAGCAGGTCCCTGCGGGCCCCCGACGCGGCACAGAGACCGAGGTCAGAACGCAGTGCCCGCCACTCTCAGCGGCACCACGCTGCCTCCCCGCTCAGGTCCTCCCGAAGCCTGGACACCCTCGTCTCCAGTTTGGACGTTGTCACAGACCCAGCAATGGGTCACCCTGTTCTAACTGTTCACCTCGGGGACCATCTTGTTCCCAGACGGAAGCCCACACTGTCCCATCGGGGGATTTAGACACACGTGTCCCCACCAGGGACACCCACGCTGGCCCATGGAGCCTGAAGACCCCGGCCCCAGCGAGGACATCTTCACTGTCCACCCGTGGTGTGCCAGGGCTGGTTCCAACCGGCTCACAGGAGCTGATGGGGACATTTTCAGAAATGTTGGCATCTCGGTGGTGGCTTGAAACCCACCACGGTGGGAGTATTTACACCACAGAAATTGGCGAACACGACAAATCTGGGCTTCTCCCATGCACAGCCAGCAATTAACACTTGTCAGCACACCTAGTCCACCCACTCCAGGGGGTGTGGACATCTCTGTTCCCATGCCAAGGCCACCACGTATTCCCTACAACAGTGGTCCCCAACCTTTTTGGCACCAGGGACCGGTTTCATGGCACACAATCTTTCCATGGGCTGGGAGCGGCTGTAAATACAGATGAAGCTCCGCTCACTCGCCCGCCACTCGCCTCCTGCTGTGCGGCCCGGTCCCTAAAAGATCTAGACCGAAATACTGACAGTCCCTTCCCTGGGTCACAAATATCTTTACTCGCCCAGCCCTGGCTAACCGACCCAAAGGGGCTTGCTGCTGAGAATGCCAAGGTTAAGGCCACGGTGCAAAGGTACAAGGTTAGACCTCACCGATACACCACTGCTGGCTCCAACATGCTGGCCACGAGCACGCTGTACTCTTCCGGCTGGGGCCTGTCCTTGGGCTCTGCAGAAGAAACATGGATGGGGAGGGGAGTTCTGTGGGGACAGGTTCCAGGTGGCTCCTCCTCATACCCCTGTCCCGCTTCAGGGAAAGGAATGCAGGTTAGATCTCAGGAAAAAGACTTGAGTTTGTGCTACAGAGGGAGGGTTAGAGGTTGGATTACAAAAGAAATGACTGAAGTCAGACACCAGGAAGAGAAACAGGTCTTAGACGACAGTTTAAAAAGTCTGAGGTTAGGTCGGGCACGGTGGCTCACGCCTGTAATCCTAGCACTCTGGGAGGCCGAGGTGGGCTGATTGCTCGAGGTCAGGAGTTTGAAACCAGCCTGAGCAAGAGCGAGACCCCGTCTCTACTATAAATAGAAAGAAATTAATTGGCCAAGTAATATATAGAGAGAAAATGAGCTGGGCATGGTGGCGCATGCCTGTAGTCCCAGCTACTTGGGAGGCTGAGGCAGGAGGATTGCTTGAGCCCAGGAGTTGGAGGTTGCTGTGAGCTAGGCTGATGCCATGGCACTCACTTTAGCCTGGACAACAAAGTGAGACTCTGTCTCAAAAAAAAAAGTCTGAGGTTAGACCACATTCAAGGTTAGACAATAGCAAAGTCTAATGTTAGACCATGGTGGGAGGGTCAGGGAATAAACCATAGCAGGGAAATAAGAGCCAAGACCAACCTACTGGACAGAAGATAGACTGTGGGTGGAGGGACGGAGGGCAGGTCAAGGAAATGCCAGCAAAGGACAGACAGGTGACAGTAAAGGAACAGGAGCAGATCAGCAACTGGGGGGACAGGGTGGACCCTGAGTGAGGAGACAGCAGTGAGTCTACAAGGAGAGCCTGGGGTTGGATTGCGGCAAGAGACACAGGAAGGAGGCCGGAGCGGGGAGTAAGTCACAAGCGAGGAGTGAAGGTTGATTACAAATGGCAGAGTGGAGGCTCAACCTTAGGGCACAGGTCTAAGGTTAGACCCAAGTGAGGAGATCAAATGTGCACCCTAATAGAAAAGACGTGGGTTAGACCACATGGGCAAGGAGCTGGAAGTTAAATTCAAATAGGGTGGGAAGAGCCACAGTTCGAGGCTGGAGTAGAGGATGCAGGAAGAAGGGAAGGGGGTGTAAATGTGGGTGCTCACCCTTGGGGTCCGAGAGGCTGAACACGATCACTCGGGAGATGGGGCCGTCCTGCAGGACTGTCCACGTTTGCAAAACCTCTGCGTGGAGAGCAAAGACTCAGGGCCCTGCTCCCCCCTCCCCGTCCCCCGTCAGCCCCTGCCTGGGCCAGCCCCGAACCCCAGCCCAGCCTCGAACCCCAGCCCTCACCTCGACTCTGCTGGTCCACGTGGGCAACGCGGACATAACCACTCTGACAGCCCAGGGCTGAGAGGCGCCGGGATGTGCCAGGGAGGTTGTGGACGTCAAGCCAGAGGACACTGGTGGGTGGGTGGGTGGACAGACAAGACGGAGGGCCGTCCCTGGGCCGCAGCCCCACACCTCTGCCTCTCCAGGGGCACCCACCCTTCCCTGCAGGCCTGGGACCCCGCTGCCTGATTCCTCGGAGGTAACCCCCACCGCCCCATTTCTCGGGGACAATTCCCACCCCCTGATTACTGAGTCCGCCTCCTGTTTCTTCACGGGGGTCACCCCGCTGATCAATTTCTCTGAAGTCCTGCCACGGCCTGATTTTTCTGAGCTCATCACCATTGCCCAGTTTCTCTAAGCTCATCTCCCCCCTCTGCTGTCCCTGAGGTCACTCCACCGCCTGATTTCTCTGAGGTTGCCGCCCTGGTCCCCGCTGGTCTTTGTTAGGGTCTCTCCTACCTACTGGTCAGGTTCGTGAGCTCCGGGAAGAGGTTTTCCACGGGCTGTTCCTCAAACTGATGCAGCCCCTCGTTCTGGTAGAAGCAAGACCCACCGCACCCCACCTAAAGTCAGCAGCCAGCCTCATGCGCACACCCCAACACCAGCCTGCGGTGACACCCCCACCCCCAGGGCTCTCCCCAGCACGTCCCCCACCCCTCACCTCCTTGTAGAGATGAATGGCCGGGTCATTCCCACTCAGGAGAAACACGGTCTCTAGTTGATCCCCGTCCTGAACCCTGAAAGCAGAGAAATCTAGAATCCTGATATGGTAGAATCTGAGTGTGATAGACTCCATGTTTTGGGGCCATCCTCTTGTAAGAACCCTTGCCTCTGAAAACCCTAACATTCTGGGATCCAGACATGGGACCTGGGACTAGAATCTCAGGGTTCCAGCTCCTAAGTACTCTATCTCCTTGAAATGCAGAAATCTGGAACCCCAGTATTCTAGAAGTTCTAGTTTGAAATACTAGAACTTTTAGAATTTGCCATCATGATGATATTCAGACTTATGGAACAGAAGGACATCCAAATCCTAGCATCTAGAACATTAGTGCACTAGAATCTTCAGTTTCTGGAAAAACTCTCATCTGCTAGAACAGAGGTAGGCCAACTATGACCTGCAGATCAAATCCAACCCCAACCCCTGAACACAGCCACGCCCATTCACTTACAGACTGTCAATGGCTGCTTTCTTGCTACAGTGGCAGAGTTGGGAAGTTGTGGCAGAGACCGGCTCTCAAACCCTAATATTTACTGAGCCTTTATACAAAATAGCTTCCCAATCCCTGTGCTAGACCATCAGTGTTCTCCAATGGAACGTGGAGCTCTAGAATGGAACCCATGTACTTTGGGATTCTTGGACCTTGGTATTCTAGATGGTCTCTATTCTATCTCCTTGATTTATGGGAAATTTAGGACTTTATCATTATATAATCTCAGAAGATCCTGGCTTCTATCCAACTGTAAAATGTTCAAATCTTAGAATCTTAGAGCTTCCAACTCTAGAAAGCTTAGCCTCTCTGATCTTGGAATGTCAGAATCTGGAAGATGAGAACCTGGGAATTCTAGACGTTGGGAACACAAGTGCTCAATGAACTCAGACTGGTTCAGGAATGGCAAAGTCTGGTCCACGGCCACCTTAAAAGCATGATGCTCTAAAAGACGAAAGTAGATTGTCTATGGGCAGGACTGCAGGCTCCAGTTAGCCTCACACACACTGCCCCCCGTGTTACACTTGTGCCTGCCCACCCTCACGTCACCTCTCCTGCCCCTAAAGGCATTTTAGTTTTCAATCCCTAATCCAGTAACAACCCCTTTATTTTCCAGATGGAGAAACAGACTCTGTAGATTAATCCGTAAGTAAGAAAGGGGTCTGAGAACCCAGGGCTCCTCTGCCTAGACGGGGTGGGCATGGGCACCCAGGGGACACTCACTCTGCGTGGCACAGCTGGAAAGGAGTGAACTGGAGCTCCAGGTTCAGGCAGCTCTCTGTAGGGGGGACACAGGCAGATGGGTGCAGGGGACGTGCTGGGCCCCCTCCCACAGTCCTTCCCTCCAGGCCAACACTCACGGGCAATGGAGTCAAGGTTGTACTCAGAGCCAGGCTCGTAGTCGCAGTAAATGTTAAGGAAGGGGCTGCCCTTGTCCCCCGAATCCTGGTGGGGGAAACCAGCCTCAGGAAAGGGTAGGGGCCGCAGGAGGGATCTGGGGCGGGCTCGGCGGGAGCCACCATGTGTGCGGAGGAGGGAGAGGGGAGGTGGAGGGAGCTCTGGGTACCTTGATGAACGTGATCCCCACAACCAGGCCCCGCTTTGGGGGCGACTTGTTGAAGGTGTCGATGGAGACGATCTCTGCATCCACTAGGAGGGGAGAGTTCAAAGTTCAGGTTTCAGGCACACTTGTGACCCTAGCATGTCCAGTAACGGTGAGCTCTGACCACTGCAATTATCATGACCTCTGGGTCCTAGTGAGTCCTGGTCACCACCGCCGTGACCTCTGAACCCTGTGTACCAGGGATCTTGACCTCTAGGTCTGAGGAATCCTGAAACACTAACCACTCCCAGACCCGCTGCTCCCGCCTCCTGACCCCAATGACTATCAGCTTGGACTCCTTTCAATCTCCCTGCTCCCACTCTCCCATCACGGTGACCCCGCGTTCCAGGTCCCCCGGGCCCACGGCGCCACGCACCGGGGATATAGTTGAACTGCAGCTCTTTGGCCACCGGCCGGATTTTCTGTCGGAGGTCTTGGTAGCGGAAGCCGAGTACTTTGCCTTTAAGGGTGGCGGCCAGCAGCTCCCCGCGCCCGCCGGCACCACCTGCCAGCCCGTACACATTGCTCTGCGACGAGAAGCGCGTGAAGCTGTCCTCGCGCAGCGGGCAAGGCTCTGCGGCCACAGCCGCCTCCCCCATCACGCCCCTCAGCCACTCACCCACTCTGCCGGCCCGCGCTGCAACCCGCCTCACCCCACCCACGGCTCTTGAAACGACCAGAACCACTGGGTACCCGCCCGCTGCGCAGACTGATGACGTAGAGAAGCTGCCGTCGCTGCCCTTTACAAAGATGGCGGCCAGCCCGCCTGCCCGGGCCTCCTCCTAGATTTCGCCTCCCTGCGCCTGCGTACTAGTCCCCGTTCCATTTCAGGGCCTGGGAAGGGGCTGCCCTGAGGAGACTGTGACCAGAGAGGCGAGGCCCTCGCGGTGTGCTGTGTGGAAGGTAGACTCATCATCAGAAAACTTAATATTGCCCTTAAGTACAGGAACTACTATAATCGCGTTCCATCTAACGATTTATTCAAAACTCACAAGGACTGTAATCCTAGCACTCTGGGAGGCCAAGGCCGAAGATTGTTTGAGCTCAGGAGTTCGAGACCAGCCTGAGCAAGAGCGAGACCCCATCTCTACTAAAAATAGAAATAAATTGGCCATCTAATATATATAGAAAAAATTAGCCGGGCATGGTGGCGCGTGCCTGTAGTCCCAGCTACTCGGGAGGCTGAGGCAGCAGGATCGCTTGAGCCCAGGAGTTTGAGGTTGCTGTGAGCTAGGCTGATGCTATGGCACTCACTCTAGCCTGGGCAACAAAGTGAGACTCTGTCTCAAAAAAAAAAAAAAAAAAAAAAAAGAAATGACAAAATAAATCTTAAAAAAAAAATGTGTGCCAAAAATCACAAGTATAATATGCGCCAGGCCCCTGGGACACTGGTACATAAGAGAAAGCAAATGGAAAGTTCTCAAGGCAGATTGGATCTGGAAGGTGGTGAAGAGGGAGGTGATGATTCCAGATGTCTGGATTTGGTGAAGAAAAGCTCGAGAGCAGCTCGTGGTCTACATTCCCAGGTACTGGCACATAGTAGGTGCTTAGCGAACATTAGCTGACGCAATGGAATGTGGGTCTAGTTCGGCCACTTCTGAGGTATGTTTTCCTCAGGCTTCTTCTAACCTTCATGGTAACATATAAACCACGTTCACTTAATATTTGTTGAGTGAATAAGCAAATGAACGTATGGGTTGAGAAGGAAAGAATCATCGTCCTGTTCAGAGGTTTCCAACTGTAGCTGCACAACTGACCCACCTATAGAGCTTTTAAAAAAAATAAACGAAAAGGGTTGGGAATTTCAATCAAACCACAGTTAATCAGAGCATGGCCCAAGCTTGATATCACTGGTATCAGTGATTTGAAAGCATAGCCAGGGCTGAGAATGGCTGGTTTTGGTCACTAATGGCAGAGACAGGTTCTGACGCTGCCCTTCAGCCAGCACCCACGGCAGACACTGGCGATCATTCTAGCTCTTAGGAGTCTTCACTGCAGGAGGAGCTGAAGGAGACAGAGGACCGGACAGGGTGTCAGGGACAGGCTGCCTTTTGTCGAACCTGGAGGGAAACCTGACCTCGCCCACACCTCCTCCAGGCAGCCCTCCCGGGCTGCAGCACCTCTTCAGTAGCCGGCCCTGGTTTCCCCGGCAGCCTCTCTTCTGTGTGATGCTACCCTGTCATGCTGTGACGCGCCGCCTGGCTCGGGCACTGAGCCTCATCCATCTCCCCCACAGTGAGGACCCCACCCAGGGCTGGGGCGCAGCACACATGTCCCAGGCCAGTCTACTGACACACAGGAAGACCTACATGGTGGCGTGTGGCAGAAGTGGCTGGTTCTTACCCGTCTTCCTCCTGCATCTCCACTCCCACGCCCCTGACCCACTCAAGCTTCATGCTCTGCCCACCAAAGTCACCTCCTCCCCGATCCCGTGACAGATGGAACAACTGTCACCAGGGCGTTCAGCCTTCCTTCCAGGGACATGTGGACGTGGGGTGAGGACAGGGGATCGACCAGAGCAGTCACGATGACTGTGGCATTCAGTCCTCCGGCCGCTCCGAGGGGTGTGATCGTCACCCCTCATCCCAGCTGAGGAAACCAAGGCCCCGGGACTCCAAGGGTGCAGGGGAAGCTAGATCCAGACTGGTGGCCCGGGCCTCCAAGCCCACTAGCCCTGGGCTCCCCTCCCCCAGAACCCTAGAGCCTGAGCCACTGCCCAGAGGACACATGCCCCCCACTCCCCCCACAGAGCACACCCAGAGCCCAAGGGGGGACCGGGAGGGGCAGGAGGACGGGTGACCAGCACCGAGGGGCGAGGTGGGTAGCAGAGGTGAGGAGGAACAGAGACTCATGCAAAAGTGTTGTTTTTTATTTTCTTTCCTGGGCCAGCTGCAGCTTCCGACTGATGAAACCTCAAAGCGTTAGGGAAGGAGCAGGCGCGGGGGTCGGGGTGGGGGCCACACCCTGAGCTCCAGGGCCCAGGGTCTAACCTGAGAGGCCAGGGCTGCAGGAGGCCGGGGGCAAGAAGGGGCCCACCCCCAGCGGCGAGAGCAAGTCTCAGCGGCTACATGTGCTCGGAGCCCGGCCAGGGGACAGGAGTGGGAGAGAGAGACCAGCCTCACGACTCAGCTGGCCAGGAGATGGGGCCCGGATGCCACCCCAAACCCCAGCAGCACCCACAGCAAATAGGTCTGTATCAAAGGTCCTGTACAGCTGGTTTTGGGGGGTGAAGGGTACCTTTGGGGACTTAAATAAATGAGGAGGGGGCGAGGGGTAGAGCAAGAAGAGAGGGTGACTGTCCGGCCAGCAGGCCCTGGCCTCTGGTGCCCCCGTGGCGGAGCCGAGCCCTGCCGCCGCCCACCGTGGCCCACCAGACTCCTGGGCTGGGGAAAGGGAGGGAAGATCTCGCAGCCAGTCCCAGGCCCCACCTCTCTCTGAGCAGACGTGACAGGAAGACAGGCGCCAGGGGCGGGGCTTAGCGCAGGTCCTCCTCGTCACCCTGGATCGTCTTCTTGATGCGAAGCAGCATGGTGGTGAGCCACTGGTCCAGCCGCGAGATGGAGTCGTACTCTTTCACCTGCGCGCACACCGAGGTGATGTGGCTGCTGCCGCCACCCCCTCCTGTCCCCAGGCCTGGAGCCCAAGGTCTCTAGTGCCAAGACAGGCGAGATGCATCCCTGGCATCCTTGGTCTCTGTCATCATTTAGGGGCTTAGATCCCTGAGGGTAACCAGGGGGGACAGGCTTGACACGTGCGATCTCCAGGACTGAATTAGGCCCTGAGCGGACACAAGCAAGCTCAGCACGCTCAGACCAGAGTAAGGAGAGGAAGAGACGTCCTCGCGGGGCGTCCATCAGGGAGCGGGGAGTGGCCTCTCCCTGTCCCCTCACCTCTCCCTCCCCATCTGCTCCTCCTGGGTCCCCACCCAAGGCACCCGATGTGAGACAGCCTCAACCGCTCGCTGGGGGACTCTGAGTGGCGCAAAGACAACTCTTGGGGGCAGACAGACACGGGTCTGACCCCAGCTCCGCCCCCACGGGGCCAGGGCCAATTCTCCTCCTCGGCCTTCGTGCCGTCCTCTATAAAGTGGGAAGGACTCTCCCTGCACCTCTTGGGGCTACTTGTGAGGCTTCTGGGGTGACTGATGGAATGAATTCACAGCCAGGGGCCAGGGCCACAGATAAAAAAGGGTGAATTTCATGGGAGACTATGTCTGAGAAAGGCAGCCTACCCAGGGGGACCCAGGCCCCTGGAGAGAGCTGGCCACCCACGCCACCCACTCACCGACTCAGTGTAGCTGTCCACATTCTGCTCCTCATGTGCTTCTAGCAACTTCTGCAAGCAAACAGCAGAAAGGGGTCAGGGGCCCAGGCTGGCCTGGATTAGATTCAAACACATGGTATCTGGGTGGGTTAAACGGGATTGGGGTGGGGAGGAACCCCACACTGAGAGGAAAAAGGGGTGTGTTCCAGTCCTGCCCCGCTACTCATGAGGAAGGGCTCACCCTCGGGGCAACCTCACTGACACAGCGCATCACCGGAGGGGTGTGTGTCACCTCCCGCCCCCAGCCCTGTCCCCAGCTCCATCACTGCCTGAGTCGTACTTTTCTCATCGAGAAAATGGAGACCCAAGTGGCAGAAGAAAGAAAACAAAACAAAAACAGAACCCCCTGGAGAACCACTGGTCAAACTCCACGATTCTCCCACCTGGAGCCTAAGGGTCCAGACTTCCCATCCCTGGCGCCCCGGCCACCCCTCTGGCCACCCCTCTGGCCACCCCTCTCCGGGCTCAGGGAAGCGGGCAGCCTGAGCGCCGGCACTCACTTTCATCAGCTTGCATTCCCGGGAATCAGAGAAGGCCGGAAACAGCTCCTCGTACTTCTGGACGGCCAGCTGAGCAGCAGGGAGAGGGAGGGACAGAAGAGGGGGACAAGTTAATAAAGACAGGGCCATTGGAGCCGCTGGCCTACCAGCTGAGGGGACCTGGGGACGGCTGGCAGTCAGTCCTGAGTCAGCTCTCAGTGCCCCTCCCCCAGGCTCAGGTGTCACCTGGCTCTGTGCCTGTGACTCCACAGAGCTGAGCTTAGCGCCAGCCTGGCTGCAGAGATGGCTTCGGGGAGAGGTGGGCAGTGGGGCAGTGGCGGGGAGGGTTTCCCAGGCAGGCACCCAGCGCTGCCTGTTGCCCGGCTCAGCCAGGACGGGGGACATGAGCATATCCCACATGCCAGATCTGGGGTGGGTGCTTCACGAGGACCCTGAGTGGATCGAATGATGGTGAACCCCATTTCAAAAGTGGGGAAACAGACCCAGAGACGGTGGTGACCTGCCCAGGGCACAGGGTGAGACGTGGAGTCAGGATGTGAACCTGGTGACAAAGTCCCACTCTGCCGGTGCCCACGGGGGACGGCTATGAGGCAGGGGGCAGGGCGGCCAGAGATACCAGGAAATCCTGGACGCCGCAGAGCCCTGCCTGGTTGGGGAGCACCAGAAAATCAAACTCTAGTGCCAGCTAACTCTCCAGCTCCTCCTCGCTGGCCCTCTGTGGGAGTCACAGAGATCTGGAATGCTGGGGCTGCAGCTCACTAGCTATGTGGACTTGAACAAGGGACTCTTATCTCAGCCTTGGTGTCTTCACCTACAAAATGGGTGACAATGGTGCTGATTTCATGGGAGTCCAACAGTGTGCCCACGAAAGAAAGAGCCCAGCACCGAGTGAGCCAGGAGTCAGAAACTCAAAAGCCTACAGAGCCAGGCAGGTGACATCAGGACTGAAATGCATCATTTGCATGTGGGGACAAGAGGCAAGATGGCCTGGTGACAGACATGGCGGCCCAGGGAAGATGATCTGGCTGGTGTAGGCAAAGCTCGGGCAGGGCCCCCCGGCTGGGCGCACCTTGGCATTGAGCATGTCGATGCAGAAGTGGCAGAGGGCCGCCTTGAAGAAGTAGTCCTTGGCGCTGTACTTGAGGAGGGGGCTGTCCATGGCATTGGTCCCCACCTGTGGTCATGTGGGAGCAGCACTGTGAGAGCTCAGGGCAGGCAGCCCGACAGCCAGGGTTACTGCTGGGCACTGGGCAGCCATCTGGGAACTGAGTCCATGTCCCAGGGCAAGGCCCTGTTCACCCGGGACCTCATGGGCAAGGAGCCAGGGACAGCCCAGGGAGGTCAGCAGCTGGTGCCGGAGCGACCAGGACACGATGGGCTGGGGGTAGGGGAGTGGAGGCTGAAGCCAGGTGTCTGTGGGCCTCCGAGGCACCCAACATGGGGGGTAGGAGGCGGCCCCGCCGTCAGGACCTACGGGAGGCTGGCACGGCAGTGGGCAGAGGGGCGGCAGGCTGCGGGAACATGAGAGGCAATGCCCACCCCACTCTCCCCCGGGGCCAGCTGCCTGCCTTTCTTTCAGCCACCACCCGCCCTCCCTGCATGGCAGAGGGGCGCCCACGTGCCACTCCCGCCCTCCCACTGTGCATGAGGGACCCATGGCCGCTTCGGGCCTCCTGACTCCGGTTCTTCAGAGCCTGCCTCACTCTCGGGCCTTCCGGGAAGCCGTGTGAGGGCTGTGGGAAGGGTGGCGACACGGCATGGGGTCGTGGGTGGACAGAGCGTTTAGCCGAGCTGAGGATGAGGTGGGGGCGGGGGGAATGGCACGACGAGAGAAGTGGAGGCAGAGAGGGAGAGATGGGAGCGAGACGGGGGTGGGGAATGGCTCCAGCACGCAGCACCGGCGCCAAGGATAGCACGATGCCCCGGGCAGAGCATGGGACAAGGGCCGCCACGGCCCACCTGCTCGTAGATGTCAATGGCCTTCTGATACTGCTCCAGCTGCGCGGCGTAGCCAGCCACCTTCAGCAGACACTTGTTGGCTGAGCTGTGTAGGGAGGAGGAGTGAGGGTAGGTGGTGGCAGGTCCTGCAGGTCACTCAGGGGCCTAGGGGCAGGCAGGAAGAGGGACTACCTGTTGGACTCCTCGCCTTTGTAGTAGTCTGCAGACTGCTCGTAGTGCGCGATGGCCTGGGGAGACACGGGGAGGGCTGAGCTCGAGGGCTGCGCTGGAGAGGGGAGGCCTCCATCTCCCTCCGCCCTGCCCTGCCCTGCCGGGACATAGCCCGACCCCTCGCCCCAAGCTCAGCCGGTGCCCCGTCCGCCTTTTCCTGGTGCTCAGACGCCAGAGGGTTCCCCCAGGTGGAAGAGGGAGAGAGAAGCCCCGGTCCTGGGCAGTGGCCCAGACAAGGCCCTGACCCGCCACTTACCTTCTCGATGTCCACCAGCTCCGTCTCGTAGATCTCGGCGATGGAGATGTGGTGCTTGGCTGCGATGGTGAATCGGCCCTGGGGGGAAAGGGGAAGGGGCCGCCTGTGACCAGTGGTATCTTCTGTGTCCCGCCCCACCCTCCAGCTCAAACGTGATCATCCTGGCTCCTGCCCCTCCGCCCTAGCTGGGAGAAGGGGGAAGGGAAGGCTCCGGCACTGGAGACCTGGCTGTGAGTGTGGGCTGACCAGGGGACCACGGGCAAATCGTCCCAGGGTCTCTGCCTGTTTCCATCCCACCCGCCAGGGCACAGAACGACGGTGCGAACTCCAGAGAAAATGTGTAGAAATGCTCGGCAGAGGCCCCGGCCCTCAGGGAGCATTTGATGGAGGGTGGAGGGGGGCAGAAGAACCAGCCCTTTTATTCAGAGCGACCTGGTGAAAGGCCTTGTAGCCATGGAGCTGACCCTTCTCACAGGCCAGCACCTGACCTTCAGCCTCCCCTGTGCACGCCCAGAGCTCCCCAAGGAGGCTCTGAGCACCCTTCTACCTGCCTCTGCACCCCCCCCAGGGCCCAGGCACCTGCCCTGCCACTCTGCACAGAGGCCGGTCCAAGGCCACAGCCCTTGCCAAGGGCAGGAGGAAAGGGCAAGGCCCCGGGCTCAGCCAAACCTAGTTTTGGGTGTCAGCAGCTCCTGTTTGTAGTCCTGTGTCCCTGGGCAAGTCCTGTCACTTGCCTAAGCCCCCTTTCCCCAGCTGCCAATGGGGATGACAATAGTGCTGGTGTCACAGGGTTGTTGTGAAACGAGGTAAAACCATGGGGCAGAGTGTCTGGCTCAAAAATTGGAAGCTGCTGTGACTGTCATAATTGAAATGATTACTGCAGCGTGGCCCTGAATACAGGAATAGGGCGGGGCCTCCGCACCTGCCTGGGGGAGGGTCTGATGAGACGAGGGGTGGTGGTATGAGGAGGCAGAGAGTAAAAAGCCAACACAGGAGCCCAGGCCGAGTCTGGGTCCAGCATCCGGCTCCCTGGCCCCAGCCTGGTTGCTGCCCTCTGGGCTGCGTATGTCAACAGAGATGCTCCCTGGGGCGGGGCAGAGGCTAAGAGTGGGACACACACACTCTCTCTGATAACCATCAACTGCTACAAATGAAAACCTTGATGGCCCGTGGGGGGACCAGGATGGAGACAGAGGTGCAGAGAGGGGCTGTCAGCTCCTGTGTTGTGCCGGGAGGTGGTGAGGACCCTCCCACCATCCCTCCCAGCTCCCACTTGCCCCTTCCTGCCTGCTTTTGGCAGCAGAACAAGGAACACTGCTGGGGTGCTGAGGGCGGGGAGGCGACGCGGGGACAGGATGAGCAAGTGAGGCTTACCATGTCTGTGTAGATCTCAATTGCTCTCATCAAACAGTTAATGGCCTCTGGAGAGAGAAAAGGCGAGGTGGGGAGGAGAAATGAGAAAGTGGGCATTTCAGCGGGGCCTGGGAGAAGAGGCAGACGCGGATGCAGGCGCTCCCGGGATCAGCAGGCGCGCGGAGTCGCCAGGGCCACACGCTCTCCAGGGACTGGGGGAGAAGGTGAAGGGGTCCCTGAGCCCCAGGAAACTTGGGCAGATTGATTTACTCTGCAGACTGTGACTTGCTGGGCACGTGCTCCGGGGGAGCTCTTCATCCTTGGGCTGCCGCAAGGCCACCAGCTTCCCAGCAACCCCAGGGACAGGTGGTGATGGCCAGACTCCCATGGGTGTTTGGAGCCAGACCTGCCAGGACCCTGCTCTCAAAGGACAGAGCCGCTGGCAAGAGGCAAGGTTTCAGAGACAGCTAAGCCTGACACCTGAGGCATCCTTGGAGGTGGCAGGGATGCCCAGATTCTACCTGGGCTCTGCCACCGACGCTGCAGGACGCTGAACAGGCTCTGTCCCCCACACCAGTGTGGCCTGGATTTCTGGCACAAGGAGGCTGGATGCTGTGAGCCCCGAGGCTGCTCCATGTGGCTCTCCCCCGCCTGCTCTGTCGCACATGCCCTCTGCTCTCAGCCCCGCTCAACCTGGCCCTGCCACCCACCGGCTCCTGAAACCGCAGGTTTCG
The DNA here is from genome assembly GCF_040939455.1 of Microcebus murinus. Taxonomy (NCBI): domain Eukaryota; kingdom Metazoa; phylum Chordata; class Mammalia; order Primates; family Cheirogaleidae; genus Microcebus; species Microcebus murinus. The sequence continues at coordinate 66,058,319 of NC_134119.1, forward strand.
CCAAAAAACCCTAACACATCAGGATGGCACTGAAGGGAGGAACTGGGCTACCTTTGTTGTACTATCTCTTGCAAGATTTTAAATTTGGGAAAGGCTTTTTTTTGACAAGTTATTTGGAGAGAGAAAAGCGTGAGTGGGAGGCATTTTCTAACAGATAAAAATGAGCTCCAGAGCAGGTATTTTTTTTTTAACTCCATTTTCATGCATTTTGGGAGGAGAGGGGTATTGGAGGGAGGGAGGAAGGAGGAGGGGGAAGGGCGCAGGGCCTGGACAGACCACAGGGTGTGGGCTGAGAGGGGGTACAGGGCATTCCAAGGCGCCTGGGCCTTCCTGGTCAGCCCAGCCTGCTGGGCTGGGACGCGGCCTGTGCTCACCTGGGGAGGGGTGCCAGCGAGAAGCGCAAGGCCGGGTGCCTGCTCTCAAGGGGCTTATGGTCCGGATGGGACACCAAGCTCACTCCCTCAGGAGCCATCTGAACAGAAGCTCTCAGCCTCAGGCCTGTGGCCGGGCTTCCAGGGACTCTACAACCCACCCTCGAAATTTACAAGCAAAAAGTGGATGTCTGTGAGTGCTACTCTGGCGTAGGGGAGTCTGTAGATTTTGTCCCAATTCAGAAAGGCCTCTGGGGACCCAAAAGAGAGTCAGGGGATGTACATCATTCGGCCAAGGTCTGGAGGTTGACAGATGGAAGCCTGAGGCGGCAGGACAAGGGAGAGACGGCAGAAAGGGGGCAGAGGAGGAGGAAGGGGAGAGAACACAACCAACAACCAGTAGCGGGAAACAGTAAGTATTAATGTAACACACATGCACATTTTGTAACAGAGCAGATGCAGAAGCCACAGAGCTGGCCAAGACGCGGTGGGCTGGAGTGAGCCCACCCCACCCGGCTCCAGCGTCCACGGGGAGGCCCGGGGCTGCTCATGGGCTCCCTCTCCTGGCTGGAGCGCCCAGGACACTCAACCCGGCACCCTGCAGACCTGCTCCCAGTGAGATTAGCAGCTGCCACCTGGGGCCTGCGGGCACTGGCTCTGGAGGGCTGTCAACAAGGTGCAGTCCTTGCAGTCGCCACAGGGGAGACAGGCTTACCCCCAGGCAGCGACACAGACTCATGGGGCTAAATTGCCTTCATGCCCGGAAAGCAGCGGGCTGCCACCTGACAAGCAGCCAGCTGGCTCCCGGGTGAGTTTCTAACACATGACCACAGGGCTGATCTCAGCTCACCTGGCCTCGGAAGATGGCCTGTGATCACACCCTGGACAGGCAGAGCAAAACCCAGCTCCCTGTTCTGGCTCTCTGGGAGGCAGCTCACCTCCCCTTCCCCTCTGTCCACCCAGTGAGAGCTGGAAAGGGGTTTGAGAATGATCCAGCTGCAACCCCAACCCGCTGCAGTCGTGCCCACCAGCACTGCTGCCGCCGACTCAGCTGCTGCCTCTCACCAACGCCTTCCTCGATCACATCTAGGGCTCAGCTGTCTCTTCCTTGGTAAAACGGGGCAAATCACAGAATCACACAAGTCGCATGGGTTAAAAGATGCTAGGCGTCTGGTACGCAACAGGGACACAGCAACGGCAGTGGGGGGTGGGGGAACTAGTGGGGGCTGGGCCACTTGCCTGCCCCAGGTACACCTATAACCTGTGCTTCTGGCCCCAGCTAACAGGCCGGCTGCGGAAGAGGCCTCCTTGGCCCAGGTCCAGGCCGAGCAGCCAGAAGTGGTGGGAAATTCTGAGGAACCAATGACAGACATGGGCACCAACCCCCGCCCCACCACGCCGCCCAGTGCCACCAACGGGCAGGCCATGCTCTGCACAGGGAGAGGGCAGTGATGGGAGCCAAGGCAGGCCTCAGACGCACACCTGCTCCTGCTCGAGGGAGGACCCTCCAGGGGAGACTCCTATAGGAAGTGCTGACCGAGGACAGAGACCTTCCAAGCCGCCACCGAGACCAGAGACAAAGAACACCCCACGGGGCTGGCCGCCTGTGTGGGGCAACGTGGCAGGGTTCCAAATCGGGCCTCCAGCTCTGTCTCACAAGGCACTTGGTCAAGGGGTGGAGGCTGTGGGGAGCACAGGCCACGCAGGGACACCTGGGCTGATGGAAGTTAAGGGCTGCCCTTAACAGATGTTCCTCACGTGCCAGGTGCTAGGCTGGACGTGAGCATTATCTCAAAGTATGATTTCTGTTTTAACAGACGAGGAATAGAGTCACACAGGGGACGCAGTCGTCCCAGACTTCTGAGAGCACGAATTTCCTGCGAGGCTGAGCCACACGGAGCTGCCTCCCACTGCCTTCTCCATGAGGCCTGACCGGGCCCAGACACAAAGCGGGTTTTGTGTCTACCCCCTGGCTGAGAGCTGTGACTGGGCGAGCACCTAGAGGCTGGGACACAGTACGCTGTGCTAACGCCCCTGATCAGCACCAAGTCCCCAGGGCTTGTCCAGATGAGCCTCTTCGCACGACTCCCCCCTCCGTCCCCTCAAAGTCTCCCCCAGCCCAATCCACCCGACTCCCTGCCTCAGCTCCTAGGCGGCCAACTGAAGCCACCCTGAGCCAAGTTGTCGCTTATGGTGAAGTGGCAGCTTCACTGCATTTTCCCGTTACGACTCCTCAGCTACCCTCTGGGGTTCCAAAGGCCAGGGATGGGCCAGACCTAGACCCCAGGCCCACACCCTGCAGAGTCTTGCTGTAGAAGAGCTAGATCAAAACCCAGGGGAAAGACGTCGCAGTGCCAGGGCGGGCCTGTCTGTGGGAAGCACATGAGGCTGCTGAAAGAGCAAATGGCACTGTGCACATGTCCCCACGCTGGCACTCAGTGGTGCCCCAGAAACAAGTCCTCCCAGTCATTCCGGATGGAGCAGCAGCTGAACACTGCAGACGCTAAGGCGGTGGCGTCTCCAGGCCACCGGTCCCCCAGGCAGCAGCAGGGAAGGGCTTGGGCGGGGCGGGGGAAGGGCTCTGCGGAGGGTGCAGAGACTACCCAGGATGATTCAAGCTTAAAGCAAACCCAGGGTTGACCTAGGTCATCGTCACATCACCCACATGGCCTCCTGTGGCCCAGCGCTACCTGCCAGGCTTGCTCAACGACCCGCCCTCTGGTTCTTGTCAGGCCTGAGCCCCAGCACGTGACAACTGAGGCCAACAGCTGTGAGACCCAGGTGGAGGGGAACAACTGGTCAGTCTGGGGAAAAGCTTCTGGTCTACACAGAGATCAAAACCGTAACCGGCAACTGTCCACCACCATGATGACAGGGTATGCCGGCAATTCCCAAATGCACTGACCCTTGGAGAAACAGCCTAGCAGCATTGCAAACTGTCCCCTCTTGCGGGGGACAGGCCTTTATTGCAAGATTCCATATCTCTAAAAAAGAATATTCATGTATTTCTCATTCCCTTGAGGAGAGTGACAGTAAATGGTCAATTTTTACAGAATATCTTTCTTTGGTAAAATTGTAAGTTAGCAACCTGTGTCTGGCACCAAGATTCAAAAACTAAATTAAAATTCCCGCCCCATGAAATCCCAAAGTATGATCCTCGTGGGGCTGCTTCTACTTCGGGATGAGCCCAGTGGGACAGAAACTGTTTTCTCACCATGAGTCAGTCCCAAACTGGGCTTCTGTCCCTAACACGCTCTCGTTTTAAGTAACTTGTTCTCTGGCAACGATATCTCAGGCTCTGTTCTCTCTAATTTTTCCCCAGGGTGTAGGGAAGCCAGGTTAGGATAATTTCCGCTCCTTTTTCGGCAGCGACTCCTACCTGGCTGGTCTTAGAACTCCCCTACTCCCTTCTGCGCGTTAATTCTGACAACAGAACAGATTTTCCTCTCTCCTTGGCAGGCAGTGGGTCTGAAATGCAACTCCCACTCCCAAATGCTCCCAGGCTCCGGGAGGGGAGGGATCAGCTGCACATACACAGCGCAGGGGGGAGGCGGAGACGGAGCAGGTGTGAACGCCAACCGGAAGGAAGGGAGCCAATTCTGAAGTCACCACTTGCTTTGCCTCGGGCGCTTCCCTCCCGGCCTATCACATGTCGGCCACTGGAAAAATCCAGAGCTGCGGGGAAACCTGACCACTCCTGGGCAAAGGGCTCAGATGGTGCTCTGGGCAGCCAGCCCTGTGGCCCACAGAGGCCCTCACCTTGGGGGTCGGCTTTCTTGAATGCGTTGCCGGCGTCCACGAAGGAGGTGGCCGCGTCATGCTTGTTCTGGAGCTGCAGGTGCAGCTGGGCTGCCTGGCAGAAGGCATTTCCAGCAGCTGGAACAGAAAACAAGAGTGACCTCGGCCTCAGTGGGGCTCCACACTTGATAACGCCACAGCCACACTTCCCTGGGTAGTGGGTTGGGCTCTCAAGAACACAGAAAAGGCCACAAGAGAGGACGAGAGTGGCCTGAGCGAGCCCAGGTTGAAGCCTGGCGAGGCCTGGACCTCAGGTTTCCTGACCCCGGGACTGAGGCTCCTGGTGGTCCGCCTGGAGGCCTCTGAGGTTGGCAGAAAGCTGACTCAGGGGGAAGATCTGAGTCCCAGGTGTATGGAAAGACAGCCAGGGTGAGCCCAGCTAAAATCTCATGTCCCTAACCCCAGCCTGTGCCAGTATCTCCAGGGCCACCACTTGTAAAGATCCAAGAAGGCAGACGGAGCAGAGAGCTGCCAAGGATATAAACACAAGGTGAGGAGGCACCTACTGGCCTCAGCAGTCCTCCCCCTGGGACTCTCGAACCACAGGGTTCAGAACCATCACTAGAAGGCAGAGTGGAGGCCAAATCACGGGGTAGGCTCAGGGAAGAGATTTTTTTATTTTTTTTTTTGAGACAGAGTCTCACTTTGTTGTCCAGGCTAGAGTGAGTGCCGTGGCGTCAGCCTAGCTCACAGCAACCTCAAACTCCTGGGCTCAAGTGATCCTCCTGCCTCAGCCTCCCGAGTAGCTGGGACTACAGGCATGCGCCACCATGCCCGGCTAATTTTTTCCATATGTATTAGTTGGCCAATTAATTTCTTTCTATTTATAGTAGAGACGGGGTCTCGCTCTTGCTCAGGCTGGTTTCGAACTCCTGACCTCGAGCAATCCTTCTACCTCGGCCTCCCAGAGTGCTAGGATTACAGGCTTGAGCCACCGTGCCCGGCCGCAACTGAGATTAAATCACGTAACGTTTTCCCATTTACTCCCCCTTTCCAAGTCTTATTTCTTTCGCTCACAACTCCCAAAAGCTCTTCCTGTCTAATTCCGACTCCTCCGTCTCTGGCCACGCTCTATGCCCTCACGCAGAGTCATGGCACGCTCTGTGCTGACTATGAGGCACACGAGAGTGGCAGGGCACGACACAGGGTCTTCCCCTGCCAGGAGCTTCACATCCAGAAAAGAAAATAGGATGTGGACACCAAGAACCAGTGCATGGGGACAAATGCCCATGGACGCAGGGCAGTGGAGATCACGCTTTGAAGCCCAGTCTGTCCTGTACTCTCATCTGCCCGCGGTCACCTTCCATGGGTCCCACACCATTCCTTCCACACGCCTTCTAACCTGACTTTTGAGAGGCAATAGCGTCTCTCCTTCTCATGTGGAGCTCCAACCACCACCTCTAGCTCAGTTCTGAGGCTCCTTCCCTTCATCCTCCTCCGTTATTCGATCACAGAATTCCTAGGCAGGAAAGAGGACCTCAGGGCCTGGCTTCTATCCTCTTAACTTTTGAGTAGCAGGACAGAGCCTTCCAGGATTTCACTATATGACTTATTACTTTTTAGAGACAGGGTCTCGCTCTGTCACCCAGGCTGGAGTGCAGGGTCACAATCACAGCTCACAGCAACCTCAAACTCCTGGGCTCAAGTGATCCTCCTGCCTCAGCCTCCCGAGTAGCTGGGACTACAGGCAGGTACCACCATGCCTAGCTAATTTTTAAATTTTTAGTAGAGACAGGGTCTTGTTATGTTGCCCCAGCTGGCCTCAAATTCCCGGCCTCAAGTGATCCTCCTGCCTCAGCATCCCAAAGTGCTAGGATTATAGGCGTGATTCCCCCGCACCTGCCCTCTTCATTATTATTTTAAAGAGGACCAAATTTGAGTGTAAAATTTCAAGAAAATGGGAAGATATTAGGGGAAAGGCCTTATGATATCAGGCCTAAGACTTTTATTGGAATAGTTGATGGGGAGGTCAACAAATTTTAGTGAAAAAGCAACATCTATGTGACTAAAAAATAAGCATTTATTTTGTAAAGGAATTTTCTTAGTTTGGGAGCATAAATAAACACATAGCATTTGGCTTTGTGCATGGTGTATTTTGTAAAATTTCAGGAAAAACTCTTCCAATTTTTGGGAAACTGACATTATCAGAAAATGATCGTAACTGATTTTATCCTGCACTTCTGTACCCCGCTCTGTGGTCTGGGTCCCATCCCTGGGTTTCAACTCTGCATGGGTCAGAAAGTTCTTCCCTGGCTCCAATACTGTGTCTCCTGCTTGATTTCCTTGATCCAATCCTGTTGACACCAAAGCCATGTTATGAAATCAGCCCCAAATGGGCTCAACGCAATGGCTTTTTGACCTCTCCCTGGGCCTGCAAGCCGCCCCTAACAGATCCCCTGCCTCCCTGGCCTCAAGTAGCCCCTCCCCACGTTCTCTCCTCGGTTAAGCGCTCTTGCCTTGTCAGGCAGGGTAAACGCTCAGGCTCCGAAATCAGAGCCCTGCTCTTTGAATCCCTGCACTAGTCATGGCACCTTGGGCAAGGAGCTGAACCAAGCCTCAGTTTCTGAGTCTGTAAAACAGGGATAGTAAGGGACTGATCCTCATAGGGTTGCTATGATGATTCAATAAATGATGCACGCATGGCACTTCGTACTCAATAAGCTGTGATTAATAGCTGTGGGTAATATGATTAGCTGTGATTAATGTCACTGGCACCACTCAAACACCCCCCTGCCCAGAATTCAGATTGTGAAAGAAGCACCAGGGAACAGTTTCTAGGAAACCTGAAATTCTGAATTTATAGATAAATATCTCAAAGAGCTCATCAATCCATGTGGATCTATCTGGATGCAATAATCGATTTACCCCTATCCTTTCCACCTTTTCTCCTAGACCCTGTGACCCAAGGTATAAAGTCACAAAAGGACTAGCTGGCAGGCCAGTTTCTGAAGCCAGAGATGGTATAAAAACAAATAGGGCCTGCAAGGCCAACCACTCAGCCGGGCCTTCAGGACCGGAAGCCGAGGGAAAAGAGGAGAAAGAGTCATGGAGGACTCCTAGCAGAGATCACTCACCACTCCAGTTTTTGGCCATTTTGAACATGTTTGCTGCTCTGGCATAGATTTCACATGCTTCCTCGATTTTGGATGAGCCTCTGGGGAAAAAAGGAAAGGGACAAAGATAAGGAGACCATCTAGTTTGTTATCAAAGAGAAAGCACGCACTCTGGCCCTGTGCCAGCAGGGCTGTGCCCCTACCCTCACCCTTACCCTCCACCCACCCCCACTGATTTCCGGTGAAGCCAGCTTCCTCCTGGGCCTCTGAGTCTGTAGCCCCCACCTCCCATACTTAGGCATATTCAATTTAGGCAGACTAGATTGCCCTGGGTACTCCCTTGGCAGAGGGGGCGGGACTTCCTGATCTCCCCACCAGCCCTGCCTCTGACAGCCTCTTCTACTTCCTGGTACCACCGGGTCCCAGGCACTCTCCACATCCCGTTCCCTCCGGAGACCACAACGCACTCCGGGGGCTCAGCCTAGTTTTAGACATCTTGTTCCTTCCCCAATGCCTTAATCCTGTGCTTTGCACACGGCAATCAATAAAGACCTCAAAACCTTAAGAGTACGTCATTACAAATTCAGGACTAGACAGATATACCATGACACAGCCATATAAAGAAACATTAAAGATGTATATATAAAATGTTCCCATTTGTGTTTAAAAAAAGAGTGAGAAGAATAGCAACATACATGTTTATATAAACAGAGAATATTTCTGGGCAAATACATAAAAACCTAGTACAGCATTTTCCTCTAAGGTATAATCTATAGAAAAAGAATGAAGGCCAAGTGTAGGAGGCAGACTTATTCACTGCTCATCCCTCATTTGTACAGTCTGAATATTTTTACCACCTGCACGTTCTATCTATTCAAGGATACATATATACATATATATATTTATTTTATATTAGGATTTATATTTGGCCCCGTGGTCTAGCAATGAGTTACATTTCTAGCAATTTATCCTAAGAAACTGATCAGAAAAGTAACAAGGATATTCAGCACAGATGAATTAATTAATTAATTAGAGACAGGGGCTCGCTATGTTGCCCGGGCAGGACTCAAACTCCCGGGCTAATGCAATCCTCCTGTCTCAGCCTCTCAGGCAGCAGGAACTACAGGTGAGCCCAGGAGCACAGCATTATTTAAAACAGCAAAACCACCCTCAAAAAACTTACTGTGCAATAAACAGTAAGGGCCTGGGAGATATAGAGAAGTTTAAAAAAATAAAGAGCATCCTATTTGGGCAGCTTTATTCTGGCTTCTCAACCTCCTCCTGACTCGGGAAACCCTTCATTAGTCACTCAAACCCATATATCCCCACTGCATCCTTTTGTCCTTCCATAGCTGGTAAGGTCTGTGGTCTCTGTTATTGTTCAAACTCCTATCACCCATAACTGGTAGAATAAAGTCTACATTCTCAGGAGTTCCACCAGGTAGACTTCAGATTCTCTCTTCACTGAAATGACCAGTGTTTAGTTTAATTTTTGTTTTTTAAGAATATCAAACCAGAGCCCCACAGCCACACTACTTCTGGAAGATTCCACTCAGCAGATCTGGGTAGCACCTGGAATTGAGACTTTTAATACTTAGGGACCCAGGTGACTCAGATGATCAGGTGAGTTTGGGAAGGAAAAACTGACTGAGACTGACACATGGAAAGCAGCCCCCAGTGACCTGTCCCAGGTCTGGCAATGTCAGTAGGCGAATACCCCAGGGAGGGCAGGCTGGCTGGGACTGGAGTCGCGGCCTCCTGAATCCCAAATTGCACCAGGTGAGGTTCTTCTTTAGATGAACAGTCAACCTCTGCTATCTGGGGTCATGCAGATGCTAACTGGCTCAACGCACACTGGGCCTGGGGCCCAGTTTGGAGTGAATTCTTTAGAACCGATCCCTGGCCATGAGAAGCAAGGGACTTTCACAAGCTTTCGGCAGAGGAGAATTCAGAAGGGTCCCTTGGGGCCTGGCTGCAAAAAAACCTCAGGAGGACCTTCTCTGGAATGTTCTTTCTCTCTCTCTCTCTTTTTTTTTTGAGACAGAGTCTCACTCTGTTGCCCCAGCTAGTGGCATCAGCCTAGCTCACAGCAACCTCAAACTCCTGGGGCTCAAGCAATCCTTCTGCCTCAGCCTCCCGAGTAGCTGGGACTACAGGCATCCACCACCATGCTCAGCTAATTTTTTCTATATATTTTTATTTGGCCAATTAATTTCTTTCTATTTTTAGTAGAGACGGGGTCTCGCTCTTGCTCAGGCTGGTTTTGAACTCCTGACCTTGAGCAATTCGCCCGCCTCGGCCTCCCAGAGTGCTAGGATTACAGGCGTGAGTCACCACGCCCGGCCCTGGAATGTTCTCTTAAAGGGACATGTTCAGAGAGACCTTAATCACAAGTGTGCCCACCCCACAGATGCCCCAGCACATGCTTCTCTTCTTGTGAGTACAACTAAGTCCTACCCAGCTCCAGACAAACTCCGGGAAAGCCCACCTTCCTGGATGACCAGAAACAGCCCATCTTGCTGAGAGAGGCTCAAAGCGGGTGATTGACAATGAGCGAAGTCAGCCCCAGCTGGGTTTGTTTTGGCTCAATGGGACAGAGTGTGGACACAGAACACAGAGACTATTAGCTGCCCAGGCTGAAATTCTATGATCCGAGGCTAAGCTGGGCCAACCCTGCACTGGGTCAGTGATTCTAACCATGGGGTGGAAATGCCAGAGGGATTACCGCCGGCTCAGGCCCCCAGGGCCTGCCTCCTCCTTCCCCTGTGTGCTCCGGTCCTGGCCACTGCCATGGCTGGGGGATGACAGGGGATGTCTGGATGCCCATCCTCTTCTAGAGATGGGAGTGAAGTCCCCAAAGGGGGGAAGTGACTTGTCTAAGTTTCACTGGCAGATCCTGAAGAAGCCATTCACATAGACATTTATTTACCTGGGGAACAAATACCTGAGCATTTATTATGTGCCAGACACTGGAGGTAATCGCAGTAAAGAAAGTAGAAGGCCTGGCCCTCTGTAAACAGGGAACCAACAGGACAATTTCAAAGTGATTAGGTAGTACTGGGGTGGGGGGACTTCTTGGGGCAGGTCAGGGAAAGCTGCTTTTGAGGATGGTATCCTCAATGATGACTGAGGAGAAAAGAAGGAAGAACATTCTAGGCGGCAGTCACAGCATGTGCAAAGGCTCCGAGACAGAAACAAGCTTGGCGAAGTCAAGGAGAAGCGGGCCAGGAGAGCTACAGAGCAGGCAGCGCCAGGAAACAAGCCTGGAGACGCAGGCAGAGGACACCCCTCGCTGCAGGCCAGGACGAGGCTATTCCAGCACGCTAGGAGGGTTTCTGGCAGAGAAAGAGTGACTGGAAGGAAGAAGTCCCCAGCTCCCTGTGCTACCAAGCTGTCCCTCCACATGGTCAGTCCGCATGGTTCACTGCAGGATTTCTCTTCCAGGCCAGGGGGGCGCATGACACCCAGCCAGGACGGCCTCCTCTCTAAAACTGCATACTCCCCACAGGGAGGAAACCAGGCCTTGTCCCTCTGCCACCTGCACAAGATCTAGAAGGCCCCTTCTCCTGAAAGGCCTGGGTGGCAGCGTATGTGACAGCTGACTGTCCCTCCCCCACTGACCTCCCCCAAGCTGCTCCACTCTTCCCATCCCACAGCTCTGAGCCGCACAGGGAATACAGGGAACTGGTTTCGGCCAGCCTGGCGCAGGGCTGTCTATAATTACCCACTCGGCTTTGCTCTCTCCCCCTCCCAAGGCGGAGGAAGCAGTCTCAGGTCTCCCAAGCACAGCCACCAACCTCCAGCGACTGCCATATGGAAGGGTGTGCACTGCCAGGAATGCACAGACGCCTGGTGGGACCCAGGCCAGGGGGTTCTGCAGGGCAGAGTCTCAGCCTTCCTCCCTTTTTCCTCCATCCCCTGGGTGCTTCCTGGCGGCCAGCAACATGCCAGCCGTCTACTGGCCACCTGCAGTTCCCTAAGGACATGAAAAGGCAGGGTGGATGGAGTAACTCCCCCATTTTAAGTCCCGGACTCACTCTATCCCTCCTGTCCCTCTGCAGGAGCCATTGCCACTGCCCCATGGTCCCCTCGTAAGACTTAAGGCCACTAGCCTGAGTCTCTAGTCAGTATCCTCAGCAGGGATTAAAGGACCCAAAGGCCTGGCAAATGCCGCTGCCTTCTCTACGTCTTCATCACGGACAACACTAAGTGCTTACTGCCCACCAGACAACTCTGACAGTTCCTTAAAACCACCCTTTGGGTGGCTCCCCTGCTTTACAGAGGAGGAGGGTGGGGTTCAGAGAGGGCGAGGAACTTGCCCAAGCTTACACTGCCCGGAAGCAACAAGGCCGGGGAGAGAGGGCTGGGGCCCTGGGGATCCAATCCCGCCCTCGCCTCTCACCTAGTGATGAGGAAGGCCTCTTTCCCCGGCAGGAGTGCTCTGGAAAGCACGGAGGGCAGACAAGGTCCCCCCTGCCTGCTCTTGCCCCTCCTCCAGATTAAACGAGTCTACGAGTCTACGCTGCTCCGGTTTCCCTAATCTTGGACAAGCAGACTCTGCTCTCTACTGGAGCCGCACTGAGCTTCCTTCAGGCAAGGGGGTGGTTCATTAAGCCAGCACCTACTGAGCCAACCCCACAAGCAGAAAGAAAGTTGGAAAAAGTAAAGGCTGCTGGGGGCATTGGTGGTGTGAGGTCCACCCCAGCACGGGGAGCAGGAGGCCACCAGCCTTGCTACTCCGCTCACTGCACCGGGCTATCAGAGCCTCGGGACCCCGAAGGCATCTCCACCTGCAAGAGCCTCCCTCCGCTCCGCTCCGCTCGCCTGGCCTGACGGGGCGGGGCAGGGCAGGGCCGGGCGCCCTGCGCCTTAGCACCCCCATGCAGTGCTCCTACGGCCTCACTTGAGGCCGTCACAGAACACTCTTGAGATCGTCACAGAACACTCTCCTGAGACACCTGTCCGGGCAAGAGCTAGAAAGAATGACTTTGGAATGGAGGGACCTGGGCTGAAATATGTTTCGGGCACTTTACCAAGTGTGTGACCTCGGGCTGCAAATCCCTGAGCTTGTTTCTTTATCTGTAAAATAGAGACAGTGACCCTGACCCCGGAGGCGTCTTCATGAGGACGGGAGATGACATACACGCAATGCTTTGCACAGAGCGCAGCACGGAACGGGTGCTCCAATGGCTGCTATTATACGAAGGAGGAGAAATATACGCAAAGGGGTGCCAGCCCCACCTAGGAATGGGAATTCTAGAGTCTCTCGTGGTGGTAAGAAAAGTCGCTGACGGTAGTCAGACAGGCCTGGTTCTGATGCCAGCTCATCGCTTGCCAGCCTTGGTTTCCTCATCGGTAACCGGGGATAAGGCTCCAGGCCTTCCTCGCAGGGTTGCTGGAAGCATGAGCCATCTCACAGGCAGTGCCCGGCAGAGTGCCTGGCAGAGTGCCTGTCGTGTCACAGGTGCTCAGTAAACGGGAATGTCACTGTCATCAAGCCCCGCAGAGAGAGCAGATTCCAGAAATGCTTGCCTACTTCATCGGAGCATGCGTCTCATCTCCTCTCCCTCCAGACTAGCTACTCCTCCTTCAGTCTCACAGAGGCCTGGGTCTCTCACCACCCCACCCCTTTCCCCATGAAGCTGATAGTACTTTGGGGACCATCGTCCTTCTAGAAGATACGCTCAGAGGCAGGGACCTCGAGGGCCACACAGCCTGGCAGGTACTCCATTACTCCGATGTCCCCCTGCATCCCAATAGATTACACTTCATCAAGCCCAAGGGTGAATGTGTTTCCTTTTCTTAAAAGATGTTCTCAAAGACCCCAGGCAGGCCGTGCCCAGGGACGCCCTCCCTGATCTTGGCAGCAATTCTTTCCTTACAAAAGCTGGCCCTTTGGGGCTCCTGGGGCTGCTGGTGCCTACGGGCAGTTCAAATAGGAACTGATCTGTCCGCATTTGATCACAGGAACACGCTGTTTGTACACAGAACACCCTGCCACCTCTATTTCTTCAGTGACTCCAGCTCCACTTCCAATGACAAAACCTAGTAATAATGATGACAGTGAGAACTTAATAAGCATTACCAGGACCAGGCACTGTGCTCTCACCGCTTTCCACGCATCATGTCATTTACTCCTTAGAACCACCCTAGGAAGCAGGGATTACTGTGATTTTCATTTCACAGATGAAGAAACTCCCTATACACATTGGTATCCAAGAGGAAAGAGGCTTTTATTTTGGATTTTAGGGGAAGAGGAAGTGGCAGAGAGATGTTAAGGATGAGGAAAAGCCCCAGGGAACAAAACCGCCACTGAGAGCAGGTACAATCCCAAAGGGGCACAGCAGGAAGTCTGTGGACCGTCAGGAGGCAGAGGAGGAGGAAGGAGGAGCAAATGTGCCTAGAGTCACCCCTCTCCTTTTTCTGTGGCTCATGGTGCTTTACTTAGGAAACCTCTACCTTTCTGCTTGCAGAGCAGAAGTCTGTGCTGCTCCCTACCCCCACCCCCGAGGGAGGGTACAGAAATGGCTTTGAGCTTCTACTAACTGGCTGGCGCTGCCACCCTCACTGGTTGCTGGTATGCAAAGCCCCCTAGCGTCTGGCAGCCCAGAACTAATGAAGCGCAAAGGCAGCAGTTTGAGCACCAAAGCAGGCACGGGGCAGGCCGGGTGACACAAACATCCACATCCTAGGTGAGGGCCATCTTACTGGACCCTTGGACAGGCACAGAGACCCCTCGATTTGGGAAAAGTTATCAACACTGAGGTTCCCAAAGGGGGAGACACAAGCACCAGGGCAAGCTGGGCCCCTTTTCCAGTCCCCGGAAGCCACGGAAGCCCTGAGGAAAGGGAGGTTATGAAATGTTGTTGAACACAAGCAAACTCAGATCCGGAGGGGAGGTGCCGGGAGTGGTTCCGCCCATAAAGCAGATCATCCTGAGCCGAACTCTGGCTGCACTCCCGGCTCCCAGGCACGTAAGTTCCAGTCATGCCCGCTTCCCACTGTCCCTGCCCTCTGCCCTCTGCCCCGTCTTCCTCACCCCCCTGTTACACCACCTCAACTCCTCTTGGAGTTGAAAAGAAGTGGGATAAACTCTGGCTCTTTCTCTCAAATATATGAAGAAAACTGCTGTGGGGAGGAAGGGGCACTCAGAGCGTGGCAGCTCCCCCAGCGCACGTCCTTTGCTAACATCCTTCTTAAATGCAGCACCCAGAAATGGGCATCAGCCTCAGGGTGAAACTGGTAGCACAGCACAGTGGCCAAGTGAGAGAGCTTTGGAATCAGATAGGCCTGGTATAAGCCGCCTCTCCAACTTACTGCGGGACTGGGTAAACAAGCCAACTTCTCTAAACCCTCATTTTTATCTACCTTCACAGGGATTTGGTGAGGACTAAATGAGAGAACACAGGTTACCTGCCTGGCTCAGGCCTGACTCAGAGTCAGAGTGAGGACTTAGTAAACATCTGCTAGTACCATTGTCACCGCAACAGCCTCCTGCTGTCCCCGCTCTCCCCCACACCAGCTGCTGCAGTCCTTTCTAAAAGGCCAATGGGAAGGCTCTAGGACTAGTCCCCCCTCCTCCTCTCCCCTGGAAAAATCCTCAGTGCTCTCTAGCCCCTCCTCAAGCCCCACCCCTGCTCACATGGCCTCATCCTTGTCCAGCCTGACTTCCCCCTTCTGACCCTTCTAACTTTACAATCTAACATGGAACTCCCCGTGTTAAACCACAAAGCATGCTTCGCTCTCCGGGTCTTTGTTCAAGTTGTCCTCTGCCTAGAGTGCTGCTCCCCACCAGACAGCACCCCCAGAACTCCTGTTCATCCTGCCAGATAGAGGCCTCTCCCCCAGGAAGCCATCCTTGGTCCCTCTGGATCTCGGTTCTCCTGTCATTCAGGCAGAACTTCCCCTCATGCCAGACATTTGTTCACACTATCCCTGTTGCCGAGAACACCCTGCAGGCCCTGGCTCCCTGAGCAAGTCCTGGGGTTCCTTGGGGCCCAGCTCATTCCTCACCAAGAGCCCCACCTCCAGCTCACACCACTTCCTCCCAGCTCAGGAACTTCACATGAATGACATAACCTAGCCCTTCCTTACATTTGACAATTTTACTCTTATAGTGTTTGGCAGCCGTTAACCTTGCCTTTTCAACCAGGTAGCAAGCATCTCAGGGCTGACCTAGCTGCTCCCTCCAGTCCAGCACTAGTATACTAATCCCTGGGCCAAAGGGACCAGACACCTAGGACCACCCAGGAAAACTATATTACCAAAATCTGAGCTTTGGTGCCACCCTCAAAACACTGCACTTGAACTTCTCCCCTTGTGAAAGAAGAAACACATCCCTCCTCTCCACTCTCAGCCTCTAAAACAAAACAGTCCTCATCTAATCAATACTATCTATCAGGGCCGGGCGTTTTTCCTCATCAGATAATTCTTAGTCATATTTTGAAAGTTCTTTGGCTAAACATCATCCAACCCCAAACAAGGGGCAGCTCCATCCACCCAGTGACTCCTCTCCTGGAAAGATCCCCTTCCCCCTTCATAACCTCTGCCAGGCTCCTAACACAATCCTTTCCAATCCCAGGCTCTCCTTCCTGGCCTTCTGGCAGATTCTACATACCACCACCTTCCCCAGTCTCTGCCTCTCTCTGGTTCCCAGACTGTGCCCCTCCCCCACAGTTCTTCCTCCCTACAAACCCACCAGTCCTTTCCTGGTCCTCTCAATCTTGAGAGCCACCCCTTCACCTTTCAGGTCCCTCCCCCAGCACCACACTCCTCCCCTGCTCCCTTCTACTTCCTCTGCTCAGAGCCTCAAGTCCTTTCCCCCAACCCTACTAAGTCCCCACGGCCCAGAACCCTGTCCCCATTTCCCTCCAGCTCAGGCTCCCACCCTGATCCCCATCAGCCCGCTACAAGCACCCACAGCCAACACTTTCGGACTTTAACCACGTGCCAGGCTCAATTCTACGCACTTCATGCGCATTCTTATTTGATACTCCTAGCAAACTTCTGATGTAGACTTCACTGGCGATCTCCTTTAACAGGGAAGCTAAACAACTCACTGAAGGTCATAAAGTGGCAGAGCCTCATTTCAAACCTGGGCTTTTGAGCCTCCTAAACCACTAAGATTCCTCAAAAGATGGTCAGCTTTTATGCGCTGACGTGGATTTTATGAGAAATGTCTGGTGCATCGCAGGTGTTAGTTGTGGCTGCCAACCCTGTTCAGGCGCTCTTCTCAGCATGACAGTCATCCCCTTGAGACACCCAGGCATTACCCAGGGATCACACATCAGGCCTTTGACCCCGTTTTTGGTCCTCTCAGCTCCCTCATCTCTCCCATTCATCCCACTATCTTCTTGGCCAGGCCAGCGCTGTTCTAAGACCCCAAGCATTAGTCTCCAACCTCTCAGCCCAGGCCTCCTCTGGTTTAATGCCATCTCCCAGATCCTCCATTCAGGGCGCTACTAACCAGTCACACTCACCCTAGGCGCCCTCGCACACCTCTAACGTGGGCTCATCACTTCCAGGATCACTGGAGCCCTAAGCCCCTGGGCCTGGTGTCAGACTCCTTCAGCCTCACCCCCACTACCCAGGGCCCACGCAAATCCACTGTCCTTGGTCTTGAAAAAGTCAGTCCCTCGGGTAGATGTCCTTAGCCCCAGGCCCTACCACACCATCCAAGAGCCTTCCTATAGATTCCCCTATAGCTCCAAATGGCTTCTGGTTGCTCTCCCAGGTTCCCTAAGGCCAGCCCCCTTCAAGGCTTCAGACTATATGCCCTCGGGCCAGGTTCTCCTCTGGCCTGCTGGCCCGTCTTCAGCCTGGGTTCCCTTCCTCGCCTCAAGATGGTGTCGCGTCGCCTCGGCCCGTGTGTCCTCAGCCCAAGTCCCTCCCGCCGTCCCAGACCGTCTCTCCTCAAACTATGTTGCCAAGGCCCATGCTCCTTGGCCTCTCAGCCTGTCCCTTTAGATGCCTTACACCATGTCATCTCGTTCTGGAATCCTGTCCCGTCTCCTAGGCCCAGGCCCTACGTGCCTAGCCCAACACCCCGGGCCATGACTCCTTCGTCCTCTCAGCCTAGGTCCCGGCCGTCCTCTAGGCCCTGCTCTTACCCAAAGAGGCCGGAGAAGAAGGACTGTGAGTTCTTCACTTTGCGCTCCGCCTCGGCCAACAGCGCCATCGCCTCCGCCTCCTTCCCGGAATTGTCCATGGCGGCCGCAAAGGTACTCAGCAAACCGCCCGACCCGGGCCCTGGAAGGACTCAGCCGCGGCCGGGCCGCGGTACACAGGTCGGGAGAGCTCAGCGGGATGTGTTGACGTCGCACCGGCGCCCGTCGCCTGCTGCCCGGCAACACGTGACTCGTACTGGCCAATCACGGCCTCGTAGCGCGGCGCGCGCCCCGCCGGCCACGCCCCCACCGGCCGCCGCACGCCGCCGCGTGACTCACGACTCCCAATCGGCTTCCCGAGATCCCAACGCATGCGCACACGCTCGCGAACGGCACCGCGCTCTCTTCCTGGTGCTCGGTACGACACCTCCCACGTGACTGCATAAGGCACTGGTAGTTCGCGTCGCCAAGGACCCGCCCCCAGATGCTGTCGCTAGATCCTCCTCCGCCAATCAGCAGCAGCCCTCGGCTGGGGTCCGCGCCCCTCTGCCGAACTCGGGCATTAGTCAGCTGACAGGTGACCCACACATGACAGCTCGGGGTCCCCGCCTGCGTTTGACAGTTCTCTTAGCCCCGCCTCCGCGCCGGATCTCGCGTCGCCCTTCACTGGGAAAGGCCTATGTGGCGGAAGGGAAACCGGTCCGCTTTCTCTTGCGCCCTCTGCCGACCAAAGCTGGAACTGGTTTGGGGAGACCGTTGAAGCACTTCAAAGACTGGAAACAAAAGTTAAAAGTTAGAGGTTCTCTAACTTTGGTTTCCCGAAAAATAGCTGGAGAGAGCGTGTTAAAGATTCACATTGGAATACATCTAGGGCCCAGATATTGGTTTCTAATGCCATTCTACAATAAAAGGAGTCGGGATTCCTTGGAGAAATGTCTGGTTCTAGGACTGGGTGGGAAGTTATACACAAGATGAGCCTTCAGCATCTTTGTAGTGCCAGAGAGGAAGGATTAGGCACACACACACGTGCAGGCTCACACAAAACGATGGGGATTTGGATGTCAAAGGGACACGGGAGCCAGCTGAAGGAGCTCCCAATGGCCAAAGCTGGAACGATTTCAGTAATAAAATAGTATTGAATTATAACCCAGAATAAAAAATATCGATGAGCTTATGAGCATATAAATGAACAAATATATATTTAGAAAATAAATGAGGGAAGATAGACAAATAATTTGTGCAGAAGAATTCCAAATAATTTATCTAGATACTCTGCCCTCAAGAAGATGGACGATAACTCTCCACTCCTTAAGTGCGGACTGTGCGTTGTCATTTCCTTCCAAAGAGTACAGTACGAGAAAAGGGACTAAGTTTACAGAGGAGAAACCTGACCCCATTGTCAGTCAGGTGACTGAGGTTAATAGCAACAGTGATAAGCCATGTGATTAATAACATGTGATTAAAATGGCTCTTGACCTCTGTGGTCTTCCTATCAGTCTAATCATGAAAAAACATTAGATAAGTTCTGTTTGAGGCACAAAATACCTGACCAGTACTCCTCAAAACCATTAAGTCATCAAAACAAGGAAAGTCGGAGAAACTGTCACAGCTAACAGGAGCCTAAGGAGACATGACTACTAAATATAACGTGTCCTGGGTGGGATCCCAGAACATTAGGTTAAAAAATAAGGAACCCTAAATAATATATGGACTTCAGTTATTAATTTTGTAGCATATTGGTTCATTAATTGTAACCATACTAATATAAAATGTTAATAAGGGAGACTGGGTGTAGGGTGTATGGGGATTTTTTGTACTATCTTTGCAATTTTTCTGTAAATCTAAAACTATCCTAAAAGGCTTAAGTAAAATCGGGTTCCAAGGCCTTATCCCCAATGATTACAATTCTGAAAAAGTCTATGGCCAAGCACAGGAATCTGCATTTTTTAACAGAACCCTATATAATTAGGGGGCAGATAATTCATGGGCTACCATTTGAGAAAACACTATTATTTGGGGTTAGGGGTTGGCTGACTGGGGTAAGGTATAAGAAAACTTCGACCAACTCTTTTGTTTTCTTTCTTTTTTTTTTTTTTTTTTTTTTGAGACAGTCTCGCTTTGTTGTCCAGGCTACAGTGAGTACCATGGCGTCAGCCTAGCTCACAGCAACCTCAAACTCCTGGGCTCAAGCGATCCTCCTGCCTCAGCCTCCTGAGTAGCTGGGACTACAGGCATGCGCCACCATGCCCGGCTAATTTTATATATATATATCAGTTGGCCAATTAATTTTTTTCTATTTATAGTAGAGACGGGGTCTCGCTCTTGCTCAGGCTGGTTTTGAACTCCTGACCTTGAGCAATCCGCCCACCTCGGCCTCCCAGAGAGCTAGGATTACAGGCGTGAGCCAAGACCAACTCTTTTTGTACATGAAATAGACTTTCCTGGACCACCCACTTGTGGCTGCCACTGTGTCCTTGACCACAGATCGGGTGGGGGCGAGTCTGGATTACCACAGGCAGTTTCGGTTCTGTCTGTCAAAGTGCTTCCGTTTAAACTGTTACATTTTAGGGTAATTTGTTATGCAGCAATAGATAACTAGTGTATCCCTCAATCCTTTGAGCCATAGTCTTTCATTTCCAAAGTCACCAGATTTATTTAGCGTGGGACAATATTAGCAATAGCATGCATGCTCATTAATAGTAGCTGTTCTGTTCTTATACTCCACATTCTGCCGAGTACTTAATTTATATTGTCTCATTTAACAGATACATGGCAGGGAGTGGGGAGAGGCATTTTTCATCCCATTCTACAGACCGAGAAATCTGAGGCTCAAAAAAGGAAAATAACTTGCCGTAGGTTACAATGAAGGAAGAGGAGCCAGGATGGAAGTTCAGGTTCAACTGATGCCTGAGCCCTCTCCCTTAACCAGTTCCCAAACCGCTCTAAACTCAATGTCACCTCTGCCCCTCCTCCCTCCCAAGCTTTCAGACTTAGCTGATAAGTGACCTCTCTGTGAAACCTTCTGATGCTACCATCTGCCGTGCTCCCCCTTCCTGTCCCTCAGAACGCACTAAGGGAATCACAGATGCAATCACACCACGATGCAACTGACCCTCTAAGTCCCTCTTCCCCATGTGAGTTAATGGCATCAACTCAGCTGCTCAGGCCCCAAACCTACCAGGCCAGCCCTGAGCTACCCTTTCCCTTATCGCCTCCCCTGTGACCCGTCAACAAGTCTGTGGACTCTTCTCTAAAATGCACCCCAGATCCCAGTGTTCCTGTCCCTCTCCACTGCTACCCCAACCTCGGCCACCATCATCTCACCTTGGAGCCTTCCATCCACTGCCCAGCTTCCAATCTTGCCCCCTACAATCTCCATGTGGCAGGGAGTTTCTTAAAGAGGCACACAGATTGTCATTTCCCTCCTTAACACTCTCTGATACTTTCCCGAGGCGGCGTTTGTGCTTTTGCCATGCAACCCCCTGGGATCCAGATCTTGGCCTCCCCTGGCTGCCCACTAACACTGTCTGCCACACCCTGGTCACTCCCTGGGACTTGGCCCCATCTTATTCTCATCATGTCACTTTGCAGTGGACACAAAAGTCTGCCTACTCAGTAGCCATTTGTGCTTCCTCTTCTTTCCTGGAATAATAGAATTCCAGTTTTTTCTGGGTGACAACAAACTTAAGGGAACACATTGGTTTTCCCCAGTCCTGAGATAAATCTTGAGTAGTCCAGGATAACTGTTGCCAGGGATCAGTTTAAAAACAAGCACAGGCTACCGTCCTGGCTGATGAGCCCTACGCCATGGTCTGCTGGGGGCTGTGACACTATCCTCTTAAAAGAGACACAAGGAAGGGAGGGCCATGTTCTCTTCCCTACTCCGTCTGCAGGTTTGGATATTGGAGAGGTTATTTTTGCCTCTGCTGCAAGCCTTCATACTGATGCTAGCTGCCACCAGGGGTCTTGATTTTAATGCTGGGCCACTGGAACCACAAAGCACCCTGTTAAACCTACCCTGACTGTGCTTAAGGGACATTTGCTAAATGCATGTACAGGTTACTATGCCCACCTTCTCCACGAGGACCCAGCTCGCCAGGGTGGGGACAGGCTTGTTCACCGCCTGGCCCTAGCAAGTGGCTGGGGCTCAAAAGCCTTTGGCTGGATCAAGAAGCAGGGAAGTCAGAAGACAGCTGCTCAAGAATCCAATTTAATAAGATTTACAAGTAGACACGTACAAAAAACACACCTAACAATGTACAAGTCACTGCACGACGAGGGACTGAATCCAGAATGCAGAAAGACCGACCCCTGTCCCGGGGAGGGGGCCCCAACATGTTGGAGATCTCGAGGTGTTTTCCCACTGATTCTCTACATCTTGGCCTTATCTAACAAATGTAACCAAACCCCACAACCGAGGCTAAGATTTAAGAGCTACCCAGACCTAACTGTTTCCCTCCCGAGCCTCCCTGCTCTAGAAGTGGAATTGAAAGACAGGGAGAGACTATTAACCTAACAAAATGGAACCTCGGGCACCACCCGAAGGGCTTTCAGACTCGCCTGATGACTCTGCCTCTCCTGCCCGTCTGTGGCCAGAGTCCCGCCGCGTCTGCTCGCCAGGCTGGCCAGTGGGGGACAGGGAGGGTGGGGGAGGCAGAGCGGTGCCCCAAACCCCCTGGAGAGGCCGAGGGAGGAGTGACAGGGCTGGAGGCCCCATCCAGATTTGCTGCCTGCTGGAGTCACCACTGCAGGGGCCCGATGTCTGCCCCTAGCTCCTCCTCCTCCTCCTCCTCCTCCTTCAGCTGGAAGGGCTTCGCCGGCCACTTCACCCTGACGATGGGCTCCACGTGGTCCTGCAGGCGGTGCCGCTTCATGTGGGCATTTCGACTCTTGATCTTGTCGAACACCCTGAGGAGCCAGAAGACACGGGGTCAGAGCAGGGGGGAGGAGGGGCGCCCCAGGAAGGGGTCTTGGGGCTGAGGCTGGGGCGAGGGAAGAGCCGCATACCTCTCACACTCTCTGCATGGAAAAACGCCCTGACTCTCCACGCTGCCTGGCGGCTCGGGTGTCCGCTTGGGACCCGCATTTGGGCTGGAGTTGAGGATGGACTCCCTCCTGTAATTCTTGGTCTTTATCTTCAACTCGGGAGTGGGACGGTGGCTGGGTCTCTCCCGAGGGCTGTAAGTGACCTGCAGACGGTGCAACAGCAATGGAAGGGTGTTAGCCTTCCCCATCCTCAGGGAGACAGAGATCCAAGGGCACCGTGTCTTCTATAGGGAAACCTTCCCCGTAGGAGCCCCCCACCCTCTGACCCAGCCCTCCGACGCAGATGGGCAGTGGGTGTCCAGATCAGATAGAAACCCCAGACACACCCCCGATCCTCTACCTTCTCTTCCGTCCTTTCCACCTCATCTGGCTCTCTCTTGACCCTCTTTTCTAGCCCTGGGGCTCGGCTGCAGTCAAACTTGATCATCTTCTTCCAGATGTAATAATACTCAACACACTGGGCTACCGTCTTTGTCTGGATCTAGTGCAAGAGAACAGACGCAGGCTGTGGGCAGCACGCAGGCCGGGCGAGTGTGACCCTCCCACTGGGCCAGCTGCCACTTTTGGAAAGCCCTTCCCATATGCCTCTTCCTTTGGCTGGGCATGCCCCTTCACCACGAAGTCCTTCCAGGGATGAGGAGTTCAAAGTGAAGCCATGCAGTAGCCACCAGCATCTAAGTCTGGTGCTCGCTGAGCAGTAATCCCAGCCCAGGAATTCTTCCCTATAGGAAGACGTGCTGGAAAACACACACACACACACACACACACACACACACACACACACACACACGAGGATGCTCCCTGCGACGTCAGCTAATAGCCGTGTGTTTATCAGCTGGGACTGATTAAACCCGAATGCCCTCATGCATTCGGCAGATAGCACCCAGCCCTACCACCACGCAGAGCCTCTAGAGTCCTGACGGGAAAAGTGGCCCACTCCAGACAAGAGGGAGGTTTGGAGTACACAGTCTGAACCTGAGGCATCATTCGCTCGCACCACTAAGAAGGGATCTCATTTAAAAACAACTTCCGGCCGGGTGCGGTGGCTCACGCCTGTAATCCTAGCTCTCTGGGAGGCCGAGGCGGGCGGATTGCTCAAGGTCAGGAGTTCAAAACCAGCCTGAGCAACAGTGAGACCCCGTCTCTACTATAAATAGAAAGAAATTAATTGGCCAACTAATATATACAAAAAATTAGCCGGGCATGGTGGCGAATGCCTGTAGTCCCAGCTACTTGGGAGGCTGAGGCAGGAGGATTGCTTGAGTCAGGAGTTTGAGGTTGCTGTGAGCTAGGCTGACACCACGGCACTCACTCTAGCCTGGGCAACAAAGCGAGACTCTGTCTCAAAAAAAAAAAAAACAACTTCCATAAAAACAAAATGGAAAAGTTTAATTACTCTAGAAAGAAAATTTCCCAGGAAATTAAGTTGGCTATGGATCTCTCTCCAGAAAATATGTTCTTTGCACAAAGTTTTCTCAGTTTTGTGTATAATTCACACACTAGGAGTCAAAACAGCACAGCCTAGGCGGGGGCCTGGTGGCTCACACCTGTAATCCTAGCACTTTGGGAGGCCGAGGTGGGAGGACTGCTTGAGGCCAGGAGTTCAAGAGCAGCCTGAGCAAGAGTGAGACCTTGTCTCTACTAAAAGTAGAAAATTAGCCGGGCATGGTGGTGTGCACCTGTAGTCCCAGCTACTAGAGAGGCTGAGGCAGGAGGATCACTTGAGCCCATGAGTAGGAGGTTGCAGTGAGCTATGACAACGCCACGGCACTCTAGCCCTGGCAACAGAGTGAGATGCTGTCTGAAAAAACCCAAAAACTTGTACAGAGAGACAAATGCCTCTGAGTGCTTGGACAAATAGTTAAAAGAGGTCACTGATCAGAAGCAGGACTGTGGGCAAGGGTGCTGAAGACTTTGTTCTGAGCAGGGAGTGCATTTCTGCACTGTTTGTAGCTGCTCACAAGCACGGCCTTTTGACATTATAAACTGCTTATAGTGTGAGTGGAGTGTCACCACAGGCAGGCGAGGGGTGAGGCCCTTGCACCCCCAGTGGCCCTTCAGCTCTACTTGTCCCAGCTTTGTGAGGGGAGGTCACTGCACCAGGCCTCGTTCACCTTACCGTCTTGTGTATCAAGAAAAAGTCCTTCTTGTGGGCACAGAACGCCTTCTTAAAGAGCCTCTTCTCCAGGGGAGTCCAGATGTCTGAACCTGTTGAAGAACAAGCCAATATACTGTTGTCACTCTCAATAAAAAAACAAAAAGCAAAAAAGCAAAAAGAACAGGCCAATAGCGGGAAGGACACTTCTCCTTCTGGGACCACAGCCACGGCTGAAGTGCAGACCACCCTCCCTTTTAAAGTTGCCATTACTGAGCACCAATTATGATGTATCAATTTCATACAATCCTCAAAAACCCCTGGAGGGGAGAGACCATTATCCTCACTTTACAGATGTGACCACTGAGGCTTCGATCGCTTGTTAAGGGCAGGTGGGGGCCCCAGGCAGCCTGCCCCCAGGGCTGGTTGGCTCAACAGTGAAGCTCAGCCCACCTTCCCCTCTCCCTGGCCAGGAGTATCCTCTCTTGGCTGGGCCGAGCCCATAAGGAAACCACTGGAAAAGGGCGAAAGCGGATCCCACTAGCAGCAAGTAGTGCCTACTAAGTCACCCCAGGGAGGACAGGCCTTTCTAGAAAGGCAGGCAAAGGCTCTGACTGGTTCACGGGTCTCAAGCCCAAACCACCCGCAGCCTTCCTCCCATCACCTGTGTAGCGATAGTCGGCGAGCGGGTGAGTGCGCGGCTTCTGGGGTCCTTTGAGGAGGAGAGTCTCCAGGGCAACCTGGAACAGGAAGGGGTGCGGGCTACTCGCGCAGGCTGGGATGGGGAGGGTGGAGGGCCACCTTCAGTCTTCCATTCATTTCAAAAACGCTTACAGCTGTCCCTAAAGTCACCCCTCTCCCAGGGCTGTTCAAAGTAGCCCTGGACCAGCCACCAGCCTGCGAACTGCTTGTAGGCACATCGGCTATGTCCCTAAGCAAACCACTGAATGCAGCGGATGGCATTTTTTCCAGAGAAGGACTGTCTCAGTGCAGGGAGCTGCGTGGATTTATTTCGGCACAAGCTCCTTCGTCTGTTCCGGGGAACGCTAGCCTTGCCTGCCGCCCCATTTATTTTCTCCATGGCCGTGATCATGAGCTGTGAATCCCCAAACAGAAGGCTCATCACGTACACCGGGACCCCCATGAGCAGGGAGGTTCTCTCGGCCCTCCCCCAGGCCGCGGTCCTTGCCCTCCTCACCTGAACGTCGCCCCGGGCCTCGTGCAGGCAGTGCAGCGCCAGCTCCAGGTTGGTGCCCCCGCCCGGCATCACGCTCGAGCACGCCACGTTGCAGAGCTCGGTCACTGCGTGTCAGGAAGAGACACAAGGGAGTCAGCAGGTGCCGAGGAGGAAGCCTTCCCAGACAGCGCGAGGGGGCTCCTCCTCATTCACTCCTCGTCTCGACAGAGGGCAGGCTGGGAAAGGGAAGGGCGAGGAGGGCGAGCAGAAACCCGCCCTGGCACCTGCTCTGGACAGCCTCACCGGCCACGGCGAGAGCAGGGCTGGCTGGGAGCTGCACTTCTCGGCGGCGGCCAGCTCCCCACCCCCGCCCAGGGACAGGTGAGAACCGGGAGGAGAAACTCCTTGGAGATGGAGGGGGAAGAAGGGACCCTAGGAATTTGACTCCAAAGCCTCAGCCACCTCTGTCCTGTGTCTCCGGGTTGGTCATCACATCTCCCCACGGCTTCCAGACCAGAGAGGCGACATGCTCATCGATGCCGGCCAGCGATCTCTCCTGCAGCTCCGGGATCTCGGCCTGAAACCGGCTTCCTATGTTGATGTGTCTGAAATAAGGCCACACACACAGACGTGGGCGACACACGTGTGACTGAGATGGGAAATGAGACAGGGATGCCCTGTGGGAATCCTCTGCCGCCTCCGGGGGGAGCTGGGGACCCGCCACCCCAGCAGGCACACACGGGCATTTCAGCAGCCTCTCCAGGGACGCCTCCTCCCTTCCTGTTTTCCGTCAGTGCCACATTTCTGGCCTTGGGTGCTTCTCTTGGGGTTGAGGCAGGGGAGGTGCATGCCAACACCTGGCATGCTTCTGTGTCCACACCACAGCCAGCCAGCCTGTCCCCCAGGTGCCCCCGAGTCCTGCCCTGTGTCATCAGCAGTTCTACCTGGAACCCCAATTGCCTGACCGTGTATGTGTGAACAGAGTGAATAGTGGGGGGTCATCCCACATCTATCCAGAGAAACCCACTGCTTCTCTCCTAAGGAGCCTCTGCAGCTAACCCGGCCGCCCCGTGAAGACACAGCCCTTGGGGAGAACTGACGCCGGAGCCCCCAGGGGGAGAAGCAGCACCCTCCTTTGTGGGGACTCAGGGTCTAAGTCTGCTCTGACTTACGGTTCAATGCTGATCTTGGTGTCGTCTTTCACCACGCAGATGCCAAAAGAGCCATCCACTTGATCTAGAAAACACACAGGGAAAAGCATCAAGAAAACAGACTGACTGCAGCATTGGTGGTATAGTGGTTAGCATAGCTGCCTTCCAAGAAAACAGACTGAAGTGACCCACAGGGCCCCCTCTGCCTGCCTTTGTGGACACAGTAGGACACGGGCTCTTTAAGGTCCCATGGGAGGGGAGAGGACTTTCCAAAAGGTAAATGGAGAAACTCAGCAAACAAGAAATTAACTGATGGAAAGTGTACGGATATATAAAAAGAAGAAGCTCAAGTCTCTGGGAATTGTCCTACGGGCATACAGCATTTGGAGAAATATTCATTCAAGAAAATCAACTAAATAGCGGTAACAACAACAAAACTCTGTGGCATCTGAACCATAACTGGTGTCCTTACTCCAGCTCCCAGCTCTGGACAATGGCAGCTCTACCCCAAGGGCTCTCCTCCAGGTAGGTGTAGCCCAGATGGGGGTTGCCTCTCCCCTCAGCTCCCAAGCATAAGGAGTTGAAGGAAGGTATAATAGTAATTTCTCATCACAGAGAAATGTCATTAAGAGATAGAAATTACATAAAAAAAAATTCTGGGGTTAAAAAATAAAATAATAAAAATGGGGCTCAAAAGGTTTGAGTCGGCAGAAGAAAATACTCAGTGAACTTAAAGATAGATCAGTAGAGATTATGGAATCCGAAGAACAGAAAAAGAATTAAGAAAAACGAAGAGAGCTTCAGAAATGTGGGACACCATGAAGTGTGACAACTACTTATAATGGGAGTGCCAGAAGAAGAGGATAAAGGGACAAAAAAAATTTAAAGAAATCATAGCCAAAAACCTCCCAATTTGATGACAGTATCAAAGAAGCTCTATGAACTCCAAGTAGGATATACATAAAAAGCTCTACATCCAGGCAAAATATTGAAAGACAAAGATAATGATAAAATCTCAAAAGCAAAATGAGGAGAAAACACTCATCACATACAAGGGAACCCCAATAAGACTAATAGCTGACTTCTCATCAGAGACAATGATAGTCAAAAGGCAGTGAGATGACATATTCAAAGTGCTAAAAAGTTTTTTCAAAAATTTCCAACCAAGAATCTTGTATCCAGCAAATTAATTTTTTAAAATGAAGGCAAAACAAAAAAATTCCCAGGCAACCCCCGGCTCTTCTGTCCTATCTCTGCCAGCCTCTCACCTGGAGTAGCCAGTATTGGACTCTGGCCAAGCACTTCCGCATTCTCATCCACATGGAAATGAGCCAGTCTTTTTGCAAGGCCAGTAGACCAAGAGCGTATTTTCCCTCTGTTGCAAATAGCTCTTCTGTGTTTTTGTTTTAAAGGTGGGTGGAGGGATGGTGGGGAATTTTTTTTTTTTTTTTTTTTTGAGATAGCATCTCACTCTGTAGCCCAGACTAGAGACTACAATGCAGTGGCATCACCATAGCTCACTACAACCTCAAATTCCTGGGCTCAAAGCTATCCTCCTGCCTCAGCCTCCTTAGTAGCTGGGACTATGGGCATGCGTTAGCATGCCCAGCTAATTTCGCTATTTTTGTAGAGAAGGGGTCCTGCTCTTGCTCAGGCTGGTCTCGAACTCCTGGCCTCAAGCAGTCCTCCTGCCTCAGTCTCCCAGAGTACTGAGATTACAGGTGTGAGACACCTGACCCAGCCAAGCATGTGTCCTTCTGACTGACACAGCATTTTATTAAAAATAAGCACCCTGTTAACTAAATCCCTTTAACAGCTACAAAAGCTTTACTTCTGTACTGATCAAGTTACTGTAAATGCTTGGGTTTATTTCTGAGAACTGAATGGCTAGGATTTAGAACATAGCAATGGGGCTGATCTGTTGGAGTAATGTAAATTTTAATGATAAATAAACATGCAAACCTTTAAAAAAAAAAACCTAGGTTAAAAAGATTGGCAAAAATGTGTTGTTAGCAAACCTGCCTTATAAGAAATATTATCAATGGAATATTATTCACTCATAGAGAAAGAAATAAAACACTAATGCATACTGCAAAATGGAAGAAACTTGGAGATATAGCACTGAGTAAAAGAAGCCTAATACAAAGAACCACATTTTATATGATTCCACCTATGAAATGTCCAGAATAGCCAAATCTATAGAGACAAAAATTAGATTAGTGATTGCCTAGTGCTGGGCAGGGAAGGCAGGAAAGAAGTGACTGCTCATAAGAATGCCATTTCTTTACAGGATGATGACAATGTCCAAAAACTAACTGTGATGACACATTGCACAGTTCTCTACATAAACTGAAACCCACTAAATTATATACTTTAAAGGAACTAATTGTATGGTATGTGAATTATATCTCATTAGATCTATTATTTTAAAAAATACTAAAGACAGTTCTTCAGGCTAAAAACAAGTGACATCAGAGAGTAACCTGAATCCACACAAAAAAATAAGAGTCCTGGCAAAGGTAATTATGTAGGTAATTACAAAAGAGAGTATAATTGTACATGTCTTCTCTTTTCATAATTAACTTAAAGAGCAACTGCATAAAACAGTATGTGTCGTGGGTCTGTAACATATAGAAATGTAATTACGTGACAATAACAACACAAAGGAACAACGCTGTACTGGAGTAAAGAAGTAACATCTGAGTGTAACTCAAATCCACAGGAATAAATGAAGAGATCTAGAAATAGTAAATAAGAAGGTGAATATAGGGCCGGGCGCGGTGGCTCACGCCTGTAATCCTAGCTCTCTGGGAGGCCGAGGCGGGCGGATTGCTCGAGGTCAGGAGTTCGAAACCAGCCTGAGCAAGAGTGAGACCCCCATTTCTACTAAAAAATTAGAAAGAAATGAATTGGCCAACTAAAAATATATGGAAAAAATTAGCCGGGCATGGTGGCGCTGCCTGTAGTCCCAGCTACTCGGGAGGCTGAGGCAGGAGGATCGCTTGAGCCCAGGAGTTTGAGGTTGCTGTGAGCTAGGCTGATGCCACGGCACTCTAGCCCGGGCAACAAAGTGAGACTCTGTCTCAAAAAAAAAAGAGAGAAAGAAATAAAAGAAATTAAAATATTACACTAGAAAATATTCACTAAATGCAAAAGAAAATACGAAAGGAGGAACAGAAGGGAAAAGAGATGCTAAAAAACTACAAAAGATTATTGAAAAGAAATTAAACAAGGTCTAAATAAATGGAAAGATGTCCCAAGTTCATGGATGGAATGGCGTACAGTTGTTAGAATGGCAACACTCCCCTAATTGATCTACAGATTCAATACAATAGCTATCAAAATCCTTAGTGATCTTAAAATTGCACGGAAATGCAAGGGACTCCGAACAGCTAAAATAATCTTGAAAAACAAGAACAAAGATGGAGAACTCACACTTCCCTATTTCAAAACGTACCACAAAGCTACAATAATGGAAACAGTATAATACTGGCATAAGGGTAAACACACAGATCAGTGGAATAGAATTGAAAGTCCGGAAATACACCCATACGTTTAGCGTCAAACTGATTTTCAACAAGGGCGGTGAGACAATTCAACAGGAACAGTGCTTTCAAAATATGGTGCTGGAACAACTGGATATCCACATGCAAAAGAATGAATTTGGACCCTACCTCACACAATATACCAAAGTTATCTTAAAATTGATTAAAGACCTAAATATAAGAGTCAAAATTATAAAACTCTTACAAGAGAACACAGGAGTGACTCTTAATGACCTTGGGTCAGGCAAACCCTTACATATATCACCAAGAGCACAAGTGAAAAGAGAAAAAATAATTGGACTTCATCAAAATTAAAAACTTTTCGCCTGTAATCCTAGCACTCTGGGAGGCTGAGGCGGGCGGATTGCTCGAGGTCAGGAGTTCGAAACCAGCCTGAGCAAGAGCGAGACCCCGTCTCTACTATAAATAGAAAGAAATTAATTGGCCAACTAATATATATATAAAATTAGCCGGGCATGGTGGCGCATGCCTGTAGTCCCAGCTACTCGGGAGGCTGAGGCAGGAGGATCGCTTGAGCCCAGGAGGTTGAGGTTGCTGTGAGCTAGGCTGACGCCACGGCACTCACTCTAGCCTGGGCAACAAAGCGAGACTCTGTCTCAAAAAAAAAAAAAAAAAATTAAAAACTTTTGTCTTTCAAACAATTCCATAAAGAAAATGAAATGAAAGCCCATCTGTTTGAAATTGTGTATCTCACGAGGACCTTGCAACCAGAATATATAAGAAATTCCTAAAACTCAACAAGAAAAAGAGAGTAAACTCAACTAAAAAATGGGCAAAGGATCTGAATAGATATTTCTTCTCTGAAGAAATACAAATGGCCAAGAGACACATAGAGAATGTGCAACATCGTTAGCCATCAGGGAAACTGAGAGGAAAAAAACTCAAACTTTTTTCCTCTGCTTTCACACCACAATCAACACAGAACACTTCCGTGACCAAATATGTGGGTTTTTTCCCCCAGCACATCAAGCAAGCAATCGATTCTGCAGCAGACACCGGCTAGGTATCCTCTAATTCAGTTCTGGCACCATCTGCCCGGATGGAGGTGGGGTCAGATCCCACAGCTGGGGTGCTCAGTCCCCACGCCTGCAGGGTCCCCACCTCCCATGCTGCTCACAAGCCCCAAGTTAGGTTGCCTGTGCTTCTGACCATAAACGAGGGCCCCCACCCCTCTTCACGTTCAATTAATTGGCTAGAGCAGCTCACAGAACTTAAGGAAACAACTACTTACGCTTAACGGGTTTATTATAAAGGATGTCATAAAGAAAGAAGAGGTACCTAGGGCAAGGCATGTGGCGAGCCACGCTCCAGGAACCTCCAGGAGTTCAGCTATCTGGAAGCTCTCCAAGCCCCGCCCTTCTGGGTTCTTAATGAAGGCTCATTATGTAGGCACGATTGACTAGATCATTGGCCACTGGTAATGAAGTTAACCGGCCATCCCCTTCCCAGAGGTTGTGGGGTAGAGCTGAAAGTCTCAACCCTCTCATCCCACCTGGGTCTCCCCAGTAACTAGTCCCCAGCCTGAAGCTACCTAAGGGATCCACCATTAGTAATCATTAGCATACAAAAGACATCCCTTTGGCCATTCTAAGCATTTTAGGAGTTGTATGCCAGGAAATAAGTCAAAGACCAAATATTCCTAGCACTCTGGGAGGCTGAGGTGGGAGGATTGCTCAAGGTCAGGAATTCAAAACCAGCCTGAGCAAGAGCAAGACCCCCGTCTCTACTATAAATAGAAAGAAATTAATTGGCCAACTAAAATATATATAGGAAAAAAAAGATTAGCCGGGCATGGTGGTGCATGCCTGTAGTCCCAGCTACTTGGGAGGCTGAGGCAGGAGGATTGGTTGAGCCCAGGAGATTGAGGTTGCTGTGAGCTAGGCTGATGCCATGGCACTCACTCTAGCCTGGGCAACAAAGTGAGACTCTGTTTCAAAAAAAAAAAAAAACCAAATATTTATTTTACTGTATCACAGAGACACAAATCAAAACTGTAATTAATGAAGACACGGAGCATCTAGAAAAAAAAAAAAAACTGTAATTAGGGGAGGGGGGGAAATGGGCATTTATTGAAACCTTAAAATCTGTACCCCCATAATATACCAAAATAAAAAAAAATAATTAAAAAAAAAACTGTAATTAGATACTACTTTCTATCTACTGGGATTGTTATAATAAAAAGACACACAACAGTAAGTGTTGGCAAGGATATGGAGAAATTAGAATCTCATATACTGCTGGTGGGAATTGAAAATGGCACAGCCATTCTGGAAAACAGTCTGGCAGATCCTAAAACAGTTAAATATGGAGTTACCATATGACCGAGCATTTCGCTCTTAGGTATCTACCCAAGAGAAATGAGAATATACTTCCACACAAACACTTGCACATGAATCTTCACAGCAGCATTATTCGTGACAGCCAAAAGTGGGAGCAACCACAGTGTCCGTCAGCTGATGACCAGATAAAAGAAAGTGTGACCTATCCGTACAGTGGCGTCTCATTCAGCCCTCAGAGGGAACGCAGCACTGGTACGTGCCACAGCGTGGATGAACCCTGAAAACGTGACACTAAGTGAAATAAGCTAGACGCGAAAGGTCACATACTGTATGATCCCACTTACAAGCAAAGTGCAGAACAGGCGAATCCACAGAGACAGAAAGCAGATGAGGGGTGCCTGGGGTTGAGGGGGGACAGGGCCTGTGGGGCTGTGAGAGGGGTGTCACTTCCAATGAGTACAGGCTGCTTCTGGGGAGGATGAAAATGCTCTACAATTCGATTGTATGATGGGTGCACAACCTTGTGAATATCCTAAAAAATACTGCGTACTCCAAATGGGTGATCTGTATAGCAGCTGAACTATAGCTCAACAAAGCTGTAAGAAAATGACACAAACAGGCAGGCAACAGAGTGGTCAGGCTAGATGGCCTCCATGTTTTCTTTCTGGCCGTAAAATCCTAAGCACTTAGGAGGCTGCTGGTCTCAGATTGGTCCTGGGTGCTTCTGAACAGCAAGGGGACCCTGGGACCAGGCACACCCAGCGGCAGGAGACAGCTGCTGGGCCAAATGGCATTGGGGAGGGTGGCTGTGTCCACGGCCTCACTCACCAAGCATGGAGCTGATGAGCTGGTCGGGGCCGGCCTGGGCCGAGGTGGAACAGAGAGTGTTGAAGTACAGCCCCGAGCCCTCGCGGATGGGGCTGAGCATGGGTGGCGGCGTGTAGGGGGAGCACTGGAAGAGGCCCTTCAGGAGGCAGTCCACCAGGAACACTGGAGACCGCAGGCAGCTCTGGTGGCATCG
This sequence comes from Microcebus murinus, assembly GCF_040939455.1. Lineage (NCBI taxonomy): Eukaryota > Metazoa > Chordata > Mammalia > Primates > Cheirogaleidae > Microcebus > Microcebus murinus. The sequence continues at coordinate 66,091,982 of NC_134119.1, forward strand.
TCCCGGGCCCAGCTCCCCACAGGTGGACGGTGGGGGCGGCATGAACAGCGCCTTGGGCTGGGGGCGCTTCTTGCGCTTTCTGTGCTGGCTGCTCTCCTTGCTGTCTCTCTCCTCCCCGTCTCTCTCCTGTCCCTGGGGAAGAGAGTTCAGAGCCGCAGATGTTCACCGGAGGCCACCTACCGCACCCCTCAGTCTGCAGGATGACAGGAGAGTGGGAAAGGGACTGGCCATGGAGACAGAGGGCCACACCCACGGCCCTCAGCAGGGGCCACCAGGCCGGGGCAGCCTGAGAGACTAGGCCCGGCATGTTCTGAGGCTGCAGCCTTCTCATGCACCCTTCCCCCAGGAGAGCCCCTGGCTCAGAGGATTCTGGAAACGTGTGAGGACAGCTTCAATCGTTAAGAAGAGTGGGTGCTCACAGAGATAGAGGATGACTGTGACAAAACAAAAACTTATTCCACTCAGATGAAAACAGCCCCCAAGAGACCAAAAATGGGATCCAGTCACTGACTCAGGGGACCTTGTGGTCCAAACACCCTGTCCCTGAGTCCAGCATGAGCTTCTCCAGGTGGGGCGTCCAGTACAGGCTGAACAGACAAGCTTCTCCCCTCCTCTCTTCCAGCCTCACCCTCTAGCCCCTAGCTCCCACACCCCCTCCTCCAGGAAGCCCTCCCTGACTTCTTCAGGCTGGGTCAGGAGCCCCCTCAGAACTTCCCAGCTCCCTCTCCTTCCCCCAGCCCTGTCCACCCAGGTCATCACTGTCTGGGGACAGGTCTGTCTCCTCCAATGGACTGGGAGCCCTGGGAGGCAGGGCTTGACTGTCAGAGTCACTGCCGTGTGCCCAGCACCACCCAGCACAGGCCCTGGCTCAGCAAGCGCTGAATGACCGCATGAACGTGCAACCGTGTTCTGGAGCCAGGGTTTCCTGTGCTGTTGGGGTTGGGCTTTCTAGTGGCAGTGAGAAGGCAGAAAGGCAAGCACCCACCCTGGCCGTGCTCCCTGCGTGTCGGTTCGCTGGAGCCACAGGGACCGACACAGGGATCACCAAAGGGGCTGCGGCCGTGATGTCCATGGGCTTCTTGGTTCCTGGGGGACTCTGTCCATCCCCTTCTGTCCTCAGCCCCTGTCTCGGTGGCTTGCAAAACTCCGTGCCAAACCCCTAAACACGGAGAACAGACGGCTCTTTAAGAGAAATGGTTGGGGGAAAGAGGAGGTGCACCAGAAGACAGTGGTGACCGTGAGGACAGCTGTCGCAAACTTCCTGGCAGTGAGGCTGGGGGTGAGGACAGAGCTGCAAAGCCACGGCTGCCCCGGGAGAGCGGCAGAGCCCTGGCTCCGGGCCCCTGTCCAGGATGACGTCTCCCTCCTGAGATAAGCGACACCCAGTCGTCTACTCCCCGCAGGCGGGACCCTGAAACCTCGGAAGCTACTGCTCATGCCCCTTCACCTGCGGCTCCTGCTTCCCTCGAGGCGACGGCCACTGGTCGCTGTGAAAACACATGTGGCTGCTCAGCCCTTTCTCGGTGTAAAACATCTGGCTGCAATTCTTGCAGACGTAAGTGCTCCTTGGCTCTGTCCGGTCTGTGGGGCCCCCGTTTTGCTGGTTACTGCGGGTAGACATGGCAGGAGGCAAGAATGGGAGATTGGGACTCTGTCCCTGGTCACTGATTTGTTTTTGTTTTTGTTTTTCTCTTTTTTGTTTTCAACTCCAATCCCCCGTCGACCCTTGACAAACCCTATAAAATGGAGGCTCTACTCTAATTCTTCGTGGGCTGACGCATCCCCCCTCGGTTGAGGACTCCCAGCTCACTCACCTAGGGCCAGCAGGTGAAAGCCACAGAGGACCCCCAGGCAGGGCAGAAGGGGCTTCTTAACTTACCATCCACCTGCCGTGTTCTCTTCCTTCATCGGATGGGGGAGCCTGTAGATGTTTCCACCCTGAAGATGAAAATACATCTGAGCCAACACATCAGAAATGACAAGGGATGGGAGAGCTAAAGCTACAAGACTCTCAGAAGAGGGCTGGGCGCGGTGGCTCACGCTTGTAATCCTAGCACTCTGGGAGGCTGAGGTGGGAAGATCACTCAAGATCAGGAGTTCGAAACCAGCCTGAGCAAGAGCGAGACCCCATCTCTACTATAAATAGAAAGAAATTAATTGGCCAACTAATCATATTAGAAAAAATTAGCCGGGCATGGTGGCGCATGCCTGTAGTCCCAGCTACTCGGAAGGCTGAGGCAGGAAGATTGCTTGAGCCCAGGAGTTTGAGGTTGCTGTGAGCTAGGCTGATGCCATGGCACTCACTCTAGCCTGGGCAACAAAGTGAGACTCTGTCTCAAAAACAAAGAAAACACTGGAGTAAATCTTCAAGATCTTGGATTAGGCAATAGTTTCATAGATGTGACACCAAAGCAAAACAAAAGACAAAACAAACAAATTGGACTTCATTAAAATTAAAAACGTTTGCCCTGCAAACAACACAATAAAATGAAAGACAGCCCACAATATAGGACAGAATATTTGCAAATCGTGTATCTGAAAAGGTGCTTGTATCCAGAATATATAAGCAAACCCTGAAACTCAATAATGAAAAGATGGTAACTCAATTTTTTAAATGGGCAAAGGATCTGAATAGACATTTCTTCTAAGAATATATACAAATGGCCAGAAAGCACACAGAAAGGCCATCAGGGAAACACATCAAAACCACAACAGGATACCACTTCACACCCCCTAGGATGGTTATAATAATAATAAAAAAGTGAGCCACGTGCGCCTATAGTCCCTGCTACTTGGGAGACTGAGGCAGGAGGATCGCTTGAGGCCAGGAGTTGAAGTCCAGCCTGGGCAACATAGTGAGACATCATCTCTAGAAAAAAAAAATGGACAAAAGCAAGTGTTGGTGACGATGTGTAGAAATCGAAGCCCTCGTCAACTGTGGTGGGAATGTACAATGGTACAGCTGCTTCATAGAACAGTCTGGCAGTTCCTCAAATGTTAAACGTAGGAGTTGCCACACGACCTGGTAATTCCACTCGAGGTACCTACCCAAGGCCATACAGCCACACAAAAATTAGTACCTGGGTAACAAGTCATGATAGCACTATTCACAATAGCCCCAAAGTGGAAACAACCTAAGTGTTTATCCGCTGATGAACAGACAAATGAAATCTAGTGCATCCATCCAGTAGAATGTTCCTCAGCCGTAAGAAGGAACAAAGCACTGACACACGCCACAACATGGGTGGACCCTGAAAACACCACGCCAAGTGAAAGAAGCCAGACACAAAAGGCCACCTATTGTAGGACTCCACTACATGAAATGTCCAGAACAGGCAAATCCATAGACAGAAGGTGGAGTCACAGTTGCCAGGGGCAGGAGAATAGAGACTGGCGGTGACAACGAAGAGATGTGAGGTTCCTTTCTGGGGTGATGAAACTGTTCTGGCAAATACTGCTGATGGGCGCACAATCTTGTGAATATACTGGCCGGGCGCGGTGGCTCACGCCTGTAATCCTAGCACTCTGGGAGGCTGAGCCGGGCGGATTGCTCGAGGTCAGGAGTTCTAAACCAGCCTGAGCGAGAGGGAGACCCCGTCTCTACTATAAATAGAAAGAAATTAATTGGCTAACTAATATATATAGAAAAAATTAGCCGGGCATGGTGGCACATGCCTGTAGTCCCAGCTCCTTGGGAGGCTGAGGCAGGAGGATCGCTTGAGCCCAGGAGTTTGAGGTTGCTGTGAGCTAGGCTGACGCCACAGCACTCACTCTAACCTGGGCAACAAAGTGAGACTCTGTCTTAAAAAAAAAAAGTAGGCTGGGCATGATGGCTCACGCCTGTAATCCTAGCACTCTGGGAGGCCGAGGCAGGCGGATTGCTTGAGGTCAGGAGTTCCAAACCAGCCTGAGCAAGAGTAAGACCTTGTCTCTACTATAAATAGAAAGAAATTAATCGGCCAATTAATATATATAGAAAAAATTAGCCGGGCATGATGGTGCATGCCTGTAGTCCCACCTACTTGGGAGGCTGAGGCAGGAGGATTGCTTGAGCCCAGGAGTTTGAGGTTGCTGTGAGCTAGGCTGATGCCACGGCACTCACTCTAGCCTGGACAAGTGACACTGTCTCAAAAAAAAAAAAAAAAAAAAACCTAAAAAACTACTGAGTTGTATACCTTAAAGAGGTGAAGTACATGGCATATGAATGATAAAGCTGTTTTGGTTTATTTTTTTTTAAAAAAAGAGATAGCTGTGGTAGGAGAGGTGGCTAACCTCTTCAGACCAGGACCTTAGGGCAGGATGATGAAGGAACAAGCCACTGCTCATGACTGTGCTGAGCAGGGTGGGGGACACAGCACGTGCCCACTTGTACTGGTGGAAACCATGAGTGACAATCAGCAAATACACGGCCACTTCATGCAGGAACATTTAAGGAAAGCAGGGTATCTACTTTTATATCCTCTGAAGAATTTAAGGAGGCAAATCCAAAAGGTAACGAGAAGCAAAAGAAAGCAGACACGGCTTGGTGAGACAACAAAATGACACAGAGTGTTTTGGACAACTCTGCAGTGTCCTCATTCTAATCTGGTGGGTTTTGGTTTTTGTAGGAGAAACCACAATCTCTCTGCACCTTAATTTCTTCCTCTATAAAACTACATCTAAGGATTCATTGAAAGGAAATAAATGCATGGACAACTAACAAACGCTGATGCGAACACCAAATGGAACTTTCGCCTGGCTACGGGCAGGCCAGACGGAAGAGGGCTCGGTACCTGGATTCTGTTGAATATTGTCAGCTTGGACTTGGGGTCGCGGGGGGGATCCGAGGGAGGCCCGGCCGACGAGAAGGAGGCCATGGCTACCTGGCTGGGGGAAGCTGCACAGCACAAATCCATCTTCACCTTCTCCTTCCGGAAGCCTGAGAATCGCTGGGCTCTGGGGTTCCCCGAGAAGAGCCTGCAGCCTCCGCCCCGGGAGCAGCCTGGGCCCTTCTCACCTTTGGTGGCCCCTGAAGTCGCGCCGTTCTCGGCCTGAGGCTGCTTCCCAGGCAGCTGTGCTCCGGGCTCATCCCCACCTAGCGGGGTCTGCCGCGAGCCGGTGGCAGGGAAGATGTCCCCCAGGTCCAAGGTGCCTTTTGAGGATCGCAGCTGCTTGGCCACAGAAGAGATGTCTGGATTCCCGGAGGGGTCCAGAGATGGCCCTGTGAGGGACGGCAGAGCAGTGGCGACTTTCAGTCCTGCCTTTGAGTCTCGTCTTGTGCTGCCCGGGGAGGCCTCTCTGGGAGCCGTGGGCGTGGCTTTTCTCCTGCGGGCTGGGGATCCCTCTGGCTCCAGGTTTCCAGGGCCCGCGTGGACAGAGTCGGCAGCGGGGGCCAGTGGTGCGGGCTGCTGTGGCCACGGCCCCTGCAGCGGCTTCAGGGCAGCCTGCTTGCCCTCGGGCACGGGGAGCTGGGAGGAGGCCGCCGCCACCTGGGTGTGGGAGAAGATCCGCTGGGACTTGGTGATCATCTGGAACACTTGCATCTGCTCATGGCTCACCAGCGACTCCTGTGACTTCAGGAACAGCTGCCGGAAGAGCGGGGTGGCATCCGACGGGAGCTCCCCCGGTTTCTGGACATCCTGGAGGCCAGGCTCCCCAGGGCTCTGCCATGAGAAGGAGTCGCAGTCAAACCTCTTCTTGGAAGCCCAGGGATCGTCTTCCCCACTGGCACACCTGGGGTCGCCCGAGGCCTCCCCGGGTGCCTTCAGGAGCGCGGGGGGGAAGGGCAGCACATCCTCCAGGCTGCTGCCCGAGCTGGACGAGGGCTCCCCCGACGGGGAGGTGCTGCTGGGCCCCGGGCCAGATTCGGAGCCCTCGCGCGATGGCACAGGGGGCTTGTGGACAACAAACACGTTGTTGCCTTTGCTCTTGGGGCAGCCCGGCAGGTTCCGGAGCCACTGGAAGTTGTGGCTCGATGGCTGGGAACTGGCCGGGACTGCCTGGCCTCGGAAGAGAGGCAGGCAGGCAGGCAGCGAGCCGCCCTCGGGCCAGCCCTCCATGGTGGACGGGAGCTGCAGCAGCGGGGGCTCTGGCTCTGGAGGGTCGGGGGCGCCGTTCTCCGCCGCCCTTGGGTGGATGGCCGTGAACGCGTCGGCCGCTGGCTCCTGCGGGAGGCAAGGCTCCTCGGGAACCTCAGTGCCCAGGGCTCCTGGGGGTGCCGGGGTGCCAGCTGGGGTGCAGGAGGAAGACCCGGCTGGGGTGGGGCAGGGGCAGGCTGCGTTCCTCCCTTCGCTGTCCGAGGACCCGGCGGGGGCCGGGCCGGGAGAAGGGATCTTCTGGTGGACAATGCTGCTCACGATGCAGCGCAGGAGGTCTCGGTTGGGCAGGAGGGAGCCCGGGGACCTGGCTTCCGGGGGCACCAGGGACCGCAGGCTACTGGGAGGTGGCTGGCTGGCCGTCTCGTGGGCATGGGGGGAGTCCCCACAGGCCTCCTCTTCAGGGGGGGCTTCCTTCAGGATGCACAGGCCGTGCTGGACCTCGTAGTGCCGGCGCAGAGAGCGGTAGTCGCAGTAGCTCTTGCTGCAGCCCTGCTCGATGCACACGAAGGGCTTGGTCTTCTGGTGGGTGAGCATGTGCCCGGTCCTGGAGCCAGACACAGGAACGGGGGGTCAGGGGGCGCCCCAGATGGGCCTTCCACTGCAGGGCCCCAGGGAACCCGAGGGTCAGCGGTGCAGATGCACCACAATTGAGAAACCCCACAAGGAAAGCCTACCAAGCAACCCCTGCTCTGTCAAAGCAATCTGGGAGGGGAGCTCCTCTCCCTTGCCCTTAAGCAAACCCCGTATCTGAAAAAAAAAATCCACTGAAGCCAGATCAGACTTCCCCAAAGTGGGTTCGGGGAACAGCAGTCCTCCAGAGTTGCTCCCTCAGGACTTGGGGTTTTAAAAAAAAACACTATTCACTTCTTGGAGATTCACAAGGCACAGTAGCAAATTTAGAAGCCACACAGAGAGAAACCTGTTTAATTTTCAGTGTCTCTCAAACCTATTTGCCCAAACTGTTCCTTTTTTTCCAAATAGCTCCTTCCAGCATTCCTGAGAAGCAGGGTTCTGCAGAACAGACTTGGGGAGATGCTAACTTGGGGATTACCCTCCCTTAGCAAGGAGCCCATGGCTTTTAGGAGGCTTCCTCTGAGGACAGCTATCTGGAACCCCCCACAGCAGAGAAACCCATTTACAGCTGCCCAACTCCCTAGAGCCAAACGTGCCTACAATTTCTGCAAACACACATGCATATACATATGTATTATATTTCTATCACACCCACATCTACACTAACACATTATAAACATAAACAAATGAGCAAATCGGCTCTGGCTTCCCAAAGGCCTGCTCTGGACAGTGCTCATAAATGTGGCCCATGGGATAAATCCAACGAATATTAAAGGTTCCCCCAAAGGTTCACAGCTGGCCTCCAGCTGAGAGAAGCAACAGGGAAGGAATCAGGAGACCTAAGCTCTAGCCCCAGCTGTTACCAACTTGTGACAGGAGCAAATCACTTCCTTTCCCTGGGCCCTGAGGTAGGGGTGGGACAGTAAGAATAAGGGCTATTTTGCAGGTGCTATGGTATGTGGCTACTGTAGTCCCAGCTACTCAGGAGGTGAGGTGGGAAGATCGCTTGAGCCACGAGTTGGAGTCTAGCCTGGGCAACACTGTGACATCCCTGTCTAAAAAAAAGGGACAAGGGAAATTCTGCAATTTTGCTCCTAACTCTTAAACTGGGCTTTCATCTTAAAACCAAGAGTTTATATAAAAAAAAAAAATCAGGAGTTTATAAACAAAAGGAGTTAAAAAAGAAAACCAAGGGTTGAAGCTCCACTGCCATGTTCTAGAAACAGGCGTCCCGCCTTTTATGCCCCGTGTCAGCCCGACATATATTCCCCACGGAACGCAGATCCGTTCTCCCCACTCAACTCCCAGGGACTCAGGACATTGCTCTGCACAGTCAGCCCAACTTCCTCCGTGACACAAGTGCCTCGGGAGGGAGCCATGAGTGTTTTAAATCCCAAGGGCTCGGTCTGCAAACCCAAGCAGCTACCTCCCGACGGGGGTGAATTTGGGGCTCCCAGCGCTCTGGCAGTGCGAGAAGAACGGACTCTGCGTCTGGACACAGGTTATACACAGCCAGGGGACAGGGAGGTGGAGACACTGGACAGAGGACGAGACAGCTGGGTCCGGGAGAGCAGGACGAGACCCGGGGACGCGCCCACACCCACCGGCCCCTGAACAGACATTTTCCTGACCAGACTCCTACATACAGGTGGTCCTGACGCTTAAAGGCCTTGCTGCAGATTTTGCAGACGTGTTTCCTTTCCTGGCTGTGCGTCAGGTAGTGCTTGCTAAGAGAACTGGCGCTGCTGAACACCTTCCCACACAGGCTGCAGTCCAGAAGTGGGTTTTGAGGGGAACTGTGCTGCCGCTTTCCTTTCCTGGCACTCCCAGAGGTGGCCCTGCCTCCTTCCTCCACCTCTTTAGGCACCTTAAGTGCACCTAGCCCCAGGTCTAAACAGAGGGAGAAAGCACAGGTTACAAACGGCTGGGGAAATCGGAGAGCACAGCTAAAGCACTCTAAAACTCTTAGAACCATGGTGGCCTTGGGAGAGGGGCCCGAATACTCCAACGCCAGCAGCTTTACGTGCAGAGAAAGCATGGTTTGGGAGCAGGGGCCCTGTCAGACCACACCCTGGGGACAGCACCCAGACTCTGCCACATGCACAGGGACGGCGGCAGACCGAAGCACTTCTAGGACGGTGTGAGGGAGACTGGCAGAGCTTACGACCCCAGTACTCTTAGGACAGCAACCTAGAAATAAATTATCCGAAACCTTGGAAAAGTATAAACCCTTGCACACACCCGGATTTTTAACATAAGGAAATAAATGTAGCTTTGTACAAAGATCTGGCTGCAAGAGCATTAACTGTCATGTTGCTTTTCCTTGTAAAATGTTAGAAACAACCTAATATTTGATAAGAGGGCACGTAGGTGACTGCATCATGGTTTAAATGGTCTATGGCGTAAGCATTTCAAATAAAACTGTAGAAAAATATCTAATGACATGAAAGGATGTTCATGTCATACTACTAAGTGACAAAACGCAGCCTTTTGCAAAACGGAGTTATCCTAGTTGTTAAAAAAGAAAAATAAATTTCGATAGAAAACAGACCAAGGGAATCGGGTTGACTGGTAGGATTATGGGTTGGTTTTATTTTCCTTGTTTTCTGTGTCTGAATTTTCTACATTTTCTGTGTCCCTTGGGTAAAATCGTAGAAAGTATTTTTATAAATCATATCTCAGATGAAGGAACTGAGTATAGTCACTTGGGAGAGGGAGGGTGTCTTTAAATATCTGAAGGGCCACCATGTGGAGGAGGGGTCGGATTGCTTCTGTCCTGCTCCAAGGGACAGAGCTAAGTTTGGGGAATGAAGAGTAAAGAGAAGCCGATTTTAAACCACCAGAAACAAGGGCCACATGTGCAAGGACTCTGCTTGTTCATAGCTGTCTTCCTGGCTCTGGGGGCCGCTCTGGCACCAGCTGGTACTCAGTAACTATATGTTAGATGAAGTGGGGGACCTGCGGCCTTCTGATTTCAAGAATGTTCTTTTATAAGCACCAAAGGGGGAAAGACAAGCTTCATTCTTCTCTGTTGCACCCCTTTTAATAAAAGGATTTCTTCTGTAAAATTTGGATTCAGTCAAAAGGCAGCACTTAGGGACCTAGAAGGCCACATCTCGCCTTAAGGCCGCAGGTTCCCCACCCCTAACGAATTCTCTGTGGCTCACGAGATGCATTTGACAGATGCGACAGAAAGCAAACTGGACTGGGAGCCTTGGGCCATTTGTCACTTAACTTACTTGGCCTTCATCTTCTTCCTATGAGAAATTACTATAATGACTAATCAAATTATTCCAACAGGTTTAACCAAGAAAATATTGGATTCCCTCAGGGTAATTACGGTCCTTAGCCTTGCTAAGTTACCTTATATATAGATATATATATATATTTTTTTTCTTATTTTTACCAAAGTCAGCCTTGAAGGCTAAAGATGCTAAGTTACTTTAAAATGCTTATTAAACTAACTGTTACACTAGAAAACAATTTTTTTTTTTTAATAATTGGCAAGGACACTGAAAAACATGGACAGAGTCACCAGCCTAGGAAGCTGCTTGATGCAGACAGCAACATTATAAGGCTCTGAAGTTGTTCACTTGCTCTCTCTGAGTAAACATACTTTGATGAAAATGTTCAAAAACGAATCCAAAAGAAAATCCTATATGTAAAAAGCATTCACAGAAACACTTTAACAGTCTAACAAGCAAGAATATGGTCTTGGAACCTTAAACACTTTAAGCAGGAGGAAAAAAAAGAGAAAAAGAGAAAAGATAAAAAAAAAAAAAAAAAATATGGTCTTGGGAAGAGTGGTGGCGCATGCCTATAGTCCCAGCTACTTGGGAGGCTGAGATGGGGAAGATCGCTTGAGCCCAGGAGTTCAAGGCTACAGTAAGACTAGTAACTGCACTCCAGACTGGGCAACATAGTGAGATCTGTGTCTTAAAAAAAAAAAGAATATGGAATCCAGTGGAATAGCTATGATAATGACCTTCAATATGAAGGCCTATCTTCATATATGAAAGCAAATACACTGTCTTAAAACCTTCAAATAGAATTATATACTTAATATTATCTCTGTAAGGCTATCTATGCCTGAGCAACTTCAACCATGAGTTTAAATATTTACATGTGGGAGCCAGGGTAGAGATTTTTCTTTCTTATTACTTCTCTTTATTTTCTAAATTTTCTTTAATAAACATATATTACTTTATTAATTTAAAAAATTAATATAACCATATGCATTTATATTACACATTATATAGACATGAATTTAAGTTAGAGAAGGGTAAAGAGTTGAAATTTAATGTTGAGTGGATTCCTTTTTTCCTATAAGGTGAAGAAAAAAAATAAAGTTTAAAATAAACTAGGAAAAGTTTAAGTAGATTAATGACTATAATATTCTGGGGGACAGATCTCTATGTAAATCTATGAAAGCTACAGTTTCTCTGCCCAGCAAAAATGCACAAATATTCACACCATCAGCATTTTTCAGGTAATTTCTGTGGCCCAAGTTGACAATCCTAATTATGATACCCCCAGGCCTGCAACGCTGCAGATATCCTGTAATGATGTCTAATGTTTCTAGGATTTCAGACCTAGGTGTCCTTCTAACACAACGACAAGGCTTATGCCTTGTCTACTACATCTTCTGTGGAGTAGGGGGCCCTCAGAAGTTTTTCATTCTAGAATGTTCTTCACAAGGCTTCTTGAGCTGTTTATCCCAATTAACACTAATGCCTACATCATGGGGCCATGTTAGATGTGGCCTTCCACGCATGTGGTGTGAATATAAACATCAAAAAGCCCTAGTTCAGTCAATCCATCTAAGCAACTTATTCTAGAATCCATGAAAGAGGGTTAAAAACAAAAACCAAATTTATCTTCCAATGGAAGCCTAAAGGCAAACCGAAAGGAGATTTAACCAAAGTATTTAAAGTTATTTAATTATTTCAGAATAATTAAATAAAGTTCTCCCTTCTCTCATCCACTGCTGAAGAGAAAGACTTAGAATTGAATCAAGGGCCTATCTAAAATAAAATATAATGATATTAATTTTTTTAAAAAAAAAACAACTAATATCTGTTCAGGGCTTTAAGCTCTAAGTGCTTTTAGGATCGCTTTTTCTTTTGCTTCTTACTACTGTTACTCTGGGGAGATACAGAGGGGATATTATTGTCCCCTCCACTTTCCAGAAACAGACACTGAGGCCTAGGAAGGTTAGACAACCAAGGATCAGAATGGACAGGAGCCAGCTCAGCTCATTCTGGTAAAGTGCAGAGAGTCTCTGAGATGTGGCAATGGGTAGGAAAGTCTCCCATAAACACTAAGGTCTAGCCACATACAACAGAAGATTAGGATATCCCAAAACATCTAAGTTTCTCAACGTTGTTCCCTAAAATTAGTGTTCTATTTCCTTTATTAGGAAGTAGGGAACAATCCCCAGGTAGGAAAAAAGTGGCTATTCCCTAAGTAACCTGTAGAGGAGAAAAATTTTCTTAACCAATCCAGGCAGAATCAATCCCTAGCTGGCCACAGGAACTGTCCAACTTCCTGCCAGGCCCTTCACCCCCAGTGGACTGCCTCACCTTGCAAGGAAGTCTGAGATTCCGAATCTGCGTACTCCTCCAGCAGTTTCATGGAATCACTGTCCTTCCCCGAGTACAGGGACAGGGTGTCTAAGTTGTCCTCTAGTGCCTCGCTGGGCATGTCGGGCGTTGGGAGGCTGGGGTCCAGGTCCAAACCACTCAGGCCAGCATAGAGCAGGTCTCGTGTGTTGGGACCCAGATCCCGGTTGAGGGTGTCGCTGCAGTTGAGCCCTTGGCTCTCCGAAAACGAAGGGAGGTGCATTTCTGATGGCAGGGCACCCTCGTCCCCAAGGCTGTATTGGTCCATGGCTCTCCACTGCCAGGTCTTGGCCAAGAGCTACTCTCCGGACAAGCAAAGACGTGTAAGGAGACAGGGAGGACAGTGCCCTCAATGGCAGCTAATTCCTGAAAATGAAGGAGGAATCAAAGTTACGAGGTGGCAACATGGCAGGGTAGGTAGAACATGGGCTTCCAGTTCAAACAGATCTTTATCTGTGGGGACTGTGCTCTGTCACTTATTAGCCCTGTGACCTTGGGCAAGTGACTAAAGCTCCACAAGTCCCACTTTCCTTACCTATAAAGTGGGCATAGGCCGGGCGCGGTGGCTCACGCCTATAATCCTAGCACTCTGGGAGGCCAAGGTGGGCAGATTGCTCGAGGTCAGGAGTTCTAAACCAGCCTGAGCAAGAGCAAGACCCTGTCTCTACTATAAATAGAAAGAAATTAATTGGCCAAATAATATATATACAGAAAAAATTAGCCAGGCATGGTGACACATGACTAGTCCCAGCTCCTCAGGAGGCTGAGGCAGAAGGATTGCTTGAGCCCAAGAGTTTGAGGTTGCTGTGAGCTAGGCTGATGCCACGGCACTCACTCTAGCCTGGACAACAAAGTGAGACTCTGTCTCAAAAAAAAAAAAAAAGTGGGCATAAGAGTACCTCCATTATAAGGTTGTCCTAAAGAATAAATGGAAGGATTTCCAGCAACATGGTTGACTGAATCAACCTTTTTCTCAACTATAAACACATAAGAACGTGACAAAAGATCATTTTTAAGGCACAGCCAAGCTCGAAAGACAGGTAAAACCCCAAATGCCAGCAACAGTGAGAAAACTCAAAGCCAGAAGTTTAAGCTCAGGGCAGCCCAAGGGGAAACTCAGACCGGAAACAAGGCCTAGAGCTGTGCTGTCCCACATGGGCCACCAGTCCCACGTGGCTATGAAGCACTTGAAATGTGACTGGCCCAGACTGAGACATGCTGTGAGTGTAAATACAACCTGGATTTAGAAGACTCAGTACAAAAAAAAAAAACATTTAACAAGTTTTTTAATAGATTAAATGTTGGAATTATAATATTTTAGATATAATGGGTTAAATATGTTATTAAAATTAATTTAATCTGCTTTTTTTTGAGACAGAGTCTCGCTTTCTTGCCTAGGCTAGAGTGAGTGCCATGGCGTCAGCCTAGCTCACAGCAACCTCAAACTCCTGGGCTCAAGCAATCTTCCTGCCTCAGCCTCCCGAGTAGCTGGGACTACAGGCACGAGCCACCATGCCCGGCTGATTTTTATATTATATATATTAGTTGGCCAATTAATTTCTTTCTATTTTTATGGTAGAGACGGGGTCTCGCTCAGGCTGGTTTTGAACTCCTGACCTTGAGCAATCCGCCCGCCTCGGCCTCCCAGAGTGCTAGGATTACAGGCGTGAGCCACCGCGCCCGGCCCTGCTTCTTATTTTTTAATGTGGCTTCCAGAAAATTTTAAATTATATATGGCTCATATTACATTTCTATGAGAGAACCACTCCCCTGGAGGCTGGGACCTAGAGTTATAATAGTCACATGGGAAAAGGAAACAGGGTCTTGACCTCACAGGACATGGAGACCTGGGACCCTTGAAGAGCTGAACCACCCACAGGAAAACTAAACAAATTAAAAGAAAAACTCTGCACACAGCTTAGAAAAGCACCCCAAGAACTAGAAAAAAACTAGGACAATGAGAGATGACAAAACTGAACATAGTAATAATATAAAAAATAGGTGACCATGGGAAAAGAACATTTTCAAAAAGAAGCAAATGGAACTTCTAGAAATAAAAGACATTTAAATTAAAAACTCACTGGAAGGGTTAAACAGCAGATTAAACAATGCTGAAGAGAGAAACAGTGAATGGGTACGAAAATCTGAGGAAATCCCCACAGAATTTACTACAGAGAGATAAAAAAAAAGGAAAAATGAACGAGAAGTGAGAAAATACGAATGGAGAAGCAGACGAAAAAGTCTAACACATATCCGATAGGGCTCCCAAAGGAAATGAAAGAATACTGGAGAGATAGCATCTTAAAAAGATAATGGTAGCGAAATTTCAAGAACTACTGAAACACGTGAATCCAGACAAAAGGTATGATTCCTCAAGATATATGGTTAATAATGACCAAGGATTTCAAGGCCAGAGCAGATAAATAAGAAAGAATTCACTCCTTGACACACAGTAGGAGAACCATAGAAAACTAAAGACAAACAGCAAACCCTAAAACCTGAAACCCTAAAGGACAGTCTACAGGGGAATGACAATTAGACTATGGCACACTTACCAACAGAAGCAAGGCTAGAAGAGAATGTATCATCAACAGACGAAGAAAAGTGTAAGGCCGGGCGAGGTGGCTCACGCTTGTAATCCTAGCACTCTGGGAGGCCGAGGCAAGAGGATCGCTCAAGGTAAGGAGTTCAAGACCAGCCTGAGCAAGAGCAAGACCCCCGTCTCTAACTAAAAATAGAAAGAAATTAGCTGGACAACTATATATATATATATATAAAATTAGCCGGGCATGGCAGCGCATGCCTATAGTCCCAGCTACTTGGGAGGCTGAGACAGGAGGATTGCTTGAGCCCAGGAGTTCGAGGTTGCAGTGAGCTAGGCTGATGCCATGACACTCTAGCCTGGGCAACAGAGCAAGACTCTGTATCAAAAAAAAAAAAGGGTGACTGAAACCCAGGAGAGCTTTGTGGCATTTTAATTTCCCGTTGTCCCGTCCCCACTGCCGGGCTCAGCAGTGGTCTTGAAGGTAGCAGCCCACCTTTCCGGTATGGGTTCTTGGTGCTTGAGGGAAGACAGAGGATCTCGTTCTCAAAGAGCGGCGGATGTCTGTCTGTCTGGCCTGTGGTGGCTCCCTGAACCTAACACAAAGGTCTTGCCTTTATTGTGCCTAACATGGAACTCTCTTGGGGTGGAGAATGGCTACGGGGAGGATATGCACTGCAAACATTACAGACCCCTGCAGCCTGGGGCAAGGGATATTAATTGGGGCAAACAATTTAAATGCCAAAAGCCAGGGAGGAAAGGGGGGAGTCCAATGCTTTGGGGAATAAGGTCTTTGAAAAACTTCCACACTGGCAGTTTCTTACAAAGCTAAATATAATCTCATGCGATTCAGCAATGGCACTCCTAGACATCTCCTCAACTGAGCTGAAAACTCAGGCCCACACAAATGTTTACGGCAGCTTTATCCAGGACTGCCCTCAACCGGAAGTAACCAAGATGTCCCTCCATAGGCAAATGGATAAACAAACTGGGACATCCAGGCAATGGAATGTTATTCAGCAATAAAAAGCAATATGCTATCAAGCCACAGAAAGACACGGAGGAACTTTAAATGCACAGTACCACTAAGTGAAAGAAGCCAGTCTGAAAAGGCTACATACTTTGTGACGTCAAGTATATGGCATTCTGGAAAAGTCAAAATGACAGAGACAGTAAAGAGATCAGCAGGGCAATGAACAGGTGCAGCATAGGAGGGCGACACTACTCTGTGATACCCTCTTGGTGGATACATGACATCCACACATGAGTCAATGCCCACAAAACTACAAAATAGGAAAAGTGAGCTCTAATATAAACTATGGACCTTAGTTACTTTAAAAAAGAGCTTCTGTATACTGATGGGAATTCAAAAGGCTGTATGCTCAGCGTGGGCTCATGCTCAGAGAAGACTGCAGAAGGCTCTAGGCTCTCCCCTCTGGCTGACTCCATGCCAGCAGAGAGTGAAGGCAAAGGCAGAGCCGCACACTGAGGGCCGAAGGCATGTCCGGCTGCAAAGACTGATAGTTGTTTATTTTTCGCTCCAGTTTAAAGAAAACTGGGTTAAGACACTAGATCACCACTAAACTAACAGAACAGACTTCCCTGACCAGACCAACAAAGAATAGTCTTTGCAAAAATAGTTCAGAAGAGCCACTAAACAATTACAACCCACAATGAGCAGTACCAACTAACCCTGAGGGCGGGGATCGGGAAAAGAATCTGATTGCCAGAGATACCATATCATAACATTGAAAAGAAAAAGTCCAGTTTTTTTTTTTTTTTTTGAGACAGAGTCTTGCTTTGTTGCCCAGGCTAGAGTGAGTGCCGTGGCGTCAGCCTAGCTCACAGCAACCCCAAACTCCTGGGCTCAAGCGATCCTGCTGCCTCAGCCTCCCGAGTAGCTGGGACTACAAGCATGCACCACCATGCCTGGCTAATTTTTTTGTCTATATATATTAGTTGGCCAATTAATTTCTTTCTATTTATAGTAGAGACGGGGTCTCGCTCTTGCTCAGGCTGGTTTCGAACTCCTGACCTCGAGCAATCCGCCCACCTCAGCCTCCCAGAGTGCTAGGATTACAGGCATGAGCCACCACGCCAGGCCTAAAATGTCCAGTTTTTGGCCAGGCATGGTGGCTCACGCCTGTAATCCTAGCACTTGGGAAGCCGAAGTGGGTGGATCATTTCAGCTCAGGAGCTCAAGACCAACCTGAGCAAGAGCGAGACTCTGTCTCTACTATAAATAGAAAGAAATTAGCTGGACAACTATATATACAGAAAAAATTGGCCGGGCATGGTGGCGCATGCCTGTAGTCCCAAGCTACTTGGGAGGAGGCTGAGGCAGAAGGACCACTTGAGCCCAGGAGTTTGAGGTTGCTGTGAGCTAGGCTGACACCACGGCACTCTAGCCAGGGCAATGGAGTGAGACTCTGTATCAGAAAAAAAAAAAATGTTCAGTTTTTCAACAAAAAGTTATGGCCCATTTGGAGGGCCCTGCATTTCATACAAATGGAATCACATGATATGTGACATTTTTCTTTCACTAAGCATAGCGTTTTCAGGGTTGGTCCACGTTATAGCTTGTGTCAGTGCTTCATTTCTTTCTTTCTTTCTTTTTTGTTTTTTGAGATAGAATCTCACTTTGTTGCCCAGGCTAAAGTGAGTGCCGTGCCGTCAGCCTAGCTCACAGCAACCTCAAACTCCTGGGCTCAGGCAATCCTCCTGCCTCAGCCTTCCGAGTAGCTGGGACTACAGGCATGCGCCACCATGCCCGGCTAATTTTTTCTATATTTATTAGTTGGCCAATTAATTTCTTCCTATTTATAGTAGAGACGGGGTCTCGCTCTTGCTCAGACTGATTTCGAACTCCTGACCTCAAGCAATCTGCCCGCCTCGGCCTCCCAGAGTGCTAGGATTACAGGCATAAGGCTTCATTTCTTTCTATGGCTGCATAACGCTCCACTGTCTGGATATACCACATTATACTTACCTTTTCACCTGTTGATAAACACTTCTGTTGTTTCCATTTGGGGTCTACTATGAATAATCCTGCTCTCATCTAGAGGTTTAATAAATGCTTGATGACTCACTGATAACCAATCTAGTATCTCCTGGAATAACTGAAGTGTGGGCCTACATTTCTAAGCCATTAGTTTCTATGTTTTGAAAACTTTTCATGTTGGTATACAATAGAAGAGCTGCACCCACAGTGCCCGCATTTCACGTTATGTGTGTGCCTGCATGTCTGGGTGTACGTAGCCTACTGAGGCAGCACAAATCAAAAGCTGAACACAGGTCCATAATGCTGGGACCCAACTGCGTTTCAGAATATCAGAATTCTGGGGGCTTTAGAAAGGCAGATCAGTGCATATACTATATTTTATAATAACTAAACCCCAGTGGGGTCCAGGGCACTACCTGGTAACCCAATCATTATTTCTGCATCAACACCTATGACTACTCAAGAGTAAATGAAATAAAGATTGTAAAGGGCAACATACGAGTTCAGGTTTGGCCAACAAATGAGACTTGAGATGCCTCAGGATTCTTGAGGCTTTGGGGGTTTCCAAACAGCAGAGAAGGCAGTGTGGTTCTGCAAAATGAATTTCTCCGCCAATTCCAAAATTTCTTCTACAGTGCTGCTGCAAACTGTTTTCAGTACTCCATGGAGGAAAGAACCCATCTCCTCCTTCAACTCCCAATAATCAAAACAAGCTAATAAAAATAATATTTATTAAGCACTTTCTCCATTGTTATGCATTAACTTATTCCTCACAACAACCTGAAGGTAGGTTCTGTTATTATTTCCATTATACAGATAAGGAAGAGAGACTGATTTGTCCAAAGTCACATACCTAACAGGTAGTTGAACCAGATCTTAAACCCGATATATATATATATTTTTTTAGACAGAGTCTCAACTCTGTTGCCCTGGCTAGAGCGCTGTGGCGTCAGCCTAGCTCACAACAACCTCAAACTCTTGGGCTCAAGCGATCCTTCTGCCTCAGCCTCCCGAGTAGCTGGGACTACAGGCATGCAGCACCATGCCCGGCTAATTTTTTTTCTATATATTTTTAGTTGGCCAATTAATTTTTTTCTATTTTTAGTAGAGAGGGGGTCTCACTCTTGCTCAGGCTGTTCTTGAACTCCTGACCTCGAGCGATCCTCCTGCATGGGCCTCCCAGAGTGCCACAATTACAGGCGTGAGCCACCACACCAGCCGAACCCCAATATTTTAACTTTAGCACTAGTGGTCTTACCCACGACACAGTACTGATTCTCTATTAACTAAACTGTACACTGCACTGCTCCAATTAAACTTGAAAACACATAAGGTGCTGGAGTGGGGGCAAGAGAGAATGTCTAGATTCCCTGCAGGCCAAATCACCTGCTTTCCAACATGCTCCCATAGTTCACAGAACAAACTGGTCTGGTTACCTCAGACAGGAAAGCCAAAAGTCCAAAGGCCATGCTTTGATATTTACATCCTTTTCCAGATAGTAAAGCAAAAACTCCCTCAGATGATATTGAACTTGCTCTTGTTCTGTCAACAAATCAATTCAATTCAGTAAGAGTTTTAGCACCTTCTATGTACAAAGCTCCCTGCTAGTCCCTATGAGGCAGGGTTTGTGGCCCTCTGCAACATGGTACACATTCCCAAGGGTTCAAATACTCTTTCCAGGCTGGGCACGGTGGGCTCATGCCTATAACCCCAGCGCTTTGGGAGGGTGAGGTAGCAGGATGACTTCAGGCCAGGAGTTCAAGACTAGCCTGGACAACATAGTAAGACCCTGACTCTACTAAAAATTTTTAAATTAGCCGGGTGTGGTGGTGTGGGCATTTAGTTCCAGTTACTCAGGAGGCTAAGGTGGGAGGATTGCTTGAACCTAGGAGTTCAAGGCTGCAGTAAGCTGTGATCATAGATTGGGCCACTGCACTCCAGCTTGGGTGGCAGAGAGAAAGAGAGAGAGAGAGAGAGAGAGAGAGACAGAGAGACTGTCTTTAAAATAAATAAAATACTCTTTCCAAGAGTTTTATGATTCTGTGTTTATACTTTAAGAATAACCTAAAATAAAAAAAGCAATATATCTGGATCATATGACCACCTTATAACTGAGTACTACCACGAGGTTTCAATGCCTGGGTGTGTTTATAATTGTACTCACACCAAAAACGACTATTTTAATTGCTAAAGGCTCATGAGAAGAGGATAGAGGTGGATTTGGCTCATAATGTCTTTGGGCTCAACTAGAGGCCAACTGACTTCCTGGTACAAATGGAGGTTTTGCTGCAGTTCAAATTGAGAAAAGGGTGGGGAGAATCAAGGCATTAAGGCCCGCTAAACCCAAAACGGCCCATTGTGGCAGTCAGCAAAGGAATTGTTTCAAGGAACAGTTAAGCTTCAGGAAATAGCATCCCTCTCATTAAATTAATGTTTGTAAGTTGAGTTACATTGGTTTGGGTGCTTTGTTTGTATTTAATTTGCAAATTGATTTTGGCTTTATAGCTGCACTAGAGCTGTAAGTTTTAGGAACTTATGTTGTTTTATCATCATTTATGCCTTGTTTAATAGTTTAAAAAACAATTTAAGTTATTAACACCGGGCATCTGAAGCAGTTTTAATTTTTTTCTTTTATAAAAGGCCCACCAGCCAGGCACAGTGGCGTGTGCCTATGGTCTCAGCTACTCAGGAGGCTGAGGTGGGAGGACTGCTTAAGCCCAGGAGTTCAAGGCTACAGTGCATGATGATTGTGCCTGTGAATAGCCATTAGACTCCAGCCTGGGCAACATGGTGAGACTCTGTCCCTGAAAAATAAAATAAAACCAAGAAAAGGCCTATGACTCCATGACTATTGGGGGTAGGGATATAAAGGGATTGTCCCATGAAATGCTATAATCTTTTGGGAAAGTAACCTACTATATGGTTCTAGACTGCAGAAATAAGTCCACAATAGGTAAATATTTACTGTAGTATGGTTTGGAGGAGAGAGAGGAAGGACAGGAACAATCTGAATGCCACTTGGTCTATAAAGATATTTTCTCCATTTTTTTTTTTTTTTTTTTTTGAGTTGGAGTCTCACTCTGTCACCTGGGCTGGACTGTTGTGGTGTCAGCCTAGCTCACAGCAACATCAACCTCCTGGGCTCAAGCGATCCTCCTGCCTCAGCCTCCCGAGTAGCTGGGAATACAGGTGCTCACCAGCATGAATGGCTAATGTTTTTATTTTTTAGTAGAGATGTGGTCTTGCTCTTACTCAGGCTGGTCTTGAACTCCTGGCCTCAAGTGATCCTTCTGCCTTGGCCTCCCTGAGTGCTAGTATTACAAGCATGAGCCATCTCACCCAACCCCTACAAAGATATTTTATTTAGGCTGCAGTACATTTAAATTTTTCGATTAGTAATCAGGTTGAAAAACAGAGCAGCATTGTCCAAAAGAACTTCTTATGTTGATAGCAATGTTCTAAATCTGTACTGTCTAATATTATAGTCACTAGCCACATATTGCTCTTGAGCACTTAGAAATCCAGCTAATGCCACTGAGGAATTAAACTCTTTATTTAATTTTAATGAAATTTAAATTTAAATAACTACAAGTGACTAATGGCTACCACACTGGACAATGCAGATCTAGAGATTTCTCATTAAGGTCAGGGTTTCCAATTTTTTTTTTTTTTTTTTTTAAAGACAAGGTCTTATTCTGTCACCCAGAGCTCGAGTAAAGTGGCATCATCATAGCTCACTACAACCTCAAATGCCTGGAGCCTCCTGAGTAGCTGGGACCACAGGCATGCACTACTAAGTCTAGCTAATTTTTCTACTTTTTTTGTAGAGACAGGGTCTCACATGTGCTTAGGCTGGTCTCGAACTCCTAGCCTCAAGCAATCCTCCCACCTCAGCCTCCCAAAGTGCTAGGGTTATAGGCATGAGCACCCGGCCTAGGCTCTTTCAACTTCTATTTTAAAACCTGAAAGAAAAAAAAAAAAAACCTGAGGATCTGTCAATACCAAGTCTATATTTCTGCAAGGCAACAATTGGCTGAATCTGAGAAGTTGCAGCTACCCCTAAACAGGGCTGCAGCAACTCTCCAGTTTGCCACAGTCCCCACCACTCCCTATTTTCTCACACTCTCCTACCCTCCCACCTCATTCATATGGCCTGCCAGGCCCCTTGAGGCATCTGAGTTTATGACCCCAACCTGTGCGGTTTCCTATGCCCAAACCCCCTTAACTCTACCAAACGAAACCCTCCAAACTCAGGCTTCAATGCTACCTTCACTAACAGAGAACACTCCCAACATAACAAAGCTTGAGATTGTTTCTTCCTTTCCTGAACTCTGACAATCCACTTAACACCCTACATGGCCTTGGAAGTTAAAATTATCTTCCAGATTCTTCTATTTTCCCCAGACTGCAAGCTCTAGGGTAGCTGGGACTCTGCCTTATGTGCCTACACTTCTCACAGCATCTTGCCTGGCACAGAACTCTGACCACAGAAGGCTGTCAGCATCCTTTCCATTGATGAGTGACAAGATTCCATTGTGCCATCTCTTTCCCTCTTTGAAAAGCTCCAACCTGTTGTTCTGCCAGCCTCTCCTACCCTGCACCCCCTTTCCCGTTTCCCTGTCTGCGTCCACATTACCCTGGAGCGGGGGATCACGTCTGAGTAATGTCAGGGTGCTGGGAGCTGAGAAACAGGCGAGACTTGCAGCTTTCAGCCTAGCTATTCCATTTCTTCCCTTATCTTCCCACTCCAAATATTACTGTAAACTACAGACACATTTTGTTTGGCCTACACAGTGTTTACACAAATCGGATTAGTCACCAACGGTTTTTTTTTTTTTTTTAATGGGAAGATTTCGTCTATCTGTATGGATTTCTGGGTTTTCTTGAAAATTACTCAATTTGATATTTCCTGACAGTTAACAATCGGATGGAGCTGAGGGACAAATGTCATCTCTGGACAGGGCTGTGGCCTCCAGTTCTTCCAGTCCTCATCTACCTTCCTGCCTCGCCCTTATAATAAACATCATTGCAACATTAATAACGATAATAGCAGCAAACATTTATTGAGCCTTCATTATATGCTGGGTGCTACTGTAATCATCTATATATCATCTTTTTTTTTTTTTTCTGAGACACAGTCTTGCTCTGTTGCACTGGCTACAGTGCTGTGGCGTCAGCCTAGCTCATAGCAACCTCAAACTCCTGGGCTCAAGCAATCCTCCTGCCTTCAGCCTCCTGAGTAGCTGGGACTACAGATGTGTACCACCATGCCCGGCTAATTTTTTTTTTCTATTTTAGTTGCCCAGCTAATTTCTTTTTTTTTTTTTTTTTTTTTTTTTTTTTTTTTTTTGAGACAGAGTTTCGCTTTGTTGTCCAGGCTAGAGTGAGTGCCATGGCGTCAGCCTAGCTCACAGCAACCTCAAACTCCTGGGCTCGAACGATCCTTCTGCCTCAGCCTCCCGAGTAGCTGGGACTACAGGCATGCGCCACCATGCCCGGCTAATTTTTTATATATACATCAGTTGGCCAATTAATTTCTTTCTATTTATAGTAGAGACGGGGTCTCGCTCTTGCTCAGGCTGGTTTTGAACTCCTGACCTTGAGCAATCCGCCCGCCTCAGCCTCCCAGAGAGCTAGGATTACAGGCGTGAGCCACCGCGCCCGGCTTCTTTTTATTTTTAGTAGAGACAGGGTCTCACTCTTGCTGAGGCTGGTCTCAAACTCCTGACCTCAAACGATCCTCCCACCTCGGCCTTCCAGAGTGGTAGGATTATAGACATGAGCCACTGTGCCCAGCCTATATAATCTTATTTCATTCCCACACCACCACCTTGAGGCATATACTACATTATTAACCCCATTTCATGGACAAGGTAAATAAAGGCCAGATAAGTTAACTAACTTGCCCAAAACCAGAGTTAGGAATCAACCCCGGGTAGTCTAATTTCAAAGCTCTTACACTTAACCACTCCTCTCTGCTATTATTACACACTTGAGCTGAGACTCCTGGCCTACAACCTGCACCATTCTTAAGTTAAAAAATCAAGAAAGACTCTCGGAGGCCGGGCGCGGTGGCTCACGCCTGTAATCCTAGCACTTTGGGAGGCCGAGGCGGGCGGATCGCTCAAGGTCAGGAGTTCGAAACCAGCCTGAGCGAGACCCCGTCTCTACCAAAAATAGAAAGAAACTAATTGACCAACTAAAAATATATATACAAAAAATTAGCCGGGCATGGTGGCGCATGCCTGTAGTCCCAGCTACTTGGGAGGCTGAGGCAGTAGGATCGCTGAGCCCAGGAGTTTGAGGTTGCTGTGAGCCAGGCTGACGCCACGGCACTCACTCTAGCCTGGGCAACAAAGTGAGACTCTGTCTCAAAAAAAAAAAAAAAAAAAAAAAAAAGAAAGACTCTCGGGCCGGGCGCTCACACCTGTAATCCTAGCACTCTGGGAGGCCGAGGTGGGTGGATTGCTCGAGGTCAGGAGTTCGAAACCAACTTGAGCAAGAGCGAGACCCCCGTCTCTACTATAAATAGAAAGAAATTTGTTGGCCAACTAATACATATAGAAAAAAATTAGCCGGGCATGGTGGCGCATGCCTGAAGTCCCAGCTACTTGGGAGGCTAAAGCAGCAGGATTGCTTGAGCCCAGGAGTTTGAGGTTGCTGTGAGCTAGGCTGACGCCACGGCACTCACTCTAGCCTGGGCAACAAAGTGAGGCTCTGTCTCTCAAAAAAAAAAAAAAGAAAAAAAGAAAGACTCTTGACTGGGCACAGTGGCTCACACCTGTAATCCTAGCACCCTGGGAGGCTGAAGCCGGAGGATCGCTCAAGGTCAGGAGTTCAAGACCAGCCTGAGCAAGAATGAGATCCCTGTCTATACTAAAAATAGAAAGAAATTAATCGGCCAATTAAAAGTATATAGAAAAAATTAGCCGGGCATAGTGGCACATGCCTGTGGTCCCCGCTACTCAGGAGGCTGAGGCAGACAGATTGCTTCACCCTGGGAATTGGAGGTTGCTGTGAGCTAGGCTGACGCCATGGCACTCTAGCCTGGGTACCCTGTCTCAAAAAAAGAGAGACTCCTATAGCAGTGTAACCAATATATAATTTTAACCAGAAAATTAACTCATTTTCTCTAATTGCTCATTAATAGAGTGGATTTAAAGCTTACAGTGGGAAAGAGAAAACACATGAAGGAATCAAGGGGCTATTTACAAAGAAAAATCCTTACACAGACTTAACTAAAGTTATATAGGAAAAGAGACATCAAAGTTTGTTACCCTCCCAAAAGCTGATCCTAGCAAAAAATGCAAATAAGCATTAAAATCCAGAATATCAATTTTCACATCGAGGTGGATGGGGAAACACCTTGGGGTCCTCAAGAGTCTTTTAGGAGGTCTGCATTATTATTTTCATAATAATATCCAGACATTCTGCCTTTTTCATTTTCTAGTGAAGCTTTCCAGAGGCTACAAGACATGGTATCTCAAGAGGCTGAATGCAGAAGCAGATATGAGAATTCAAATGACTGTAAAAATGGAAGTTGATGTCATTTTTCCCATTGAATTTTTCTCAGTTTTTAATAAAAGTCAATTTTGTTCATATATAATTGGTTTATTATTGCTCTTTTAAAATCAATTAATAAATATCTTAAAAATTCATCATTTTAAACTTCTAATACAGCAAATATCAGTAGATATAGTTCACATCAACAAAAACTCTCCGGGTTTCTCAATAATTTTTTTAGTGTAAAGGGGTTTTAAAAGCAAAAGTTTGAGAACTGCTGCTCTGAAGAGAAAAAATCTCTCTGCAGATGCACGTGCCCAAGCGGATATGTTTCTAACACACAAGGAAACCCTAAACCCAAAATTCCAAACTGGTGGCCAGAAAACATGCATTTCCACTTGGCCATTTCCACTGGCTGGCAGCACTTAAACGGGGCGCACAATCGCCACTATTTCTACTACTACTGTCCCTTACCTGCGCATCCCCTGTAAGTATCCAAGTTGCTACCCTAAGTTAGAGAAGGAAAAACTTTTTTTGCAATGAACATGAACAATGAAACATATATTAATCTTAATACATGTCTGCATTCCTCCAAAGAGGTCAACATGCACAATAAATAACCATTTTATCTGACATCCCAAAGCGGCAACCTGTACGGTCTCAGCATTGGTACAGATACTCCCGGATTGATCAGAAACCCTTTTGAGAAAGAAAAGGATCCACCTAACAAAGCAGGCATCTCTGGATAAGTGCAAAGGAAGGAAACTCACCAGGAGAAGAGCAAGTGAGTGACTCTCCGTGCAACAGGAGAGCCCAGTTTAGGCCCCACAGGGAGGGGATTCAGGTGACAATCACACCATTGGATATTTCCTCCTGGAACGCTGGGTGGTGAATTCAGGACACTTTCAATTTCTTTTGCCCTGAAAGCAGGTGGTGGGAAGGAAGGTACCGTCAGAACTTGGGTAGCAAAAGAAACATGCACACAGGTGTGAAATTAGGGAGAGGGACAATTTTTGGAAAAAGGAAGAAAGCAACACTAAACGGGAGATCTAATGGGGAAGAAAGGTTGTTTCGGTAAGAGGAAATTTTTTCCTCTCCGTTTATTATTTCCCCCACCCCAGGAAGGGACCTAGATCTAGGGTTTCGCTGGGAAAAGCTTAATTCGGGTGGAATTGGTGATGAAAACGGATTTTTGTTGCAAAGTTGGGGTGGAGGATTGGAAACATAAATGCTAAACAAAAGAGAAACTGGAAGGATTGAGTTGGTTTGTTATAAGCGGAAAGATATTCCAAAAGGTGGGACTCTAGGTGGGAAGAAAAAATTTGTGCTGGAAAGTAGTGATACCGAATGGAGGAAAAAATTCTGAGTTAAAAAATATAGTAAATTTTTGCTAGAAGAAGTTCCTAAAAGGAGGGGGAGGGACGTAATCCAGGAAGATCGTAGGGATTTCTGGTTTTCCTGGAAGATCCTAAAATGTGACAGATCTAGGTCCCCTAAAGTGGAGCTACTGAGGAGGAAGGGGGATTTTTAGCAGAAGGGGCCTGGAAGGGGACGGTGAATGCAAGGCCGAGATGCAGAAAGTCGGAGGTCGGGTAGGGCCCGCGGCGCGAGCTGGGGGGCTGCGACCGGGCAGTTGGGGCCTGAGGGGGCGGGGTGGGAAGGAGAAGGGGGTGCAGCGGGCCAGGGGCCGCTGAGGAGAGACTTCTCCAAGGAGGAAGGGGCTGCGGGGCTGCAGCGGGGCCCGGAGCAGTTGGGGTGCAGAAGGTGCGTGCGTGACGCAGGGAGCCGGGCGCCGGCCGCGCCTGCTGCGCCCCTCGAAAGGGAGATGGACCCCCTAAAAAAGAAATATAGAAACGAATGAGATTGTAAAAGGGGGAGGGGTTGAAAAAAGAGGAAGGGGCCGGAAAGAGGGGGTAGGAAGGAAAGGAAGGGGGCAGGGGCAGCAGCAACCGGGTTTTACCCGCCCCCGGGGGCTCGCGCGCCGGGCCTCGAGCCTCGCGCCTCGCGGGGCTCCCAGCCGCCCCCCTGCCTCCTCCGCGCCGCCAGCCCGCCTGGCGCGCACGCGCAGCCCGGCCGGCCCCCGGAGCCCCCGGCTCGCTCGGGGCGCGGGCGCGCGTACGTGGCCGCGGGCAGCCTCGCGCCGCTCCGAGCGCCCTCGCGCCGGCCTCGCGCCGCCCGGGCTCCCGGCGCGTGCCGCCCGCCCGCGCATGCTCGGCGGCGCTCCGGGGGGCGGGGCCGCGCGAGGGGCGGGGCCTGCGCGGGCGGGAAAGGAGGCCGTTGGTCGCCATCTTGGGAGGAGGGCGGTTGAGGGCGGGAGAGGGTGAAGGCGGAGCCCGGGCTGCGGCTGCGGGGGGGAAAGGGGCAGCGGGGGGAGGGGCCGGCCCCCACGACCCGCACCCGGAGGCCGAGGGTCCCGCCGCTCCGCTCATTGTTTCTGGAGGGCGGTGTCAGAACGCCGCGGAAGCGCCCTGGCTCCCCGCGGGCCTCTCTGAGACGCGCAGGCTGCACTGGGGCCGCGTCCGCAGCATCGTGGCGCCTGGGACGCCGCCCCGCGTGTTTCCGCGTGGGCTGTCGCGGGCGCGGGGGACACCGAGGCCCGCCCTGCCCCGCGTGGGGCGGGGAGATGCGGGGCTTGAGAGCCGTGGGCGGGACGGCAGCCACTCCCGCCTCGTCTGGGCACACGCGGACCTGTGGCCCCGCTCCGTGCTGAGGGACGGATGGGACCGGGAAGGGCAGCGGCTTGGATTCGCCAGGGAATTCAAGCCTTAGCGATGGAGCGCCGAGGGTCTGCGGAGACCGAGAGCAGATCCGTGCTGGCCTGGGGGTGGGAACCCGCATTAACTGTTAACCTAAATGGGGCGTCTTGGGGTGATGGAGACATTCTGTTACAGAAATGGGCTTCGGTGATGGTTGCACAACTCAGCAAACAGACTAAACATAGTTGAATTCTACATTTCATTGTCTATAATCACTCCGTCGACAGGGCTCACAGCAACCTCAAACTCCTGGGCTCAAGCCATCCTCCTGCCTCAGCCTCCCAGGCAGCTGGGACTACAGGCGTGTGCAATTATACATTTTAAATGGGTGACTTTTATGTAAATTATACCTCAAAGTTTTCTACAAAATTGATTTCTAAAGGGGAAAACAGGAAAGAAGAGGGCTGCTGTTCTACTTTTGGTTTGCTTCATTTAGCAAGTATATTCTAGATGCTGAGCTACAGTGTCTGGGTCACACAAATGTCCCTGCCTTCCTGGAGTTAATGTTTTAGAGTAATATTGCTCAACAGAAATACAATGCAAGCTTCAAGACACCAGCCCCATATGTCATTTTACATTTTCTAGTACCATGTTTCCCCGAAAATAAGACAAGGTCTTATATTTATTTTTCCTCAAGATGATACTCTAGGGCTTATTTTCAGGGGATGTGTTATTTTTTTTAAGAACAGTACAACAATTTACATTTATTCAAATATAGTTAAGTTGTCTTCTTCTGGAACATCATCATAACTCTCCAAACCCTGGATTCCATCCTGAATTTCTTTCGACTCTATTTCCTTTAGAGCCATTGGATCCAATCTCTCATGTTGAGCAATAGAGCTCTCATGGGGCAGATGAGAAGGGCTGCCCGTGTTCTTTACCGCTCCTCGAAGAAATGCATGGGTTGTGCAGATGCCCTGTGTAGCCACACCCATCACTAGGTCTTATTTTCGGGGTAGGGCTTATATTGTGCAACTGCTTAGAATTCCTGCTAGGGCTTATTTTATGGGTAGGTCTTATTTTGGGGGAAACATGGTAGCTGTGTTTTTTTTTTTTTAAAAGGAAAGAAGCACAGGTGGAATTAATTTTAATAATATATTTTACCCAAAATATTATTCTAACATGTTATCAATAGAAAAGTTTTTAATAGATAAAGATATTTACACTTTGTGGGCTAAGTCTTTAAAATCCGGTGTATACAGTATATTATATTCACACGACAACTCAATTCAAACCAGCCACATTTCCAGGGCTCCATAGGCACATGTATCTCTGGTACTGGACAGCATACCTCTTCGGGAACTGGGGGGACACCCGTACATTTATAATACAATGTGGTTATACTTTGAAGAAAGATATAGGAAAGAGGATAGAATCACAGGGTGCTATTTTATACAGGTTAGTAAAGGCCTCTCTGGTGAGATTAATATTGAGCAGAGACCTGAAGGAAATGGGAAAGGGGACTACCAAAATATCTGGTGGAAGAAGAGAGGGAACAGCATGTTCAAAGGCCCTGAGGCAGGAAATGTGGGACCCCTGTAAAAATGACCAGTGTGGCTAGAACCATGTGAATCAAGGAAAGAAGAAACTAAGGGCAGATCCTGTAGGGGCTTGTGGGTCATGCTAAGGCAGGAATTAAACACCTACTAATAATTTAGGTATTCTAAATTCTTCCTTTATTTAGCACCCATTTTTAAAAATTAGTTTCAGCCATGTGATCTATCCCTTGATAGAGGAAATAAGGACCCTAGCCACTGGATAGATGTGAGTTTAGTTAAAAAACAGACGTAAGCTCCAGAAATAAATTAGCATCTTTCTGTCTTTTGATAAACAATGAACACTTTATGGACAAAGACAGAAGTTAGTTGCAATACACACACACACACACACACACACACACACAAATGACATTCAGAATGTATTTTAAAGGCCTATAAATGTGACAACCCAAAAAGAATAAAAGATATGAAGAGTCACTTTGTACAAGCGGAAACATGAAATAAGGGCTAACCACAATAACCAGGGAATGCAAATTAAAACCACAGATACTATGGGACACCCACCAATTTGTCAAATTTTTAAATTTTTTCTGTTCCACGAAGCAAGAGGAACTCATACAATTTCAATACCAGGAACTCATTCCTGGTAACGGGTAAAACGGGTACAGCCACATGGGCAAATCCCACAACCAGGAGTTGACTTAAGAGAAATTCTTGATCACGTGCACCAGGAGATATACACAAGAGCAGCAATGTTTGTCATTGAAAAAAAAAAAATCCTGGATTGAATTCTGGATCTTGCATTGAATGATCCTGGAACAGGAAAAAAAAAAAAAAAAGGACATTAGTAGAAAAACTAGTGAAATCTCAGAAATCTCAACAAAGATCAGAATTTGGTTAATAGTAATAATCTATCCATGTTTCTGTAGTTTCTGCAAATGTACAGTCCTGTGTCACTTGATGGGACACATTCAGAGAATTTGCATTTCTAACAAGGTCTCAGGTGATATGGCTGCTCCTGAACTGAGGGCCACACTGAGTGTCACTAGTTTTTGTACAGGCATACTTTGGAGACATTTTGGGTTCAGTTCCTGAGCAATGCAATAGAGCAAAGTCACATGAATTTTTTGGTTTCTTGGTGCATATAAAAATTATATTTACGCTGTACAGTAGTCTATCAACTGTACAATAGCATTATGCCTAATAAAAGTACTACCTTAATTTTAAAAATACTTTATTGCTGGCCGGGCGAGGTGGCTCACGCCTGTAATCCTAGCACTCTGGGAGGCCGAGGCAGGCGGATTGCTCGAGTTCAAAACCAGCCTGAGCAAGACCCCGTCTCTACTATAAATAGAAAGAAATTAATTGGCCAACTAATATATATATAGAAAAAAATTAGCCAGGCATGGTGGCGCATGCCTGTAGTCCCAGCTACTTGGAAGGCTGAGGCAGGAGGATTGCTTGAGCCCAGGAGATTGAGGTTGCTGTGAGCTAGGCTGATGCTACGGCACTCACTCTAGCCTGGGCAACAAAGCGAGACTCTGTCTCAAAAAAAAAAAAAAATGCTTTATTGCTTAAAAAAAAGCTAACAATCATCTGAGTCTTCAAGGAGTCATAATCTTTTTGCTGGTAGGGGGCCTTGCCTCAACGTTCATGAACGCTGACCTATCAGGTTGGTGATTGCTAAAGGCTGGCATGACTGTGGCAATTTCCTAAAATAAGACAATAATGAAGTTTGCCACATTGATTGACTCTTCCTTTCACAAACCATTTCTCTGTACCATATGATGCTCTTTGATAGCTTTTTACCCACAGCAGAGCTACTTTCAAACTTGGAGTCAATCATCTCAACCCCTGCCTCTGCTTTATCAAGTAAATTGATGTCATATTCTAAATCTTTTGTTATAATTTCAACAATATTCATAGTGTAAGGCTGGTGGCGGGCCTCCCTCCCCTCCCTAGATCAAAAAGAAAAGGCTCAGGAGACCAGACCTGACAAGGACAACTGCCAGGCCCCCCTGAAAACAACAACACCTGGATATCCACCCAGATAAGAAAGTTTTCGGTTCCTGGTTTCCGCAAATACTGCCAGCTCCTCCTATTTCTCAATGACTGCCAAAGGTCACAGTGGAAAAACCCCAGCTCTTCCCGCCAAAAGTTCCTAGCCCGCCCCAAACAGTATAAAAGCCTTCACCCCTTTCAAACACGCGCCACTTCTTGGCCACTCCCCCTCTCATGGAACCCTCGAACCTTGCCAGGGAACGCTCAATAAAACCACGTTGTTTGGCTCCACTCTCTCTCTCTGCTTCTTTCGCCACCGGAAGAACTTTACACATGCCATCTTCACCAGGAATGGATTCCATCTCAAGAGATCTTTCTTTGTTCATCAATAAGAAGTAACTCCTCATTTGTTTAAGTTTTTTTGGTTTTTTTGGGTTTTTTTTAGACAAAGTCTCACTCTGTTACCTGGGACTACAGACTCAGGCCATCATGCCCGGCTAATTTTTCATATATATATATATATATATATATATTTAGTTGTCCAGCTAATTTCTTTCTATTTCTTTAGTAGAGACAGGGTCTCACTCTTGCTCAGGTTGGTCTCCAACTCCTGCACTCAAAAGATCCGCCCACCTCGGCCTCCCAGAGTGCTAGGATTACAGGCGTGAGCCACCATGCAAGCCTCATTTGTTTAAGTTTTTATCATCAGATTGAAACAATTGTCACATCTTCAGGCTCCACTTCTAATTCTAATTTTCTTGCTATTTCTACCATGTATACAGTTACTTCCTCTACTGGAATCTTGAACCCCTCACAGTCATCCATGAGGGTTGGAATCAATTTCTTCCAAATTACTGTTAATGTTGATATTTTGACCTCCTCCATGAATCAGAAATGTTCTTAATGGTGTCTAGAATGGTGAATCCTTTCCAAAAGGTTTTCAATTTACTTTACCCAGATCCATCAGAGGAATCACTATCTATGGTAGCTACAGCCTTATGAGATGTATTTCTTAAGTAAAACTTGAAATTCAGAATTACCACTTAAAGGCAGGTGAGGTAGCTCATGCCTGTAATCCCAGCATTTTGGGAGGCCGAGGTGAGAGGATCACTTGAGCCCAGGGGGTTGAGGTTACAGTGAGCCGTGATCACTGCATTCCAGCATGGGTGGCAAAGTGAGACCCTGTCTCAAAAAAACAAAACAAACAAACAAACAAACAAACCTCTACTCCTTGAAGCTACAGAATGGATGTTGTGCTGTGTTAACTATAATTTCCTTGTACATCTCCATCAGAGCTCTTGGGTGACTAGGAACATTGTCGGTGAGCAAATTGTTTTTTCTTTAGAGACAAGTCTTCATGTGTCATGGTGCCCCAAAACATTACAATAGTAACATCAAAGATCACTGATTGGCCGGGCGCAGTGGCTCACGCCTGTAATCCTAGCACTCTGGGAGGCTGAGGCGGGAGGATTGCTTGAGGTCAGGAGTTCAAAACCAGCCTGAGCAAGAGCCAGATCCCATTTCTACTATAAATAGAAAGAAATTAATTGGCCAACTAATAGATACAGAAAAAATTAGCCAGGCATGGTGGCACATGCCTGTAGTCCCAGCTACTCAGGAGGCTGAGGCAGGAGGATCGCTTGAGCCCAGGAGTTTGAGGTTACTGTGAGCTAGGCTGACGCCAGGGCACTCTAGCCTGGGCAACAAAGTGAGACTCAGTCTCAAAAAAAAAAAAAAAAAATCACTGATCACTGATCACCATAACAGATATAATAATAACGAAGAAGCTTGAAATATTGCGACAATTACCAAAATATGACAGACACGAAGTGAGCACGTGCTATTGGAAAAATGACACCGATCGACTTGTTAGATACAGGGTTGCCACAGACCTTCAGTTTGTAAAAATAAACGCATTATTTGCGAAGCATAATAAAGTGAAGCCCGATCAAATGAAGTATGCCTGTCCCACTAATCTAATCAAGTTTTGGAGTACTCTGTTAGACTCTTTCAAGAGAAGGGAGAAGAGTCTCCCTCCTGACTCCAAACTGTGCTCTGAACACAGCACACGTTCCCATTTGTAGAGTGACTGACTCAACGGGGTGACTGTTCATATAATAAAAATGACTGTGGCTCACGCCTGTAATCCTAGCACTCTGGGAGGCCTAGGCCAGTGGATTGCTCGAGTTCAGGAGTTCGAAACCAGCCTGAGCAAGAGCGAGACCCCGTCTCTACTATAAATAGAAAGAAATTAATCGGCCAACTAATATATGTAGAAAAAATTAGCTGGGCATGGTGGCGCATGCCTGTAGTCCCAGCTACTCGGGAGGCTGAGGCAGGAGGATCGCTTGAGTCCAGGAGTTTGAGGTTGCTGTGAGCTAGGCTGACACCACGGCACTCACTCTAGCCCCAGCAACAAAGTGAGACTCTGTCTCAAAAAAAAAACAAAAAAACAAACAAACAAAAAAAAAACTGGCTGGTCCTCTCACCCTGAAATCTGATTTCTGGAGATAATTGTCTGGATGTTTTTTAGTGGAAATTAGGACTTGTGCAATTTCGATGCCAAGAATTAAAAAAGGGAAAAATAAAGCCAGCAGTTCTGCTTCTTAATATTTGGCCATGAACGTGCCAAGCCGACAGAAGTGGAATACCATTTCCCCGGCTCAGTAAACAAACAGTAACCCGTGGCGAATGTGGAGGCAAGAAGGAAACGGAACAGTATCTCTGACTGGATAAACACTGGGCCCTCCTACGGCTCTGTTTCGCTTGTGCTTTATCACGTCGCAAGTCATTCACCAAATGCCTTTTGACTGTCTGCTGTGAACAAAAGGCTATTGGGAGGCAGTGTGCGAGAGTAACAGCGCTCTGTCCCTGTGTATGTATTTACATTTAGAGTAAACGTTCTAACAATTTTAAATGTTATAAAATATGTTTCAGCTCGGCTAGGCGCGAGGCTCACGCCTGTAATCCTAGCTCTCTGGGAGGCCGAGGCGGGTGGACTGCTCAAGGTCAGGAGTTCGAAACCAGCCTGAGTGAGACCCTGTCTCTACTAAAAATAGAAAGAAATTAATTGACCAACTAAAAATCTATATACAAAAAATTAGCCGGGCATGGTGGCGCATGCCTGTAGTCCCAGCTACTCGGGAGGCTGAGGCAGGAGGATTGCTTGAGCCCAGGAGTTTGAGGTTGCTGTGAGCTAGGCTGATGCCACGGCACTCACTCTAGCCTGCGCAACAAAGTGAGACTCTGTTTCAAAAAAAATAAAAATTAAAATAAAAAAATAAAATGTTTCATACATTTTATTTTCTTTTTTTATTTTTATTTTTTAAAATTAAATTTACTTATATTTTTAATTTACCCTTACATGTTCCTATAGAGTCTGATCTATTTTCTATTTGGAGTTATTTTTGTAATTCTTTTGCTTCTCCTACCAGAGTACGTGCTCCTTGAAGGTTTGGTGTGTTCTCATTTGGCATTGCATCCCCCATGGCACTTAGTAAGACATCATCTATGATAATAATACATACTTTTTTTTTTTGTTTTTGAGACAGGGTCTCACTCTCACCCAGGCTAGAGTGCAGTGGTGTGATCAGAGCTCACCACAGCCTCAAACTCCTGGGCTCAAGTGACCCTCCTGCCTCAGCCTCCCAAGTAGCTGGGACTACAGGCATGCGCCACCATGCCCGGCTAATTTTTTCTATATATATTAGTTGGCCAATTAATTTCTTTCTATTTATAGTAGAGACGGGGTCTTGCTCTTGCTCAGGCTGGTTTCGAACTCCTGACCTCGAGCAATCCGCCCACCTTGGCCTCCCAGAGAGCTAGGATTACAGGCGTGAGCCACGCGCCTAGCCGAGCCCATTCTTTAGACCAGGGGTCCTCAAACTTTTTAAACAGGTGGCCAGTTCACTGTCCCTCAGATTGTTGGAGGGCCGGACTATAGTTA
Organism: Microcebus murinus; assembly: GCF_040939455.1. Classification (NCBI taxonomy): domain Eukaryota; kingdom Metazoa; phylum Chordata; class Mammalia; order Primates; family Cheirogaleidae; genus Microcebus; species Microcebus murinus. Next base: position 66,127,501 of record NC_134119.1, read on the forward strand.
AAAAAAAACTATGAACAAATTCCTACGCACACTGCACAGATCTTATTTTGAAGTAAAAAAAACAAGGGCAAAAACACCTGCGTGTGGCCCGAGGGCCAGAGTTTGAGGACGCCTGCTTTAGACCACTGACTTAAATCGTCTCTCCTGGCCAGGTTGGTGTTCAGTAAATACTTGCTGATTGAATGAGTGGATTCAGAATCCTTTGTACCTTAGTATCTGACCACACGGTGCGGCTGAGAAGCTAAGCTACCCTTTTACCTTTGTGTCCTAGCCCTCTAGCAGAGTCTGCAACAGAGTAAGTCAATGTTGTCAAATGACACAGCCCCAAATGTCCAATGAACAGTAGCAGCAGCCCTTGATTAACCACCAAAGGAGGAGTTTAGCTTCCACAGGCAGTGGGAGAGGGGAGAGGGTTAAGGGAACTGCAGATTATTTATTTATTTATTTTTGAGACAGCGTTTCACTTTGTGCCCAGGCTATAGTGAGTGCCGTGACGTCAGCCTAGCTCACAGCAACCTCAAACTCCTGGGCTCAAGCGATCCTCCTGCCTCAGCCTCCCAAGTGGCTGGAACTATAGGCATGTGCCACCATGCCCAGCTAATTTTTCCTATATATATTTGTTGGCCAATTAATTTCTTTCTATTAATAGTAGAGACGGGATCTCGCTCTTGCTCAGGCTGGTTTCGAACTCCTGACCTTGAGCAATCTGCCCGCCTCGGCCTCCCAGAGTGCTAGGATTACAGGCGTGAGCCACCACACCTGGCTGGTCTGGCACTCTGGGAGGCCGAGGTGGGCGGATTGCTCGAGGTCAGGAGTTCAAAACCAGCCTGAGCGAGACCCTGTCTCTACTATAAGTAGAAAGGAATCAATTGGCCAACTAATATAGAAAAAATTAGCCAGGCATGGTGGTGCATGCCTGTAGTCCCAGCTACTCGGGAGGCTGAGGCAGAAGGATTGCTTGAGCCCAGGAGTTTGAGGTTGCTGTGAGCTAGGCTGATGCCACGGCACTCACTCTAGCCTGACAACAGAGTGACACTCTGTCTCAAAAAAAAATAAAATAAAATAAAATAAAAAAATAAATGCCCATGCCATGTGTGTCATGTCAATCCTCACAACAATGCCCCAACAGAGGGACTGCTGCTCATGTCATTTTAGGAAAGAGGACACTTTTAACAGAATGTGGGGGAGGATTTTTTAGGGGGAGGATATTTTAGACTTTGCTCAGTAGGTCATGGGGACGCCCCAGAGCAAGGTCGGCACTATTGACATTTGGGCCCAAATAGTTCTCCGTGGTAGGGCACTGTCCTATGCACTGACGGTGGCGTGTCTCGCAGCATCCCAGGGCTCTACCCACGAGATGCCAGTTGCACCCCTCCCCCTCAGTGTGACAAACTAAATGTCCCCAGACAGTGCCAAGTGTCTTTGAAGGGAAATTGAGAACCAGCATGCTTGTGATTTTTGAACAGTGGAGAGATGCAATACGTACCTGGGGTGGAGTAATTTCTCTGGGAACCCAGAAAGGCAGGTGTGAAATGGGACCCTGCACACTGGGAGTTTAGAACCCTGTTGCCCCCCTTCCATGTGTCACTTGCTCAACACTCCGTCCCCCCCCCCCCGCCGCCATGCCAGCTGCTTTTAAAATAAGAACCAGTGTTGGCTCCTGGGTACAAATCACTTTTCCGATTTTTTTTTCCCCATCTTTGGGGAAGGGCTCAAAGGTTGTTGTCTTCTAGGAGCCAGGGCTGCCACCAAACCTCGCTTTGGCACATACAGGGCGGGGACAGCTCAGACGAGTTGATTTAATCACGTGTGCTGTGTAGGAGTGAGAACCTAGGTCTCCAGTCTTCTAAATCAGGCTCTCTCCCCTCTTCATGAATATGAGTAATTGCAGAAGTAGAATTTGAATCCACACCTACAACTCAATCTGCCATTCCTTTTCCAGCATCCTGGACAGCTGTAGTGGCACCAGATGAATTCTAGACTCCCAAGGCAGCAGGTGACATGCCCGGCCCTCAGAAGAGTTCAGGTAAGTGAAGATTCTAGGCTTTTCATTCATTTGTAGCCTTGTGCATCCTTCTTTGGACTTTTGTTCACTTAGCCATCACACACTGAGTGTCCGCTGATCACGAGGCACTGTGCTAGCACCTAGAGTTTAAAAATGAGCAAGACATGGTACCTGTCCCCAAAAACTCTTCCAAGATCATCATCTCCTGTTATCTGTGAACATGAACCTGACTATGTTACTCTCACCTATTTAAAACTGGGCTGTCGGCCGGGCGCTGTGGCTCACGCCTGTAATCCTAGCTCTTGGGAGGCCGAGGCGGGCGGATTGCTCAAGGTCAGGAGTTCAAAACCAGCCTGAGCAAGAGTGAGACCCCGTCTCTACTATAAATAGAAAGAAATTAATTGGCCAACTGATATATATATAAAAAATTAGCCGGGCATGGTGGCGCATGCCTGTAGTCCCAGCTACCTGGGAGGCTGAGGCAGAAGGATCACTCGAGCCCAGGAGTTTGAGGTTGCTGTGAGCTAGGCTGACGCCACGGCACTCACTCTAGCCTGGGCAACAAAGTGAGACTCTGTCTCAAAAAAAAAAAAATAAAAAAAAAAAAATAAATAAATAAAACTGGGCTGTTTTCACCTTTTACCTACGATCAATAATGCCTCGAAGAACATTCTTGTACAGGTTTTTGTTTGAATATCTGCATTCATTCTTTTGGGCATACACCCGGGAGCGGAATTGCTGGATCATGTGGTCGTGGTAATTGTGTTCATCTTGTTAAGGAGACTTGATTTTGAAGGTAGAAGCTTTGCTGAGAAGAGAGAATGAGATGAGTCAAAGATGATTCATGAATTTTTGAGCAGGCTGGGCGAGGTGGCTCACGCCTGTAATCCTAGCACTCTGGGAGGCCGAGGTGGGCGGATTGCTTGAGGTCAGGAGTTCAAAATCAGCCTGAGCAAGAGCGAGACCCCGTCTCTACTATAAATAGGAAAAAATTAATTGGCCAACTAATATATATAGGAAAAATTAGCCGGGCATGGTGGCGCATGCCTATAGTTCCAGCCACTTGGGAGGCTGAGGCAAGAGGATTGCTTGAGCCCAGGAGTTTGAGGTTGCTGTGAGCTAGGCCGACGCCATGGCACTCACTCTAGCCTGGGCAACAAAGCAAGACTCTGTCTCAAAAAAAAAAAAAGGATTTTTGAGCAGAACAACCCAGTGAATGAGTGTTGGTGCCCTCCACAGAGATGGGAACCCTGGTGGGACATGGGGCGCAGATGACATAGTGGGGGACCGTCACGAGCTCAGTTTTAGATACGTTGGGACCCAATGAACCAGGTCCTAGAGGTATATATAACTGGTATGCCGGGCCCCTTCCACATAGGCCACAGGGTCTTGGTCTGTTTGCGATACTACAACAAAATACCCAAGAGTGGGTAATTTACAAGGAGCAGAAATTTATTTTTCATAGTCCTAGAGGCAGGGAAGTCCAAGATCAAGGCACCAACAGGTTCGGTGTCTAATGAGAGCTGCTGTCTGCTTCCAAGATGGTCCCTCGAGCCTGGTATCCTCTAAAGGGGACAGACGCTATGTCCCACGTGGCAGAAGGCAGAAGGACATAAAAGGATAAAGTCCCACCATCAAACCCTTTTATAATGGCATCGATGAGGGTGAAGCCCTTGTGGCCTAAACACCTCCCCCAAGACCCCACCTTCTGACCCAGTCGCACAGGGGATTCAGTTTGCAGCACGTGAATTTGGGGGGACACGTTCAGACCAAAGCAGGGAGACAGGCATTAAACAACTAACCATGCGACTGATGAGGGTGATGACAAGAGCCACAGAGGGGAAGTTGAGGGCCAGTGAGACAGTATGGCATGGGAATGCGGTCGGGCCTGGAGGGTCAGGAAAGGTTTGTTTAGCCAGGGACTCTCGAGTTGAGACTCGAAGGCTGAGCAGGCACAGGCCAGCGCTCTGGGCATCTACTGCTACATAACAAACTGCCAGAAAACGGTGGCTTTAACAATAACAGTCATTTACGTTGTCACAAATCTGGGGGTTCGCTAGACTCAGGGCCTCTCGGGCAGTCGTCAGCTGGTGGCTGTGCTGGGGTCACCCAAAGGCTCCTTCACTCCGCATCCAGCGGTTGATGCGGGTTGTCAGCCAGGAGCTGTTGGCCACGACACCAACAGGTGGCATTTCTGCATGGCCCGGGCTTGCTCCCAACACAGCAGCCTCGGGGCACTGTGACTTCTTGCCCAGGAGCTCAGGGATCCAAAGGTGAGTGTCCCAAGAGAGCAAAACAGAAACTATAATGCTTTTTTATGACCTTGCTTCAAAAGTCACATAGAGTCATGGATTCTTTTCCTAGGCCTGGCGTAACAAATTACAACAATTGGGTACTTTATTTTCTCACAATAAAGAAATTTATTGTCTCACAGTTCTGCAGGTTAGAACTCCATGAAGATGCCAGCTGGGTTCATTCCTTCTGAGGGATTATAAAGCGGAATCTAGAAGCTAGCCCTCAGGGCCGGGCGTGGTGGCTCACCCCTATAATCCTAGCACTCTGGGAGGCTGAGGCAGGTGGATTGCTCTAGGTCAGGAGTTCGAAACCAGCCTGGGCAAGAATGAGACCCCGGCTCTACTGAAAAATAGAAAAATTAGCCGGGCATGGTGGCGCATGCCTGTAGTCCCAGTTACTCAGGAGGCTGAGGCAGGGGGATCGCTTGAGCCCAGGAGTTTGAGGTTGCTGTGAGCTAGGCTGAGGCCACGACACTCACGCTAGCCTGGGCGACAGAGTGAGACTGTGTCTCAAAAAAAGTAAAAATAAAAAAGAACACCCAGCTAAGAGCGGCCAGGGCGGGTTCTGCAGCGTAGCCACATCGTCGTGGTGGCTTTTCTTATCCTGCTCTGCTGCTGCCGTTCCAAGGATCACGTGTTTGCTCCATTGTTCTAAGTAGGCAAACAGGAAAGCAAAAGCTTTCTGTGGCAGAATGCAAAAGGCTCCCTTTTTTTCGGCCCGCCCTACGTCCACAGCTTTTGCTTTATGACTCTGCTGTGGCCTCCCACTCAGACTCTGGGCTTAGCCACACGACCTGCCTTGGCCAATGGGATGTTAGCGCGTGGGGCACGAGCGGACGCCTCAATGGGGCTTGTGCAATTGGGTTTACTCACTCCTGGGTTCCTGCCGACACCACCAGGACATGCCCGGGCTGGCCTAGAGCATGAGAGAGACACACGTGGAGCAGAGTCTAGTTGCTCTGGTCACCTAGGCTAGCCTAGGTCACTCGACAGCCAGTGACGGCCACCATGGGAGTGAGTCCCACCAAGATCAGAGGGCTGCCTGGCCCACCTCTAGCTGACTCCACATGCACAAGCAAATTTTTCTTTTTTTTGAGACAAAGTCTCACTCTGTTGCCTGGGCTAGAGTGAGTGCCATACTGTCAGCCTAGCTCACAGCAACCTCCAACTCCTGGGCTCAAGCAATCCTCCTGCCTCAGCCTCCCGAGTAGCTGGGACTACAGGCGTGCACCACCATGCCCGGCTTATTTTTTCTATATATATTAGTTGGCCAATTAATTTCTTTCTATTTATAGTAGAGACGGGGGTCTCGCTCTTGCTCAGGCTGGTCTCAAACTCCTGAGCTCAAATGATCCTCCCACCTGGGCCTCCCAGAGTGCTAGGATTACAAGCGTGAGCCACCTTGCCCAGCCTACCAAATTTTTTTTTAATTAAATGAAAACTTAGTGATTAAAATTAAATTAAAATGTGTTGATTAAAATTAAGATATATTAATTTAAATGTATTGATTAAAATTAAAGTAAAATGTATCCATTAAATTAAACTTCCTTCTGCAGATTATGTTCTACAGTTATAATTGTATGATTAGAGGGATTCATGCAACATGTTTGTGAAAGTAGCACACACAGTGCCTGGCATACGGGAGGTACCCGGATGGGCGAGTCACGACGTAGGACCTGGGCTCACCAGCCTTACAGCGTGAGGGACGACCAGCCTCGTGCCAGAGCCCAGAGCTTGCCATGGAAGGAGGGACCCGAGATCTGAAGTCAGACTTCACCAGTAGCAGCCTCACCGTCACCCCTCCTCCATGCCAGGCGCTGCTTTGGGAAGTTTATATTTGCAAGCCCCCTATGAGGCAGATACCACTATCACTCCCATTTCCCAGATGAGCAGACTTAGGCACAGGGAGACTAAGCTAGTAAATGGAGGAGGCAGGACCCCAAGGCCTAGATTTGAATCCTGGCTCCCAACTCATTAGCTTCACAGCCTCACCCTGAGTGAGTCAGTCAATTTCTTCCAAATCTCCATTTCTACAGATTGGGGACAATGACCCATCTGCCTGGGTGGCCACAAAGAGACAATGGGGGCCAGGCGAGGTGGCTCACACCTGCTTGTAACCCTAGCACTCTGGGAGGCCGAGGCGGGAGCATCACTCAAAGTCAGGAGTTCGAAACCAGCCTGAGCAAGAGCGAGACCCTGTCTCTACTAGAAATAGAAAGAAATTAATTGGCCAACTAATATATATATAGAAAAAATTAGCCGGGCATGGTGGCGCATGCCTGTAGTCCCAGCTACTCAGGAGGCTGAGGCAGGAGGATCGCTTGAGCCCAGGAGTTTGAGGTTGCTGTGAGCTAGGCTGACGCCACAGCACTCTAGCCCAGGTGACAGAGTGAGACTCTGTCTCAGAAAAAAAAGAGACAATGGGAAGACTTTTAAGAAAGCCCTGGCTGAAGAGTGAAGTGCAGATCATAAGCTAATGATTAAACAGCTGGGAGGGAGGACGGCCAACAGTCCTGGCCGGCAGAACTGCTTGGGCAAAGGCCCTGAGGCGTGCGTGGCTGTGCTGGGTGTTACTGTGGGGGACAGGGACAGTGTGGTGTGTTTGTGCCCTGAATCCTGGAAGCCTCGGGGAGCGTTCTGGCTTGGCTCTTGGTCGATGTGCTGTGACTTGGTGGCCACAGGGCAGGACACTCCTCTAGTAGTCCTGCTTGCTCCGATGGGGCCGCAGACACCGAGGGGGTCAGCGCCTACACTGAAGGCATGTCCCGATGTCTCAGAAGCTCCCAAATCCCTCAGAGAAAACTCACCTCAATATAGGAAAATAGAACAGAATGCTAGAACAGCAAAGGACTAGAGACCTCATGTGACCCAACCCTTTCCATGTGTGCAGATTGGGAAATCGAGGCCCAGAGAGGTCAAGCGACTTGCCCAAAGTCACACAGCAAGTCACTGGCAAAAGCAGGGCCAGAGTCAACTCTCCTGACTCCCAGCCCTGGGCTTTCCCTGTCCCCTAGGGTTTGCGCATGGAGGGATCTGGATGATTGTGTGAGTTGGACAGGATGGGTGGAGAGGGGGCTGCCAGCCAATTGCACTAAAAAGAGGATTAGGTGGTACTTGCTTCGACAATCAACAACCACCACCATGCTAAGTTTTTCTTTTTTTTTTTGAGACAGAGTCTCGCTTTGTTGCCCAGGCTAGAATGAGTGCCGTGGCGTCAGCCTAGCTCACAGCAACCTCAAACTCCTGGGCTCAAGCGATCCTCCTGCCTCAGCCTCCCAAGTAGCTGGGACTACAGGCATGCGCCACCATGCTCAGCTAATTTTTTCTATATATATTAGTTGGCCAATTAATGTCTTTCTATTTATAGTAGAGACAGGGGTCTCGCTCTTGCTCAGGCTGGTTTCGAACTCCTGACCTCGAGCGATCCACCCGCCTTGGCCTCCCAGAGAGCTAGGATTACAGGCGTGAGCCACCGCGCCCGGTCTAATTTTTTCTTTTGACATTTGGCCATTTTAACAAATAAATGGTGCAACCAAGTGTGTGCTAAGTCGCCATCCGCCATCCCTGTCCCCAGGGATGTTCTAGGCACCAAGAGAGATTACAGAAAAAGCCCCAGCAGATAGCCACGCCCTTACTGACTTGTGATCGTTTGAGAGGTTGGAGAGATAAGAGACACATAAAATAAAGATCAATTGTTAAGGGTAGGAATCAGCCATCCTTGAAAACAAGGCATGTAGGAAATTTTCGGCCGCACCTCCATTATCTTATCATAAGCTCCCGTTTGCCCTTTCGTCCCCTTTAGACTGTCTCTTTTCATCTTGGAGTCTCCAGCAGTTAGTAGACACATAACACACGCGCGCGCACACACACAGATATATATATATATATATTTTTTTTTTTTTTTTTTTGAGACAGGGTCTCTCTGTATTGCCCGGGCTAGAGTGCCATTGCTTCAGCCTAGCTCACAGCAACCTCAAACTTCTAGGCACAAGCGATCCTTCCGCTTCAGCCTCCCGAGTAGCTGGGACTACAGGCATGCGCCACCATGCCCGGCTAATTTTTTCTATATATATATTAGTTGGCCAATTAATTTCTTTCTATTGGCTGGGTGCAATGGCTCATGCCTGTAATCCTAGCACTCTGGGAGGCCGAGGCAGGAGGATCGCTCGAGGTCAGGAGTTCGGAACCAGCCTGAGCAAGAGGGGGACCCCGTCTCTACTATAAATAGAAAGAAATTAATTGGCCAACTAATATATATAGGAAAAATTGGCTGGGCATGGTGGCGCATGCCTGTAGTCCCAGCTACTTGGGAGGCTGAGGCAGGAGGATCGCTTGAGCCCAGGAGTTGAGGTTGCTGTGAGCTAGGCTGACGCCACGGCACTCACTCTAGCCTGGGCAACAAAGTGAGACTCTGTCTCAAAAAAAAAAAAAAAAAAAAAATTCTTTCTATTGTTTGTAGAGATGGGGTCTGACTCTTGCTCAGGCTGGTTTCGAATTCCTGACCTTGAGCGATCCTCCCACCTCGGCCTCCCAGAGTGCTAGGATTATAGGCGTGAGCCACCACGCCTGGCCCCATATTTATTTTACAAATACTGAGCATCTGCGCCAGGGCCTAGAAGTGAACAAACAGACACCTTCTCTGGTCTCCTGGAATTTCCCTTCCCATGAGGGTGAAGGACAGTAAACAGGGAAAGAAACCAGTTAATTTCAAAGTGAGATAAGGGCTATTAAAAAAAAACGAAAGAAAGAAAGAAAGAAGGAAAGGCGGGATGATGTGATAGTGATCAGGGTGCTGTAGCCAGTTGCTGTTGGAAGCTGGTTCCCCAGATGGCAGCCCGGGCAGCTTGGTAGCCATGCAGCAGCTCTGGCCCGGTTCCAGAACTCCTCAATCACATCTGCATTTTAGCAAGATCCCACATGACTCCTGTGCGCCCGTTGGGGTGAGAAACTATGCCTGAGATAGTGCAATCCAGGAAGGCTTCTTGGAGGAGGCGGCCTTTGGATTGAGATCTGAAGGCTAAGAGGTGCCAGCCACACAAAGGTCTGGAGTGATAATGCCAGTAAAGGCGATTTCAAGTACAAAGGTCGTGACGCCAAAAAGAGGCCAGAGGAGCTCAAAGAGAGCCAGTGTGGCAGCTGAGGGCCCCGGGAAGGAGTCTGGATGGCACAGGAAGTCGATGCAATCCACAGAAGGGTCCCCCGCAAGGAGGAGACAAGATGTGACTGACATCTGCACAAATGTCCGCTGGGCCTGCCATGCCTTTATATTGTCACAACTTAGCAAAGCCTCAACCACCTTTCTCAAAACCCCCTTCCGCGCATGGTTCCCAGTTAGGTTTGGTGCGACGAGAAATCCGCATCACCTGAGGATCCATTTGGTGACACTATCGAATATACAGTCCGTATTCCCCACCTGTCGCCGATGTCTCACCTTAATAATATTCCAGGTGACAGAGCTGTTTCGAGGTTGATTATATGACATTGCAAAGCAGGCTCCGCTGGGAGGGCAGACTCACCGTCTTCCAATAGCTTCTCCCCTTGCTGTGACCAAGAATTACACAACTAGCCCCAAACTTAACAGCGTGGTAGAAATGCACCCTGCCGGGGGGCCGGCCAGCCCGGTCTCAAGCCCAGAGATCCTGACTTAATGGAGCAGGCGAGTGACCGGGGCACTGGGAATCATCGCTGTGGCCATGGGGGAACCTGCCCGTGCAGAAGTGCAATCCCCACCTGCTCCCTGGGACAGTGGCAGATAGAAGCTGCCTAGGGGTCCTTTCTCCCCCACCCCCGCCCCTACACACACCTGCGTGCAGACCACCTGAACTTTGCAACAGGTTGGGACAGCGCTGAGCACGCTGGGCTCACCTTCCAGGGATCCTGGAATCTCTCTGAGCATTTTTTTTTTTTAACTGAGCTTTGGCAAGGTCCCTGAACCGCAGAAAAAGAGAGTTGAAGAGGGCCCCGATTTACAATCCGAGAAGTACAGGCATCAGAGAAGTCAATCAGTGAGGGCGCAGAAAAGAAGGAACTAGGGAAGTGGCAAGAAAACCAGTACGGAAAGCCCCAGTGAAGCTGCTTCTCAGAGAGAGGGGTCCACCCTGACCACAGGCTCCTCCTCTCCACCACCCCTTTCTGGTTGTCTTCGCCTATTTGCTCCGCTCAGCCCTACGTCCCATGATGTGATTCATCTCTCCTCTGAGCACTCCCAAACTCCTCACTCCTCTCATCCTCCAAAGCGCTCACCTGGCCGGACTCCTGCCACCTCCGTCTTCTCTGCCAGCTGAACAGCAGGAACAAACCACCCAGCCAGCCCGACAGGTTTTACCTGAACTGGAGAAGTCACAGACCTCAAACAGGCACAGGGCAATCTCGCCACATCTCTGGCGTGCTTGCATTTTCCCCGCTTGCCCTCCAGCTGACGGCAGGTCCCGCCCTTCCCTGTGCAAACACAAGCCACCAGACGGGAACCCCCTTGTCACTCAGAGCACAAGCCCCCCCTCACCTCCCGCCTTGTCTTCCTTTTCATTGTGCCCTCCCAGATGAGGCCTTTTCAATCCCCAACCCCTGGGTCCCTCTCCTCTCTCGAGGATTGAGGTTTTCCTTCCTTCCCTCCTTCCTTCCTTCCCTCCCTCCCTCCCTCCCTCCCTCCCTCCCTCCCTCCCTCCCTCCTTCCTTCCTTCCTTCCTTCCTTCCTTCCCTCCCTCCCTCCCTCCCTCCCTCCTTCCTTCCTTCCCTCCTTTCCTCCTTCCCTCCTTCCCTCCTTCCTTCCTTCCTTCCTTCCTTCCTTCCTTCCTTCCTTCCTTCCCTCCCTCCCTCCCTCCCTCCCTCCCTCCTTCCCTCCTTCCTTCCTTCCTTCCTTCCTTCCTTCCTTCCTTCCTTCCCTCCCTCCCTCCCTCCTTTCCTTCCTTCCTTCCTTCCCTCTCTCCCTCCCTCCCTCCTTTCCTTCCTTCCTTCCTTCCCTCCCTCCCTCCCTCCCTCCTTCCTTCCTCCCTACTTTCCTTCCTTCCTTCCTTCCTTCCTTCCTTCCTTCCTTCCTTCCTTCCTTCCCTCCCTCCCTCCTTTCCTTCCTTCCTTCCTTCCTTCCTTCCTTCCTTCCTTCCCTCCCTCCCTCCCTCCCTCCCTCCTTCCCTCCCTCCCTCCCTCCCTCCCTCCCTCCCTCCCTCCCTCCTTCCTTCCTTCCTTCTTTCCTTCCCTCCCTCCCTCCCTCCTTTCTTCCTTCCTTCCTTCCTCCCTCCCTCCCTCCCTTCCCTCCCTCCCTCCCTCCCTCCCTCCCTCCCTCCCTCCCTCCTTCCTTCCTTCCTTCCTTCCTTCCTTCCTTCCTTCCTTCCTTCCTTCCCTCCCTCCTTTCTTCCTTCCCTCCCTCCTTCCTTCCCTCCCTCCTTCTTTCCTTCCCTCCTTCCCCCTTCTATCTCCCTCCTCTTTCCTCTTTGTTGCTCCCCCTCCTCCGCTCTTCCTCCTCCTTCTCCCTATTATCTATACCATCCATCTCTTTCTCCCTCTACCAGACCATGCCCATCATTATCCCCGAATGCTCTTTGCATTTCCTTTTTTTTTTCCTTTAAATGAATCCCTTCCTTGGAACATGCCACTCAAGGACTTTGGATGCTGATTCTAACAGCAGAAGAGGAAGGAGGGAGGGAGGAAAAGAAATCCCTCCCTTGTGATTTTTAAAAAATCACAAGGCCAGGCGCGGTGGCTCACGCCTGTAATCCTAGCACTCTGGGAGGCCAAGGCAGGCAGATTGCTCGAGGTCAGGAGTTCGAAACCAGCCTGAGCAAGAACGAGACCCCGTCTCTACTGTAAATAGAAAGAAATTAATTGGCCAACTAATATATATAGAAAATATTAGCTGGGCATGGTGGCACATGCCTGTAGTCCCAGCTACTCGGGAGGCTGAGGCAGGAGGATCGCCAGGAGTTTGAGGTTGCTGTGAGCGAAGCTGACACCACGTCACTCTGGCCCAGGCAACAGAGTGAGACTGTCTCAAAAAAACAAATAAACAAACAAAAACAAAACCAAAGCAACAACAAAACAAACCCTTCCACTCCTAGGTAGGTACTCAAGAGAAATGAAAACACTTGCACCCAAAAACCTATAAACCACCCCAAAAAAACTTATAATTGCATGTTCATAATGGTCAAAAAGTAGAAATAACCCAAATGTCCATCAGCGAATGAATGGATAAACAGAATGCGGTGTATCCACATAATGTAATATTATTCAGCCATAAAAAGGAACGAGAGGCCAGGCACGGTGGCTCATGCTCGTAATCCTAGCACTTTAGGAGGCTGAAGCAGGAGGACCGCTTGTGGTCAGGAGTTCGAGACCAGCATGAGGGAGAATGAGACCCTGTCTCTATGAAAAAATAGAAAGATTAGTTTCACATGCTGGTGCGAGCCTGTAGTCCCAGCTACTCAGGAAGCTGAGGTAGGAGGAGGATCGTTGGAGGCCAGGAGTGGGAGGTTGCGGTGAGCTATGACGACACCAATGCACTCGAGCCCAGGCGACAGGAAGATTCTGTCACAAACAAACAAACAAACAAAAAACTGTGAAATAGCCATTTAGGAATGACAGAAGTTGGGTAGCCCGGGTGGTGGGGTTAACTCTTCCTGATGGCCTATGGCAGCCACTGGGCTCGCTCCCATCACGGGGGGATGAATGATCTGTTACATGTCTGTTTCCCCCAGTGGGGTAGGGGCCCCACAAGGACAGGGCTAGGCCTGTCGCAGTCACTGCCATGCCGCCATCACTACCTCCCCAGGGCGGGCTCAGAGCAGGTGCCCAGGAAGTATGTGTTGAAAGAACAGATGCCAAGCTACCAAGTTTGGACTTTGCCCCGACAGCACTGGGAGCCATAGCAGGTTTATTTGTTTGTTTATTTTTTGTTTTTCTTTGACAGTCTCACTCTGTTGCCCGGGCTAGAGTGCCGTGGCGTCAGCCTAGCTCACAGCAACCTCAAACTCCTGGGCTCAAGCAATCCTACTGCCTCAGCCTCCCGAGTAGCTGGGACTACAGGCATGTGCCACCATGCCCGGCTAATTTTTTCTATATATATTTTTAGTTGGTCAATTAATTTCTTTCTCTTTTTAGTAGAGACGGGGTTTCGTTCTTGCTCAGGCTGGTTTCCCACTCCTGACCTTGAGCAATTGGCACTGGTCAGCCACCCTGAGTGCTAGGATTACAGGCGTGAGCTACCACGCCCGGCCCATGGCAGGGTTTTAATCAGGGGAGTGTCAAGGTTCATCTGTGCTTTAGAAACCCCAGGCTCTGTCTCTATTTTGAGCCCAAAAAACCAACAGCCATCCTGTGATTTTTTTTTTTTTGAGACAGAGTCTCACTTTGTTGCCCAGGCTAGAGTGAGTGCCGTGGCGTCAGGCTAGCTCACAGCAACCTCAAACTCCTGGGCTCAAGCGATCCTCCTGCCTCAGCCTCCTGAGTAGCTGAGACTACAGGCATGCGCCACCACGCCCGGCTCATTTTTTCTATAGATATTAATTGGCCAATTAATTTCTTTCTATTTATAGTAGAGACAGGGTCTCGCTCCTGCTCAGGCTGGTTTCGAACTCCTGACCTCGAGTGATCCTCCCGCCTTGGCCTCCCAGAGTGCTAGGATTACAGGCGCCAGCCACCGCGCCCCAGTCCCTCCTGTGATATTGTGAAATATATATTTGGTCTTCGCTGTTTCCTGGTATACAACTCCTAAAAGTCCCTGGCCACACCAAAGGGAGAAGTGTGTTTATATGCTAATGATTTGGCTAATGGCTGGCCACCCCTCAGTAGCCTCATGATAGGGACTGGTCACCAGAAAGACAATAAGAGGATTGGGACTGTCAGTCCCACCCCGTAACCTCCAGGGAGATGAGAGGGGCTGAAGGTCAAGTGGATCACTGGTGACCAATGGTTTAGTCAATCATGCCTACATAATGAAGCCTCCATAAAAACCCAGAAGATCTCCTGGGAGTTAACCAAGCGGGAGGTTCCTGGATGGTGGTTCGCCCAGAGAAGGCATGAAATCTCCACGCCCCTTCCCCCATACCTCATTCTAGGCATGTCTTCCTCTGTATCCTTTGCAACATCCTTTTTTTTTTTTTTTTTTTTTTTTTTATATAGAGTCTCGCTTTGTTGCCCAGGCTACAGTGAGTGCCGTGGCGTCAGCCTAGCTCACAGCAACCTCAAACTCCTTGGCTTGAGCAATCCTCCTGCCTCAGCCTCCAGAGTAGCTGGGACTACAGGCTCAAGCCATGACACCCGGCTAATTTTTCTGTTTCTAGTAGAGACGGGTCTTCCTCTTGCTCAGGCTGGTCTGGAACTCCTCAGCTCAAGCGATCCTCCCACCTGGGCCTCTCAGATTACAAGTGTGAGCCACCAAGCCCAGCTATATATATATTTTTTTTTTGAGACAGAGTCTCGCTCTGTTGCCCAGGCTAGAGTGAGTGCCGTGGTGTCAGCCTGACTCACAGCAACCTCAAACTCCTGAGCTCAAGCAATCCTTCTGCCTCAGCCTCCCGAGTAGCTGGGACTACAGGCATGCGCTGCCATGCCCAGCTAATTTTTTCTATATATATTAGTTGGCCAATTAATTTCTTTCTATTTATAGTAGAGACGGGTCTCGCTCTTGCTCAGGCTGGTTTCGAACTCCTGACCTCGAGCAATCTGCCTGCCTGGGCCTCCCAGAGTGCTAGGATTACAGGCGAGAGCCACCAAGCCCGGCCTCCAGCTATTTTTAAAGTGCACAATTGCATGACATTGAGTATATTCACAATGCTGTACAACCATCACCACTCTCTAATTGCACAACTTTTCCATCACCCCCAAAAGAAAACTGCCTATCCATGAAGCAGTCATCTCCCATTCCTCCCTCCCCCCAGCACCTGGCTCATCTGCTTTCTGTTTCCGTGGATTTGCCCACTTTGGACATTTCATATAAATGGAATCATAGAACATGTGGTCTTTTGTGCCTGGCTTTTTTTGCTCAGCATAATGTTTTCAAGGTTCATATATGTTGTAGCGAGTATCAATACTTTATTCCTTTTTTTATTTTTTTTTGAGACAGAGTCTCACTTTGTTGCCCAGGCTAGAGTGACTGCCATGGCGTCAGCCTAGCTCACAGCGACCTCCAACTCCTGGGCTCAAGCGATCCTCCTGCCTCAGCCACCCGAGTAGCTGGGACTACAGGCATGTGCCACCATGCCCGGCTAATTTTTTCTATATATGTTAGTTGGCCACTTAATTTCTTTCTATTTATAGTAGAGACGGGGCGTTGCTCTTGCTCAGGCTGGTTTCGAACTCCCGACTTTGAGCAATCCGCCCGCTTCAGCCTCCCAGAGTGCTAGGATTACAGGCGTGAGCCACCGCGCCCGGCCTACTTTATTCCTTTTTATGGCTGAATAATATTCCATCATATGGATAGACCATGTTTCATTGATTCAATCATCTTTTGATGGACATTTTGGTGGTTTCCCACCTTTTGGCTATTGTGAACAGTGTTGCTGCAAACATTTGTGTACAAGCTATTGTTTGATTTCAATTATTACCTGATTTCAATTATTTGGGGTGTATACCTAGCAGTGTTCTTATGGCAATTCTCTGTACAAATTATTGAGGAAGCATCAGATTCTTTTCTGCTAGGAGTGAATGAGGGATCCAATTTCTCCACAATTTCTTCACACCCTGACTGACACTTGCAATTTCCCCCTTTTTTTGATTATGGTCACCCTGGTGGGTATGAAGTGGTATCTCATTGTGGCTTTGCCTTGCATTTCCGTAATGACGAATGACTCAGAGCATCTTTTCTTGGGTGTATTGGCCATTTTCTCACTGCTTTCTGCAAGGTGACCTCAGCGCCCATGGCCTCATTGAGCCACCATTGCTGCCACGTTCACTAACCACATTCGTTCCTCTCTCCGCAACTTTGGGCATGTGCCTCCCTGTCCAACCACGCTTGGTCTTCCTCTTCCTTCACTGGAGAGAAATGTGGGACCTTAGGCCAGTTATTTAACTTCTTACTCTGTGCCTCAGTTTCCTCCTCTGTGAACGAGGATGCTAAGAGTTCCTGCTTCAAGGTTGTGACGAGTCAATGGGCTAACATATACAAGGGCTTAGAAATGTGGCTGGCACGCAATAAGTGTTTAGTGGGGGCAGCAGGACTGCCACGGGCCAAACTTCTTCTTTATGAAAAGTACTTCAAAAAATAAAAAAGTTTGCCCTGGTATAGAATTTTAGGCAAAAACCACCAGAAATTCTTTTATTTAGGAAAAAAAAAACAACCCTGCTGCAGCAAGTGGATGTGAAATTGTTCACCTTCATTAAGAATCTGCCTTGAGGCCGGGCGTGGTGGCTCACGCCTGTAATCCTAGCACTCTGGGAGGAGGGCAGATTGCTCAAGGTCAGGAGTTTGAAACCAGCCCAAGCAAGAGCGAGACCCCATCTCTACTAAAAATAGAAAGAAAGAAATTAATTGGCTAACTAATACATACAGAAAAAATTAGCCAGTCATGGTGGCACATACCTGTAGTCCCAGCTACTCGGGAGGCTGAGGCAGGAGGATCGCTTGAGCCCAGGAGTTTGAGGTTGCTGCGAGCCAGGCTGATGCCAAGGCACTCTAGCCCCAGCAACAGAGTGAGACTGTCTCGGAAAAAAAAAAAAAAAAGAATCTGCCTTGAGGTTCGTATCACTTAAGTTTGTATGGTGCAGTATAATGTGATAGGTCAAAGCATGAACTTCAAGGCATGGCGCGGTGGCTCACGCCTGTAATCCTAGCACTGTGGGAGGCTGAGGCGGGAGGATCCCTTGAGCTCAGGAGTTCGAGACCAGCCAGAACAAGAGTGAGACCCTGTTTCTACTAAAAATAGAAAAATTAGCTGGGCATGGTGGCTTGCACCTGTAGTCCCAGCTACTCTGGGGAGGCTGAGGCAGGAGGATCACTTGAGCCCAGGAGTCTGAGGTTGCTGTGAGCTAGGCTGACACCAAGGCACTCTAGCCCAGGTGACAGAGCGAGACTCCCTTTCAAAGAAAAGAAAAGAAAAAGAAACGAGTATGAGTTTCGGAGCAGGGCTGCAGGACTCCTTGGGTTCAAATCCCTGTGGCACCTGAAATGGAGAATTCTGTAACCTCTCTGTGACTCAGTTTCCACATCTGTAAACCAGGAATGATATTGGCATCCCCTATCCTCTAGGATTGTTGGGGAATTCCACGAGAGCATCCACGTATCTGGCCTGCAGGGCAAGCTTGGTTAAGCATTTCTTGCAACTACATCTTGTAGCCTGTCAAATGTTCACTCTAGCCATGGGTGACTTAAATAGGATCTCAACCGTGTTTCACAAATCCTGTAGCCAACTCTTATGGGGCAGGGGCGGTGGAGCCTTTACAAGTGAGATCTGTAACAGACCCAGTCTTGTAGGTGGCGGGCAGTCTTCTCATTCTCTTCTGGAGATCTTGGGGGACAGAGTAATAAAAGTCAAAACCCGGCCAATTCTTCCCTTGGCCACTGGCCTTGAGTGGCTGAGGCGGGCTTCCCTTCTTAAAGGGACCTCTCCTAGTTTTGACTTTCTCTTCTCTTTCCTAAAATGGCCTGGAACGTTCCTCCTCCTCACCCTCTGCCAAGCATAACCAAGGAAGGGGCCCCTCCCATGCCGCTGGAATGTCAGATATCGCAGCGATTACTAAATCCCTTAAAGCAACAAATAAATAAAGCCACTCTAAGTCAGGTCAGGATATTTATCTGGTGGTGCATAAATAATAATACCCTGTATATGAAGAAACTTATTCTCAGTGTGTCCCCAACCTCCAATACCACTGTGGCGGGGTGCAGAGGCTGTAGGTCGGGAGTCCACGGCCTCTATAACAGGGTCTAGAGTTTTCCTAGGGGAAGTAGCAGCGAGTCACGTGGTTGAAAAGGGAAAGTTCTCAGAACTGAATTTCAAATTTACTTTGTGTGTTTTTCTTTGAATAGGTGATACAAGGCTCAAATTTAACAAAGGTACAGAAAGATCTACCATCTACCCACGGATGTCTCGCTTTCCACAGGCAACTGCTGTTACCAGTTTGTTTCTGCTTTTGAAAATATTCTGTGCCTTTAACAAGCAATAGGTTTTACTGTTTTCCCATCTCTTTCTACGACTGATTTTGTTTTTTTAATTTATCTTTGTGGGTTTATTCTTTTAATTTCAGGATATTATGGTATTGGAATAGCTTGTATTTTTTCAACCCCACTTTTTAAATTGTTATACACTCTGCTTCCTTCTTTGCTTTCTCACCCCTGTCTGAATGCATAGCTCATTCTCTGCCAGTTCATCTGTCCCTACCTCACTGGGATACTAAGCGTAGCATTGTTTAATGAGTCCCCCATCTATGGAAAACTAGGTTGTTTGCAGACTTTTTGGTTTTCTTTACGAATTTTTATCAAAACAAACATGACACTTGGTTAGCCTTTATCAAGGAACGGGCGAAAACCCCATCGTGCCCCGTCTCCCCGCGTCCGCCAAGGGTACCCCCCTCCAGGGTCGCAGAGCTCCGGGCGGTACGTCCCGCGCCAGCCCTGCCTGCCCGGAGCTGTCAGGCGCCGGCCACAGCCCTCGGGAGCCCCGCCCCGCGGCCCGCCCGCAGTCGGCCCGATTCAAATTCAGCCAATGGCAGTGTGTAAACAAACCAAGGCCCCGCCCCTCCAATGAATAATTCTCCCCCCCCGGCCGGCGCAAGGCCCATTTAACCCGGCGGGGGGTTGGGGGCGGGACGCAGCCGGGGCCCCGCCCCCACGCGCCAGCCAATAGGCGGCCAGACTCCGTGCCCGCACTTGCCGCGTTGAGGACCCGAGGCCGGGCTGGGCGCGCAGCTGCCTGATTTCGTCGCCGCTCGCCGTCTTGTCGCTCCGGGCGGGCGGGCGGGCGCGGAGCCGGGGCAGAGCGCTCCTCTGTACCTGCCACATTCGGAGGGTGCGGTCAAAGGGCAGAGATCGCCCCGAAATCCACGCCCTCCGATTCCCCCGTGCTTTGAAACCCGGATCCCGGAAGGGTTTTGGTGGGCCTTTCTCTCCTCACCCCCGTTGAACGAAACCTGGAGCGGGATGCAGGGGTGTTTAGGATTGGGCACGGCTGTTCATTTATTCCCCTTTGCTGCTGAAGCGTCCCATACCTACGGACAAATGCACGCGTGACGTGTGCTGCTCACCCGAACACTAAAACTACCTGTGGCACTGGCATCTTCCCAGATGGAGAACCGAGTTGGCAAAGTTGTCAACCTTACAGCCGCCGGTGCAGGGGGGAGCCCGGGAGCCACAGAGGACATTGTTTGAACTTTCTCAGAGGCACAGCCACTTACTTACAAAGAAAGGGAGGAAAAAACCCTCCCCTTTCAGCAGAGAGATGGCTATGGCTATCGGGCCAGGCATTGATCAGGGTCTTGCTGGGTAGGAGCGGGGCTGCGGGGCGGCTAGGAGACGCCAGGCTCAGTTAGGGGTGAGGGTAATCAGGACCTGGTTGGGAGAGCCTGAGCCAGAAACGCGAGGGGACAGAAGATGCTAGGGTACTTGGTGGGAAGGGGAGCTTTTCCGGCTGGCTGGCCGGCTGGTTGGAAGTGGAAAAGGGACTTAGAGCCAGTGGGGCAGGATGTGGGAAGAGCGTTAGGCCCCTGGGAAAGGGCAGTTCTCCAATGTACTGGACCCTTCCACAAAAAACGAAAGGGTTTCCTGCCTTGCCTTGGTTTTTTTGTTTTGTTTTGTTTTGAGACAGAATCTCACTCTGTTACCCGGGCTAGTGTGACATGGCATCATCCTAGCTCACAGCAACCTGAAGCTCCTGGGCTCGAGGGATCCTCCTGCCTCAGCCTCCCGAGTAGCTGGGACTACAGGCATGCGCCACCATGCCCTGCTAATATATATATATATAGTTGTCCAGTTAATTTGTTTCTATTATTTTAGTAGAGACGGGGTCTCGCTCTTGCTCAGGCTGGTCTCCAACTCCTGAGGATCAAAGGATTCGCCCACCTTGGCCTCCCAGTGTTAGGATTATAGGCGTGAGCCACCACGCCTGGCCTTGCCTTTCCTAAAGTACTCCATTAAACATTGAGATGAGGAGTTCAGAAATCCCAAGCTCATGTTGGGGCTGGGGCCGTTGGGGTTTTCATAACCCCAGGCCCAATGTGTAGGGCCAAGTGGCTGCAGGGCCTTATTGAAGCCATTTGTTTTACAGCAGTCCCTTTTGGGAACTATATTCATTAAGCAAATGTTTTTTTGTTTTTTTTTTTTTCCCCAGACAGAGTCTTGCTTTGTTGCCCAGGCCAGAGTGAGTGCTGTGGCATCAGCCTAGCTCACAGCAACCTCAAACTCCCGGGCTCAAGCAATCCTCCTGCCTCAGCCTCCCGAGGAGCTGGCACTACAGGCATGTCCGGCTAATTTCTTCTATGTATATTAGTTGGCCAATTAATTTATTTCTATTTATAGTAGAGATGGGGTCTCGCTCTTGCTCAGGCTGGTTTCGAACTCCTGACCTCGAGCAATCTGCCCGCCTCGGCCTCCCAGAGTGCTAGGATTACAGGCGTGAGCCACCGCGCCGGCCTAATTAAGCAAATGTTTTTGAGATGTCCTTCACCTGCCCAGCCCTGTGTTAGGAGAGAGGAAATATGGTGACCCATATGGGATTAAAAACCCCCAAACTGGCAGGCAAGGGGTGGCAGCCCAGCTGACCACACAGTGCAGCATCTTTGCTGGTGGAGAAAGAGTAGGTGTGTCTTCTCCAGTCCTAATTTTCTCACCTCTGTATGCTGCTTTGTCCCTGTCTCAAAATAACTTCAATGTCCATTGTCCCTTGCATCTTACCGTAAGAGTCTGGACTCTGGGGACAGAGAGAGCTGGGTTTGAATCTCTGGTTTATGACCCTGAACTAGTTTTTTACCCTCTCTGAAGGTAGGTTTCTTAGGTTTCTCCATCACAAATGGGGACAGGGATAGAATTGAGATTTACATGAGAGGCAGTGCCTGGCCCAGAGGTTTGTTATTACAGTCTTCAGAGTGTTTATCAGATTGCAGAGTTAAGTTGCCTGGTTAATGATATTGATGATATGCATACACCAATGTGTTCAGGGGAGGTAAATGGATGTCTGCAACTTACTTTGAAATGCATCAAAAAATAAGATGGATTTAGTAGATGGATAGAAGCAAAGAGGTGTGATAAAGCAATGAGAGTAACATGCTGATGTTCCTTCTGCTTTTCCATGTTTGAAAATCTTTGTAATAAAATTGGGGGGGGCATCTAAGGATACCCTAATCACATGGCTGAAAAAAAATAAATTTGTATTTATTTTAGATTTTTAAATTAAAAAAAAAATTGGGGGGCAGATTTTGGTGTCTGACAATATACACTTATTGAATGGATGACAAAATGGAGGAGCTGGAAAAGTGACTTGCCTGGGGTTCACTTGGTGACTCAGCAACAGAACACCCAGGTGTACTGGATTAGTCCCCACCCAGCATGCATGGCCCTGAGACAAGTGATGAACTTGTCTGAGTCTCACTGCCCAACTCAATTTTTAACCTGGGACGCACAAGCTGCATCTGATTCTCCAAGGGAAGGGGCTTGTTGCCCACAAAAGACAGCAGGTGTCTTTCCACTGGGGCCCATATTGACCCTAGCACTGGCCTTTGGCCATCCCTTTTGCTGCATCTGGCCGGGGGACATTTCTCAGACATTGCCCACTGATTCTAGAGCAATGGGGACAACACTCACCATCAACTCTGAAGCTTGGGCAGGACTTCCAGGGCCCAGAAGACAGCAGGGAAGACACACTATTTATTTGGTATCCCAGGGCTTTGTCAGCCATGGCTAGATTGAGGGCTGGCCTTTTTTTAGTTCCCTCCACACCTACCCAGGGCCATTTCAGTGGCAATGGCCTAGAGACCGTCCCCCTAAGAGGCCAGGTGTGCACATAAAGGGGGTGGGTATTATCTCTGTCTAGCAAACCTTTCTTGAGCATCAACTAAGTGCCAGGCACTATTATTCATGGGTGGGGATATACTATAATGCACCAAAGAAACCTGGGACATGCCACAGAGGGCAGGACTGAGGTGGTAAACTGAGGCCAAGTGACTTGTTTGCTTACTTGCTCATTGTCTGTACGGCCTAATAGACTGTGAGCTGTGTGGTAGGCAAGAACCAGAGTGGTGCTGATCATCGCTGGATCCTTGGTATACACTAGGTACTCAAAAAATATTTCTTGTATGAATGAATAAAAACAAAGTCTCCGGTCAGTCCCAAGTTGTTAGTCCCCAGGGGCTAGAAGCTATGACAGATATACAAGTGATACCCACCCCGGTCCCCCTTGTGCAGAGAAGCCTTCAGGATTGGGTCCACTTCCTGGTCACATGACCTTGGGCAAAAAACACCCTCTCTGAGCCAATTTAGTTTTCTATACTGTAAGGTGGAAGTAGGTGATGGTCTTTCCCTTGCGGGCAGTTCTGATTAGAAACACTGTGCTTGGCCCAGCGCGGTGGCTCACGCCTGTAATCCTAGCACTCTGGGAGGCCAAGGCGGGAGGATCACTCAAGGTCAGGAGTTCAAAACCAGCCTGAGCAGGAGCGAGACCAGTCTCTACTATAAATAGAAAGGAATTAATTGGCCAACTAATATATATGGAAAAAATTAGCCGGGCATGGTGGCGCATGCCTGTAGTCCCAGTTACTGGGGAGGCTGAGGCAGGAGGACTGCTTGAGCCCAGGAGTTTGAGGTTGCTGTGAGCTAGGCTGACGCCACGGCACTCACTCTAGCCTGGGGAACAAAGCGAGACTGTCTCAAAAAAAAAACCAAAAAAATCCCCCAAAAAACCCACTGTGCCCACCACCAAGTTAATACTTTAAAAAGTGTAGCTCAATCAACCGTGGCAAATACAAGTGCAGCGTTGGGAAGGGGTGCACTACACAAAAAAATTGTCAACGTGTGTATACTGCTGTTTTCCAGAAAAGTCCACGTACTTCCCATGGTGGATGAACTCTGTGTAAGTTTAGACATTTAAACTCTCATGTTTCAGGTAAAGCATGTGTTCACTTCTGGGATTGATGTTTCCTTTTTATACGATCATCATCAATAATAGTAACAGCCACCATTATCTGGCACTTCCAGTCACGTGCTGTGCCCCAAAGCTCAGTCCTCCTAATGACCCTTTGCATTTTAGAGATGAGGAAACGGAGGCAGGGAGGTGAAGTAGTTTGCCCAGTGTCACACAGCAAGGAGGTGGCAAAGGCAGGATGTGAACCAGGGGTTGATAAGTAGAAAAACCCAAGAAGAAAAGTCTACGTTGAAGTAAATATTATGGGTGGCACCGCCAAAGGAATAGGATACATATTAAGACTTAAAAAACACAAATATGTCTCAATTGCTCATTTATTCAACACACATTTACTGAGCACCTACTGTGTGCACGAGGTTTTCCAAGCACTGGGGAGACAGGAGGGAATAAAAGACCAGAATATGAGTCCCCTAGGCCGGTGCGCCCCGGAGGGGCCCCAGCGCTCTGGGTCCCCGCTGGGTCCCCAGCCCGGGGCGGCGGACACAGTGGCGCAAACCACGGTTCCCAGCACCAGCGCCCGAATCCCAGTGTCTCGCCGGCAGGGCGGAAACGGAGCCAACACCGCCGCGGCGTCCCGGGGCTTCGGGGAATCCCACCGGCGCGGCCGGAGAAGCCGGGAAGAGCCTCCGAGGCAGGAGCGACCTGCCTGGCCAGCCGCGCCGCGGCCCGCGGTGAGTGATCCGCTCCGCCCGGGCCCGGCCTGTCCCCGAAAGTCCCCGCCGCCTCCCCCGATCGGCTCCGACTCCGGGCTCCTTCGCGGTCCCACCTCCGGGGGACTTCCCCCTCTTCTAGCCTGGACTCCCGCTATCTTTCCGAACCTCGGGCGCTCGCCCTGGCGCGTCCTCCCGCGGGGCGACCGGCCCCGCCTCGGGGGCGCGCCCCGGGCGCACGGCACCCCTCCCCGGGCGGGACGGGCGCCGCGGACCTGGGGGCGCGGCTCCCTTCGGCTTCGCCCTCCGCGACGCCCGCAGCACGGCTCGGAGCCGCGGACGACCACGCCGGAGTGCGGGCAGGCGCACCCCCGATCCCCGGGACTGGGGCGGGAGGGGCGCGCCGGAGCGCCCGGCGCCCTCCCGCCGCCCGCGGCCTCCCATTCGCTCCCGGGCCCGCCGCTCGCCCGGCCGCGCGGGGCGGGCTCGGCGAGGCGCGGGGCGGGGCCTCCGCAAGCCCGGCCCCCGGCGAGGGCGGAGGGAGGAGGAGGAGGAGGAGGAGGAAGAGGAGGGGGGGCGGAACACAAAACCTGCAAGGTTTTTTTTCTTTTGCATTTAATTAAAAAAAATTTTTTTTTTGCACGTCCGAGGGGCGCTCCCCGCAGCGGGCGCGGGCCCGGGGCGCGCGGGCCGCGGCGCGGGGCGCGCGGGCCGCGGCGCTGCCGAGCGGCCGCCATGCGATCAGGCAGTGCGCTGACCGGCCCGGCCGGCCGGCCCCTTCTGGGTCCTCCCTGTGCAGCCCGTGCGGGGCCGTCTCGGAGACCCCGCGCCGACGGCTGCTCAAACATCAGGGTGAGTTTCTCACAATGTAGCAATTTCTCTTTAAATCTCTTAACTCTCTCTACCTGCGAGTCGGGGCTGTGACAGGGCGCAAAAGCGAGGGGGGAGTGGGGGCTGGCGGCGAGGCTGTGTGTGGGGGGAGCCGGAGCCGGGCCCGAACCCACCCCCCCGACGCTCGCTCCCTCAGCCCCCGACCGGGGCGCAGCGCCCGCTGCCTCGGCTCTTTCGCTCGGCGCCCACCACCACCGGCACCCCCCAGCCCGCGTCTCTCGCGCCGTCACCGCCGCCCGAGCCTGTGGGGACCCCCGCCCCCCGCTCCCCCGTCCAGACCCGGCTCCCGGTGCTCCCGGCCCTCCCGCCGGCTGCCGCGGGTACAATGGGGCGGCGGAGAAGCGAGACCTGGCGTTCCACGGGGGGAGGGGCGGGGGCCCCCGCCTGCCCCCTCCCTCGCCCCGCTCCCCGCCTCTCGGGGACGACGGGGGCGGCGGGGCAGCGGGCGGCGACTTCCCGGCCGGAGGCGGCGAGCCTCCGTCTCCCCCTCTGGCGCGTGCCCTGCGCCCCCTCCCCAGACGCCTCCCGAGGGCGCCGGCAGACGCGGGGCCTTGGGCGGGCTGGGGAGGACGGCCGCGGAGGGAGCCCTGGCCCCCCCCACCGCCCCGAAACAATGAAAGGAGTTGACTTGCCCCCCGCCCCCCAGCAGGGAAGGGCGCTGACCCCCTCCCCCACCCCCAGCTGGCTAATCCCGGCGGGGGCCGTTACGGGGTGGGGTGGGGGGGCGGCGAGCCACTCCTGTCACCTCCCGAGATTTGGGGCGGCCCCCCATCTCCACCCCTCGGCCCGGGAACGGGAGGCAGCAGGCCCGGCCCGGGCACCGCGCTCGGGTGGTGACCTTTAGACAAAGGCAGCCCTTTCCCTGGGGTGAGCCCGGGCGAGCCGGGCGGCGGCCTCCCCGGCCCCCGCGGAGGGCGGCCAGGCCGCGGGCACCGAGGGAGGGATGGAGGAGGAGGGCGGAGGGATGCGGCCATCTGGTTTTCCCATCCCCGGCTGCCCCTCGGCTGCTTCCCTGACTCCTGTCACGGGCGGCCGCGGCAGACAAGGGACCAGGGGCTGCCGGGCCTTGGGCCGCGGCCAGCCGGGGACCGGGCGGGGAGCCGCGGGAGGGCTCGGGCCGGCGGGCGCCGGCGGTGATTGGAAGGCGCCGCGGCTCCTTCCTCTCCGCGCCCCTTTGTTTTGCTTTGTGGTTCTGAGCAGCTGAACTTCCCGGGAGGTGGGGTCAGAGGCTGCCGTGTCAGCTCTCTGGCGGAGGCCTGGGTGACAGGTCCCCGTGCTCTGGAGTCCCCAGCCTGTGGGCTGCAGTTCATGACCATCGCGCCCACACCATCACCCCCTTTTGTCACCCCCGCAGAGTAGAATCCAAATCTGGGGACGTATTGAGTGTTTGCGTTTCCCTTACACCTCCTTTCTGAGGGCGCCTGTCGGGGAACAGCGGGGACACCCGAGGCTCCCAGGCCTGAGATTTATGACAAACCCTCTGTGCTTTCAACCTCTCCCTGCACCTGGGGTGGGGGTGGGGGGCTTTGTCAACGTGCCCTACCCTGGCTAATGGGACACAGGGGAGGCAGACGGCTCAGGAACCACCCTCTTCCCTTACACTGGTGGGACTTGGGGGGCATGTTTACCTCCCCATACTCTCCCCCCAAGGCAGAAATAAGAGTATCTCCCTACCCAGGGAGCATTGCTGCTGCTAAGTGCATTACACACTGGCCACAATCCAAGGAGGAAGCAGAGTAGGGACAATTATCATTCCCACTTTCCAGACAGGTTAATGGAGGCTCAGAGAGGTTAAGGGCCTCGCCCAGGATCACACAGCCCTGGGTCATACGGAACCTCAATTCGTAATGCAACCACCTGGAGTTTCTCCAACTCGGCTCAAAACTGTTAGGCTCTTTGGTCCCCTCTTTTGGCACTTTGTCCCTTTGATTTCAGTTGACCTGGGTCTCAGTTATAGATAATAACATGGAAGGAGCCGTCAGATTTTTTCCCCCTGAGAGCTGATTTTGGGAAGGGGTAAGAAGCGCCTGGGAGCTGGGCTGAGGACAGGATCATTTCAGCTGTGGCTGGAACAGGGTGTCACCTGCTGGAGCTGAGAGTTGGAGGTGTGTGAGTCAGGGACGGGTGCCTCAGGCCTGGCTGGGTGGCCCCTGGGAGCTGGCCCCACTGCCATCCTCCCCACTCCTACACCTGAGCCGGCCCCTCTTGGCCCCATTTGCTACCCAGCCCTGCTGGGAGAGAAACTGAACAGTTCGGGATTGTCCTTGTTCTTCCTCTGCCCTGTGACCTGCTGTCTCTTTGTGACCCTCTGTGGCTCTGATGCAGCTGGCAGAGAACTTTCTTGTTCCTCCCCTTGGCTCGATCCAGTCTGTAACCTTAGGCAGGTCATTTAGCTGCTAGTCCTCAGTTTCCTCATCTATAAATGGGGATAATTATAGTTCCTGTAAGTGACCTGGAGGTGAGTGAAAGAAGTATCCAAACAGTTGTCATTCCAAACCCTTGGACAGGGTACAGAGTGAGCCCTGTGGGCATGGGGGAGGAATGTTGGGTGCTGAGCATTTCACTATAAAGGTGAGCAGCAGAAGTTCTCTGCCCTAGAAGGATTCCCAGCGTTGGGGGAAGGCAGACTGTAAACAATTCCACTCAAGTGACACTTCCCCTTTGAGGATCCTGGGGACAGTACTGCTACTCTTCAGCACTCACTGTGCCGAATCAACGTTTAGCTGTGGGGCCTGGGGGCCCAGCTCACCCAGCAAGAGAGCTGGTACAGGTGATCTTGCCATTTTACAGATGAGGAAACTGAGGCGGGGGAAGCATGTGCCCATCCAGACTGCAGGGGCTAGTGGGGCCGAGATGGTGGTGGTCCATGTTCGTCAACAGAGCTGGGGAGATGGTGCCTCACAGGGTCTGGTCTCAGGGGTTTTGAGGGGTCCTCTGCTCCCCTTCATGTGCAGATACCCCCTGTGGTGAGATGACAGGCATAGAAATGATAGTTCTTGGGGGTAGGGGAAGGAGGAGAGGGGCTTTAAGGAACGTATAGATCTCTCAACGTTGAACCTTCACTGAAAGTCAGAACTGATCTTTTTAGGGGGCAGGTGGGAGAAGCCTTAGTAAGGCCCAAGAAGGGCAGTCCTGTGCCCACCCCCTTCCCTGTTCACTTCCTCCCCAGAGGCCTCCAGGGACTCCTGGAACCTTCCCTCAGCATGTGGGGTCTGCCCCAGGCAGTGGAAGGGCCAGGGGGTCAGCTGCCAGGAGGCCTGTCCTGGGGGAGGTGCCGGGGTGTGTGTGCCTCCCCAGGTTCCCGGGGGCCACCTTTTAGCCCCAGGTCCTGCCACCAGGGTCCCCCCCTCCAGCTCCGCCCCCCAGGCTGCCTTGACTCCTGGTCTCAAGAATGCAGAGGGCTGCTGGTGGGGGAAGTTAATTGGAAACAGGAAAACATGGCATTCCTTTCCAGCCGGCCTGGGCTTGGAAGGCAGCAAGGGGCTGCCATTTCCCCTCCCCGCCCTGCAGGGGAGAGGGGTGGGGAGCATGGTGATCTTGCCCTGATCTTTTCTGAGTCTTCTCCCAAGTCGCCCAGGCAGCCTCCCTTGGTGGGAACAAGAACAGTCACCTGAGCTGTGTGTCCGTGGTGCAAATGGCTCCCTCCTCCCCACTTAGTCACCCCTTCCTATCCCTCTTATTTTTTTGTCCCCTCTCTTGCTGGGTGGATCTCCCTGGTAGGATGCACCTTGTGCCACACCAGAGACACGTGGGAAGTGTTTGGTTGAACGGTCCCCAGGGATTGCCTCCTGGTTCCTTCCCCAGCACTGTCCCCTGCCTGGAGTACCACCGTTAGTTAGAGTTTGTCCCAGTTGACTGACGCCTTTGTGTCTCAGTGACTTGCAGGTTCCCCCAGTGGAGAGGGAGGGTTTTCTAAGGCACTTCTAGTTTGGTGACAATTAATTTTGTGTATGAGTGTATGTATTCATTTTTTTTGGGGTGGGGGGTGAGGTTGAATGGCTGTTGGCAGAAGCAGAGGGCGCCTTTGTTTCTTTAATGGCTCCCAGTGAAGCATCCCGAGGGCCTACTGTGTGCCCTCATCACTGTGCCTGGGGGTCAGTTGAGACACTGGGACCCAGTCCAGGAGGAGGAAAGGGAGAAGTGTTGGATTAGCTGCGGTGGGATTTGATTAATTCTGTCTGGGTGGTCTGAAAAGGCTTCATGGAAAAAGCGACTTCTCTCTCCTCTCTCCCTCTCTCTGCTTTTCCTTCTTTCTTTTTTTCTAAGTGATGCATGCGCAAGGGACAAATTCAAAGTACCCAATATAATACATCTGCCCCTCCAACCTCCCCAGCCACCCTGGTCGCCCAGCTTCCTCCTCCAAGTCCCCAGCTGTGACGTTCTGTGTGCCCACATTTATACACACAGATATGTCTTTAGAGCTGTGTATTTTACATGGATGGTAGCACGCTCGCCTGTTGTTTTGCACGTCGATTTGTTTCCACTTTGTCTCCCTGGAAGACCCTACAACGTGCATCTTCCTCCATCTTTTTCTTACCTGCGTGGTATTCCTCCGTGTGGGCGAATCCTCGTTTGCTACAATGGACGTGGAGGTGTTTCTAGACGTTTCTGCGTGTAGAGCTGGAAGGCACGTGTTTGCATGTCTTACTGGGAACAGGTTATGCCTGTGGGAGGGACTCCTGGAAGCGGGGCTGCCAGACTAAGGGTGCATGATTTGTCTTTTGGTAGCTCATGCGTCTTGAAGGAAGTCGCTCTCTCTCTGTCCCCTGCAATCTCGTGCAACCTGTCTGCTGGGCTGAGTGTCCAGGCCATGTGTCTTTGCCTTTAGTGACCCCCCTCTTTGCCCCTTCCTCTGCCCATGACCTGCATCACGCGCTTGCCATTTGGTGTGGGGGTCAGGAGCGTGGCTCTGGAACCCGACTGTTGGTTGGAATTCTGGCACTGCCACTTGCTGGCTGAATGGCTGTGGGCAAGGTGCTTGCTGGGTCTGGGCCTCAGTTTCCCCTGCTATCAAATGGGTTCAGCTCAGTGCCTACTTTGTAAGGCTGGGGTGAGGGTTCAGTAACACCCGTCAAGTGCATAGGTTGCCTTGTCAGTCAGTGTCGTGTGTCGTCTGTCATTCATAGGCAGTTCTTTCTTCTGGAGCCTTTTCAACCCTGCTGGGCTGTGAACCCCCTAATCGGCAGGCATCAGATGGGATGCTGCCTTTTCTGCTTAATTGCAGCATGCTTCTGGGCAAGTGATCCCTTTTGGGGGGGCCTCAGTTTGCCTGTCTGAGAAATGGGCCCATGATGCCTCCCTGCCTCTTAGGGTCTGCCGTGAGGGCTGAGCAAAGCAGTGCTCTCCCGAGCTGGGCAGGAGCTGGCAAACGCTGCTGCTGTTGTTTGCACTATGATTACTGTCCTCCCAGGGGACCCATGCCGACTCCTCCACTCTGAAAGGTCCCCATTGTCTTCCTGAAAGGCACACGAGGAACAATGTTGGCATTCTAAACCGCGTGGCAGCAGAGGGCAAGCAGCAGGCTGCCCTGGCATTGCGCGCAGAGAGGGCTTCCCTGTTCTGTGCCTCAGTTTCCTCAACTAGAAGAAAGGGCACAAGAGGAAACCCACCTCGGGCATGCTCGTGGATATCAGTGCTTAACACAAAGCCTGGCATAGGGCAAGCGCTCAAAAAATGTTAGTGGCTGTGATTTTAATCGGCATTATTATTAAATAGCAGACTCTTCCATGAGATCGGATGCCCAGGTTCTTACTGCCTTCCTCCCAAACCCGGGACAGTCATCGCTGGCGTTTTAAACAGAGGGTAACATCCAAAGCAATTGAGTGCCCTTTGGGCCTCAGTTTCCTCTTTTCCTCTTCTGTAACAGAACTTCCCTCCTTGGTTGGGGGTTTCTGAAGCTTCAGTGAGTGAAGATGGGAAAGGTTTTAGCACAGGACCTAGCTCGAAGGAGTGCTCAGTGAAGATTCCCTTTGCTTATTATTTTTATTTTAACTTTTTAGTATGGAAATTTTATTTTATTTTTATTTCTAGAGACAGTGTCGCTCTTTCGTCCAGGCTGAACTGAAGTGGTGCAATCACTAGTGAGCTCACTGTAAGCTCGAGCTCCTGGGCTCAAGTGATCATCCTGCTTCAGACTCCCAAGCAGCTGGGACTACAGGCACAAGCCACCATGTCCAGCTAATTTTTAAATATTTAATAGAGATAGGGTCTTGCTGTGTTGCCCAGACTGATCTCAAACTCTTGGCCTCAAGCAGTCCTCCTGTCTTGGCCTCCCAGAATGCTGGGATTATAGGCATGAGCCACCATGCTGGGCCTTATTATAGAAATTTTAAAGCACCCACCAAGAGGTGAGAGACTAGCATAACCTGACCCCTGTGCAACCATCACCAACTTCTGCAACAATTTTCTTCTGGTTTTTTTTTTGTCCATTATCCCCTCCCCTACTCTGCACATTATTTTTTTCCTATTTTGCTGAAGTCTTTTAAAGCACGTTCCAGATATCATACCGTTTCAACTTTATTATTATTGATATTAATGGTGTTATTATTTCTGGGATCTAGAATGTTTCACCATCTCGAAGATCTGTCCTGTTTTGCGAGGGAGGTGACAGTAAGCCTATTCACAGATTGGGGAAACTGAGGCAGCAGGGAGTGTGGCTTTGGTCAGGTTGTCTTTTTTTTGAGACAGAGTCTTACTTTTTGCCTGGGCTAGGGTGCTGTAATGTCAGCCCACCTCACAGAAACCTCAAACTCCTGGGCTCAAGCGATCCTCCTGCCTCAGCCTCCCAAGTAGCTGGGACTACAAGCATGCACCACCATGTCCGGCTAATTTTTTTCTATATATTTTTAGTTGGGCAATTAATTTCTTTCTATTTTTAGTAGAGATGAGGTCTCGCTCTTGCTCAGGATGGTCTTGAACTCCTGACCTCGAGTGATCCGCTGGCCTTCCAGAGTGCTAGGATTATAGGCGTGAGCCACCGCGTGTGGCTGGTCAGGTTTTCTTTCTTTTTATTTTATTTTATTTTATTTTATTTTTTATTTTTTTTGTTTATAGAGAAAGGAAATAGACATAGTCAGGTTTTCTTTTCTCTGCGTTCCCTCTTGGGACCTTAGTGAGAGCCCCCAGACCTCCAACTCTGGGGGCTGTTTTTGATTACATGGTTTGGGGGTCCCTGCCTGGATGCGTAGAACATAGGGTGCAGGTTCTGCTGTTCTGTGCAGAAATTGTCCCCATGAAGAAGTCAGAGTGGGGCTGGCGGCAGGGCATGGACCCACGGGGTGACACTAGAGGTGACAGGTAACTAGGTCGACTGCCTGGGTTCTAGTGCCATTTCTGCTCCTTCTAACCTTGTGACTTGGTGGCAAGTTGTGTCCCTTCTCTAAGCCCAGGTTAGAGAGCTGGAAGTACAAAAGTGATAATGAACGGTTCTTTGGAGAACCTTACTATGAAATGAGGTCTCATCTGGAAAAATGTCCTGCAAACGCCTGGCTCAGAGAAAGCCGTCATTATTGTTAATGTTGTTAGTGCTTCCGATTGTCCTCCTGAGATGGGGCACATAAATGCTTTTGCTGGGGTTTAAGATGATCAGAGAAAGGACTGATGGCCCTAGAACCCCCCAGCCAGGCTGAGCTTGGAGCGGGCTTCCAGGTGACCCCTCTTAGCTTCTTATGTCCCCCGTGGCCCAGCCTGGCAACCTCGGGAGCTGAGTGACCAGGAGTATCCATCTGAGGCTGTGGGATCGTCATTAACGACCCTTGGGGCGCCCTTGGTGGCCTCCCAGGCTAGAGGCGGAGGTTGGGCCAGTGTCCAGGGAGTGGGTGAAGCTCCCTAGAACTACCTGTCGGGACAGGATGCCACCTCTCGGCCACTGTGCAGGGTGGGGTGGGAAGATGCCCACAGCCCCTGCATCAGGAGTGGCCGTGACAGTTCACGGGACTGTGGTTTCCCTCCTGCCTGTCACCCGACATGCCCGGCAACTCATTGTCCTCAGACACCCAGTGCCCAGCTTAGATGAAGGAGGTCTCCCTGGGAGAGATCTTAGCTGCCCTCGGCTTTGCAAGTCCTTGCCACGGTGGCCTTATTTCTCTCCCTGGAACGTGCCTGGTGACCCGTTGCTTGTGCATGTAAACTTCCCTTTTCACGGAAAGTTTTACATATGTGTATTTTCCTCTCAATCCTTTCTCGTTGGGGCGTGATTTATATACAGTGAAATGCACAGCGTACCAGTGTGTCTTTTCGATGAGTCGCGACCCCTATCAAGGCACGGCATGGTTGGGTGAGGTGGCTCATGCCTGTAATCCTAGCACTCTGGGAGGCCGAGGCGGGCAGATCACTCAAGGTATGGAGTTCAAAACCAGCCTGAGCAAGAGTGGGACCCTGTCTCTACTATAAATACAAAGAAATTAATTGGCCAACTAGGAATATATAGAAAAGATTAGCCGGGCATGGTGGCGCATGCCTGTAGTCCCAGCTACTTGAGAGGGAGGCTGAGGCAGGAGGATCGCTTGAGCCCAGGAGTTTGAGGTTGCTGTGAGCTAGGCTGATGCCACAGCACTCACTCTAGCCTGGGCAACAAAGCGAGACTCTGTCTCAAAAAAAAAAAAAAAGCAAGAAATTCTTCCCCGTAGCATTTCTAAAAGGCTGGCTTTCTCAGGAGACTGTCAAGTGCAGAAGAGGAGTAATTAGTGGGGTTACCCGTGTTCTCGGCTCCTGGCGCGCAGTGGGAGCTCCTCGGATGCTTGTTGAATGAATGAATGATAGACGTGTCCCAGGGGTGAGCAAGGGAAGCAGGGCACCTGCGTGTGGAGTCACTTTCTGTTTCTCAAAAAAGTGACCCACTGCTTCCAAATGACCAGAGATGTGGGTGAAAAATGCCCATCCCGGGCTGCACCCAGACCCGGCTCCTGGGAATGTCTGGGCGAGGGCCCAGGAGCCAGCACTTTGTCAAGCCCCGTCCCCAAGCAGGTCTTCCGCACAGCCACCTGCCCCCCCAGCCCTGGCCCCGCAGGCCCAGCACCCCAAGAAGACAGCCGAGGGTCTTGGAGTGGCACCGGGCCCTGTGTCCAGAGACGCCGCCCGCCCTGCACCCCCTCCTCCCCCGGCCTCCTCCGTCCCTTTTGGTGAGCCTGGAGCCCAGCACTTGTCCTGTGAGTGCCGGGGAAAGAGGGAAGGAACCAGAACCCCTGGGGCAGGTCAGGATTGTTGCTGGGATGCCTGCTCAGCGGGGAAGCTGAGACTCCTGGGGTGCAGGGGTGCAAGCGCTTGCCCTGACGGTCAGCTGGGAGCTGAGGCCAGACGGGCTGTGTTTCTTAGACTGAGCCATCGGGGAAGGTAAAATGTGAAAAATGTGCATCTTGGGGTTGATACGATGCAATAAAAGTCCTCACCCGCCCTGTGGTTTGCCCCTTTAGTCTTAGGGCCGCTCAGTGCAGGGCAAGTTTTTTTCTTTGTCACATTTCTATGTCCTTAGCTAGATGAACAGAATTTCTTGACATCTGCCCAGCCCTTTGTCCCTTCCCAAGCACGTCCTTTTCCATGGTCCTGTTTTGCTATTTATACTTTTAAGAAGCAAGAAGCCATGCCTCCATTTGTCACGGGAGGAGGACACTGAGCCAACTTCTGGGACGAAAGGGCCCCTGGCCAGAGTACAGCAGAATTGGGAGATTTATTTAATTCAGTTTCTAACAAAAGTCTGCTTTAAAAAATTGGCCAGGCACAGTGCCTTATGCCTGTAATCCCAGTACTTTTGGGAGGCCGAGCTGGGAGGATTGCTTGAGGCCAGGAGTTCGAGACTAGCCTGAGTGAGAGCGAGACCTCCTGTCTACAAAAAATAGAAAAATTAGCCAGGCGTGGTGGTGCATGCCTGTAGTCCCAGCTACTCAGGAGGATGAGGCGGGAGGATCGCTTGAGCTCAGGAGTTTGAGGCTGTAGTGAGCTAGGATGTCACCATTGCACTGCAGCCTGGACAACAGAGCAAGACCCTGTCTCAAAAAAAAATATATATATATATATGTGTGTGTGTGTGTGTGTGTGTGTGTGTACGTAGGGATGTGTATGTATATTTACTTATATAATATATAATAAAACTATATATATGAAAGTAGATATTTATATTTATAAAATTCCAGTTTACTCCCAGTCCCTTCCCCTCCCCGTGGGCAGCCCCCTGTCGTAGTTGGTGTGTCTTGTGTTTGTTGGCCTGCACCCTGGCACGTTGTGCGTGGGTTTTGCTTTACATGAAGGTCCTGCTTACATTGCCCCTGCTTCCTTTGTGCCCAGTGCTGTGTCTGTAGACACCACCCATGTTGCCACTTATCTCTGGGCTGTTGCTTCTCTCGGCTTTGGAATGTCCCATGAGCTGCAGTCAGTGCTGTTTATATAAAATCCTCCCCGGGGCCATACCCTCAGGTTGCCACCATCTCCCTGTTATAGAGGCAGAGAAAGGAAGTGACTCGCCCAAGGTCACACAGCACTGCTGCTGGCCAAGCTGCGATTGGCGTCCTCCTGGTTAATGGTTAAGGCCGACTCCCACCGAGGGAGGCCTGCTTCCGCCCGGCCCGGGGCCTGTGCTTGCCCCTGGGGCGGAAGTAGCCAGCCAGAGCTCTGTCCTGGGGACGGGGAGAAGGTAAGGCAGGAGCACGCCCACCCTCCTGCAGAGTGAGATCTGTGTCTTAGCGTTGCCAGCTGGGTCTGTGGTCAGAGGAGGAGGCATCAGGGCAGGCTTCTTGGAGGAGGGGGCTTCCGGGGTGTGCTTTGGGCTCAAGGCCATTCCCAGCAGACGGAAGTTGTTTAGCATCTGAGATGCTTTCAGAGGCCAGTTGATGCTTCTTGGGCCTGAGACGTTGGGACAGAGACAGCGATTGCTGAGGTTTTGCGATGGGCGTGGTGGCGGGGGGCGGGGGGGAAGGGCGTGGCAGGGTCCAAGGTCATTAGGGTGGTGTTCCTTCTTGTGCAGGGTAGAGGCGCCTGTGTTGTGGGGAACACAGACCCCAGAGGGTGAAGCTCTAACACCCGTGGATGGAGGGACAGCTGCAGAGAGGAGGGAGAGGACAGATGATTGGATTGTAGAGGTCCCCAGGGACAGGCAGTGGCACTGAGTGATAACCAAGTCCCCAGGGAGGGGCTGCAGGGGGGTTAAGAATCCACCCAGGTGGCTGCGGGCAGTAGGTGGAGGAGGATCAGGGTCAGGCTCGTCAGACTCTCAGGAGCAAAGGGGGCAGTTTCCAGAAAGGTCTTAGCATAGATAGCCTGGAGGTCGGGTTTGCAGGTGTTCTGGAAGCAAAGATTTCCTGGGCGTGCTGGGTGGGTAGTAGGGGTGGCAGCCAGACTGCAGTATGGTGAGCACGTGGACAAGGGGTGGCTTGGGCCAGAGGTGGCCTGGGATTTTTGATAAACAATCTTGTCACCCTCTGTGACTCCCTAGTGCCCTCTGTTTGATACAGCCCCAAAGCCAGCACGTGCTGTTGGAAAAATGACTTGCATCATATAGACTTGCCAGATGCTGTGTGGTCACAAACCTTCAATTTGTAAAACATTGCAGTATCTTTGAAGTGCAAATGAGGTATGCTTGTACTTCCTGCCTCTGGGCTCCTCTTCCTGCAGGTCACTGCTTCTGTGACCCCCTCCTCCAGGAAGCCTTCCCTGACTCCCCTGCCCAGTTTCTTCACTCCACTCAGTTTAATTCTGTCTTGGAATACATCCCAGGATCTAACTCTAACTCCTAAACCTGTAATCAATGTTTAGTGAATGAATGAGGGGCCAGGTGGCCTTTACACAGAACGTGCGGAGAGGCCACTTTGGATTGGATTTTTAAGGATCTGGGCAGACTTGGAGGCTTAGGAGAGAAAAGGAAAGAGAATGAGGGAAGGTTCTAGAAGTGGCAGGAGGAGGTGGTACGGGGTCGTGCTCAGGAGTGAAGTTTCCTGGCAGGTCAGGAGGTGACGGAGAGGGTGCGATTGGGAGGTCGGTGGGCGCCTCCTGGGAGACACAGGAGGAGAGGGGCCGTGACATTGGACCTGGTGGACAGGGAGAGCTTCGGTGTCCTGCCCGGGCTTGGAGAGGTGCCTTTTGTGTCGTCTGGGCCCTGGGTCTTATGAGAATGCATACTTGGCCCTACGTCCCAGAATTTGGTGAAGAATTTCAGGAGGGTTGTGGATCCAGGTTAAAGAGCTTTCTGCGGTGGCACCTGTGCTAATAGCAGCCACCAGCTCCGTTGGCTCTCGGTGGCCCAGCCCCTGGTGAGGCCCCTTTTCAAGTATGGACCCATCACCCACAGAAAGACTATGGGAGGTGTGTGGTGAGCATCCCCATTTTACAGGTGCGAAAACTGAGGCACAGAGCGGTTAAGTGACTTGCCCGGAGTCCCACAGCAGCTGGGTGGCAGAGTGGGGGTCCCCCCGAGTGGTCTGGCTTCAGAGCCCAGGTTTATGTCCATCGAGCCTCGCTGCCCCCTTGGTACAGGGACCAAGACGAGACAGCCCACGGCCCTCAGCAGCCCCTCCCCGCCTCTTGCCCCAGAGCCCACCGGGTGGCTGCTGAGCGATTGGGGACTCCATCCCTATTCCCTTAGCACGGCTATGGCTGCCCCGGCCTCCTGCAACCAGGGACTCGTCCATGAGCTGGGGCGGCTGGGCGCCACGCCGGGGTGAGTCAGCGAGGCCCACGGGCTGCAGGCTCTGGACTCCGGAGGTCGGACTGCCTTGGAGCAAGGACCCCACTTCGCTCAGCCTCAGTTTCCCCAGTCAGGTAGAAAGTTACCGCCTTCCCAGAGGTTAAATAGGTGACATCCGAGTGCCAAGGGAAGTGCTGCGTTTACGGCAGTCACCCGCCTCATGGACGGCTCGGAATGCAGCTGTTTCAGCCTGGAGCATGTACGGGATGGTGTGGAACATGCCAGGCGGGGCACTTCTCATCCACAAACACCAGCATTCCTGCAGCAAATAATGTGTCTGTGGCTGTTGACACCAAGAGGGACAGTCACAGCTGTTCCACTTTGCACCAGAGTGAATCGGAGGGGAAGAAAAAGGATGGCTTCTTTTTCTCTAAAGATTTTTGTAATCCTGGCACTCTGAGAGGCCGAGGCGGGAGGATCGCTCAAGGTCAGGAGTTCGAAACCAGCCTGAGCAAGAGCGAGACCCCATCTCTACTAAAAAATAGAAAGAAATTAATTGGCCAACTAAAAAAATATATAGAAAACATTAGCCGGGCATGGTGGCGCATGCCTGTAGTCCCAGCCACTCGGGAGGCTGAGGCAGGAGGATTGCTTGAGCCCAGGAGTTTGAGGTAGCTGTGAGCTAGGCTGATGCCATGGCACTCTAGCCTGGGCAACAGAGTAAGACTCTGTCTCAAAAAAAAAAAAAAAAAAAAAAAAAAGATTTTTGGAGGTTGGAATTATAGATTGGGGGCCACAGACCTAAAAACACCTACCTGGTAGGGATGGTTGTGGAATTTGATTGAAATCGTGTATTGCGTAGTGGTATGTCGCAGTGGTATGGTTTTTAGATTGTAGTAAAAAATACATAACATAAAATTTAGCATCTTAATCATTTTTAAGTGTATGGTTTGGTGGTGTTAAACTGCTTCATGTAATTGCGTGACAGATTTCCAGAACTTTTTCATCTTGTAAAATTGAAACCCTATACCTGGTAAACGCCCCATTTTTCTCTCCCCCTAACCTATAGCAGCCACCATTCTGCTTTCTGTCTCTCTGAACTTGACTACTTTAGATACTGCCAGTGGAGTCACATAGTATTTGTCTCCCTGTGACTGGTTTATTTCACTTAGCATAATAACGTCATCAGGATTCAGCCGTAGTGTAGTATGTGTTGGGACTTTTTTCCTTTTTAAGGCTGAAAAATACTTCATGCATCCATCGATGAACACTTGCATTGGTTATACTTACTTCTTAGCTATTGTGAATAATGCTTCTTTGAACATGGGTGTGCAAATATCTTTTTGAAATCCTGCTTTCAGTTCATTTGGAGATATATATATAAGTGGGATTGCTAGATCATATGATCATTTTATTTTTATTAAATTACATTATTTTTGGAAGGCAGCTATGCTCACCACTATACCACCAATGCATAAATTACATTATTTTTCAAATGGGGCGTCTTGCTATGTCACTGGGGCTAGAGTGCAGTGTCGTCATCGTAGCTCACAGCAACCTCAAACTCCTGGGCTCAAGCAATCTTTCTGCCTCAGCCTCCTGAGTAGCTGGGACTACAGGCATGAACCAACAGGCCTAGCTAATTTTTCCACAGTTGCTGCACCAGTTTACATTCCCAGCAATGCACAAGGGTTCTAGTTTCTCCACATCCTCACTGACACTTATAAATTTCTGGTTTTTTATTTTTTTGAGACAGAGTCTCACTCTGTTGCCCAGGCTAGAGTGAGTGCCGTGGCATCAGCCTAGCTCACAGCAACCTCAAACTCCTGGGCTCAAGTGATCCTTCTGCCTCAGCCTCCCAAGTAGCTGGGACTATATAGGCATGTGCCACCATGCCTGGCTAATTTTTTCTATATATATTAGTTGGCCAATTAATTTCTTTCTATTTATAGTAGAGACGGGGTCTCGCTCTTGCTCAGGCTGGTTTCGAACTCCTGACCTTGAGCAATCTGCCCACCTCGGCCTCCCAGAGTGCTAGGATTACAGGCATGAGCCACTGTGCCCAGCCAATTTCTGTTTTTTTTTAATTGTAGTGTGTCTGTATATTTAAAGTGGGCTTATACTTCAAGTATACTTCAAGTGTGTTTCTTGTAGACAGCATATAGTCTGATAATCCCTTTCTGGTAAGTGGAATGTTGAGACCAGCACTGTCCAATAGAAATAAAATTTGAGCCACTTATATATTATTTAAAATTTTCTACTCTGGGAGACCGAGGCGGGCGGATCATTTGAGCTCAGGAGTTCGAGACCAGCCTGAGCAAGAGTGAAACCTCGTTTCTACTAAAAATAGAAAGAAATTAGCTGGACAACTAAAAATATATAGAAAAAATGAGCCGGGCATGGTGGCTCATACCTGTAGTCCCAGCTACTCGGGAGGCTGAGGCAGGAGGATTGCTTGAGTCTAGGTGTTTCAGGTTGCTGTGAGCTAGGCTGACGTCACTGCATTCTAGCCTTGGCAACAGAGTGAGACACTGTCTCAAAATAAATAAAAATTTCTAGTAGCCACAGTAAAAAGAAACAGGGAAAATTAATGTTAATATATTTTATGTAACCCAGTATATCCAGAATATTCTCATTTCAACGTGTAATTGGCTGGGCGTGGTGGCTCACGTCTGTAATCCTAGCATCTGGGAGGCCGAAGCAGGCGGATTGCTTGAGGTCAGGAGTTCAAAGCCAGCCTGAGCAAGAGCGAGACCCCGTCTCTACTAAAAAGAGAAAGAAATTAATTGGCTAACTAATATATATATAGAAAAATTAGCTGGGCATGGTGGCGTGCTCCTGTAGCCCCAGCTATTCGGGAGGCTGAGACAGCAGGATGGCTTGAGCCCAGGAGTTTGAGGTTGCTGTGAGCTAGGCTGACCCCACGGCACTCACTCTAGCCTGGGCAACAAAGCGAGACTGTCTCAAAACAAACAAACAAATACAAAAAACATGTAATCAATATAGAAGTCATTAGTGAGATATTGTACAGTCCTTTTTATTGCATTTTCAAGAAACATAACCTAAAACATAACATTTTAATGATGTTTAAATGTATAATTCAGCAGCATTGAGTATATGCACAGTGTTGTGCAAACTATCACCACCGTCCCTTCCCAGAACTTGTTCAGCATTCCGGACAGAAATTCCATGCCTGTGAAACAATCACTGTCTATCGTCCCTCCCCCCCGGACCCCAGCCCCTGGGGACCTCTGTTCTCCTCTCGGTGTGGATGGGTCTGTTCCTGGTACCTCATATAAGGGGAATCATACACTCTCCTTTTGTGTCTGGCTGATTTCACTTAACATCGTGTCTTCAAGGTTCGTTCGTGTTGTAGCATGCGTTAGAGTTTCCTCCCTTTTTCTGGCTAAGTAATATTCCATCGATCGATAAACTAAGAGTGGACAGTTGCGTTGTGTCTAGTCTTTGGCTCTTGTGGAGAGTAGCTGCTATGAACACTGGCCTTTCGGTAGCTGATTCCTTGCTCTCTGTTCGTTTGGGTGTGTATCTAGAGTGGAATGGCTGGGTCTTACTTATGGTCATGACATGTTTAACTTTTTGAGGAACCATCATACTGCTTGCCATAGTGGCTGCCTCATTGTTTGTTCCCACCTTCAATGCACGTGGGTTGCAATTTCTCCCCGTCCTCGCCAACACTTGTTATATAGTCCTTTTTTTTTTTTTTTTTTTTTGCACTCAGTTTTCAAAATCTGGCGTGTATTGTACACCGCAGCACTTCTCGGTTTGGACTCCCTGTATGTGACGTGCTCAAATGTCACGTGTAGCAGCGTAGAGTGGACAGTGTGGCTTTGGATAATTTGTGTTTGCTGTCATTATTTATTTATTTATTTTGCTGTCATTATTGCTGTGGTTGCAGTTACATGTTCCCCCTTGCTGTTTGCTTTCTGTTTATCTCCTGTGTTCTTT
Organism: Microcebus murinus; assembly: GCF_040939455.1. Classification (NCBI taxonomy): domain Eukaryota; kingdom Metazoa; phylum Chordata; class Mammalia; order Primates; family Cheirogaleidae; genus Microcebus; species Microcebus murinus. Next base: position 66,168,969 of record NC_134119.1, read on the forward strand.
GTTCATTTTTTCTTTTTTTCCTCTTTTCCTGCCTCCTTTATATTGAATCTTTTAGCATTCCATTTTATCTCTGCTTTTAGCTTGGTAGCAGCACCACTTTTGTTGCTCTAGAGTTTCCCTTCAGTGTCTTTGTTTAGGACTTCGGCTTTGATTCCGAGCGAGCTGGGAGCCGTGGGAGAGTTTTGAGCCGGGGGAGTGACCCGACCTGACATTTTTATATCCATACCTTGGGTCACTTATGCAAGAGTGTTTCTACCCGCCAGATTCCTGAAAGAGGAATTGCTCAGGCAAAGCGGAGCGTGCACTTAGCCTTGGGTAGGCCCTGCCAAGCTGCATTCCAGAAAGGCTCTGCCACTCTCACCCCTGGCACACGGCAGCCAGGGTGTTTGAGTGGCTTCTCAGTGCCAGGCCTGTGCTGGACTCCGGGGACGCTGGCAAGAATCAGCTTGAGTCCAGCTGCTTAATAACTCTCTGTCGTAGAGGCCCATCTCTGGTCTCAAAAAAAAAAAAAAAAAGCGAGGGTGTCAGAGGGACCAAAAAAGGAGAAGCAAGAGAGCAAGAGAATATTCTGGATGGTGGTAGAAGGAGGCCTGGGCCACCACGGGGGTGTGAGAGCTGGCTGCCTCTGATCGTTCCCCTGCAGGGAACGTGATCAGGAGATGGACATTATTGGTCTGGGGACCCATGTGTGGGCCCCGGTCACCGTAGGACATGCAGGGGTGCAGTTGATTAGTAAAGTAATGTCACCTCCCTTGTGGGGCTTGCTTGGGAGGACTCACTGGGATACACAGAACTTAGGGATCAGCCTTGCTGTTCGACTAACTTGTCAGCGTGGTGGGAGGGATCACCTTCAGGAACGGGTTGATCCAGCCTCCATGGCAGGCTTGACCAGGTTTTAGACAGTGTTTAAGGCCTGTGCCAGCTAAACTTGAGCTTGGATCCTCAGCTTTGTCCTTCCTCAGGCAAGTTACCCTCTGTTAGAGGAGGATGGATGCCAGCAGAATCTGCCTCCCAGCCCTGGTTTGTAAAGATTCAGCTCAGTGACATCAGCTCAGTGACGATGGCAGCGGAGAGTTTAGCATCTTTCCTGGACCACAGTACGCGCTGATAGAGGTTAGCTGCTGTTACTATTACTGCTGTTGTTTTTATTGTTACTATTCATTTATAAGCGACAGCCGAGGCCTTCCTCATGGCCTAGGACTTTGCCCAGGAGGTGAGGGCCCCGTTGCCCTGGGCCAGGAAATAGCCGAGTGGCGATTCGAAGCCAGCTTGGCCTGACCGGGAGCTCACGGGCCTCCTCGTCCCGGGTCTTTGGAGAGAATCCAGGTTAGGGAACAAAGACGGCCGGGACACTACACGGTATGAAAACACCAGCGGCGGCATCAGTAATGATAACGGCGGCTCACCCGCAGTGACTCATCGGGTGACAGGAGCTGACCCGGCGCCAGGCTATTTATGGCCTGTCTTTATCCAGCACCACGTGAATATTCATATGTTTGGCCGCAGAAATATTAACGTTGGGTCGCCGGGCGCTGCCCCAGAGCCTGCTGGGGGTGTTTTGTAATAGACACGAGCACGCCCTGTCACCTTGCAAAGTTTGGAAAGCTGCGTCTCAGAACTCGCCACGCTTCAAGGGTTTTGAATAAAAGATCGCAGACCTGTACGAATAGAAACTCGCTGTTTTCCCCTTTGTACACCCGCGGTTGCGTATGCACGTGCTGCTTGGCATCTCCCAGGCCTGTGTTCTGTTTGTATTTACTGCTCAGCTCTCCAGCCCTCGCCAGACGATTCAGAACGAGCAGTGGCATCAGGCCTCGGTAGGCCCTGCGGGCGGGAGGGGCAGCGTGGCTTCTGGAAACCCATTCTCTGAAGGCTCAGAGCCCGGGGTCTGAGCCAGGCCCTGGCTGGTGATGGGAGGGGGTGGGGAGGAACGGGATCGTGGGGTAGACAGGGCCTGCCCCGGACACGGGGTGCCCCTGTGGGGCCAGGAGGGAGCCCCGCTGGCCAGACCCAGTTTGGTGGGGCCAGGTGGAGGCAAGCCCTTGTTTGAGGCCCAGTGGAGGCATTCGGGAAAAATGGAGCCAGCGGGATTTTGTTTATATTCGGGTTCCCTTGGTCACTCGCATGCCAGGCTCCGCCGCTTCTCCGAATTCCTCCAGCTTAACACGTTCAACCCTGAGCTCCGATTTGCACCCCCTCACCAAAAAAAAAACACAAAAAAACTAAAAAACAAAACACAAACAAAAAACAAAGCCAGTCTGTTCCAGCTCGTCTCCATTCTCCTAGCTGCCGGGCCAGTTACTTTGGTGCCATCAAAAAAAAAAAAAGATCCTACTGCCTTGGCCTCCCAGAGTGCTGGGATTACAGATGTGAGCCACCACCCGGCCTATCTCTTGCTCTTTTTATTTTTATTTTTTTGAGACAGCATCTCAGTTTGTTGCCCAGGCTAGAGTGAGTGCCGTGGCGTCAGCCTAGCTCATAGCAACTCCTGGGCTCAAGCGAGCCTCCTGCCTCAGCCTCCCGAGTAGCTGGGACTACAGGCATGCTCCACCATGCCCTGCTAATTTTTTCTCTATATATTAGTTGGCCAATTAATTTCTTTCTATTTATAGTAGAGACGGGGTCTCGCTCTTGGTCAGGCTGGTTTCGAACTCCTGACCTTGAGCAATCCTCCCGCCTCGGCCTCCCAGAGTGCTAGGATTACAGGCGTGAGCCACCTCACCCAGCTCTCTTGCTCTTTTTAAATTTAAATTTATTTATTTTTTATTATGGTAAGATAAAACACTTGAAATGTACCATTGTAGCCATATTGAAATGTACAATTGAGTAGTGTATAGTATGTTCATATCATTGCATCAAAGGCCTCTTTTTCCATTCACTGGTACAGCCAGTCAGTCCGGCAGTATATCCTGTCCACTCTGCCTTCTGGATATTTCCAGAATCTCCCGTTTTCCCACCTCCACACCCCCACCCTGGTCTGGTTACTGTCACCTCCCGGCTGTACCAACACAGTGTCCTCATAGGCTCCCCGACCTTTTGCCCCCATAGTCTGTCCCTTCTTGCAGCTGAGGGGACCCTGCTAGGACTGAAGTCGCCTCCCATCCGTCCTCTGCTCAGAGGCCTCTCGTGGCTCCTGTCACTCAGCGTCAAAGCCACAGACAGTCCTGATGGTGGCCAGACCTCTGCTGTCCAATGGGGTCGCCACCAGCCGCAGGTGGCCCTTGAGCTCTGGAATGTGGCGAGCCTGAATTGAGATGCGCTCTGAGTGTTTTGAAGGCAGAGACTGAAAACAAAAGCACATTATCTCATTAATCATATTTCTGTGTTAATTACACATTGAAATGATGTTTTATATCCACCAGGTTACATCAAACATATTATGAAGATTTAATCTCCCTCTGTTTCTTTTCCCCAGAAAAATGTAAATAACATGTGGCTTCCATCACGTAGTACCCGCCCCCCTTATCCACGGTTTCACTTTCTGTGGTTTCATTTACTCAAGGTCAATCACGGCCCTAAAATATTGCACACAAAATTCCAGAAATAAACAGTTCATACATTTTAAATTGCATGCCGTTCCCGAGTTGCATGATGAAATCTCACGCCGCCCCGCCCCAGATGTGAATCATCCCTTGCCCAGCTGTGCACGCTACCTGCCTCCGTTAGTCACTTCGTAGCCGTCTGAGCATCCGATGGAAAAAACATAGCATTGACAGAATTCGGTGCTAGCTGAGGTTTCAGGCATCTACTGGGAGTCTTGGAAGGTACCCGCCGGGGACAGGCTGGGACTACTGGGATTCTGTTGGGCATGCAGGGTCTGGAAGATACTTCCTCGTAGGGTTGTTGGAGAAGCGAATGTGTCAACATTTGTAAAGCTTTTAGAACAATGCCTGGTGCATCAAACAGAACATAAATGCTAGCTGCTGTTAATGGATGCCATGTAAAATCGAACCATTTCTAAGGCCACCATTCAGTGGCCTTAGGTATGTTCATAATACTGTGCAATCATCACCTCTGTCCATTTCTAGAATTTTTTCAAACTGAAGCTCTATACGCATTGAACAGTGACTCCCCGTTCTCCCCTTTCTGTAGCCCCTGTATTCTACTCTATTTCCCTATCAATTTCCCTCCTCTGGGCACCTCATATAAGCAGAAACATAGGCTATTTGTCCCTTTGTGTCTGGTTTATTTTACTTAGCATACATAGTGTTTTCAAGGCATATCGATGTTGTAGCATGCATCAGAATTCCTGGGCTCAAGCCATCCTCCTGCCTCAGCCTCCCAAGTAGCTGGTACTACAGGTGCACGCCACCATGTCCGGCTAATTTTTTGTATATATATTTTTAGTTGTCCAGCTAATTTCTTTCTTTTTTTTTTTTTTTTTTAAGCAGAGACAGGGTCTCACTCTTGCTCAGGCTGGTCTTGCACTCCTGAGCTCAAATGATCCACCCACCTTGGCCCCCCAGAGTGCTAGGATTACAGTGTATTATTATTTTTAATGCACAATCTAGCTTCTGACTTTCCCTCTAACCTCATCTCCCTCTGACTCTTCTTCCCTCTGCTTCAGCCACACTGACCTTCCTCAAGCCAGACACACATCTGACCCCAGGGCCTTTGCACTTGCCCTTTCCCTCTTCCACGTTCCCTCCCTCCCTTCCTCAGCCAAGCCTGCTTTTCTCACCCTGTTTAAAACTGCAGGTCCCTTGGCCTTCTCTCTCACTGCGTATCCTTCCTAGCACTGAACAATTTCTGACATGCCATCTATTCTACATCTATATTGATTTTACATATAACCATATTTTTTAGCATTTATAAAATAATTTAATATAGCATATCATTTGTATTTTCATATTTATAAATATAAATCCTGTAACATTTTTATTCAACACATATAAATCAAATGCTTATAAATGAAATATTTGTAAATACTTAATATATGTTATTATTGGTCTCCATCCTCACCCTCCTCAAAAATGGAAGCTCGGAGAGAACAGGGATCTTTGTTTTGTTCATAGCTGTCTGAATATTTATTCAATGACGAACTTGGGAAGATTTGAGTGAGCCGAAGGAAGTATGTTGGGGGTGGAGGGGAGTTAGGAACATCAGAAAACAGGCCCAGAGGCTTAGGAGCTGGGGCTAGTCTGCCTGCTTCGGGTGGGTGTCAGGCTTGGGGCTCAAATCTCAACTGAAACCCAGTTCCCTCACTCATTTCCTGGGCGACCTTGGGTCAGTGACTTACCCTCTCTGACCCTCATTGTCTCGTCTGTAAAAAGGAAAAAAAAGTGGCTGTTTGTTCATTTATTTGACAAATACTTGTTGGATACCTATGATAGGCAGATGCGGTGGGCATCGTTCCCTGCCCTTGTTGAGCTTCTAGTCTAGGCTCCCACGTCCTGGGGCTGAAGCGAATTTAGCACTTAAAAGCCCCTGGTGAACTGCAGTTCTCCTTTGCAAAGCAGCTGCCACAGGCCTCAGTTGTCCTCATCTGTAAGATGGGAATAAAAGTAGGGTTGCCCTGAAAAGGTCATCAAAGTGCCCAGCCCAGCTCCTTGTTCGTGGGAATGGTGGTCCAACAACGGAGGCTGTTATCGTTGGCGTGGAATTGGGCTGAGACACGGGTCAGGCCTTGATTATGGCACTTACGTGTCTTTTCAAAACGCGCATTTGATGTGGCCTAGGACATTTTGTGGACACTAAGCCTCTGGCCTTGGATGTGGCCCTGATGTTTCACTGCAGGCTCCTCTGAGTTTGGCATCCTGTTGTCCTGGTACCTTGAGACGTGCGGAAACTGTTTCCTCTCTTCTCTAACCGAAACTTCTGTAAAAAGTTCTCAGTACAGCCAGCTGCTGAGTCATCCAGCCTTCACGCTGGACTCCTGCAGGCACAGGTCTTTGCTAGCTGCTGTGACGAAAGTGTCCTTTGTTCTCAGCGGTGGCTCAGCACAGTGCAAGTTTTTTCTTGCACGTGGCATCGATCAGTGCGGGGGCCCCTGTCCTGGTGGCTTCGTGGGAACTCATCGAGGGCAGCAGATGTCTTCCTTTCTGTGGCTCTGCCCTCCTGGGTCTGTGGAGTCCACTGGAGATGAGCAAGGAGGAAGGAGAGGCGGAGATCGCTTCCACCTGCATTCCTTCAGCCAGAGCAGTCACCTGACCACCCTCTTTGCAAGGGATGCTGGGAGTTGTAGTCCAGCCATGTGCCTAGGACGACAAGAACATGGTCTTGGGGGGACACAAGACAGTTGACCACAGCGGGGCTGTATTAGTAAATGCTGATGTGGCCAGTGGGGTGGGTGGGAAGGACTCAGTCCTGGGAGGGGAGATCCGGATCAGCTGTTTTCCTGACTTTTTGACTTGCAGTCCCCCAAAATAGGTACATTTTAAATAACGTGCATTTAAAATGGAAACCTCCCCTTACCCGTCATGCCTTTATTTTAGTTATGTTCTCCTAGCCACATGCCACTAAAGAGTAATTTGTTTCCTAATGTATGGTTTGCTCCTTTCAGGATTTAGCTCCATGAGGGATCTCCCAAGGGCCTGCATCCTAGGAGGTGCCCACTAAATGTTTGTTGAGTGAATGAATCAGAGTTTTTTGGCTTTTTTCCCTGCTCACCTGGAAAGCAGCTTCCAGCAGTTAGCATTTGGGGAAGGCGAATTGTACCTGGGCTGTTGTGCTGGAGGGGGAGATGGGGTGGGTGGGAGGGGGAGATGGGTGGGGTGAGGAGATAAGGTGGGGTGAGAGGAGGAGACGGGATGGGAAGGGGAGATGGGGTGGAGTGGGAGGGGGAGATGGGTGGGGTGGGGTGGGGAGATAAGGTGGGGTGAGAGGGGGAGACGGGATGGGAAGGGGAGATGGGGGAGATGGGTGGGGTGGGGTGGGGAGATAAGGTGGGGTGAGAGGGGGAGACAGGATGGGAAGGGGAGATGGGGTGGAGTGGGGGGGTGGGAGGGGAGATGAGGTGGGGTGGGGTGGGGTGGGAGGGGAGATGGGGTGGGGTGGGAGGGGAGATGAGGTGGGATGAGAGGGGGAGACGGGGTGGGAAGGGGAGATGGGGTGGGGTGGGAGGGGAGATAAGGTGGGATGAGAGGGGGAGACGGGATGGGAAGGGGAGATGGGGTGGAGTGGGGGGGGGGTGGGGTGGGAGGGGAGATGAGGTGGGGTGGGGTGGGAGGGGAGATGAGGTGGGGTGGGGTGGGGTGGGAGGGGAGATGGGGTGGGGTGGGAGGGGAGATGAGGTGGGGTGAGAGGGGGAGACGGGGTGGGGTGGGAAGGGGAGAAACTGGGGCTAGAAAAGCCCTTCCCAGGAATTCTATGGAACCAATAGCTTGGTTGCTTGAAAGTAAGAACATGTGTCTGTAGATAATTATTGCAGAAAAGAATTGCTTAGGAACAACATGGGTTTTTCTCTCCTCCCTGCTTAATACCAGCCCTAAATCTCACCTCATGATCCGCTTAACCTCCCCAGGGACCACGAAGCACAGGGTGGGGTCCCTTCCCATCCTTTCTCAGTCCCTCAAGGCCAGTCTGGTTTTCTGTGTGTATGTGTGCGCGTGCGTGTTTACTTTTTATCAACGTCTAAAGATTTCTGGGTTTCGCTCAAGTGTGAAGGTACCTGTGCTTCTGAAGTCAGCACTTTACGTACTTAGGCAATCCTGCAAACCCAGCATGTTGGATTTTCTGCATCTTCTTGTCGGGCCCTTATTTGCCTTTGGGTGGGGGTAGGGTGGGGGGATGGAACATGAGGCAGAAGGGAGGCGACCCAGGACGAACTGGGGGACTGCCCTGAACCATGTAGGGGACACCCAGGAGGTTCAGCCAGGCCTGGGGGCTGGGACCCCGACTCTGCCCGGTGACCAGGCCTCTGTGTTGGGGGTGGGGGCTGGGCCCGGGGGAGATGCTCTGAGTGAACTTGCAGCCTGGGCAACGCGGGTCGGAACCGAGCGTTCGGGGAGAGCTGGTGACATGGGCCACGCGACACATTTCTTTTGCACTCCTTCCCCCACTTGCTTAAATTTTTTAAACAGCTTTATTGAGACATAATTCACATACCATAAAATCCACCCATCTAGAGAGTGTGCAATTCAGTGGTTTTTAGACCGTCCGCAGAGTTGTGCAACTGTCACCCCTGTCTAGCTCTAGAACATTTCATCAGCCTAAAAGGAAACCTCCACCTACTAGGCAGTTGCTCCTCCTTCTTCCCGCCCCCTCTAGCCCCGGCAACCATTAACCTGCTCTCTGCCTGCGAGGGTGTGCCCACTCTGGATGTGCCGCACAGATGGGATGGCGCGACGCATGGCACTTGCTGTGCCCGGCATCTTTGACGCTGCGTCCTGTTTCCGGGTCCGCCCATGTTGTGTAGCACGTGCCAGGGCTTCGTTCCTTTTTATGGCTGAATAATATTCCAGTAGACGTCTGGAGCAGGTTGTGTTTACCCCTTCACCAGTCGGTGGACATCTGAGTTGTTTTCCCTCGGCTATTATGCTCACAGCTGCTTGGTGGCCATTCTTTAGCCTCCCCCTGCTTGGAGCTGTGCTTCCATTGTGTTCCCGCCCGCACGCCAGGCCTCCCTCTTCCCCTTCCTCCTCCTCCTCCTCCTTCTTTGTGTATCTCCCCCTCCCTCAGCCTCAGCTGGCCCAGGGAGTGGAGTGTGATTCTGGAAGTTTCCAGGGAGCCCTGGGCAGGCCCATGGGATGCCTGTGCCCCGCCCTGCAGGGAGGCCTCGGCCTGCCCTGCCCACCCACCCCGGGGAGGGAGAGAAGGGACCGAAGGGATGACCTGACCTTCTAATCCAGCCTCAGGGGAGGTGGGTGGATAGGGCCATGCTTAGGAGACAGCTTTTATTTGGGGCTTTTACAATTTTATGCATCTATTTTAGTTTTGGGGAATAGGGAACACATGCCCAAGTACAAAACTCAGATGGCGGCAAAGATTTCTAGTGACGTCTCCTCCCTCCCAGAGGCAACACGGTTAGAATTGGGGGGCCTCCTTCCAAGGAGGTGTTTCGTGCATGTGGAAGCCTCTCTCCTCTCTTTCTGTCTCTCTAACCCGCACACATTCACACACTCTTTTTAAGGCACTGACTAATGGATAGTCTAACACTGTTCTTCCCTTTGCCTTTTCCTTATTTATTTATTTATTATTTATTTATTTATTTATTTTGAGACAGAGTCTCGCTTTGTTGCCCAGGCTAGAGTGAGTGCTGTGGCGTCAGCCTAGCTCACAGCAACCTCAAACTCCTGGGCTCAAGCAATCCTCCTGCCTCAGCCTCCCGAGTAGCTGGGACTACAGGCACGTGCCACCATGCCCGGCTAATTTATATATATATATATATTAGTTGGCCAATTAATTTGTTTCTATTTTTTATAGTAGAGACGGGGTCTCGCTCAGGCTGGTTTTGAACTCCTGACCTTGAGCAATCCGCCCGCCTCGGCCTCCCAGAGTGCTAGGATTACAAGCGTGAGCCACCACGCCCGGCCTGCCTTTTCCTTTTGATAATTATGTCTAGAAGGTTCTAATTGGTCAAGCTTCATCTCTTTCATGGCTGCATAGTATTCCATTGGAAGGCCCTAACCTATGGAACCAATCCCCTTTCGCTGGACACTTAGGTTAGCTCCAGTCTGTTATAAACAAGGATACATTATTGAGCATTTCTGCAGTTAACATCCAAACATGAGAGTAACATACATGAGTTTGTCAACTCATTCAAAAGCGATGTACTGAGTTCCTGTTGTGCGTCAGGCCCTGCCTTCGGGTAGCTGACTTGCTGGCGGGGGAGCACGTGAGGGGATCGTGACAGTGTTCATCAGACTGCTGGGTGTTGTGGAGGAAGAGAGAGGGAAGAGGGGGGAGAGGGCTGGCAGTGCGAGTGGTCATTTTAACCAGCCCTTGCTAAAAAGGTGACATTTGAACAAAGACCTAAAGGAGCTAGCCCTGTCAGCATCAACAGGAAGGGTGTCTCTAGCAGAAAGGACAGCAAGTGCAAAGGCCCTGAGGCAGCGCAGTGAAGACACTTGCCCAACATCCCAGCCAGTAAGCAGAGGAGCCAGGATTGGAACTGGGCAGTCTGGAGCCATATTTTTTTTTAAGTGGTGAACTTTACTTAGGTATAATTTATGTGTAGTGTGATGCATCCATTTAAAAAGTATTGCTGGATGCAATTTGATAAATGTGTACCATTGTGTAACCGTCACCATAATCAAGATACAGAAATTTCCATCACCCCAAAAGGATCCCTAATATCCTTTTGCAATCAGTCTGGCTTACCCCCTGGCTCAGGTAATAATATCTGCTTTCTATAACTGTAGATTTAATTTGTCTTTTCTAATAAACTCGGTGAGTGTGATACCTACAGTTTTCTTCTTGTTTCTCAAAATTGCTTCAGCTATGCATGGTCTTCTGTGGTTCCATATGAATGTTAGGATTTTTTTTCTTATTTCTGTGAAAAATACCATTGGAATTTTGATGGGGATTACATTGGATCTGTGGATCACTTTGGGCAACATATGCATTCTGCCAATATTAAGTAATCCAATCAGTGAACATGGGATATCTTTCCATTTATTTGTGTCTTTTACAATTTCTTTCATCAGTGTGTTATAGCTTCTATTATACAGATCTCTGACTTCCTTGGTTAAATTTCTTTCTTTCTTTTTGATGTGTTGTAAATGGGATTTTTTTTTTTTTTGAGGCAGGGTCTTGCTTTGTTACCTAGGCTAAAGTGCAGTGGTGTCATCATAGCTCATTGCAACCTCAAATTCCTGGGCTCAAGCCATCCTCCTGCTTCAGCCTCCAGAGTAGCAGGGACTACATGGGTGTGCCACCATGCCTGGCTAAACTTTTTTTTTGTTTTTTGTAGAGATGAGGTTTTGCTCATGCTCACGCTGGTCTTGGCCTCAGATGATCCTCCCACCTTGGCCTCCCAAAGTGCTCGCATGCCAGGCGTGAGCCACCGTACCCAGCTGGAATTATTATTTTTTATTTATTTATTTTTTGAGACAGAGTCTCACTTGTTGCCCAGGCTAGAGTGAGTGCCGTGGCGTCAGCCTAGCTCACAGCAACCTCAAACTCCTGGGCTCAAGCGATCCTCCTGCCTCAGCCTCCCAAGTAGCTGGGACTACAGGCATGCGCCACCATGCCCAGCTAATTTTTTTTTCTATATATATTAGTTGGCCAATTAATTTCTTTCTATTTATAGTAGAGACGAGGTCTCCCTCTTGCTCAGGCTGGTTTCGAACTCCTGACCTTGAGCAATCCGCCCGTCTCAGCCTCCCAGAGAGCTAGGATTACAGGCATGAGCCACCGCGCCCGGCTGGAATTATTTTTTAATTTCTTTTTTTGTAGACTTGATTGTTGTAAGAGTTCATTTTCTATAAGTTCTATATCCTTTTTTGTATATTAATTTTGTATCCTGCAACTTTACTGAATTTTGATTTGTGTTTTCTAGAGTTTGTTGTAAGTATTATGACACAGCATGTACTCTTTTGTGTCTAGCTTCTGTCCCTCAGCAAATCATCTTAAGATGCATCGGTGTTGTGTGTACCAGTGATTCGATCCTTCTCATTGCTGAGCAATATTGCATTGTGCAGATGCGTCACGATTTGTTTATCTGTTTACCTGCTGATGGATTTTTAGGTTATTTCCAGTGTTTGGCCCCTGCAAATGACACTGTTTGAATATTGTTGTCCGAGTCTTTGGACACATGCAGTCATTTCTCGTGGGTAAATACCTAGAGCTAGACAGGGTTGGGTGAGAAGGGTGTGTTTAACTTTGTTAGGAACTGCCAAACCGGTTTCCAAAGTGGACGCAACATCTTGCATTCCCTCCAGCAATGTATGATTATTCTAGAAACTCCTTACCTTCACTACCACTTGCTGTTGCCGGTCTTTTGAATATTAGACATTCTAATGGGTATGCAGTAGTATCTCATTAGGGTCTTAATTTTAACTTCCCCATGACTAAAGATGTCAAGCATCTCATTGGCTTATGGGCCATTTGCCTATCTTCTTTTGCTCATTTTTAAATTGTTTTTGTTGTTGTTTTGTTGAGTTGTAGGATATCTCTATATATTCTGGATATATCTTTTGTGTGCTATATATGTTGCAAAGATTTTCTTCCAATCTGTGGTTTGCCAATTAGTAGTCAGTTCTCATTCTTCCCAGGAGGTATGCTCTATAAAGTGGGAAAGACACATGCTGGCTTCTTTTTCGAGATCCTGCTGGTTTCCCCAAGTGGGGGATGTAAATGGAATCCTACACTATATGGTCCTTGGTGACCAGCTTCCTTCTCTGAGCATCCTGTTTCCAAGGGTCTGCAATGTTTCAGCATGTGTCAGTACTTCATTCCTTTCTATAGCCAAATAATACTCCATTATTTGGGAATACCTCATATTGTTTATCCATTCATCTGTTTGTGGGCCTCTGATCACTCCCGTGTTCTTGGGCTCGGATCTTTTTTTTTTTTTTTGAGACAGAGTCTGTCTTTGTTGCCCAGGCTAGAGTGAGTGCCGTGGCGTCAGCCTAGCTCACAGCAACCTCAAACTCCTGGGCTCAAGTGATCCTCCTGCCTCAGCCTCCTGAGTAGCTGGGACTTACAGCCATGCGCCACCACGCCTGGCTCATTTTTTCTATAGATACTAATTGGCCAATTAATCTCTTTCTGTTTTTTTTTAGTAGAGACAGGGTCTCGCTGTTGCTCAGTCTGATTTTAAACTCCTGACCTCGAGCGATCCTCCCACCTTGGCCTCCCAGAGTGCTAGGATTTCAGGCGTGAGCCACCGCGCCCGGCCTTGGGCTCGGATCTTATAAAGTGGTACAAGAGGCTTGGCCCCTTTTCTTTTTATGGAAATAACGCCTGACTCCATACACAAGGGGTGAGGATTAGGGTTGACAGGGGCCCCCTCTGTACCAGCTGCTTCCCATTGGGCGGTCTGGTTTGATCCTGGCATCAACACACCCTTCCCTCACCAGGGTTCAGGTACAACTGGCCTATTTTCCAGGTGAGAAAACTGAGGCTCTCAGAGAGAAAACCATTGGCTCAAGAGTCCCCAGCTGAGCAGTAAGCCAGGGCCGCTGACCTGTTTGTCCCAGGGGCTCAGGCGTGGATGGACCAGGCGGGGCATAATGCAAACGAAAGCTTAGGCTCCGAGAGTGAGGGGCGCTGGGGCAACCGAGGAGCCCCCTCTCTGTCAAAAGGGGTCATTTGCTGCTCAAGTCTAGGTAGGTCAGATGTTCTAGTTGTTCAAGAAAAGCCAGAAACCTGGATTCTTTTAAAAATACAGTTTGCCCTATTGCTAAACATTGGCCTACGACAGTCACTCTGTGTAAACCAACAGTAACACATCTGGGGCCACTGGCTGGCTGCCTCTGAGTCACAAAGTGACACGTTTGCATGTGGCTCTTCCCCACCCTGGCTGCTCAGCCCGGGCCCTGGAGGGGCACCCGTCACTGGGACCTGTGGCCTCATCAGTGTCCCCGGCAGCCAGCCATAACCCATCCCTCCCCGTGCCGGTGTTGTCACTGAGGTCCCTGGCGTCAGACAGGCTGCGACGAGGGACTGGGGACACCAGCCTCCCACTGGGTGGCCGTGGACAGACAAGCTCGGGAGAAGCCACATTCTCCGGCTTTGAGCCGCCTCTGCGTTCGCTGAGAAAAGGAGGCGTCAGTTTTCACGCTCTTGGTCTCTGTGCGTGAACATGACAGTTACCATCGATCGAGCGTTTTCCGTGTGAGGCTCGTGGACTCATCCAATCCTGAAGCAGCCCAGTAAGCAGGGGCGACCTTGAGGATACTTAAATGCCCAGAGCCCTGGCAGAACGCAGGGCGGCTGCGAAACACCCACACTCGTGTTCAGCCCCAACACCACCGGCCTGGAAGGGGGTTACGTTTTATTCCAACGTCCGTTTTACAGACTGGAAACTGAGGCACAGAGAGGGAAAGTAATTCACTCAGGTTGCACAGTTTGTCACATTTTCTTTTTTCGTTCCATCTCATTCTCTTTCTGCAGACAGTAGTGCAAAGGCTTTCTGTGTGCGAGTCCGTTTGTTCACATGGAAAATGGACCAGTTACTGGACTCTGCGCATCCTCTAATGCTGTCCCTTAGAGCTTCGTCCTCCCCCTCGCCCCGGTATAGGACCGAGCTCGGGATCACACAAGTGGCCTTTAGTTGTCTTGTCTCTTTCATTCCCTTCATTCCAGAGTGTTTTCTCAGCCTCTCTCTGTGTTTCCTGGCATTGACATTTTAGAAGGGTCCAGGCCAGTTATTTTGTAGAACATCCCTCAATTTGGGTTTCCGCAGTGAGATTCAGGCCGTGTGTCCCGGCTGGAATGTCCTGAGCCTGAATTCTTTTTTTTTTTTTCTGAGACAGAGTCTCACTTTGTTGCCCAGGCTAGAGTGAGTGCCATGGTGTCAGCCTAGCTCACAGCAACCTCAAACTCCTGGGCTCAAGCGATCCTCCTGCCTTAGCCTCCCGAGTAGCTGGGACTACAGGCATGTGCCACCATGCCCGGCTAATTTTTTCTATATACCGTGTTTCCCAAAAAATAAGACCTACTCATAAAATAAGCCCTAGCAGGATTTCTAAGCATTTGCCCAATATAAGCCCTACCCCAAAAATAAGCCCTAGTGACGGGCGTGGCTACGCAGCGCATCTGCACAACCCATGCATTTCGTTGCGGAGCAGGAAAGAAGAGGAGCAGCCCTTCTCATCTGCCCCAGGAGAGCTCTATTGCTCGACATGAGAGATTGGGGCCAATGGTTCTAAAGGAAATAGAGTCGTAAGACATTCAGGATGAAATTTGGGATTTGGAGAGTTATGATGATGTTCCAGAAGAAGACGACTGTATTTGAATAAATGTAGATTGTTGTACCGTAATAACACATCTCCTGAAAATAAGCCCTAGGCTGTCTTCTTGAGGAAAAATAAATATAAGACCCTGTCTTATTTTCAGGGGAACATGGTATTTTTAGTTGGCCAGTTAATTTGTTTTGTATTTTTAGTAGAGACGGGGCCTCGCTCTTGCTCAGGTTGGTTTTGAACTCCTGACCTTGAACGATCCTCTTGCCTCGGCCTCCCAGAGTGCTAGGATTGCAGGCGTGAGCCACCTCGCCTGGCCCTGAGCCTGAATTCCTAACCACCCCGAGGTTTTTCTTCTAAAAGGAACATTCCAGCAGGCCGGTTGTTGTTGTCTTGTTCTGGTGGCTGCCGTGTTCTCTTCGACAGTCTGTCGCACTGATGGGCATTTCGAAGGCATGTAATTTCAAGCAAAGGTTAAAGAAAAACGCAGTCTCTTAATTATAAATTTTTTTTACAAAAGTCATAGACGATCATTAGAAGGAACAAAAGGGGAAAGGAGAGGGGACAAGACAGAAACTGAAAATATACAAAGTTCTCAAAAGGCGACCTGTAATCCTATCACCTGTGGCTTTCCCTGGGTGGATTTGCTGTTCCTCGTGCCCTCAGGTGTTCAGCTCTTGCACAGGCGAAGAGAAGAGAGAGACCGAAGGCGAGGTGGGAACTCAGGCGTTGGGAGCTGGCCAGGCAGGTGCATCCAGGGTGGCGAATGCTCTGCCCGCTGAGGGTGTCTGCCCCTGGAGCTGGGATTTCTGTCCCACAGTGTGGACACCTGGGTCCCCAGGGGAGCCGGGCTGGGTCCCTGCTGGAAACATCCCTGGATCTCTAGAGCGGCTGCAAAAATCTCCAGAAATCACCAGCTCCCGGTGGGCTCGGCATGGAAGCTCTCAATCAAGTCCAAGGGGTCCGCTCAGCCCAACACGAGTGAGCACATGCGTGCGCAACCAGTGGAGACATGTCACGCTTAAGGACATTTTTTTTCTCCGCCTGTGTTTTATTTTTTGGGGCCTGAGGCTGGGGATTTGAGCGTCACCCCCACTGCTGCTGGCAGCGTGCGCTTCTCTGGCACACGCGTGTCACTTGTGTGCATTCATTTAATCCTCCTGACGATCCCAGGAAGATGAAGCGGTCACTCAGAAGTGGAAACCGAGGTGCACCGAGGTGAAGCGACTGGAGGTTTCATAGACAAAAGTGTAAAACACACCGCTCTCGTCCACAGTGGCCCCTTTTTAACAGCTTTGTTGTGATGCGATTCACACACCATCCAGCTCACCCACTCCATGCGTGCAGTTCCGAGGTTACGGTGTGCACGCAGAGTTGTGACCACCGCCGTGATCCGCTTGAGAATATTGTCATTCCCTAGCTGTCGCCAGCCAGTCCTGCCTCATCCCAGCCCTGGCGCCCACGAAGCCAGAGCTTGGTGTCTCTGTAGATTTGCCGAGTTCAGACTTCGTAGAAGCAGACTCGTACGATGTGTGGCCTTTATGTCTGGCTTCCTGCGCGCGGCGTGACCGAGACGTGCTATGGCACGTGTCGCTGCTGCGTCCCTTTTATGGCCCAATAATATTCCATTGCCTGGTAAGACCACCTTTTCTTTTTTTTTTTTTTTTTTTTTGAGACAGAGTCTTGCTTTGTTGCCCAGGCTAGAGTGAGTGCCGTGGCATCAGCCTAGCTCACAGCAACCTCATCTCCTGGGCTCAAGTGATCCTCCTGCCTCAGCCTCCCGAGTAGCTGGGACTACAGGCATGCGCCACCATGCCCGGCTAATTTTTTCTATATATATTAATTAGCCAATTAATTTCTTTCTATTTATAGTAGAGACGGGGTCTCGCTCTTGCTCAGGCTGGTTTCATACTCCTGACCTCGAATGATCCACCTGCCTTGGCGTCCCAGAGTGCTTTTTCTGTCTTTTTGATGACTCTTGCATTCTCCTGTTGTTTCCAGTTTGGGGGTGCTGTGAACGTTCTAGAACATGTTTTGCGGTCCACCTCCACCCCATTATTCAGAAAGTTGGAGTTACACAGAGAGTAGCCCCAGGCTCTGGACAAAGCGAGGTAATAGGTACAAACGATCCGTAGGCTGCCGTACCTTCTGGGCATGCGTGGCCCGTATTTCCTGTACTTTTAGAGTCGTCCTTCTCGGGTGAGGCCTGGAAGCCCCTGTTGCACCCCTGCTGCTGGTTTTAGCTCCGTAACGCTTGCCCTGTGGTCTTGAGAAGCGTGCTCTTCCGCAGTGGCTGCGGACGACACGTCCACGTCCTTAGTCCGGACTTGGCCACGTCCTTGCTCACAGCACGAGGAGGTCCCTTCCACCGTGGGGGCGTCCTGTTTGGTGTGAGTGCCTATACACGTGGTTCTTGGGGTGAGGGCTGTTATCTCCTGGAAGAGGGGTTGCATATTAGCCCTGGCATTTGAGTCATTGTGGGGGGCTCCTGGCATTTCCTGAGCAGGAACCGCTGGTATAGATGGACTGGATTAATTTGCTCCTGTGTTGGTGTGCAGGGCGGCGGAGGGCACACGATTCCTTGCGCAGCTCCTGCCTGTTCTGTCTCTCTGAACTGCCCTTCCCTCCGCTCCGCTTTCTCTTCTTTTTTTTTTAAGACAGAGTCTCACTCTGTTGCCCAGGCTAGAGTGAGTGCCGTGGTGTCAGCCTAGCTCACAGCAACCTCAACTCCTGGGCTCAAGCAATCCTCCTGCCTCAGCCTCCCGAGTAGCTGGGACTACAGGCATGCGCCACCATGCCCGGCTCATTGTTCCTATTTATTTTGTAGAGACGGGGTCTTGCTATGTTACCCTGGCTGGTCTTCAACTCTGGGGCTCAAGCGATCCTCCCAGAGTGCCGGGATTACAGGCACGAGCCACCGCACCCTCCTGATCACTCTAGCTCGGAGCACACCCCAGCCTTCCACCGCTTCTCCTTGTCTTAGCTGCTTAGCTGTCGCCCGCTCTTTGGTGCGTTCGTGGCCAACTCCAGCACAGAGTGTCTGCTTTGCTCGCAGCTGTCCTGTCGCCCCAGCACCTCCTGGAGAGCCTTTAGCTTTCATCCTGGGGCTGTAGGGACAGTAAAGAGTCCCGAGAAGGGGAACAACAGGACCTTGAATAAAGCAGATCACACAGCTGCCGAGTGGGACCTGTGGAGGGACGGGTACGCAGAGGCATGTTAGCTGTCCCCGCAGACCAGACCTAGAGCAGGGCGGGGCAGAGCGAGGAAGCAGGAGGAACAGTGGCATCCCGGAGCCAGCGACGTGGTCCGATCCCCGGGGACACCCGCTCCGGGCTCTGGGATGGTTGCAAGCCCCCAGCCCGCTGGGGACCTGTCTTGGACCCGAATGTGTGGGCTGCGCCAGACCCGCATCTTCAGGGGTTCACTCTGAGACCAAGGCCGGGCTGCCAGCGCGACTCTCTGCCGGCTCCTGGGCACGGGGCTGGCTGTCACTGCTCCCGACACAGGTTTTCGCCCTGCGTGGCGTGCGAGAGCAATCGGACCGTGATTAATGAGCTCCCGCCAAATCCAGGAGGAAACCAGCGTCCGCCGCAGGAGGGTGGAGGGAAGGAAAGTTGTCGGGCGTGTTTGCAGACATCAGGAACGCGCCAGTGGGCTGCCTCAGAGAGCAGCGACGGCTCTGGTGTCCTCAGAACCTGGGTTCTAGTCCCAGCGCCACCTCCGGCCGCCGAGTGGCGTTCTAGCTTGTGTGCATTGGGCTGTGTGTCACGGTTGATCCCAGTACTTTTGGCTTCAGTCGTCTCTATTATTTTCAGTGACTGTTTTCTTAATTCACTTCTTGGAATGGCGAGTACACTGGCATGGCTGAAAAAGCAAACATTATTTTGAAAAATAGACGGGACATCTGTTTTTGTAGACGTCTCCCTCCCATGTTTGTTTCCATGTGCCGGGTCCCCTGGTGGTCGATCGGTGTGTTCAGTGTCGTCCCATCCCCTCCTGAAGTTCCTTAGACGTATAAAAGCATTCAGAGGATGTATTCTTTCTCCTTCACCCGGTTTTTTTTTTTTGAGACAAAGTCTCCCTCTGTTGCCCAGGCTAGAGTGAGTGCCGTGGCGTCAGCCTAGCTCACAGCAACCTCAGACTCCTGGGCTCAGGCAATCCTCCTGCCTCAGCCTCCGAGTAGCTGGGACTACAGGCATGCGCCACCATGGGCGGCTAATTTTTTCTATATGTATTAGTTGGCCAATTAATTTCTTTCTATTTATAGTAGAGACGGGGTCTCGCTGTTGCTCAGGCTGGTTTCGAACTCCTGACCTTGAGCAATCCGCCCGCCTCGGCCTCGCAAAGTGCTAGGATTACAGGCGTGAGCCACCACGCCCGGCCTTTCACCCTCTTTTTTAAGCAGATGGTAACTTTTTATATGCTCTGTTCTGCATTTTACTTTTCCGTGTGCTGGAGATCTTGCCCTACCAGGATCCAGAGAGGAACATCCTCGTTCTTTTATATTTTTTTATGGCATCTTTATTGACATATCATTCACATACCATAAAATTCACCCATCCAAAGTGTACAAGTCAGTGGTTCTTAGTGTATTTACAGAGTTTTTTGCAAGCGTTGTCATAATCCATTTTAGAACATTCTCATCATCCCAAAAAGAAACTCTGTCGCCGTGAACAGCCACTTCAAATTCCTGCCTCCCCGCAGCCCTTGGCAACCACTGATCTGCTTTCTGTCTCTATGGATTTGTCTATTCCGGACATTTCGTGTAAACGGAATCACAGGGCGTGTGGCCTTTGGCGTCTGGCTTCTTTCACTTAGCGTGTTTTCAAGGGTCATCCATGTCGCAGCTTATATCAGTGCTTCCTCCCTCTGTATGGCCGGGCGGCGTCCCGTTCTGTGGGCGTCCTATTAATGCATGTTTGTCTTCTCGTCCATAATGGGCATTTGGGTTATTTCCACCTTTTGGCTTTTATGAAGACTGCTGCTCTGGGCATTCGTGTGCCAGTTTGTACGTAGACCCGTGTTTTCCATTCTCGTGGGTCCGTCTGTAGCAGTGGAATTGCTGGGTCATTTGGTAACTCGATGTTAAAGTTTTTGAGGACCTTTCCACAGCAGCTGCATCCGTTTACATTGTCCCCAAGAGCGTATGAGGTCCGGGTGCGGTGGCTCACCCCTGTAATCCTAGCACTCTGGGAGGCTGAGGCGGGAGGATTGCTCGAGATCAGGTGTTCGAAACCAGCCTGAGCAAGAGCGAGACCCCGTCTCTGCTATATATAGAAAGAAATTAATTGGCCAGCTAATATATAGAGAAAAAATTAGCTGGGCATGGTGGCGCATGCCTGTTGTTCCAGCTACTCGGGAGGCTGAGGCAGGAGGATCGCTTGAGCCCAGGAGTTTGAGGTTGCTGTGAGCTAGGCTGACGCAACGGCACTCATTCTAGCCTGGGCAACAGAGTGAGACTCTGTCTCAAAAAGAACAAAAAAACAGCGTATGAGTGTTCTGACTTCTCCATGTCCTCACGGTGCGTGTCATTTTTTGTCTTTTTTATTCTAGCTATCCTGATGGGGGTGAAGCGGTATCTCGTGGTTTCAATTTGCATTTGATGACAAATGCAAATGGTGGCTGACGACAGAGCATCTTTTCCTATGCTTCCTGGCCACGAGTATACCTTATTCTCTTTCTTACAGCTGCATAGCATTCCCCTGTTGAGATGGACCAGTGTTTATTATTTTTTTTTATTATTTTATTATTATTATTTGAGACAGAGTCTCACTCTGTTGCCTGGGCTAGAGTGCCGTGGCATCAGCCTAGCTCACAGCAACCTCAAACTCCTGGGCTCAAGCGATCCTCCTGCCTCAGCCTCCCGAGTAGCTGGGACTACAGGCATGCGCCACCATGCCCGGCTAATTTTTTCTATATATTTTTAGTTGGCCAATTAATTTCTTTCTATTTTTAGTAGAGACGGGGTCTTGCTCCTGCTCAGGCTGGTTTTGAACTCCTGACCTTGAATGATCCACCCACCTCGGCCTCCCAGAGTGCTAGGATTACAGGCGTGAGCCACCACGCCCAGCCTAGATTAGCATTTATTTAACCTGTTTACTACCGATGGCCCGTGGATTGTTTCCAATATTTTGCTATTAGAAGTATGGCCGTAAAATCTCCTAAATGCATAATTTTGGACATGTTGATTGTGCCTGTTGGAAACATTCCCGTAAGTGCAGTAGCTGGGTAAAGGGAAAACGCATTATAGTCTTGGTAGATACTGCCATGTGCAGTGGACCCTCATTATTCGGGGATGCCGTATTTGTAAATTCCTGTCCTCACCAAAGTTTATTTGTAGCCCCAAACCCCATACTCACAGCGCTGTCCCGGTCATTTGCAGACATGCACAGAGCAGCAAAAAGTTTGAGTCACCTGATGATGTACACATTCCCAGCTGGGGTCAAACAAAGCAGTGCCCTGCCTTCTCACATCTCATGCTGTAAACAGTGTCCTTTCCAAGGTCCAGTTAGTGCCACATGTTTTTTCACGTTTTTGTGCTTTATGATTTCACTGTTTAAAATATCCCCAGCTCAGTGCCAGAGTGCTGTCTGGTGTTCGTAAGCGCAAGAAGGCTGTGATGTGCCTTATGGAGAAAATACGTGTGTCAGAGAAGCGTCATTCAGGCGTGAGTTATCCTGCTGTTGGCCATGAGGTCAATGTAAATGAGTCATCAATGTGTTTTAAATAAGGTGTCCTTAAACAGAAATCTACATTAAAAAACAAGGTGATGTATCAATGAGTTGCTGAAAATGTTGACCAGAAGCTCACAGGCACCTAATCCTGTATTTCCCCCAGGAGCAATGGTTCAGTATTAGCTAAGTCAGTGTTTGCCATGACTTCATAGAACACAGTTACCTTGACTGACGGGAATCGATTGCACAGATTTCCTTTTTTTTTTTTTAATTTACTTTACTTTTTTTCTTTTTTTCTTTCTTTCTTTTTTTTAATATTAAAGAATTTGAAGCTATGATCAGAACGGATTTCTTTTTTACGTGCCAGCACTTTTTACTGGGATATAATGTAAGTGCAGTAAAATGCACAAATCTTCAAATGTGCAGCTTGATGAATCTGGACAGATGTCACCTGTGTCGGCATCACCCAGGTCTAGACACAGAACATCTCCTCTGTCCCAGAAGGTTCTCTCATGGCCCTTTGCGATCAGTGCTCCCATCCTCTCCCTAAGGGTGACCACCACCTCTGGGGTTTGTCCCTGCTATAAATTAGTCCTTCCTGCTTTGCACGCATGGACCCACACGGTGTGTAGTCTCTTGTGTCTATCTTCCTTTCTCACCCCTGCCCCTTGGACACCCCGTGGTTACGTGCAACAGTGGTTCATTCCCTTTGAGTGTTGAGAAAATATTCCGTCATATGGATCGAACCCGGTTTGTTTATCTGTTTACCAGTTGACGGCTATGTGAGCTGTTTCTAGTTTGGGGCTTTAATGAATAAGGCTGCTGTGAAAAATTTTGTGCAAGTGGTGTTTTGTGGACTTACTTGTCATTTCTCTTGAGTAAATACCTTAGAGTGGAATTGTTGGATCACAGAGTTGGTGTATGTTTAACTTCGGTCATCTGGGATTTTAATTCCCTTCTTGAGCAGGATGCCTGGGAAAAGGCCATTCCAGGGATGTTTGGCAGCTGAAGATGGCCAGGCCAGTGGGTCTGTGTCTCTGATTCTCTTGGCCTTCCTCTCGGGGGTACATAGTGGCTGCTGTGGCGCCGGTCATTGTCATCCTGCTGGCAACAGTCTTTCAAGCAGAAGGAATAACCAGGGGTAACCAGTCTTCCTACGCCTTGCCTTTTTGTCCAAATGTCAAAATCTTTCTGCAGGGGCCTACCTACTCTCGTTGTGATTCGTCCTCTTGGGGGGCATCTTGCTGAATGAAACCAAACCCCAGTTCTGTTTACCCGGATGTCAGGCTTGGGAGTGGTTGTTGGACCCTGGGCAACTTCGTTAGCCCTCCTGAGCCTCAGAGAAGACTCCGTAAAGCCACTGTGTCGGGGGCCTGGACATTGTCTGGGAACTGGTGGCTTGTGTTTGATGGGATAACAAGCCCAGAAGGAAAGAACTAGAGAGACAGACGCTTCTAGAGCAGTGGTTCTACGAGTGTGGTCTGTGTGCCAGCAATATCGGCATCACCTGGGAACTTGCTAGAAATGCAGTCTCAGACCCCACTCGGACAAGCTGAGTCCAGAATCCAACCTGTATTTTATTATTATTATTATTTTTTTGAGACAGAGTCTCACTCTGTTGCCTAAGCTACAGTGAGTGAGTGCCGTGGCATCAGCCTAGCTCACAGCAACCTCGAACTCCTGGGCTCAAGCAATCCTCCTGCCTCAGCCTCCTGAGTAGCTGGGACTACAAGCATGCGCCACCATGCCCAGCTAATATTTTCTATATATATGGGCCAATTAATTTCTCTCTCTATTTTTAGTGGAGATGGGGTCTCACTCTTCCTCAGGCTGGTTTCGAACTCCTGACCTCGAGCAATCTGCCTGCCTCGGCCTCCCAGAGTGCTAGGATTACAGGCGTGAGCCACTGCACCCGGCCTCTCTATATATTTTAATTGTCCAATTAATTTCTTTCTATTTTTTAGTAGGGGCGGGGTCTCATTCTTGCTCAGGCTAGTTTCGAACTCCTGACCTTGAGCGATCCTCCTGCCTCAGCCTCCCAGAGTGCTAGGATTACAGGCGTGAGCCACCATGCCTGGCCCCAACCTGTTTTTTAAAAGCTCCCAGTTGATTCTGGCGCAGACTGGAGTTGAGGAGCCAGTGGTTTTGTTTCCTTTTGCTTCTCTTGCTCAGGTTTTTCCCTGAACTCGAAACTTTCTCTGTTGCCTGATGACACGGAGGGAGGGGGCCCGTGTCCGGGGAACGTAATCGTTTCTTCTATGTTCCTTTCACCCACCCTTATACGCCTGTGTCTCACCATTTCTTAGGGTTTTTCCATTTCTCATAAACCAGCGTTGAGAAAAATCGAAAACCTTTTGAGATACCTGGTTTTCCTGGCAAAGCCTGCAGCTTTATAGCTGTATTTAGAACAGCGTCGAATGGTAAAAAGGGAACAGAGAAAACGCACGAGACATTTCGAGTGTGTAAAGACCCGTATAAACGAGGCTTTCAGGAGCTAAACCCCAGTCGCTTTATGAGCAATCCAAGCTTTATGGGGCTCGCTTTTATGTGGCTAAACTAATTCAATGATTTTAGAGCTCTAAAGTTCACTAAAAACAAAGATGGTGTAGATTTTAATTGCTCTTCAAATTCCTCCTCCTTTGTCTTGCCTTAAAGGGGTGGGCGAGGGAGAAGAATCAACATTTTTTTGCCCCAGTTTTCCTTTTCTGGCTTTGAAATGGACACATCATGCCAGTGGCTATGTATCCAGGGCCGAGCTAGCTCCTACTCAGCCTTTACGTGGAATTGCGACATGGTGTGACTCTGTGGAGTGTCCTTATATGAATAGGGAAAGGGGACTCTTTTCTCCAGGCAGATGCCACCCTTCTCACAGGTGCGAGCAGGACCTGGACTGGATCTGAGGCTCCACTGGCCCCTTTGCCAAGTTTCCTTTGTGCAGTGAACAACCTGTGCGACCGTACGTGGTAGCACATACACACACACACATCTTCTAGACCCGGTACGTATTACGTGCTTATACCTTATACATATTCTATTTCCTGTCGCTGCTGTAACAAATGTCGTAAAAGTGATGTCTTAAAGCAGGGAGTCGTTCTCTTATAGTTCAAAAGGCCAAAATCAGGGTGTCAGCAGGGTCATCTGAGCTGTGCCCCCTCCAAAGGCTCTGGGGAAGAGTCCTCTGCCTCAGGTGTTCCTTGGCTTGTTGGTGCCTGACGCTGACCTCTGCCGCTGCCGTCACATAGTCTCCTTTTCAGCTAAAGGGACACTTGTCGTTAGATTTAGGACCTGCCCGATAATCCGGGACAATCTCATCTCAGGATGACTAACTTCATTTTATCTTCAAAGATTCTTTTGTCCAAACTGAGACAGCCACATCTGCGGGTCTGGAACGCGGACATACGTATGGGGACCCGCTGTTCAGTGTGTCACGGGTAGCCTCGTTTGGGCACGATGGGACGCTGAGTGCACGTGCCGTGAGCTGGGGGCCCGCCGCCCAATCCGCCTGTCTGACCAAGGCAAAGTGTCCCCCTCCACCTCGTCTGGGGACACTGTAAGGGAAGAGGGCCAGGCCGGCCACCAGAGGAGGTAGGGACCTGTGAGGGCAGTGCAGGAGGTAAACCCCTCCTGGGGCGGGCTGGCCGGGAGGTGGCCAGGCTGACACCATCGTATAGTTCCCGTGGGCCTGGGCATCTCAGCCTGGGTTCAAATCTTGGCCCAGCCATTCTGCTACCTGAGTGGCCTTGGGCAAGTTGCCCTCCGTTGCCTCATCTGTGAAATGGGCATGAGGGTGATGGCATTTGCCTCACAGGGCTGCTGCGAGAATGGAATGAATAAGATGAAGCACTTAGCACAGCACCCAGCCCTCAGTATGCTATGGTGACAGTGCTGATGCAGCGGGAGGTGGCGGCAGCCGAGGGCACATGGGACAGAGCCTGGACCACTTTCAAACTCCAGGGGGGTCTTTGGAAGGTCCCCAGGCAGGGGTTGGACTGTGGTTTGGGCAGGTTAATTTAGGTAGAGGTGGGGTCTTGTTATGTTGCCCAGGCTGGTCTTGAACTCCTGGCCTCAAGTATTCCTCCTGCCTCAGCCTCCCAAGTAGCTGGGACTACAGGTGCGTGCCACCACGCTGAGCTAATTTTAAAAATTTTTAATTTTTTTGCAGAGATGGGGTCTTGCTATGTTGCCCAGGCTGGCCTCAAGCGGCCCTCCCACCTCGGTCTCCCAAAGTGCTGGGATGAGGGGTGTGAGCCACTGTGCCCGGCTGGTTTTGAGTATTTTAACAATAGGCGCTGCCGTTTTGTGAGCAAGCTGAATGCTGGTTAACAGGCTGGGTGGATGGACAGGTGAAAAGAGATGTGATAAGGCGTAGATTTGGGCCAGAACAGTGGCCACAGAGAGGAGGGGACAGACTGCAGAGATTTGGGAGGGGGATGGATAAGACTTGGATGAGTCAAGTGTGGGGTCAAGGCTGGTCCCTCGTCACCAAAGAGACTGTATCTGGTAGCTCTTGCTGCATAACAAACAGCCCCGACTCTTAGCAGCTGTTCTGGTTATCCCTGCGGTTTAACAAGTTATCATAGCAGCTGAAAGGAATTGGCGTGTGACGCGCATGGATTTTGAGAGTCAGGAATTTGACCATATGGCACAGTGGGTCTCTGCTCTACAAGATCTGTCCGGGGTCTTGGCTGGG
Source organism: Microcebus murinus (assembly GCF_040939455.1). Lineage (NCBI taxonomy): Eukaryota > Metazoa > Chordata > Mammalia > Primates > Cheirogaleidae > Microcebus > Microcebus murinus. The sequence goes on from NC_134119.1 coordinate 66,195,122, forward strand.
ATGACTCGAAGGCCAGGGGTTATTACTCCCTGCTGGGGGCCGAAGGCTCATGGACGCCACACATGCTGGCCCGGGAGCTGGGACGATCCAAAGACAGGGCTGTCAACAGAGCGCCTACTTGTGGCGCCCCACGTGGCTAGCCTCGGCTTCCTCTTGCAAGGCAGCCTCAGAGTGGTCAGACTTCTAGGATGGCAGCTCCGGGCTTCCAACGTAAGGGACTTGGTGGGCAAGGCAGGAGCTGAATTTGAATCTTCTTTAATGACCTAGCTCCTAAGTGACAGAGTTGCACGGTACTGATCGAAGTAGTCACATCTCTCCTCTGTTCAGGGGAAGTATAATAAGTATACGATCACATCGTAGAAGGTCACGTGGGACTGGAGATATTGTTGCAGCCATCGTTGGAAAATAGAGTCTGTTACAGCAGCTGAACGCAAAACCGTGATCCTAATGGTTGGAATTTGCACCGGGCATGGCCGGGTACTTTTCTGGTCTTGGCTGGGGAATCCGTGGTCAGCCGGATGGCTGTGCTTCTGGGGCTTGGCTGGCTGTTGGCTGGGAGGGTGGGGACGACAGGCACGTGTCACGTCCTCCGGGCTGGCATGTGGCGGCTGGGCAAAGAGCGGAAGCGTGCCAGCCTCAGAAACACACACCGTCACTTCCGCCACATTGTGTCAGCCAAAGCAAGCCAAGAAGCCAGCCCAGGGTCCGGGTGGGACAATAGACCCCATCCCTTGATAGGAGGAGCTGCAGAGGGTGTGGAGCAGGAAGGAGAAGAATTGCTGGTCACTTTTGCAATCAACCACAGTGGTCTTTGTTTCAGATCCTCTTTCCAGCAGCCCTCTCCGTTTTTGCTGGGCCTCTCTTCCCAATCAGTGATACGCAAGGGACAGTCCTTGACCCCGTGGTAGGCTGTCAGAGTCCTTGCGATGGGTTGCAAAGATATCTAGAAATGCAAGCTCTTTTGTGTCAGGTTGTGTTTGTCTGAAGATACTCGGAGGACAATTAGTGGATTAAACAGTAAGGATTAAGAAGTTTTGGGCAGGCAGACCATGAGGCGTTGTTAAGAAGCCAGTCTTTTTCTCTCCTCCCAACAGCCATCCTCTGCAGGTGGGCTTATCAGCTTCAGGTTTGCTGCCTCATGGTGGCAAAATGGCTGCCACAGCTCTAGTCATCCCGACTATATTCAAAGTTGGAAGCAGGAAGCAAAAGACTTTCTTTCTAGAGCAGCTCTGTTTTTGTTTTCTGGAAAAGTCTCCCAGAGTCCTTCCTGAAAGTCTCATTGAACAGAGCCCATCTCTGCATACTTTGATTTTTACTGTTTGCAGAACTGTGGCTGCTTGAGCTGCAAAGAAGGCTGGGAAAGTGAGTTTCTGATAAAGGGGACAGGAGTCCTTTTGCTCAGTGCAATTACTTAAGGCTGTCTTAACCACAGCTCACAGCACAAAATACGTTCGTGTGCGTACACATACGGGCACACATAATCGAAACCAGCTTCGCACACCAATCCTTACCCCGTGCGATACACTTTAATATTTCCTATTCCATTCCGTTTCACTCCGTACTATTTAATTTTTTAAAGAAATCCCCGGTCACAACCTGCTAATTTGATTTCACAACCTTCGAAGGCGTAACCCGCAGTTTGCGCAAGACTGGCTCAGAGCAGCCTCTGTTTACGTCTTACGCTTGGCAGGCGTCGCCCGCGGCATCCTCGGGCTTCTGCGAGCGCGGAAGGGGGTTCGTGGGGAAATGTTTTTGGAAAGCGACAGTTTGCCACGTCGTCCTCACTTCCCGTCAGCACGAGTTCTGTAGACGCTCGTTTTTATGAGCCTGCAAGTAGCCTGAGGGTCACTCCGATTCGTGCGGGGAAATTGAAGCGAGCCCGATTCTGGGGCTCCGCGGGCACTTTGTCCTGCACCCGAGAGGCAGTCTGGCCTCTGCGCGGCCCGGCGACAGCGCAAAGCTCCGATGGCACGGCGACCGGAGGAGGAATCGCACGGCGTTCTGGAGGGACACTGTCGTCCTTGCGTCGTCGCTGTTCTCTCGAGCTGGTTGTGGCTTGCAGGCCCGGCCTTTCCTGCTTTTTATAGCGCGGTGGTGAGCAGTGCGGTCTGCAGAATCTCAAGGCCTGAGTTCGAATTCTGGCCCCCAAGTGTCCCGATCTCGAGTGTCTGTTTCCTGTAAAGTGTGCACGGGCGCTGCTCCTCCCGCTTCCCTGGGCGTCCGGAGGGGTCGGGTGTGGAGTGGGCACAGGGCCTGGCCCCAGGAAGCGTTTGGGCGGCACGGGCTCCTCCCGGTGTGCCCGGCACCGTTGGCCGCCTGGTGCCACGGGGACAAGGAAGCCCAGGTCACGGCGGCTCACGAAGGCCGTTTCTCGTTTGTGCGCATGCCCGTCCTGGATTGCCTGGGCTCCATCCGTGTCTGTCCTGTTCTGGGACTCGGGTGGACCATACGATGCCACCTAAAGCTTCCACCCTGCAGGGACACGGTGTGTCCACTCCCGTTTCATTCACGTCACGTGGCTGTCCCTGCAGGAAGTAGAGTCTCTCCCAGGAAAGGGAGGAGCCAGGAGCAGGTTGGCCCAGAGGCCAGTTGTCCACACCAAGGCTGGCTGACGGGGTGCCGTTGACAGTACCCGCTCGGCGGCTCTGCACGCTGATTTCCGACTCCCCTCCCCACCCCTGCCATTTTTTCAAAAGCTTTCGACTATGCAGCAGAGGAGGAGACGGGTCCCCAGTGCCACCCCTGGCTGAGCCCCACGGCCATGCTCTCTGAGGACGGCCATGCTCTCTGAGGACGGCCATGCTCTCTGAGGCCAAGGACGGGGTCTGCGTTTGCTCTTTGGGTATCCTCAACCACACACACACACACACACACACACACACACACACACAGTAAGTGCTTAATAAATGCCCTTGAAAGAATGACTGGATCTGTCTAACTTCTTTATTTTTTTATTTTATTTTATTTTTTTTGAGACAGAGTCTCGCTTGTTGACCAGGCTAGAGTGAGTGCCGTGGCGTCAGCCTAGCTCACAGCAACCTCAAACTCCTGGGCTCAAGCGATCCTCCTGCATCAGCCTCCCGAGTAGCTGGGACTACAGGCATGTGCCACCATGCCCGGCTAATTTTATATATATATTAGTTGGCCAATTAATTTCTTTCTATTTATAGTAGAGACGGGGTCTTGCTCTTGCTCAGGCTGGTTTCGAACTCCTGACCTCGAGCAATCCACCCGCCTCGGCCTCCCAGAGTGCTAGGATTACAGGCGTGAGCCACCGCGCCCGGCTGTCTAACTTTTTTAAATCCATTCATCTCACAAACACTGAGCTCCCACTGTGTGCCCACCTTGTGGGCTCCGGCAGTTTCCGCACACGAGACAGGCAGGGGCCCTGCCCTGGAGGGCCGACGTGCTGGTAGGGAGGACGGACAGACAGACAGAGCGCAACTAAACCATCAGACGGGTGAGATTTGATAGTAAAGTATTTGCTAATTAGAATTCTTTCTCCCTTCCCTTCCTTTCCCTTCCCTCCCCTTCCCCTTCCCCTCTCTTCTCTTCTCTCTTTCCCTCCCTCCCTTCCTCCCTCCCTCCCTCCCTCCCTCCCTCCCTCCCTCCCTCCCTCCCTCCCTCCTTCTTTCTCTTTCTTTCCCTTCCTTCCTTTCCTTCCTTTCTTTTCTTTTTTCCGACAGAGTCTCACTCTGTTGCCCAGGCTAGAGTGAGTGCCGTGGCGTCAGCCTAGCTCACAGCACCCTCAAACTCTGGGGTTCAATCGATCCTCCTGCCTCAGCCTCCCGAGTAGCTGGGACTACAGGCATGCGCCACCATGCCCGGCTAATTTTTTCTATATAGTTTTAGTTGGCCAATTAATTTCTTTCTATTTTTAGTAGAGACAGGGTCTCGCTCTTGGTCAGGCTGGTTTCGAACTCCTGACCTTGAGTGATCCGCCCGCCTCAGCCTCCCAGAGTGCTAGGATTACAGGCGTGAGCCACCGCGCCCAGCCAAAATTCTTTCATTGTAGAAACTTTCAAGTGTACACAAAATAGAATGAAACATGCGGCCACTCATCCCCTTCCACGCACCAACCCGCCCAATCGTACACACGCCCGCTGTGCAGTAGAACTTCCTATCCTGGTAGACATGTCCCAGATCTACGCTGGCCCTTCCAGTTGCCACCAGCCCACGTGGCTATTGAATACTTGGAATGAGAACTAAAGGTTTGATTGCATTTAATTTCTTCAATTTAAAGATTTTTAGGCAGTGCTCGGTGGCTCATGCCTGTAATCCTAGCACTCTGGGAGGCCGAGGCGGGAGGATCGCTCGAGGTCAGGAGTTCGAAACCAGCCTGAGCAACAGTGAGACCCCCGTCTCTACTAAATATAGAAAAAAATTAATTGGCCAACTAAAAATATACAGAAAAAATTAGCCGGGCATGGTGGTGCATGCCTGTAGTCCCAGCTGCTTGGGAGGCTGAGGCAGGAGGATCGCTCGAGCCCAGGAGTTTGAGGTTGCTGTGAGCTAGGCTGACGCCATGGCACTCACTCTAGCTCGGGCAACAAAGTGAGACTCTATCTCAAAAAAAATTTTTTTTTTTGAAAAAACTTTGATGTTTCTATTATAATTGCCTTCCCCCTGCCTTTTTTATTTATCTTGTTGAAATACACAGAAACATAAAATTTGCCAGCTTAACCAATTTTAAGTGTAGGCTCAGTGATATTAAGTACTTTCATATCATTGGGCAACCATCGCCGTCATCCATTTGCAGAATTCTTTTCATCTTTCCAAAGTCAAACTCTGTCCTTAATACCGACTCCCTGTCCCCCTCCCCCCTGCCCCTGGCCACCGCCATTCTGTTTTCCGTTTCTGTGAATTTGACAACTCGAGGTCCCTTATCATATAAGCGGGATCGGATAATAGTTGTCTTTTCGTGACTGGCTTATTTTACTTAGCATAACGTCCTCGAAGTTCATGCATGTTGTCACATGCCCCAAAACTTCCCTCCTTCATACCACACCGTATGTGCCTGTCACATTTGTCCCTCCACGTCGGTGGACACTTGGGTTGCTTCTACCTTTTAGCTGTTGTGAATAATGAATGCTGCTAGGAAAATCTCTTTTGGAGTCTGCTTTCGATTCCTTGGGCATAAACCTGGGAGTGAAATTCGCTGGATCATGTAGTAATTCAGCTATTAATGTTCCGCATCCCTGCCTCACTGTTGGTGCACCGTGGCTGCACCATTTTACACTCCCACCGGCAGCGCCCATGGGTTCCAGTTTCTCCACACTCTTCCCAGTGCTTGTCGTTTTCTGTTTTCTTGATAATAGCCTTTCTAATGAATTTGAAGTAATAGCTCATTATGGTTTTGATTGCATTTTCCTAACGATTAGTGATATTAAGCATCTTTTCATGTGCTTATTGGCCTTTGTATGTCTTCTTTAGAGAAATGTCTACTCAAGTCCTTTGCCCTAATGTCATTTAATTTTAATTAACTTTCATTAAGTGGACATAGCCCCACGTGACTCACGGCAACGATATCGGACAGCTCGGGTCCCTATGCAGCTTGAACGCACACAAGTGGCTTGTTTCGCAGTGAATTGCAGGCAGTGTATAATTTCACCCCTGAATATTTCAGGATGTATCTCTGAAACGCAAGAACTCTTTAAAGAAAAAATAATGATGCCATTATTACACCTAGAATCTTAATCATGATTCGTTAGTGTCGCTAGATATCCAGGCAGGGCTCTAATTCTCTTTCAACAGCTGGTGGGTTCATGTGTCTTTTTTTGTTTGTTTGTTTGAGACAGAGTCTCACTCTGTTGCCCAGACTAGAGTGCCATGGCATCAGCCTAGCTCACAGCAACCTCAAACTCCTGGGCTCAAGCAATCCTCCTGCCTCAGCCTCCCGAGTAGCTGGGACTACAGGCATGCGCCACCATGCCCGCCTAATTTTTCTATATATTTTTAGTTGGCCAATTAATTTCTTTCTATTTTTTTAGTAGAGACAGGGTCTCGCTCTTGCTCAGGCTGGTTTTGAACTCCTGATCTTGAGCAGTCCTCGGGCCTCAGCCTCCCAGAGTGCTAGGATTACAGGTGTGAGCCACCGCGTCCGCCCATATGTGTCATTAAAGCTCCCTCTGCCTCCTGGGTGAAAGCTGTGGGACAGGTGCTTAGCCCAGTGCAAGCGTCACAGTGTTCTTTCTGTCGTGTCCCCACTCTTGCAGCCTTGTTTATGTCATCTGGAAAATGGGGGTAATGCCAGGGTGGGTGGAAGGATTCAAGGAGACTCGGTGCCTCGAATCAGTCTCAGCAGGACCATGTCCATCTGTAACCCCTGGCTAAAGCAGATGATCCATGAACCCTTCCAAACTCGCATGAGGGTGACGTGACAAACAGCATCTGGTAGAAAAGCCGGGGGCTGGTGGTATATGTCGCATACAGAGTGCTTTAGGACACGTAAGGATTAAAGGTGTTACTGTGTAACAATGTTAGTGGGGGACATACTCCTAACATGCCCATTTTCCAGATGGGGAAACTGAGGCACAGAGGGGCTAAGTAACTTGTTGTAGGGTACACAGCTGGGAAGTGGCAGTCCCAGGATGGGGACCCAGGACACCTGGCTGCAGAACTGGTCACGGTGGGCTTGATTCCTTCTGTGAGCACCCACAGGCAGCAGGCGCTTTGCAAATCTGGAGGGTTTGTTAAAAAAGCAGCAGCCTGGGTCCCTCTCCTGATTTGTGACCTTCTGGATCCTGGGCAGGTCCTGATGGGTGAGACTGTGTGGAGGTGAGGAGGGGGAGGGAGCGAGGGCTCTGCATCTCTGACCTTTTCTCATTAGCCAGCCGTGTTTAGTAATACTCACAAAATAACATCCGTACCAGTAAGCCCCATGCCTGCGTCTGCCACGTGCAAACCACGGGGCGGGCACTGCGACTGTGCCCATTTTACAGACAAGGATGCCAGGCCCAAGGTCACCCAGCCAGTTCATGGGGGTGGGAGACACGGATGCCAGCCCAGGCACCAGAGTGGCAGGGGCCATCTCCGAGGTCCCCAGACCTGCCTATCATGGGCATGTATTTTTATTTTTGTTATGGAAACTTTCCAAATTCTCTCAATTAGATAGAACAGTATAACAAAGCCCCTGTCCCAGTCGCCTGCAGCAGTTCCCGCCAATCTGCTGTTCTTGTGTCTTCAGGATTGCTATTTTATTTTTTTTTATACTTTTTAAAAGTCAGAGGTACATGCATTGAAATGCTGATCTGAGCTGTGGCATTTTGAACACTCAAGGAACCGGCACCTAGATTACAATGCAGACCATTTCCCCCTTCCCAGAAGTTCCGATTTCCGTTTCTTTAGCGTTGCCATTGGAATGGAAACACTAATAAAAAATTCTGGAGCTTCCCCTTCCCTGGAAATTCACCCTTGGATCCAGGATCCACACTGGGAGAAGCCTCACTCAGGAAACTCCCTCCCTCCCGTCTCCAATTCTGCTGTAGTCCAGGGAGGTTGGGCCACACCCAAAGCTACAGCCAGGGAGGAGGAAAGAACGAACTTGGAGCCACCTTGGGAGTTTGTGAACACTTCCAGGCCCGGAGCAGTGCACCTGGACTCCAGATGGAAAGGGTCCCATGTGCCATGGTGTTTCTAGATCATTCTGGGGTCTGGAACCTGAGAGGAAGAGGGGAAGCCGCTGTCTACTCCTGTTCCTTTCTCTTTGTTCGTTTGTTGTTTTGGAGTCAGGGTCTCACTCTGTTGCCCGGGCATGAGTGCAATGTTGTCATCGTAGCTCACAGCAACCTCAAACTCCTGGGCTCCAGCGATCCTCCTGCCTCAGCCTCCCAAGTAGCTGGAACTACAGGCATGCGCCACCAGGCCCACCTAAGTTTTCTATTTTTTTTGTAGAAATGGGATCACCCTGTGTTGGCTAGGCTGGTCTCGAACTCCTGACCTCAAGCAATCCTCCCACCTCGGCCTCCCAGAGTGCTAGGATTACAGGCATGAGCCATTGCGCCCCACCTTTTTTTGAATTTCTTTTTTTCTTAGCTCTTCATTGTCAGCCACCATTCCTTCCTCTGTCTTCCATGCCCATCTCTTCATTGCTTTTTCAAATCTGAAGCATCCCAATCATTCATAAAATGATAACAACGACACACACACCCCTGTCACCTGGCCTCATGATATTATCTCAACATTTTTCCCGTATTTGCTTCAGATCTTAAAAGAGAAATATCAGGATGAGGACAGGTGTAGTGGCTCCTGCCTTTGTAATCCCAGCACTTTGGGAGGCCAAGGCGGGAGGATGGATCACTGGAGGCCAGGAGTTCGAAACCAGTCTGTGCAACATAGCGAAATCTTATCTCTAAAGGAAAAAAATATTTATCATGACAAGAGGGCAGAGCCTTTGGAGTGAGCCTGCCAAGGCTTAAATCCCAGCCTGGCCGCTTACTAGTTGTGGGATTTTGGACGTATTACTAACCTCTGAGCCTGTCTCCTTACCTACAGAATGGGGATAACAAAATCACCTGCCTTGTAGAGATTTAGCGAAGGGGAAATGAATTAATGTGCATAGAGTATTTAAGCCAGTGATTTATCCTCGTGATCATTGTAGTCGGTCCTTGTGCTTCACAGATTCCGTATTTGCAGATGCGCCTATTGCCAATGTTTGTAACCCCAAAATGGTGCCTCCCGGGCGAGAAGCGTGCAGAGCAGCAAACACATTGGAGCCGCTCGAGGTGCACCTTCTCCGCCAAGGGCAGGCAAGGCGACGCTCCGCCTTCTCACTCCAGCTCCTGTTGCAAACTAGCATCCATTGCACAGTCTAGTTAGTGCTACGTTTTTCGCATCTTTGCGTTTTTCGTTGGAGACTTTGCACAAAACGGCTCGCAAGCATGGCGTGAAGCGTGGTCCGGTGCTCCTCGTGAGAATGCATGTGTGTTAGAGAAGTGGCCTTCAGGTGCGGGCTACGGTCCCGCTGGCTGTGGCTCATTGTGAATGAAGCAACGTTGTGTATTAAAGAAGGTGTTTTTGGCCGGGCGTGGTGGCTCACGCCTGTAATCCTAGCACTTTGGGAGGCTGAGGCGGCCGGATTGCTCAAGGTCAGGAGGTCGAAACCAGCCTGAGCGAGACCCCGTCTCTACCAAAAATAGAAATAAATTAATTGACCAACTAAAAATATATATACAAAAAATTAGCCAGGCATGGTGGCACATGCCTGTAGTCCCAGCTACTCGGGAGGCTGAGGCAGGAGGATCGCTGAGCCCCGGAGATTGAGGTTGCTGTGAGCTAGGCTGACGCCACGGCACTCACTCTAGCCTGGGCAACAAAGTGACACTCTGTCTCCAAAAAAAAAAAAAAAAAGAAGGTGTTTTTAAGCTGAAACACACACGAGGGAGGTGAGGCACCGATTGGTCAGTGACAGCAGTGTGGCCAGAGGCCGGCGGGAGCCCAGCCCTGCGTTCTCCCTGGAGCAGCAGCTCAGGATTGGCCAATTCCGTGCGCACAGTGCCTTTCTAGAACCTAAAATACGGCAGCAGATAGCAACGATTGGCTGTAGTTCATTAGATTGAAGTGGCAATAAATGGCACGGTGTAATGCTACATGCGTGGTAAATGCATACGGTGTGCATGGTAACGTGCAGCGTGGCTCTGTGTGATTTTAAACCTGTGAGTGTCCTTTCCTTTCTTATTTCCCCATTAACCTTGTCTTTTCACCCCTCCCCCTGCCTTCTGTCCTCCCTCCCCCCAGTCCCTCTGCCTCTGTCACAACCACGCCCCGTACCTGAGTGTCTGTCGTCTTGATGTCTTCTTCCTTTTCGCCGGCACTCTCGCTTACAGCCTCTCTCTGGTTCTTTCTCCACAGCTGGCCCCCGAAAGGACCCTCTCCAAGTCCCCAGCTGGGGGCCCCGCGTAGACCTGGAGCCGACACCCCCTCCTTCCCTTCATGATTCGATTGTAGCGCAGGTAACCAGGGAAGCGTCCCAGCTCACTCCCAGAGTGCCGTGGTCCTCAGTCCGCCTTCCCGGGTTCCCCTTTGGCCCCTGGGTGAGGAAGGGACCTTCCCTCTTAGCGGAACCTGGCTTGGCGACATCCCTCAGCTGTCCCCTCTCCTGCCCGGGCCCTGGGTCTTTCCGCCTTCTCCAAGAGTCTTTGCAGATCTCGCCTTTCCGCGCCCGTGTGGGCTGGCGGGACGGCAGGGGCTCGGAGGCCACAGACCGGCAGCACCGGGAGAAGGAAGCGTGATGGGGCAGGGGTGTGGGGCAGGAGAGGGCCTCTCGGGGGACAGTCCCCTGGAGTGTAGGGCTCTGGGGCTGCATGTGGAAGATCCACGGACCCCAGGGAAACGTGTGGCATTTTCACCCACGTGTGTGTTTCTGGCAAGAGAGCCTCTTATCAGATGCCCACAGCACGGGTCCTTGTCCGAGACCCTCCTCTGAGTCACAGAGCACTCGAGGATGCGGGCGCTGGGGGTGACAATGAGCAGCTTCCTGCTGGGGCCGGCAGGGAAGGCTGTCAGGGTGAGGGCTGTGACCCAGCTCCGGGCGCAGGTAGGATCTTTGTATGTGGGCTTTTTAGGGCAGGGGCTGGTGAGCCGTAATGACAGTCCCCACGTTCCCGGTGAGGTTCAGAACCCACCACCCCAGGGCAGAAAAGAGAGTAGGAACCCTGAGCTGTAGATTTGCACGTTCAGGGATGTTGTCTTCTTTCTCACCATGTCCTGTGTGCCATTACTGGGAGGAGAGGCCGGCAGAGGGTGCAGGGAGCCGTGGAGCGGCGGGCGGGTGGAAGGGTGGGTTGGTTTGGGTGTTTGCCAGAAGGGAAACACGGGAGGACGGGAGCTTGGAAGGATGGAGGAATGGAGGGATGGGTAGGTGGATGGATAGATGAATGGAGGGAGGGAGATTTGGAAGCATGGAGGGATGGGTGGGTGGGTGGATGGATGGATGGAGGGAGATTTAGAAGGATGGATGGATGGATGGAGGGATGGGTGGATGGATGGAGAGATGGATGATGGAAGGAGATTTGGAAGGATGGAGAGATGGATGAATGGAGGGAGGGAAGGCTGGATGGCTGAAGGGTGGACGGGCAAATACAGAGAACATCAGCTCCCTTGGGTGTCGAATGGGACTGGCAATATCCCCTCCTGCGGGGGGCGTGCAAGCTAACGTTGGTGAAGCGCTGCGACAGTGCCTGGCACGTGGCAAGCACTCAGCAAACGTTAGCCGTCCTCATCCTCATCATTCTGACGGGGAGGCCCAGCCTCATGCCCGTGGCCTCTTGGTGCAGAGCGCCTGTCCATGTGGCGTCTGTGCCTTGCTTCTGCCTTCTCCCTTCCCTCCCTTTCCTTCCTCGGGCCCAGAGCCTTGAGTCCCAGGGCTCTTCTCGTTCCCTCCCTCCCCCTCCTCCACCCCTCACACACAGGGCAAGCTCCCCACCCCAGGGTAGGGGTGGCAGGATACCGTGAGAGCCCATTTAGTTAAATGTGTACGAAGCACACAACCAGGGCTCACTTAGTCCTGGTTGATACCATTGTCGTCATCATCATTATCATCATCAGGTGCTGGGGGAGTGTGGGTGGGGGAGGGGAGGTGAAGGAAGCTGTCCCCAGTCAGGAGTTTCCGGCAGGGAGGACACCCGGGAGGTGCTCACCCCTCCCATCCCCATGGACTCAGGGAACAGAAACTCGGACCCCTCCAAGGGGCTCCCCTGCAGGGAGGGGGCTGGGCACGCTGCAGAATCTAACCTTGTCTCCCTCGCCCTCTTCCTGACCCCACCCCATCCAGTGGCGATGGATGATGAGGATGGGAGATGCTTACTAGACGTGATTTGGTGAGTAATGGGCTCCCCACCCCCGCTCCCCTGCCCGCCCCTCCCCAGCTCCTTACCTCCTCAGTGTCTCTTCCTCTCTCTCTTCCAGTGATCCTCAGGCCCTCAACGACTTCTTGCATGGATCCGAGAAGGTAAGTCCTGGGGCAGGGAGCAGCCTTCCCCATGTGGGGGGCTGCATGATTGGGGGTGAGAAACAGTGAGAGACATATCCCCTTACTTCAGTGGACATTTTCCCTGTGTCTTCTATGAGCCAGGCACTGGAGTTATGGCAGTGAACGAAAGCGATAAGTCCCTGCCTTTGTGCCATGCTTGCCTCCTTGGTAAACACACCAGTAACTAGGGCCGGGCACGATGGCTCACGCCTGTAATCCTAGCACTCTGGGAGGCCGAGGCAAGAGGATCCTTTGACAAAGTTCAGGAGTTTAAGACCAGCCTGGGAAAGAATGAGACCCTGTCTCTACTAAAAGTAGAAAAAATTAGCCGGGTGTGGTAGAGCGTGCCTGTAGTCCAGCTACTTGGGAGGCTGAGGCAGGAGGATCGCTTGAGCCCAGGAGATTGAGGTTGCTGTGAGCTAGGCTGACGCCACGGCACTCTAGCCTTTGTGACAGAGTGAGAGTCTGTCTCAAAAAAAAAAAAGGAAAGAAACTAGTAACTGATAATAGTAATGGTGAAAAGCACCATGTAGAGTATGCTAAAAAATAATAATGTCACTTGCATAAGAAAAAAGGTTTAAAAGAAAATGAATGGGTGCAGTGTGGTCAGAGGGTCGCCCTAAGGAGGTAACATTGAAGGTGACATTCAGAATTAAAGGGAGGTGGCCACAGTGTTCCTGGGAGGAGAAAGAGCAATCACAAAGATGGGAAAGAGCAAATGCAAAGCTAGAAAAGTGCTTTCAAGGAGCAGAAAGAAAGCTGGTGGGGCCAAACTGAAGGGGAAACTAGTAGGAGGTTGAGAAGGTAGTAGACAAAAGTTACCAAGTTTACAGGGCCCTGATAGAGGAGTTTTGATTTTCATTCTGAATGTGACAGACAGTTCTTATGGGTTCTTAAGCAGGAGAATGCCATATTTGATTCGCTCCCTGGAGAATGGAATGAAATGGGGAAGAGTAGAAATCTGTTGAACTTTGAGGAGATTTTAGGTCATTAAATATGAAATGTCCAATTGAGAATCAAAAGTTTAGTTCATTATATCTCAAACAAGAAGCAGTACAGTTACTCAAAGTATGTGCCTAAACTATCGACAAACAGTTTTGCCATCTTAAGGGTAGCTTGCTTATGCCAACAGTGAAGAAGCCAGGAGAGTGAGTGAGTATGGAATCACAAAAGGCGTTTTCCACAGCTTGTTGAGAAGTGAATATTTTTTCCTGCAAGAAGTGGTCCAGGCCGGGCGCGGTGGCTCAAGCCTGTAATCCTAGCACTCTGGGAGGCCGAGGCGGGTGGATTGCTCAAAGTCAGGAGTTCGAAACCAGCCTGAGCAAGAGCAAGACCCCGTCTCTACTATAAATAGAAAGAAATTAATTGGCCAACTAATATATATATATAAAAAAAATTAGCCGGGCATGGTGGTGCATGCCTGTAGTCCCAGCTACTCGGGAGGCTGAGGCAGGAGGATTGCTTGAGCCCAGGAGTTTGAGGTTGCTGTGAGCTAGGCTGACGCCACGGCACTCACTCTAGCCTGGGCAACAAGCGAGACTCTGTCTCAAAAAAAAAAAAAAGAAGTGGTCCAAAGCCTGGAAGAAGTGGTAGTCATGTTGGTGCAAGGTCTGGTGTGTATGGTAGATGACAAAGAGTTTCCAAGTCCAGCCTCTGTAGTTTGAGCAGCATTGTCTGTGCAAAATGTGATCTTACAAGAGGATTGGCCTGTCTCTCTTGACCAGTCTCAGCTGCTTAATCGCAAACATCCTCATCTTTTTTGTCTATTTGGTTGCAGTAGACATGCCCTGTAATCAGTTGACCAGGTGTCATGAAGCTGTAGCGGATAATACCAGCGCTGGACCACCAAACAGGCACCATTAGCTGTTTTTGATGAATATTCAGTTTTGGGCTGTGTTTTTTTTTTTGTTTTTTTTTTTTTTTTATAAGGACAACAGTTTCCTATGGGCTGTGTTTTGACATTTCATCTGTATCCAACTATTGTGCTGAATACTTGCAGTTGTCAAAAAGAATCCATTTTTCATCACATGTGATAATATAGTGTAGAAATAGTGTTTGTTTTTATGTCCTTTACCTTGCCCATTTGTTTCAAATGCTCCAATATTGTTGGAATAATGACATCAAACCTGGCTGCTAATTCACATGTAGGTTGAGATGGATTTGCTTCCGCTACAGCTTTCAGCTCGTCATTGTCCACTGTGGTCTTGTGGGTGGCTCCTTTTCAAGATTAAAATCACCAGAAGTTGACTTCTCAAACCATCAATGTACTGTGCGTTCATTAGCCACACCCTTCCCAAACACCTCATTGATATTTCTAGCCATCTGCGCTGCCTGGGTTCCATGACAGATCTCATATTCAAAAATAACACTAATTTTTTACTTATCCATGGTTGCACAAAAATTGCTCTAAAAAAATTTTGAAAGATCATCACAAGCCAAAACATGCGTTTCAAAGAATGAGGATGTACCTTGACACTAATAATTTTTTTAAAAAAAGCAACCGAAGAGTCAAAGTGAAATGTCAGAGATATCAACTGTCAAACTTAGTACTTAAGGAAATCAGACATTCCATACTTAATAACCTAATGTATTAGTTATCTACAGCTATGCAACAGATTATTCCAACATGTGGTGACTAAAACATTTGTCAGGGCTCTTGCAGTGTCTGAGGGTCAGGAATCTGGGAGCGGCTTAGCTGGGTGGCTCTGGCTCAGGGACTCTGAGGTTGCAGTCAAGAGGTGGACTGGGGCTTCAGTCACCTGCAGTCTTGCCTGGAGCTGACAGGTGCACTTCCACAGTGACTCGTGCCCATGGCTACCGGCGGGAAGGCTCAGTCCCTCACAACATGGCGGCTGTTCTTCCCAGAGCCAGTGATCTAAGAGGGAGGAGGAAGCCACAGTGCCTTTGATGACCTACTCTCTGAAGTCATGCATGCGCCCTCACTTCTGTTACATTGTTACTAGAGGGAGTCACTAAATCTGGCCATGCTCAGAGGGAGGGGAATTGAACTCCACTCGGAGAATCAAATAATTTGTAGAGCAGAGGTGAGTGCGGTCGGATGCTGGTGGCCTGGGCCACCGAGCAGGCAGTTGGTGTCGTGCAAGGGCTGGATTTGGGATCCGTTTGGGAGGTAGAATCAACTAGACTTGCTGGTGGATTAGGTGTTGAGGGAGAGAGTATCCAGAGTGACTCCCGAATTTTGACTTGAGCAACCGAGTGGATTGTGGTGCCGTTTGCTGAGGTTGGGATCTGGGGGAAGATTCCGGAAGTCCAGGGAGTAATGCTGTACTGGAGATACAAGTTGGGATTCTGGAGAGGAGTTAGGGAGGCCTCAGCCGAGGACAGACCTTCACTGGTGCTTGTGTGGCTCCAGGGCCTGTTCTGGGCACCAGGATGCCCCTGGGAGTCGAGCAGGCCCCTGCCTCCCAGAGACGGCACAGCGTGGCGCGTCAGGTGCCCGGATAGGAGGCGTGCCAGGCACTGGGTGCGTAGAGAGCATCGCTCAGTGAGAAGGGGCAGGCAGTCGCTGGAAGGAGGTGGCACATGCGGCAGCTGCCAAAGGGCCTGAGGGCCCGAGGCAGGGGACAGAGCTCAGGCAAGGGCACGGAGGCAGGAAGCTCAAGTTCAGGACAGGCATGTCAAAAGAGCTTCAGAGACCAGGCTAGGGGATGTGGCATTGGGGACGCCTTGAGTTTTAAGCATGCTAGCGCACCAGTTTGGGGCCTCTTTTCTGGGGGCAGAGTTTGCCATAGCCCCAGCCCCCTCCGTCCTACCCCTTGTGCTGAGTAACCCTCAGTTGGTTTCTGCTCTGGGGCGCGGGCCTGCCCTGCTGACTTTGACCTTGGGCGGGGGCGGGTCTCGTTGCAGCTCGACAGTGACGACCTCCTGGATAATCCCGGCGAGGCCCAAAGTGCCTTCTATGAAGGTCCTGGGGTAAGTGGCCCGTGAAGGCAGCCAGTGGGAGGGAGGCCCTGGAGGCCAGAGGGGAGGCTTGGGCTTGTCCTCCCGAGGGGCTCTGATGGGAGGAGGCTGGGGACGGTCGCTGGGAGCTCATGGGTTGGAGGTGGGACTGCAGCTGCCAGACCCTGGCTGTACAGGAGGGAGCAGAGGTGGGGGATGCTGGGGGGGCGAGAGGCTGACGTGGGCAAAGATGGCCGAGCCCTGCAGGCCCCTTGGAGAAGGAGGTGAGGGTCCCTGGGGTCCCCTGGGGGACACTCCTCTGGGGGCTTGGGAGGCCTGGGGTCCTGCGCAGACTCAGCCATGGGGACATGTGAGACCAGGGGAGTGGCCTCCTAAACCACAGGCTACCGTCTCCACCTGGACAGTGAAGCCCAGCGTGGGGGAAGCAGAGGGCATTTATTAGGTGCTTACTGTATGCCTGGATGTGCCGGGCTCCCCCCCCCCCACTAAGTGCTAGCCTCGCCACTCCCTCCTTCTCCCTTCCCTCCTCCTCCTCCTCCTCTCCTCCTCCTTCCTTCTTCATCATGATGACGATTGATTGTCATGTGCCAGGCCCTTTATGGTAATTTTCGTTTGTTCCCACAATACTATAATATTATATTATTATATATAATAAATACTATAATGTTTATTATATAAATTAATATTTTATGTAACTTATATAAAAATAATTTATCTTTCGTAATATAAATGATTAAATCCAGAAACACAATAATTATATATCACGTTAATGTTATTACGTTTCTAGACACAATAGAGCAATAATGATCCTAGGTTTTCGTTATTTTGTGATTCTTATTCTCATCACTACCATGTCTTTTGATGTCCTTAAGGTCCTGGGTCGGGTTCTAAGCGCTCCCCGCACAGGACGTCGGGGAATTTTCCTAGCCATCCTAGGAGGCAGGTTGGGTACGGCAGGTTACACTTAGTTGGTAAGAAGTCAGACGGGCACAGCAGCCTGGGCCTCAGTCGGGTGGAGGCCGAGCCGGAGCCGCGTCCCGCCAGCTGGGTGACCCGGGCAGCGCCCGCCTGGCTGGGCTGTCATGAACAACAACGTGCCTGATAACGATGATAGACAATGTCCCCACGTGGCCGCCGGGTCCTGCTGTGCGCCCCCCACGTGGATGAAGTCAGAGGCTTTCAAGCTGCAGGTTTCGGTGCATTATCTGCTCAGACCTCCGTGGAGATTGTGTGCCATGAGCTCACGTGCTGCTTGTGGCGTGTCCTGCCCGTACATGCGTTAGTACTGGTGCATGTGTGTCCTGGTCCACGGCAGCATGAATGGCACCTAAAAAGCAGTGAACCTGCGGCACAGTTGGGACACGAACCCACGGGCGGTAGCCGCTGCCACCAGCAGGCTCTTCAGTCCGACAGGACTGTGATTGTTTTCCCAAAAGCTGTGAGTTTCAGACTTGAGGATTTTTCAGCCTCTGGAAAGGGGATACGGTATTTGTGCCCTATGTAACGTCACACACCCACCTTCCTGTGGCCAGATTTATAGAGTCGAGTCACATGCATAAATGTGTTCCATCAAAAGTACCACATCAGTTCTGGTTAAGTTTTGCTGCCAAAAGAATTAGGAAAACAATCTTATTTTTTAGAGCATTTTGGGTTTTGGAGTTACTGGTAAGTGTTGTGGGCCTGTTTGGCTATTTAAAGAAATTGTTTTGATTACATTCGACTGATAAGTACCGATGGGGAAACTGAGGTGAGATTAAGCAAGCCCCTGGTTGGCACAGCCAAGCCCTGGCAGAGCTGAGATTTGATCATGGGTCCAGCCACTTGCAAGCGGAATGTTCTTTCTTGACCACGGCTGCCCTGACACGCGCGTGCTCTTTGCTCCAGCTGTGGCCACAGCCCAGCGCCTTGCTAACGTTAGCGCTTTCCTTCCCGCCTTACCTGGCCTCCAGCTCCATGTGCAAGAAGCTTCTGGCAACCACCTGAACCCGGAGCCCAGCCAGCCGGCCCCCAGCGTGGACCTCGACTTTCTGGAAGATGACATCCTGGGCTCCCCTGCAACAGGGGGCGGTGGCGGGGGCAGCGGGGGCTCCGACCAGCCCTGTGACATCCTCCAGCAGAGCCTCCAAGAGGCCAACATCACCGAGCAGACGCTGGAGGCGGAGGCCGAGCTGGACCTGGGCCCCTTCCAGCTGCCCACGCTGCAGCCGGCAGATGGCGGGGCGGGCCCAACGGGCGCTGGCGGGGCGGCCACCGTGGCTGCGGGGGCCCAGGCCCTCTTCCCGGGCGGCACCGACCTGCTGGGGCTGCAGGCCCCACCCACTGTGCTGACCCACCAGGCCCTGGTGCCGCCCCAGGACGTGGTCAACAAGGCCCTGAGCGTCCAGCCCTTCCTGCAGCCCGTGGGCCTGGGCAACGTGACCCTGCAGCCCATCCCGGGCCTCCAAGGCCTGCCCAATGGCAGCCCGGGGGGCGCCACCGCGGCCACACTGGGCCTTGCCCCGATCCAGGTGGTGGGCCAGCCTGTCATGGCACTCAACACACCCACCTCCCAGCTCCTGGCCAAGCAGGTGCCTGTCAGCGGCTACCTGGCCTCAGCAGCTGGCCCCTCGGAGCCGGTGACCCTGGCATCGGCCGGCGTCTCCCCGCAGGGGGCCGGCCTGGTCATCCAGAAGAACCTCTCAGCCGCCGTGGCCACCACGCTCAACGGGAACTCTGTGTTCGGAGGGGCGGGGGCCGCCACGGCGGCGGCCAGCGGAGCGCCCTCGGGACAGCCGCTGGCGGTGGCCCCAGGCCTGGGCACGTCGCCGCTGGTCCCGGCGCCCAACGTGATCCTGCATCGCACCCCCACGCCCATCCAGCCCAAGCCCACCGGGGTGCTGCCCCCCAAGCTCTACCAGCTGACGCCCAAGCCGTTCGCGCCCACGGGCGCCACGCTCACCATCCAGGGCGAGCCCGCGGCCCTCCCGCAGCAGCCCAAGGCCCCGCAGAACCTGACTTTCATGGGCAAGGCGGGCCAGAATGTGGTGCTGTCGGGCTTCCCCGCGCCCGCCCTGCAGGCCAACGTCTTCAAGCAGCCTCCAGCCACCACGACGGGGGCGGCGCCGCCTCCACCGCCCGGGGCCCTGAGCAAGCCCATGAGCGTCCACCTGCTGAACCAGGGCAGCAGCATCGTCATCCCCGCCCCACACATGCTGCCCGGCCAGAACCAGTTCCTGCTGCCCGGCACGCCGGCCGTGCAGCTCCCGCAGCCGCTCTCCGCCCTGCCGGCCAACGTGGGCGGGCAGATCCTGGCGGCCGCCGCGCCCCATGCGGGCGGACAGCTCATCGCCAACCCCATCCTCACCAACCAGAACCTGGCCGGCCCGCTGAGCCTGGGCCCGGTGCTGGCCCCCCACTCCGGGGCCCACAGCGCGGCCCACATCCTCTCGGCCGCCCCCATCCAGGTGGGCCAGTCGGCGCTCTTCCAGATGCCCGTGTCGCTGGCTGCAGGCAGTCTGCCCACACAGAGCCAGCCGGCACCCGCAGGCTCTGCCGCCACCACCGTCCTCCAAGGGGTCACTCTGCCCCCCAGCGCCGTGGCCATGCTCAACACCCCGGACGGGCTGGTGCAGCCGGCCACCCCCGTCACCGCCGCTGCGGGGGAGGCCACGCCTGTCCTCACGGTGCAGCCCTCCCCCCAGCCGCCCCCAGCGGTCAGCACGCCACTGCCCCTGGGCCTGCAGCAGCCACCGGCACAGCAGCCCCCGCAGGCCCCCACCCCGCAGGCCGCCGCCCCACCCCAGGCCACCACCCCGCAGCCCAGCCCAGGCCTGGCCTCCAGCCCGGAGAAGATCGTCCTGGGGCAGCCGCCCTCTGCCGCAGCCACCGCCATCCTCACTCAGGACTCCCTGCAGATGTTCCTGCCCCAGGTAACCAGGGCTGGGCCCACCAGGGAAGCAGGTGCCCGGGAGAGGGGGGCTGGGAGAGGGGCTAGGACCTGTGGGTTGGGGAGAGCATCTCAGGATGGCACAGGTGGCACAGGGGTGAGGGGCCTGGCAAAGCTGGCAGGAGGACTAACAGACAAGGAGAAGGGACCAGATGACAGACAAGGGGCGGGGTCTCAGGGAGGGCGTGGGCAAGACAGGGACAGAGGGACAGGCGGGGCGGGACAGGGAAAGCGAGGGACAGCTGGCAGAGGGCCACGGAGCTCAGAGTGTGACGCGCTGCCAGGTTGTGCCCAGCCCCCAGCGCGCCTTCCGCCGGCGACAGCGGGGATGGGGGTCTCGGGTGGGGAGGCCGGGGGCTGTGGGTGGCCTTCTGACCCTGTGCGGGCTGCCCGTTGCAGGAGAGGAGCCAGCAGCCCCTCTCCACAGAGGGGCCCCACCTCTCCGTGCCTGCCTCGGTCATAGTCAGCGCCCCGCCTCCCGCCCAAGACCCAGCCCCGGCCACCCCTGTCGCCAAAGGAGCTGGGCCGGGCACTCAGGCCCCCGACGGCCAGGCTTCCCCGGCTCCGGCCCCCCAGGTAGATGAACCTGCCCCCAGCTCAGCCTCTGTCCGCAGCTCAGACCCAGCCGCGCCCTCCCGCCCGCTCCCCTCCTCCTCGCTCGCTGCCCTGCCTGCACCCCTGTCTTGCTGACTCGGAACACGGAGCTCTCCCTCGCCCCCCGGGTGTTCCCTGAGTGTCGCCTGACAATCGCGCACACTCGAGACTAGGGCCAGCCCTGTGGGAACCCACACTCTAGGCAGGGATGCAAGACACAGCGGGAAATCGATCATTTCCTAAAATTATAATTTTCACATCTGAACAAGTAATACATTCAAATAGTTCACATTTCAAAAGTTACAAAAAAGTACGTAGTGCAAAGCCCACTGCTCCCGAACCCCAGCCCCCCGAGCCCCCCAGAGTGGTTTCTGGCATTCCTTTTCCGTGTACAGGCAAACACGATCACATACGGATTATTTTCCTTCCATTTTTACAAAAATGATAGCATACTCTGCCTGCAGTTTTGCATCTTGCTTTTATCGTTGAAAAATTGATCTTAGGGACCATTCTTCATTCTTTTCTATGACTGCATGGTATTCTGCTGATGGGCGTACTGTTATTTAGCCTGTCCCTGTCGTTGGGCTTTTAGGTCGCTTCTGCTCTTTAGCAATGGTAAGCAAAGCTGCAAGGAATAACTTTTTATGTATGCCATTTTTTAGGATAAGTTCTTTTTTTTTTTTTGAGACAGAGTCTCACTCTGTTGCCTGGGCTAGAGTGCCGTGGCATCAGCCTAGCTCACAGCAACCTCAATCTCCTGGGCTCAAGCAATCCTCCTGCCTCAGCCTCCCAAGTAGCTGGGCAAGTGCCACCATGCCCAGCTAATTTTTTCTATTTTTAGTTGCACAGCTATTTTTTTCTATTTTTTAGTAGAGATGGGGTCTTGCTCTTGCTCAGGCTGGTCTTGAAATCCTCCTGAGCTCAAGTGATCCTCACGCCTCGGCCTCCCAGAGTGCTAGGATTACAGGTATGAGCCACCTCGCCTGGCCAGGCATATGCATTTGTATTTTTGACAGATATTGCCAGATTGCTCTCTGTGGAGTATGAACCTTTATTAGCAATATATGATTTGTGCCTGTTTTTCGATAACCTTGTTAGAGTTTGAACTTGGCCAATCTGGATAGATGAAAAATAGTATCTTGTTTTGTTTTAATTTGCATTTCTTTTATTGTGAATGAAGTTAGTCAGACTTTTATAGACTAAGAGCCATTTGTACTTTCTGTTCTGTTAGATTGTCTGTTCATATCTTTTGTCATTCTAAAATTTAGGTTACTGGTCATTTTCTTGTTGATTTGTAGAAACTCTTTGCATATTACGAGAACTAGCCTTTTGTCTCGTGTAAGTTATAAGCACATGGGAAGGTAGGGAGGGCTACCCTTTTTTTCTGGAGCAGTGGATGTTGTATAATACTGTTCAAAAAGGACTCATGGGTAGGTAGAAAGAGGAGCGAGAGTCACATCGAGAGGGCCAGGATGACAGAAACCAGGATGGGCTTTGGCCTTGAGCAGCTGTGATTTCACTTTCAGGCTCTGCCGCTTACCACATAACCTTGAGCAACCAGTTTCTTCAGTCCATCAACAAAGAGATGTTTTGCGGGTGTGGGGTGAGGCTTAGGTGGAGTAACGAGTTAGTATATACTTAGCACAAAGTAAGCACCCGGGAAATGCTTGCTGTTATTACTATCTTTAGCTCTTGTTATGGGGTAAAGCGTGGGGCAGGCCACATTGTCATCCAGAGGGGCAGGGGGCCACGATGGTGCCAGATCACCTCCACAAGGGGAGGAAAGACGGGCGGAAATGAGGGGGCACGAGGGGCAGGGACCCCCTGGCCTCCGAGAGGCTGTTTCTGGGATGAGTCAGACGCAGGCCTGGGTGCCGCCAGCTAGTGACTTCCTCTCTCCGAGCCTCCTGTGCTCAGCTGTCGTGTGCGGACGGTTCCAGTCTCTTCCCCCAACCGCTGTGGTTGGAGCTGGGTGAGAGGCCATTTGTGCTCCTGCCGTTTCAGTGTCGATCAGATGTCACTGGGCACCTACTGTGTGCCAGGTCTTGCTCTTCCCCACCATAGTGTGAGCTCTGTGAGGACAGGGAGTTGTGTGTTCTGTCCCTGCCGTGTCCCCAGTGGCCAGAGAGTGCCTGGCATGTGGCGGGCACCCAGTGGACATTTTCTGAATAAATGAGTGGAGGGATGGACTCAGCATCACACAGGCGCCCACTGTGTGCTGGCCACAGTGAAGTCACGGGGAGGAGACACGATTCACCTGCAGGCCAACAGCGAGACAGATGGAAGGACTGACCGCGGCAGGGAGTACAGCCGAGGGTGCCACTTTGGGGGTGTGGGCAGAAAGGCCTCCGTGAGGAGGGAGCAGGCTTGGAGAAAGCAGGAGCCTTCCGAGGGAAGGCTGAGGGCGCACACGGCATGTGCAAAGGCCCTGAGGAAGGGATGAGCTTGGGATGTTCAAGGAGAGAAAGAAGGCTGGAGAGGAGAGGAAGGAGACAGGGTAGGAGATGTCAGCAGGGCCCTGGTGGCCCCGTGAGGAGTTCAAACCTGGACACCAGCAGCCAGTTTCCAGCCAGGACGTGGCGTGTCTGATGATGTGACTTTCAGTGATCCCTCTGGGGTTGTCATTGGAAAACGGTTTGGTGGGGTCAAGGGTAGAAGTCTGTGAGGTGGCTGGTGTAGACTTCTAGGGACAAGATGAGGAGTGGCTCCAAGACGAGGGAACCAGGCTCAGAGAATGCTTGTCTGCTTCTCGCGCACCAGCTCCCCAGCTGCCAAGCGGTAGGGCCTGGATTCGAACCCTGGGAGTTTGCTGCTGGAGACACCGAGGGCGTGAGGACGCCAGCCCTGGGCGCGAATCCCAGCTCCGCGTATTCCAGCTCTCTGGGGCGTGGTCTCCTTACCTGTAAAACGGGAACAAGGCCACTGACCTCACTCGGTGGCCCTGCCCAGAGCCATTGCCCAGTGAACAGACACTTACCATCAGCAGTGACAGTAACGATGACCTTCAAGAAGGAAGGTCAGCGTGCCGGGCAGGTGTGCGCACGAGCTGACTCTTAGTCACTGGCGTGACAGAGGTATGCGTGTTTGTTGGGTGGGCAAGTGGCTGGCTGGACGGATGTGTGGCTCGGTGGTCAGCCACGTGTCCCCTGCGGACACAGAGTCGCCCGGGTTGGGAGCCACCGTTCTGCGCATGTGTAGCAATCCCTCAGTGTCTGAACTCTGTGAACTCTGGACCCAGAGAGATTTGATAGCCTCTGTGTTTCGCACGGTAATAGCTGTCGTTGCGACGCGAGCTGCACGCTGCCGTTTCCTGTTCTGTCTCCTCCACTCCCTTTAAATGCTGGTCACCGCCCACTAAAGGACTTGAGCTGATGGCACGGTGCGGGTTTGCAAGCCACCGTCTGGGAGGGCTGTCGTGGCGTGAGAGTTAGAGACGAGGACACTGGGACCTCGACTCTGCCACAGAAAGGCTCTGTGACCTTAGGCAAGTTGCTTGCTTCTCTGTGCCTCAGTTTCCTTACCTGTGATGGTAAGTCAATTAATGTATGTATATTGATATCAAAATATGCTAGAACAAGGTTGGGCATGTTGAAAGAGCTACAAAGGGAAAGAAGCCAGGCAAACTTTCTTTTTATGTATTTTTTATTTAATTTTAATTTTTTTTTTTTTTTTTTTTTGAGACAGAGTCTCACTTTGTTGCCCAGGCTACAGTGAGTGCCGTGGCGTCAGCCTAGCTCACAGCAACCTCCAACTCCTGGGCTCAAGCGTTCCTCCTGCCTCAGCCTCCCGAGTAGCTGGGACTACAAGCATGTACCACCAGGCCCGGCTAATTATTTTCTATATACATATATATATTTTTTTTAATTTATTCTTATAATATCTTTACTTTTTTCATCGAGATTCTGATTTGTTATCTATATATATATTAGTTGGCCAATTAATTTCTTTCTATTTATAGTAGAGACAGGGTCTTGCTCTTGCTCAGGCTGGTTTCGAACTCCTGACCTTGAGCAATCCGCCCACCTCGGCCTCCCAGAGTGCTAGGATTACAGGCATGAGCCACCACGCCTGGCCTAATTTTAATTTCTTTATTAATTTTTCCAGAAACTCTTTTTATTTTCTTCTTCTTATTTTTTCTTTTATTTGAGACAAAGTCTGGCTCTGTCACCTTGGCTAGAGTGCAGTGGTGTCATCACAGCTTACCGCAACCTCAAACTCCTGGGCTCAAGCGATCCTTGTGCCTCAGCCTCCCCAGTAGCTGGGACTACAGGTGCCAGCCACAACACCTGGCTAATTTTTCTATGTTTTGTAGAGATAGGGTCTCCCTCTTGCTCGGGCTGGTCTCGAACAGGCCAACTTTCTATAAAGAGCCAATGGGAAACATTCTAGACTTTGCAGGCCACACGGGCTCTGTCATTATAGCACAAAAGCAGCTGTGGACCACAGGTAGATGAATGAGCATGGGAATGTTCCAATACAACTTTATTTATGGACATTGAAGTTTGGATTTCATACCATTTTCATGAGTCACAAAATGTTATTCTTGCAGTTTTTTTTCTCCAGCCATTTAAAGATGTAAAAATTATTCTTAGCTTGTGGGCTGTAGGTCTGCCTCTTAAAAGATGTCTTTATTGTGTTTCATAATATGGCCACACCAGGATGTATTTATTCAGTCCCCATGTCATGAATACTTCAAGTGGCATCTTTGTCACTGTTAACAAACAACACCCATACAGATATCCTCCACCAGGCTTTGCACGCACGTGCAAGTTTTTGTAGGGTACCTTTCCAGAAATAGAATTGCCATATCCAGAGGGTAACATCTAGAGGGTAAGCACTTTGCAAACATTTTATGGAAAGTACTAACCAGTGGCCACAAAATTTGTGCCAATGCAGGGCTTCCTCCTGTCTTTTTACCAACACCAACTCGCCCTTTCCCAGGCTGCAAAGTGACACACCCCCGTGCTTTTCTCTAATCATACGTGAAGTTGAGCATCTTCTCAGGCACACCTAGGGCAATTGAAATGTCCTGGTAGCTGGGTGCTGTGGCTGCTTGGGAGGCTGAGGCAGGAAGATTGGTTGGGCCCAGGAGTTTGAGACCAGCCTGGCCAACATAGTGAGACCCTATCTCTTTTTTTTTTTTTTGAGATAGAGTCTCACTCTGTTGCCTGGGCTACAGTGAGTGCCATGGCGTCAGCCTAGCTCACAGCAACCTCAGACTCCTGGGCTCAAGTGATCCTCCTGCCTCAGCCTCCCGAGTGGCTGGGACTACAGGCATGCGCCACCATGCCCGGCTAATTTTTTTCTATATATTTTTAGTTGTCCAGCTAATTTCTTCCTATGTCTTGAGTAGAGGCAGGGTCTCACTCTTGCTCAGAGGCTGGTCTCGAACTCCTGAGCTCAAACGATCCTCCCGCCTCGGCCTCCCAGAGTGCTAGGATTACAGGCGTGAGCCACTGCACCTGGCCAAGACCCTATCTCTTTTTTATTTATTTATTTATTTTTAAATTATTTTATATTTTTTTCTTTTCCTTTTTCTTTTTTTTTAAATCTTCCCAGTAAGTAGGACTACATTTAAGGACCCTATCTCTTAATAATAATAATAAAAAAAACATTCTTGGTAAACAATCCACTCATTCACTTGTGGTAGTTTTCTAAAAAAACGATAAAAATAATTTCATGCTTATTTAGAGAATTTAGAAAATACAAAAAAGGACAAACAAGAAAAATTAATCCCCTGTAATAAATAGCACTGTGTGGAAAGCAATTAGTAATATTTTGGTATGTAGTTTTCTTCTAGCCTTTTTCCCTTCATCCATTGAAAATGTTTTTGTTTTTGTTTTTGTGAGACAGAGTCTCACTCTGTTGCCCGGGCTAGAGTGCCATGGCATCAGCCTAGCTCATAGCAACCTTCTGCCTCAGCCTCCCGAGTACCTGGGACTACAGGCATGTGCCACCATGCCCTGCTAATTTTTTCCATGTATTTTTAATTGGCCAATTAATTTCTTTCTATTTTTAGTAGAGACGGGGTCTCGCGCTTGCTCAGGCTGGTCTCGAACTCCTGACCTTGAGTGATCTGCCCGCCTCGGCCTCTAAAATGTTTTAAATTAGGGATTTTATTCACACAGTTCAATCATCAAAAAGTATTTTTCAAAGTACAGTGGACAGTGTCCCACCCCATCCTACATCCCTACCCACGGCCACCTTGTTGGTGTGTCCCCTCTCAGGTAACCAGAGGGACTTACTGTGTGCACACTTCCGGTTCTCTGTGCATGTACAGCCTGTGCTAACGTGCAGGCACCTGCACGTCTGATCTTTTGCCCTCCTTTTCTCACCAGTTGTAATTCTTAGTAATTTCTAGAGGCTCTTTATATATGAGAGAGATGGGCTTTGTCTGTGCTATGAGTTGTAGCTATATCCCTGTCCATGTCATTTGGCTTGTGACTTAGTTTATGGAATGTGTGTGTCTGCCTTTTATATGAGAATAACATTTTTGTGGTTTTTTTTTTGAGACAGAGTCTCGCTTTGTTGCCCAGGCTAGAGTGAGTGCCGTGGCGTCAGCCTCGCTCACAGCAACCTCAAACTCCTGGGCTCAAGCAATCCTCCTGCCTCAGCCTCCCGAGTAGCTGGGACTATAGGCATGCGCCACCATGCGCAGCTAATTTTTTCTATATCTATTAGTTGGCCTATTAATTTCTTTCTATTTATAGTAGAGACAGGGTCTCGCTCTTGCTCAGGCTGGTCTCAAACTCCTGACCTCGAGCAATCCTCCCACCTCGGCCTCCCAGAGTGCTAGGATTACAGGCATGAGCCGCCGCACCCGGCCAAGAATGAGATTTTTAAAAAAATATATTTTTATTTTTTGGCATGTTTAAACTTTTTATTTTTAAATGATTTCAAACATATAAAAAGTTTGAAGACTAGTAGAAAGAAGTCGTGGGAGTGCTTTACTCTTTAACCAGATGCATTAGTTTTGTGTTGATAGGTAATAAATGACCCCCAAGACTTAGCAGCACAAAACAACAAGCATTCGGGCATCTCATGGTTTCGGGGGTCAGGGTCTGGAAGCAGCTTAGCTGGGCGGCTGGGGCTCTGACATCGTTGCGGTGGGGACGTCAGCCGAGGCTGCAGCCCGCCGAGGGCTTGACGGGCTGGAGCGCCTGCCCCCACGCACGCTTACGTGGCCTGTGCCAGGCGGCGGCGTTTCCTCCCACGCGGGCCTCTCCGAAGGGCGGCCCAGGGCACGCCCAGTTTTCTTCCTGCGAAGCGGGTGAATGACCCAGGGAGAGAGACAGAGCGCTCAGGCCGGGAGCCACAGACTCTTTTATAACCTCATCTTGGAAGTGATGCAAGACCACTTCTGCTGAATTCTCTTGGCCACAGAGAACAGCCCGCGAGTGATGTGGGAGGGGACTAAATACAAGCAGGTGGCACTGTTGGGGACCGTCTTGGGGTGTGTGACGCTGGCCTCACGCCTCCTTTACCCCCTGTAAACCTTTGGCTGCATTAGCTTTATCCTTAGTTCTCTCAATATGCACACTTTCTTTTTTCTCAATCATTTGGGAGTAAGCTGCAGACATTATGTTTCTTTCCCACTTAATGTTTCGTTATAACATTTCAAAACAGGGACATTAATCTCTTTCTTTTTTAGTTTAGAGACAGGGTCTCTCTATGTTGCCCAGACTGGTCTCAAACTCCTGGCTTAGGTGATCCTCCCACCTTGGCCTCCCAGATCACTGGGCTTACAGGCATAAGCTGTCTCACGGGGCCAACCTGAATATTCTTTACCACACATTCCTGAAGGGGGAATTATTAGGTCAAAAGTTGTGACCCTTTCAAAGTCCCAGACCAAGCTGCCTTCCATAGGTGCTGTCCAGGGGACAGTCCTCTGATTTCTCCTTGGAGATGGTAAACCTTGGGGATGTCAGGATGGATGGATGGACGGACGGACGGACGGACTGGGTTGTTTTTGTTTTGGTTTGTTTTAATTGCCAGAAGTTATTCAGGGCCAAGCTTGCAAGGGTCCCAGGACTTGGAGGCCAAAGCTGGTGATAATTCAGAAGTCGCACAAAGAGGCTGAGCTTTGGAGCGTGGCAGCGTCGGGTGGCCTTGTGCATGTCACCTGGGTCCTCCTCTGTCAGCTTTGAGAAACAGCTCAGATGTCACCTGAGTGGTGTTAAGGCGATGTGCACACACCTGGGGCTTCAGTCCCAGCTCCACTTCTCCCTGTCTGGAGAGTCGGGAGTCATTTGGGCTCCTTGGCCTCAGTTTCTCATCTGTGTAATGGGTGCAATGTGATCACTGCTCTGGGGCGTGGAGAGATCACATGGGCAGCTGCGTGTGGCCGGCCGTGTGCATTGGATCAGCACGAGCTGTGACTAGGGTGCAGATTCTGGGGCAGCAAGCATCAGGGTGCCAGCCCAGTGTTGGGTACACAGTGGCTGCCGTGGTTAGGATTCTCGGGGAGGAGAGTCCAGAGGGTCGAGGAGCTCCGTCTGAGTGAACTTTAGGGCGGTGGCTGCGTGCGTGTTACAGAACTAGCACCCGCATCGCCAGTGCCCGCAGACAGACCACAGCCGAGCGTGTCCTGTGCGCATGCGCCGTGCCAGCGAGGCCCGCAGCCCCAGCCACACGGGCACCCTGGACACTCAGAAGGGGGCCCAGGCCTTCGGTGCCAACACCAGAGGCCCCCCACGTGGTTGCGAACCCAGGCCTGGCCCTTCCCGCTCAGCCGCTGTCCTCCCTGGCAGCCCGAGTCCCTGCGCCCGGGCGCCTATGTGGTGGCTTTGCCTTGACTTCGCTGGACGGGCGGGCGGGGCCGCAGCTGGGACGCCGGCCCGCCCGCCCCTCCCCCCCTGCTGCTGTGTCGCTGCCCCTGCCCTCCTGCCTTCATGCCGGGCAGCTGGCGTAGTGTCCCCTGCCGCCGCCACCGCTGCTGCCGCTTCCTCTGCTGCCGCCACCCAACCCTGCAGGCTCGCCCTATCTGGGAACTGGGCGGGGTGGGGGGAGATGGGAGGCCAGAGGAGTGTGGAGGGGATGGGGGGAGGGGTCAGGTGGGACTCGGGGAAAGGGGGTGGGGGGCTGGGGGCTGTGGGGAGGTCCTTCCTCAGGACCGGGCTGGGCCGAGAAGGGTGTTCCTGGAGGGGGGGCTGGGTCCCGGTGTCTTGGGGCAGTGGGAGCCAAGGTTGGTTCTGACCCCCACCCCCTCCCCTCTGCCTCCCTCCCCTGCCCAGATCCCGGCAGCAGCTCCACTGAAGGGCCCGGGCCCATCGTCATCCCCGTCACTACCTCACCAGGCCCCTCTGGGAGACAGCCCCCACCTGCCCTCCCCACACCCCGCCCGGCCCCCCTCCCGCCCCCCCTCCCGGCCCCACTCTCGCCCTCCCTCCCAGCCCCAGAGTGTGTCCCGCCCCCCGTCAGAGCCGGCCCTGCACTCTTGCCCCCCACCCCAGGCCCCCCCTGCTCTGCCCGGCATCTTCGTCATCCAGAACCAGCTGGGCGTCCCCCCACCCACCAGCACCCCGGCCCCCACTGTGCCTGGCCCGCCCCAGCCCCCCCTGCGCCCCCCCTCCCAGCCGCCCGAGGGGCCGCTGCCCCCAGCCTCCCACCTCCCTCCGGCCTCCACTGCCTCCGCTGTGGCCTCCTCCTCCGAGACGTCCTCCAGGTTGCCAGCCCCTACGCCGTCCGACTTCCAGCTCCAGTTCCCCCCCGGCCAAGGGCCCCACAAGTCCCCCACGCCCCCGCCGACCCTCCACCTGGTCCCTGAGCCCACAGCGCCCCCCCCACCGCCTCCTCGGACCTTCCAGATGGTGACCACCCCCTTCCCAGCGCTGCCCCAGCCGAAGGCTCTTCTCGAGAGATTTCACCAGGTAACGGGAGGCAGGGACCAGCGACCGCCCCGCCCTCAGCCAGCCCCTGCCCTCCGCCCGCTGTGTCACAGCGGTCCCTCCTGCTTCACGGTCTCGTTCGTCCCGGCCCTGGCACGCCTGCGCCCCCCACCCCCATCCACCTGTCCCCTCCCCAGGTGCCGTCGGGAATCATTCTCCAGAACAAGGCCGGGGGAGCCCCCGCCGCCCCGCAGACCTCCGCCAGCCTGGGCGCCCTCGCCAGCCCCGCTGCCCCCGTGCTGGTCAGCGGCCAGGCCGCGTCCGGGCCCCCCGCCGGCCCCGGCCATGCCCCTGCCGCGGCACCCATGGCCAGCGCAGGTAGGGGAGAGGTGGGTGGGCCGCGGGCTGGCGGCAGGGAGGCCGGGCTGGGGCAGAGCTGTGGGTCACGGCGCTGGGGCGTCACCCAGACCTCAGGGGACCGAGGGAAGGTGCAGAAGGCAGGGCTGCCTCTCCGGCTGTGACGGGCGAAGGGCAGGAGAGTGGAGGGAGCAGGATTGGGGCTCACGTCTGAGGAGGGGCCTTCGTGCCAGTGACCCCGGGCCCTGTCCCCCCACCTCCGCACTCACACCCCCAGGCCTCCCTCCTCTGCTTCCTGCCGAGAACAAAGCTTTTGCCAGCAACCTCCCAACCCTGAGTATGGCCAAGGCCGCCTCGTCCGGGCCAGGGAAGTCCTCCGGGCTGCAGGTAAGAGGCCTCAGAGCAGGGGTCAGGGCAGCACCCGGATGTCGCCAGGGAGCCGGGACCGGGGCGGCAGGGCAGGGAGACGCCAAGAAGAACGGGAGGGGCTGCAAGAGGAACGGCAGACAGAGGCAGCTGAGACCCCAGGACAGCCAGGCAGGGCCAGGAGGGGCTGGCCAGCCCCCGACAGGTGGGCGGAGATGCAGCGGCCCAGGACGGTGGACAGGGACAGGCGGGCACCCAGACTGGTGACAGCATGAGAGCTGGTCACCGAGACAGGCAGAGGGGACAGGGTCGAGGCTACAAGATGATCAGCTGAGGACAGGAGAGGTGGGTACCGACGGGACAGTCAGATGAGAGACAGGGAGGCCACACCGAGAACAGAGGGCGAGCAGCGGGGAGACTGAGGCAGAGGCCGCCGGTGAGACGCAGGGGGATGGGAAGACAAGTGAAGGGCGGAAGGTCGGAGGGCGCAGGACCCAAGAAGTTGGGAGAGACTCAGACACCAGCCATGCCCAGGCCAAGAGGGGAGACGGCAGACGAGAGGGGGTCCCGAAGAGATTTGGGGCAGCGTGAGGTGCGCGCAGGCCAGGCGGAGGAGAGGGGCCACGCAGATCAGAGTTGCCGCTGGAAGAGACAGGCCCCCTGACCCCGAGCGGGAGGCGCACAGAGAGCAGCCCCCAGCAAGGGGACGGAGGGGACCCAGGTGGCGGGCGCCCAGGGCTGCGCCTGCCTGTCGCCCTCTCCCCCCCTGCAGGTTTAGTTGGATGGGCATGGGCTCCCGCAGCTGGGGCCAGGCCCCCACCGGGTGAGACGCTCCGCCCCAGGCTGGAGGGAGAGAGGGGTCAGGGCGCGGGGGAAGGCGTCCGTGTCGCAGTGCCGCTCACCCGCCTCTCTCCCCCCAGTATGACAGCAAGCTGAGCGGCCTGAAGAAGCCCCCCGCGCTCCAGCCCAGCAAGGAAGCCAAGTGAGTCGCAGCACCTCCCCACGCAGCCAGCCTGCGCCTTTGGGGGGGGGCATGGGCCCCCTTCAGAAGCGGGCGGGCAGGCCTGATGCCGGTCCCAGCTCCAACCCTGGCTGTCTGCGCGGGCTCCCTAGGGCCCTCGGTCTCCTCCGCCACCAGCTGGCCTTTAGCAGCGGGTGCAGTTGGGCTTACCTGCTGGGAGAGACACAGCAGAGAGACACAGCGGGCCAGAGAGAGAGCAGATCTCACCAACCGGCACAGCCAGCCTCTCTCCCTGGGAGGCTGCTCCCAGGCCAGGCAGGGCCGGGCAGGAGGACTCGCACAGGCCGTCTCTTCCTCTCTTCTGTGCTTTGGAGACCAGTGACTTCACTTTACTTCCCTGGGCCTCAGTTTCCTCTTCTGTGAAATGGGGGCAATGACAGCATCTGCTTCCTCTGGTTGTGGCCGGGGATTCAGGGAGACGCGCCAGCTTCCCAAGCGTCCCTTTTCCCTCTGCTGTCCCACGCAGCTGTGGCCTGGGGCTGGCGGTCCAGCACGCCGGGTTCTCCTGGCCCTCACGCCCGGCTGTGTGCGCGGTCTCTCCCCGCCCCACCCCTAGTTTCCTGGAGCATTTGCACAAACATCAGGGCTCAGTCCTGCACCCCGACTACAAGACAGCCTTCCCCTCCTTCGAGGACGCCCTACATCGCCTCCTGCCCTACCACGTCTACCAGGGTGCTCTCCCCTCCCCCCACGACTACCACAAAGGTGAGGCCTGCGGGCGGGGCGCTGCAAGGGGTGGAGACGGCGCATGCGCGCGAGCACCCCAGCATCTCCGCCCCTGGTCTCGTCTCTTGCTCGCAGTGGACGAGGAGTTTGAGACGGTCTCCACGCAGCTGCTGAAGCGCACCCAGGCCATGCTCAATAAATACCGTCTCTTGCTCCTGGAGGAGTCCCGGGTAGGATCAGGTCGCCTTCCTCCCCCGCTGGGACCCTGCCCTTTCCCCTGCCCGCTCCTCTTAGCCTCGGGAGGGTGGCTCGGAGGGAGGCAGGCGGTCAGATCGCAGGGACAGTTTGAAAGCTGCTCGCAGGCCCCGCCCGGGTCGCTGGCGTCCCCTTCGCCCCCTTGCTTGTTCACTTGCCCGTTTCTCTTCTGCCCCGCGCCCCCCAGAGGGTGAGCCCCTCAGCGGAGATGGTCATGATCGACCGGATGTTCATTCAGGAGGAGAAGACCACCCTTGCCTTGGATAAACAGCTGGCCAAGGAGAAGCCAGGTGAGAGGGGAGGGGAGGGGGAAGGTGTCCCCACCCCACCGGGCAGCAGAATTAGGTCGGGACGGGGTGGCCCGCGCCCTTACCTTACCCCGCCAGCAGGCGGCGCCCGAGCACCTCCTTCCTTCCCGGACCTCCCGCCAGGCCAGAGCCCTGCTTTTGTCTTCCTCGTCACTGTGGGTCCCTTTCATCCCCTCCATCCTGGGATGGGGACCATTCTGCCACCCCCAGGGGCACAGAAAAACAGGAGAGGGGCGCTTCCTTCAATTTTGCTCCTGAGGTGTCTCAGCTGCTGGATTTAACAAAATACCCCTTAGCCCGCATCCAATCCAGTCACCTCCAGCGCTTCCCTTAAGAAATAAATGGCCCCTCTGTCCACCCTCGGACCTGTACCTTCATGCTGTTTATCCTGCAGCCCCGGACCTTATTATTATTATTTTTTAAGTAGTCATTGGTACTTAAAGGAGAAACGGTGCGAAGTGGGGGCGTGGTGAAGGAGGGGCTGGAGAGGTTCCTAAATTTCAGGGTGGAAGAGGCAGGACAGTTTGCTGGTTAGGGGCACAATTTGGAGCCAGACCCTCTGGTTCCAATCCTGGCTCTGCTATTTGCTGTGTGGCCTTGGGCAAGTTACTTAACCTCTCTGTGCCTCCGCGTCCTCGTCCTGTAAAGTGGAGGTTGTAACACCAGTTGATAATCCCTTACCTAAAACGCTTGGGGCCCTGTATGTTCTGGATTTTTTTGTTTTGCTTTTAGAAAGGTGATGAGCTGCCTAGACAGTGATTAACTGTCTTCTGATTAAGCCCGGTGGGCGCGAGAGGCACTCTGGGATCAAATTATAAATATCTCTGCAGTGGAACAGATGGGTGTCCCGGCCACTGGGATAAATCAAGACCATAAATAACCTCATGGCATTTCACACCGGGTTTTGCCATCAAATGAGATGCCGCCCCCCCCCCCAATTTTTTTCTTTAGTGTACCTAGAGAGCGCGCTGTCCCAGAGAACTTTCTAGGTGCGGACGCGTTGCGTGTCTGCGCTGCTCAGTTCAGGAGCTGCCGGCCAGTGTGGCCCGCGCGACTGAGGAGTGGGACTTCTGCTTTATGTCCTTTTAATTCGTTTAACCCTAAATGAGCCCGTCGTGGCTGTCGTGGCTAGCCACCGTGCCAACAGCGCGGGTTTGGAGTCGGGGCGGGATCACGGCGAGGGTGGCGCCCAGCAGCGCCCGTCCCGGGGCGGCGGGCGGGTGGCCCGCACCCTCGGCCCGGCCCTCACCCGCTCGCCGCCCGCTCTGCAGATGAGTACGTGTCCTCCTCGCGCTCGCTCGGCCTCCCTGCGGCCGCCTCCGCCGACGGCCACCGGCCCCCCGGCCACGGCCCGCCGCCCGCCGCGCCCGGGGCCTCGGCGCCACCGCCACCGCACCTGCCCACCAAGCTCGTGATCCGGCACGGCGGGGCGGGCGGCTCCCCGTCCGTCACCTGGGCCCGGGCGTCGTCGTCCCTGTCGTCCTCGTCGTCCGCCGCCTCGCCGCTGGACGCCGACGAGGACGGGCCCATGCCCTCGCGCAACCGGCCGCCCATCAAGACGTACGAGGCGCGCAGCCGCATCGGCCTCAAGCTCAAGATCAAGCAGGAGGCGGGGCTCAGCAAGGTCGTGCACAACACGGCGCTCGACCCGGTGCACCACCCGCCGCCCGCCGCGCCGCGGGCGCCCGAGCCCCCGCCGCGGCCCCCGCCGCCGCCGCCCGCCGCGCAGATGAACGGCACGGTGGACCACCCGCCGCCCGGCGCGCCGGCCCAGGCCCGCAGGCCGCCCGCGCCGCCCTGCCCGCGCCTGCCGCTGCGCAAGACCTACCGCGAGAACGTGGCCGGCCCGGGCGCCGGCGCCGCCGAGGGCGCGGGCGGCGGCAGAGCCCGCGGGGGCAGCCCCGCGCCGCCGCCCGCCAAAGTGGACGAGGCCACCAGCGGGCTCATCCGCGAGCTGGCCGCGGTGGAGGACGAGCTGTACCAGCGCGTGCTGAAGGGCGCCCCGCCCGAGGGCGCGGGGGGCGGCGTGGCGGGCGGCGCGGGCGGGGACCCCGGCTGGGAGGCGGCCCCGCTGCCGCCCGCCAAGCGGCGCAAGTCCGACTCGCCCGACGTGGACCAGGCCAGCTTCTCCAGCGACAGCCCCCAGG
The DNA here is from genome assembly GCF_040939455.1 of Microcebus murinus. NCBI lineage: Eukaryota > Metazoa > Chordata > Mammalia > Primates > Cheirogaleidae > Microcebus > Microcebus murinus. The sequence goes on from NC_134119.1 coordinate 66,230,477, forward strand.
ACGACACGCTCACGGAGCACCTCCAGAGCGCCATCGACAGCATCCTGAACCTCCAGCAGGCGCCCGGCCGCACGCCCGCCGCCCCGCACCCGCACCCGCACCCGCACGGCGCCCCCGCGCCCGCCGCCCCGGCCCCCCTGCACAGGCCCGAGGCCTTCCCGCCCTCCAGCCACAACGGCGGCCTGGGCGCCAGGACGTTGAACAGATAACACCGGCCGGCTCCCTCCCCTGCCCCGCGCTGCCGCCCACGGGCGCCAGGGCCGCAGGGCCTGCCACCTCAGCCTCCTGGGGACGTGAGCCGGTCCCCTGACAGTTTTTCTTGCCTAAGTTATTTGAGTCACAAAGGCCTCCTTGCCGCCTCCCTTCGGCTAGGTTGTCGGGAGTGGGGGTGGCTTGGATGTGGGGGAGGGGCTACAATGTCAAATGTCCCCCTGCCAAACCAGGGGCCACCCGGTGGTCGGTTCCTGTCCCTTCCACTTGCAGGCGCACTCCGCCCCTCTGCCCCGGGGACACGCGTGTGTTTGCCAGGGGCGGGGGCACCTGGTCGTGTCACTGCGCCAGGTACCGTCTTGCCTGTGCCGCTTCACGGGTCACGCGTGCGGGGAGGTCCCTCCATGGTGCCAGCCTCGCCCTCCGCCCCACGGGCCGCGAAACCAAACCAGAGAGGGGCGCTGGGTGCCAGCCCCTCGCAGCTGTGCCCTCGGGCGTCTGTCACCGTCATGCCCGCGCCTCCAGCCGGTGGCCCGTGTTTCCGTCTGTGCGTGCTCGAGTGACAGAGAGAGAGATCTCAGACGCTCCTGTCCCTCGACTTTGAAATCTGAGCAAAACAAGAAATCGGGGCCTTCCTCCCCCCACCAGCCCCAGCCAGCCAGTCTTCCCTGTCCCTCCCGCCCCCGGCGCCCGCGCCACATTTTGAAATCTCGGAGACAAAACTAGTACTGTAAGATAAATTTTTTTGTACTGTATTTATTGTGCATAACAATTTTTTTAAAGAAGAATTCTGTACATTTAGAACTCTTGTAAATTAAAAACGGATCCTTTTTTTTAAAACTGTACTCCTGCGCCCTGGGCCCCATTGCTTTCGGGTGTTTCAGGGCTGGCGGTCGGAGTCCCTGGGTTGGGGACAGTGTCAGCCTCCTAGGGCTGCTGGGACGAGGTCGCAGGGGACTTAAAGCAACAGCTGTTTACTCTCTGCCAGTCCCAGAGGCTTGAAGTCGGGAAACAAGGTGGCAGTAGGGCCACCCTCTAAGAGGTGAGGACCCTTCTTTTCCTGTCCCCGTGTCTGGTGGCCCCAAGTGGACCTTGGCTTGTGGCTGCATCTCTCCGCTCCGGAGTGGCCTCTTGGAGGAGTCCCTTGGTTAGACCTCTCAGTCTCACTTGGTTCCATCTGCAGAGACCCTATTTCCAAATGAGGTCACAGCGCAGGTACCAGGGCTTAGGACATCAGCATATCTTTGGGGGGTGGGGGGACACGATCCGTGACAGTAAGGGTGTGGATAAGGCAGCTGCTAGTCCCCAAGTGTGGAATGGCACCCTTCTCCTGGGCCCAGAATTTGGAGAGCAGAGCATGAGCTTGGTTTTAGTCGCTTCTCACGCGTTCACTGAGTGCCTTGTGCAGTGAGTAACCTGCCCAACGGCACATTGAGGCCCTCAGGATCAGGTGGGAAGGGAAGGCTTCGTTGAGAAGGTGACATTTGAGCACAGGCACGCATGAACTGAGGGAGGGATCTCTGAGGGAAGAGCGTCCAAAGCAGAGGGAACAGCCAATGCAAAGGCCCTGAGGCAGGAGCTCACCCAGGAGTATTGAGGAACAGTGTGGGCCCAGTGAGAGATGGGGAGAGGACAGAGAGGGGACAAAGGGAGCCTACTCCGGAGGACCTTGTGCTCCCCAGGTACCTGAGTGAGGCGGGAGGCACCGAGGGTTCCGAGCTGATTTAGGTAATCAGCGCCCTCTGGCGGCCGCGGAGGGAAAGACAAGGGAACGAGGGCGGACACGAAGCGCCACCAAGTCCCGGTGGGTGGTGACGGCGCCTGGACCTGGGTGCCCTGCCGTGCCCGGTTCCTCTGCAGGCCCCTGGGCGTGTCTGTGGGTGGGCAGCGGCATGTGGCGTCTAGGCGGTTGGCCCGTTCCCCTTCCCAGCTCTAGACCACCCACGTGGGAAACAGCACTGCAGGGAACCGGCAGTTCTCAATGTCGTTGGGTCACAAATTCCTGGCTCTCTCCCCAAAGACCCCTCGTGGCTAGGCACGCGCTCAGGGGCTCGGTTCTGGAAGGTTCGCTGCATGCCGCTGGAGCAGAGGAGCAGCGGTGACTAACGCGTTTGAACACGTGACCACGTGGGGCCCTTATTTGGCCCTTGAGCAGCTCTGTGTGGGAACCAATGGCCCCATCTTGCAGGGGAGGAAACTGAGGCCCAAAAGACGCAATCAGCGGCGGCTGGGCCCGTCCTCCACGTGCGCACACCCCCAGTGTGTGTCCTCTTGTGACGGGCTCATCGCAGGTGGCGCAGCGCGTGTCAGAATCTCTCCACTCAGATCTGGCGGGTGAGGAAGGAGGGAGCTAGAGAAAGAATGAGACTGTCCCTTGGGGAGGTGGCCCGGTGGCTGCAATGGCATCGGGAAGGTTGGCGACAACCCAGGACAGATCTTGGGGGCTCCCCGGTCCAGACAGCAGGGACACACGAGACAAGACAGCAGCCCCCGTTACTCGGGGCTCAAATAGCACGCAATGAGGCAGGGTGGTGTAGACAAGGGGCTTTTTCACTCCCTACACCCTGGAGTGGTGTCTTTAAATGCAGCAAAAAATAAACGCCACAGGGTTACAAAGGGAACCAATTAAACCGAAATACAGTTATCGGTGTATTGAAAAAATAAAATACAAAACAAATTTGCGACCCAGTGATGTGGGCTGTTGTGCCAACGCATGACTTAGGGAGAGCTGGCCGCGGGTCTGATGGCGACAGTGTCACCGGTCACTGGAAATCTCTGCAACCAACGCCGCCTGAGGAGAACATCAGCGATTCCTCCGGGTGACAGCGACACAGGCCCCGCTGATGGTCCCATGCTTTGTTGCTAACATTCACGGTTGAAGGAAAGCAACCCTGAATTTCAGGGAAAACTCCAGAAGCCTTTTTTTTTTTCCCCCATCCAAGTTCATGGTAGAAATGAAAGCACGCAGCTTGGGCTCACTTCCTCGTTCTTCTACTCCTTGGGCAAGACTCCACTTCCCTGTACCTCAACTTCCCTACCTGAGAAATGGGAATAATAATAACAGGACTTCCCCTCCTAGGGGGAAGGGGGATGATTTGGGACAAGCTTTTAGGACGGAGCCTGTCTCCTAGCGGCAATGACATTCATGTCAGTTGGGCTGAGCCCCAGGTCGTTTACATTTATCTGTACACGGGTCGTATACACCAGCTCCGTTGAGATATTTTCCTACGTAGAATGGCTGATGGTGACAAGTGCTAAGAAGGCAAATAAAGTAGGGACAGGGGACAGGAATGCAGGGGCTCCTTGGGGACATCAGAGTAGGCCTCTTTAAGGACGTGCCATTCAGGCAAAGACTGAGCGAAGTGTTCTTACGGGGAACAGAGAAAGACCCATTTCGTAGATGGGGAAACTGAGGCACAGAGAAGCAAAGTCACTTCCCTGGGCTTCTCTAGAAGTAAGTAGCAGGGCCAGGGTTTGACTCAAGGCCTTGTATGCTCTGAGTCCCAGAGGTGCAGGGACCTAGAGGAAAAACCAGGCTCTGTACTGGGATCATCCAAGAGCCGATTTTCTTTTCTTTTTTCTTTTTTTTTTTTTTTTTACCCTTTGCACTCGCTTGCTTTTTTCTCATTATCCACACTCGACATCAGAGTGTAAAGGGTTAAGACACAGTCTCGCTCTGTGGCCCCGGGCTAGAGTGCCGTGGCGTCAGCCTAGCTCACAGCAACCTCAAACTTCTGGGCTCAAGCGATCCTCCTGCCTCAGCCTCCCGAGTGGCTGGGACTACAGGCACATGGCTGGCATGCCTGGCTAATGTTTTCTATTTTTCAGTTGCATAGCTAATTTTTTCTGTTTTCAGTAGAGACGGGGGTCTCGCTCTTGCTCAGGCTGGTCTCGAACACCTGACCTCAAGCGATCCTCCCGCCTCGGCCTCCCAGAGTGCTAGGATTACAGGCATGAGCCACCCGCCCGGCCAGTCCTGAAGATTTGATGAGATAGTGCATGTCAGGAGCTCAGAGCGGCGCCTGCTCTAGCAGGATAGCTCGGCCAGCGTTAGGGATTCGTCCAGCAAATACTTCTGAGCCTGAGTCAGGTGTCGCGGTAGGTGCCGAGGGACCCGCAGTCAGGGATCCCTGCCCTCCTGGGGCTCGTGTTCCCATGAGGGAGACTGTCGCCTCAGCAGAGAAAGGCAGCATGTGTCACATGGTTGTCAGGGCTGTGGAGAGCGGAAAAGCAGTGACAAGGGTGGGGGTGGGTGGGTGCTCCGTCACACTAGGAGATCGGGGAGGGCCGCTTCAAGGAGGTGACATTTGAGGCCGGGTGCCGCGGCTCACGCCTGTAATCCTAGCACTCTAGGAGACCGATGCGGGAGGATCGCTCAAGGTCAGGGGTTCAAGACCAGCCTCAGCAAGAGCGAGACCCCGTCTCTACCAAAAATAGAAAAAATTAGCCGGGCATGGTGGCGCATGCCTGTAGTCCCAGCTACTCGGGAGGCTGAGGCAGGAGGATCGCTTGAGCCCAGGAGTTTGAGGTTGCTGTGAGCTAGGCTGCCGCCACGGCACTCACTCTAGCCTGGGTGACAGAGCGAGACTCTGCCTCAAAAAAAGGAAAGAAAGAAAGAAAGAAAGAAAGAAAGAAAGAAAGAAAGAAAGAAAGAAAGAAAGAAAGAAAGAAAGAAAGAAAGAAAGAAAGAAAGAAAGAAAGAAAGAAAGAAAGAAAGAAAGAAAGAAAGAAAGAAAGAAAGAAAGAAAGAAAGAAAGAAAGAAAGAAAGAAAGAAAGAAAGAAAGAAAGAAAGAAAGAAAGAAAGAAAGAAAGAAAGAAAGAAAGAAAGAAAGAAAGGTGCCATTTGAGCAGAGGCCTGGTAAGGAGTGAGGCATGCGGGTTTCTGGGGGAGAGCAGTCCAGGCAGAAGGAACAGCAGGTGCAAAAGTCCTGAGGTTGAGGGGCTGCTGGTGTGTTTGAGGAACAGCGAGGGGCCAGTGTGGCCGCAGCAGGAGCGGCAGAGCGGGAGGGGAGATGTGGGCAAGTCGTGCCGGGCCTGTGGCCCAGCGACAGGGGAGCCAGGGAGGGTTGCGAGCAGCGGAGTTCCGTGAACTCGCGTTTGCGGTTATCATCGTGACTGCCGCTGCCGCCGCTGTTTCTGTCAGGCCCACGGTGAGACGGGAGACCGAGATCCGGCGGTGGCCCAGCGCCCGAGGGGAGCGGAATTCGAACCCCGGGCTGCAAGCCCGCGCTGCCGCCCGCCCCGCGAAGGCGCCGTCCGCACTGGCCACCAGGGGGCGCCGGAGGCCGGGCGCGCGTCTGGAGGGGCCGCGTCCCGCCCCGCCGCTCCCCGCGCGCCTCCCGGCCGGCCCCACCCGGCTCAGACCGCCCGGACCCTCCGCCACGCCGGCCGCTCCGCGGGCGCCGGATCCCCGCGGGCCCCGCCAGCGCCGCCGGTGAGTGCCCGCCGCCCCGGCGCCCCGACCCCACCCCGACCCCCACCCCGAGGGCTGGCCCCGACCCCCACCCCGACCCCTACTCCGCGGGCTGGCCTGGGTCCCTGATCCCAACCCCGCGGGGTAACCCGGACCCCGACCCCCACTCCGCGATCTTGCCCCGGCCCCCACCCCGAAGGCTGGCCCGGACACTGGACCCTCACCCTGCGATCTTGCCTGGCCCCCGACCCCCACCCCAGGGGCTGGCCTGGACCCCGACCCCCACCCCGAGCCCCACCCCGGCCCCGAGAGCTGGCCCAGACCCCCGGCCCCCACCAGGACCCCGACCCCTCGGGCTGGCCTGGGTCCCTGATCCCAACCCCGCGAGGTAGCCCGCCCCCGGCCCCCAACCCGCGATCTTGCCCCGGCCCCCACCCCACGGGCTGGCCCGGACCTGACCCCCACCTCGCGGGCTGGCCCTGGGTCCCTGATCCCCATCCCCCGGGCTGGCCCCGGCCCGACCCCCACCCTGCGATCTTGCCTGGTCCCCGACCCCCACCCCACGGGCTGGCCCAGGCCCTGGCCCCCCACCACGAGATCTTGCCCCGACCCCGACCCCCTCCCCGCAGGCTGGCCCTGACCCCCCCCAGGTCTCCTTGCTCGCTGAAAACCGATCCTCACCCGCCCCAGGCTCTAACGGTCCCCCCACCCCGTGTCCCGCCAGTCCCTGCCAGCCTGTGACAGTGTCCCCAGCCCCCAATCCTCCCTCTGCTTTCCCCCCAGTCTCCTGCAGTGCCCCCCTGGCCTGGGACCCCACGCAGGTCCCCTCCCCCTGCCCACGTCCCGGTTCCGCCCCTCCCTCCCCCCTCTCCCCCTCTAAAACCACCTGCGTGGTTGTCTGGACGTGAGCATACTCGGGGTGCGGTCATGTCGTGCTCAGATCCCCGTCTCTGGCCAGGGGAGCCCCCGCGATGGGGTCGGGTGGCCCCGTGACGCCCCGCTGGTCTCTGGCGCTTGTCCCAGGCTGGCTTGGTCCTCCCTGCCCAGCCAGGCTCTGCGTGCTTGTCCTGGGACGCGCTTCCGCACGGGCGAGCACCCGCGTCTGCTTAGACTGCTCGAGATATTTGTTAAAAAAGAGCAAAGACAGGTGTCCCGATGGCAGCAGTGACAGGGGGACATCACTACAGACCCTGCCGCGGACGAGGCCGGGAGAGATCGCAGAGCTCACAGTGCGCGTGCCGGGGTGCTCCCGCTGCTGGGGTGGCTGTCCCTTCGCCCCCCAACTCGGTCCCTTAGCCCTGTGGCCCTTAGCGCGGGCTCTGAGCGCAGCCTGCCTGGGTCTGAGCCCCAGGTGGAGCGTTTTGTGTTCGTGGCTGGGCGATGTCGCGCGCGTCCCTGCCGTCTTCCTGAGCCTCCGTTTCCTGGCCGGGAAAGCGGCCGGTAACACACCTGCCCCGCGGGGCATGAGATGAAGCGGGTGGCAACAGTGTTGCACGCAGTGATCCCAAATGCTGAATTGGCAGGCTCACGCCTGTAATCCCAGCACTCTGGGAGGCCCAGGTGGGAGGATCGCACGAGGTCAGGAGTTCAAGACCAACCTGAGCAAGAGCAAGACCCTGTCTCTAAAAAAAAAAATAAAATGTGTCAAGGGACGGAAGGAAGAAGAATGAAGGGATGGAGGGATACATTTCTTCCAGCCAGCTTCTGCCTTTTTCCCTTTGTGCATCTCTTGGCCTTCCAGCATCCATTAGTTCACCTCCTTCACCCATACCTCTATTAATCTTCTTTTTCTGCAGCCAGCTCGCCACTGTCCCCCTCTTCCTCCCGCCAACGGCCATCGGGCGCCCTCCGCACCTCCTCCTGCGCTTGGACCTTCTGCCTTCGGCCCCGCGCCTCCGCTAGGCAGTCCTCCGTCAGCGCCCTCTCCACCACCCGCAGGCCTCGTCCCTGTCCGCCACCCCAGCGCGGCCACCATGTTCAGCTGGCTGAAGCGGGGCGGCGCGCGCGGCCAGCAGCCCGAGGCCATCCGCACGGTGACCTCGGCGCTCAAGGAGCTGTACCGCTCCAAGCTGCTGCCCCTGGAGGAGCACTACCGCTTCGGCGCCTTCCACTCGCCCGCGCTCGAGGACGCCGACTTCGACGGCAAGCCCATGGTGCTGGTGGCCGGCCAGTACAGCACCGGCAAGACCAGCTTCATCCAGTACCTGCTGGAGCAGGAGGTGCCCGGCGCCCGCGTGGGGCCCGAGCCCACCACCGACTGCTTCGTGGCCGTCATGCACGGCGACGCGGAGGGCACCGTGCCCGGCAACGCCCTGGTGGTGGACCCTGACAAGCCCTTCCGCAAGCTCAACCCCTTCGGGAACACCTTCCTCAACAGGTGCGGCGGCCGCCAGCCAGCCCGTCCCTTCCCCCTGCTCCCTTCTTCTCGACTCTTCTCAGTTCCTGCCCCCGCCTGGCTTCCCATCCCCGCCCTGCCCCGGGCTGGCTGGGTGGCCTCGCGCAAATGCCTTAGCCTCTCTGTGCCTCTCTTATCCGCATCCGGAAAATGGGTATAACCACAGTCTCCACTCTGTAGGGCGGTCGTGGGGACTTAGAACAGCGCTGGACACTGAGCAGGCGCTCAGCCAACGCGAGCTGCTACTTTTTTAGACACCAGTCTCTGTCCCCACCCGCCGCTGCTCTTTCCAGAGCCTTCCTTCCCTCTGTGCCCGGTGCCCCCTGCGCCGTCCGGGTTTCCCTCCGCACGTTTCCCGCGCTGACGCGGCCTCCCCCCCCAGGTTCATGTGCGCCCAGCTCCCCAACCAGGTCCTGGAGAGCATCAGCATCATCGACACCCCGGGCATCCTGTCGGGCGCCAAGCAGAGGGTGAGCCGCGGTGAGTGGGGCCCGCGGGGAGGGGGCGGGGAGGGGACAGGCCTGTGACCCGGCCGGCGGGCGCAGACGGGGCTGAGACGGGGCGGGAGGGGGCTGGGCAGGCCCCGGGCGCGGCCTGGAATTCGTAAACAGCTGTGCAGGGCCTCAGGATTCCAGAGGGGCCACCGCGGGGAGCCCGCCGCACCCCCACCCTCCCGCATGTGCCCCCCAGCCTCTCCGTCCCGCCCCCGCGGCCTGGGAGGCCGGAATTGGGGCAGAGGCGGCCGCAGAGTGGGGCAGAGGGGACGGGGAGGCACTGGGGAAGGCTGGGCCTCGAGGGGCAGGCCGGGCCGGGGCGCCCGGGGTCAGTGTCCCTGTCCCTCTCCCTGTCCCTGGCCGCCGGCCAGCGGCCCCGCGGGAGGAAGGCAGGAGGCAGCTGCGGGAGAAACCGGGAGGCCCCGCCAGCCCAGGGGGGAGGGGTTCCCTGGCCGCCACCGCGGGGCTGGGCCGGGTCTGGGGACAGAGCCGAGTCCCCAAGAGTCCCCAAGCCGGGACAGGGCAGCCAGGAGGTGGGGTCGGAAGGCTGGGCATGGGGTCTCCTTTCCCGGCCTTGAGGGAGGAGGAGGAGGAGGAGAAGCCTGCCTGTCTGCTGGCGCGCGTGGCCCTGTGTGCGTCCTGAGAAAGTCCTGCGAGTGTAGGGCTGGGCGCGGCGGTGGCTCGTGTTGGCGCGTGCCTGTGCGTGTCGCTGACTGCTCACTGCGGCCGGCACTCAGGTGGGGTGGCCCGGCGGGAGTGTGTGCAGGCCCGGGCGCGGGACCGCGTGTGCGCCTCCGTCTGCGCCTGCGGCTGCGGCTGGAGGTGGCGGTGTGCAGCTCTGGGGGGACCGCGTAGGGCTAGCAGGGCCTTCGTGGGGTCGTGTGCAACGATCTGGTCTCTGTCCTGTCGTGTTGTGACGCCTGCGCGCGTGTGCCTGCGTGTCCGTGCGCACGTGTGTGCATGCGTGTGCCGGTGCGCGTGTGTGCATGTGCGTGGGTGTGTGCATGCGTGTATGTGCGCGCATGTGTGCATGTGCGTGCGTGTGTGCATGTGCGTGCATGCACGTGTGTGTGCATGTGTGTACGTGCGTGCATGTGTGTACATATGCGCGTGTGTGCATGTGCGTGTGTGCACGTGTGTGAGTGTGCATGTGTGTATGTGTGCACATGTGTGTACATGCGTGTGCACGTGTGTGAGTGTGCATGTGTGTACGTGTGCACATGTGTGTACATGTGCACGTGTGCATGTGCGTGGGTGTCTGCGTGTGTGTGGGTGTGTGCATGCGTGTATGTGCGCGTGTGTGTGCGTGTGTGCATGTGCGTGTGTGCACGTGTGTGAATGTGCATGTGTGTACGTGTGCACATGTGTGTACATGTGCGCGTGTGTGCATGTGCGTGGGTGTCTGCATGCGTGTATGTGCGTGCGTGTGTGTGCATGTGTGTGAGTGTGTGCATGTGTGCATGCGTCTCTGTGTGTGCATGTGTGTGCGTGTGCATGTGTGTGCATGTGTGTGGGTGTGTGCATGTGTGTGGGTGTGTGCATGTGTGCATGCGTGTCTGTGCGTGTGTGTGCATGTGTGTGTGCATGTGCGTGCGTGTGCATGCGTCTAAGGGTGCCTTTTGTCTGACTGTGCAGATAGTTTCGTGTGTGTCTGGGAAGGTGTGTAATTGTGCATGTGAGTCTGACATTGGCTGTGTGCGGTTGTGTCTGTGTGTGGCCATATAGGACTGTATGGGATCGAGGGGCTGTCGTGGGACTTCGTGTGACCGACCGCATGTGATTGTATCTCCGGCTACACATGTGAGCATGTGTGTGTGTGTGTGTAGCAGCGTGTCCTTCATGTGACCGTGTCTGTGTGTGGTTGCGTCTGTGTGGATGGTGTGCAGCTGTGCCTCTGTGCGTGTGTGTGCTGGTGGCCACGTGTGTGATTGCGTGTGGCTCTCGCTGCGTCACTGTGATTGTGTGACCGTCAGCATCAGTGCACTCCCAGATCAGGAGCAGGGCTGTGTCTGGGAGTCCGCGTCTTGCAGTGCTCGGCCGGGGCTGCGTCCGGACGCGTGCCGCCAGGTGTGTGTGCGTGCGTGCTCATGCGTGCTCGTGCGTGCTCGTGCGTGCGTTGGCGTGGAGGCGCGGCTGCCTGTGTGTACGGTCTGTGAACACGCGTGTGTGCGACAGTAGCAGAGCGGAGCCCTCCAATCTGGGCTCTGCTACTTTTAAACTATGGGACTGGCCGGCCACAGTGGCTCACGCCTGTCATCCCAGCACTCTGGGAGGCCGAGGCGGGCGGATTGCTCGAGGTCAGGAGTTCGAAACCAGCCTGAGCAAGAGCGAGACCCCGTCTCTACTAAAAATAGAAAGAAATTAATTGGCCAACTAATATATATAGACAAAAAAATTAGCCGGGCATGGTGGCGCATGCCTGTAGTCCCAGCTACTTGGGAGGCTGAGGCAGGAGGATCGCTTGAGCCCAGGAGTTTGAGGTTGCTGTGAGCTAGGCTGATGCCACGGCACTCACTCTAGCCTGGGCAACAAAGTGAGACTCTGTCTCAAAAAAAAAAACAAACAAAAACTGTGGGACCTTGGGCAAGCCACTAACCACTCTTTGCCTCCGTGTTCTCATCTGTGAAATGGGAATAATCAAAGCATCAGCCACCTAGGTTGTTGCAAGAATTCAATTACTTAAAACATGCAAAGCACTTGGAACAACGTGCAGCACACAGTAGGTGCTACATAAGTGCTAACGATGCTTGTTTTTCTTGTGTGCACCCAGGCTTCCTCTCCGCCACGTCTCTCATTCCCGTGCTGACTCAACACCCCTCATCCCTTCCTCCCTGCCCCATGAGACTCACTTTCCAATCCGGGCCAGCCTGTGTGTTTATGGAGACGCTGGGGAGGGAGGGGCTCCAGCTGCTGTCCCTCTGGTGACCCGGCCCTTCCTCCCCCCGAACAATGTCCCCCACCCCACCCTGTCCCCAGCAGCCCCAGCAAGGAGCCTGCTTCCTCTCCCGCAGGGTGGGTCTGAGCACCAGCCCCCCCCCCCCAGCAGAGCACGGAGCCCGTGGGCACCTCTTACCAGTCTGTGTGTCTTAAGGAAGTTCCTTAACCACTCTGTGCCTCAGTTTCCTCATCTGGAAGATGGGTTCCTAAAACTGCCTGCCTCCTGGGCTTCTTTTTTTTTTTTGAGACAGAGTCTCACTCTGTTGCCCAGGCTAGAGTGAGTGCCGTGGCATCAGCCTAGCTCACAGCAACCTCAGACTCCTGGGCTCAAGCGATCCTCCTGCCTCAGCCTCCAGAGTAGCTGGGACCACAGGCATGCGCCACCATGCCCGGCTAATTTTTTCTCTATATATTAGTTGGCCAATAAATTTCTTTCTATTTATAGTAGAGACGGGGTCTCGCTCTTGCTCAGGCTCGTTTCGAACTCCTGACCTCGAGCGATCCTCCCCCCGCAGCCTCCCAGTGTGCTAGGATTAGAGGCGTGAGCCACCGCGCCCGGCCCTGGGGTTCTGAAGGTTAGTTCTGTCCTGCACGGTGCAGGTGACTCAACAACGTCCCTTGTTCTGCCAGTTAACTCTGCGTCCCTGTGGGCCCCACTCGGTGTTACCTCCTCCAGGAAGCCTTCCCTGACTGCTCAGGCTGGGTCGGGCACCCCTCTGGGCTCCCACACCTCCGTGGGCTCCTCTTTCCTGCCTGGCCACTCTGGGGACAGGTCTGTGTCCCCGGTGGACTGTGAGCCTGTAAGGACAGGGCTGGGGCTCCAGCACAGGCCAGGCAGTGCCGGGCTCGGTCCCGAATGACCGCCACACCCCTGTGCCTGGCGCTAGCCGTGACTAACACTTGTTGAGCACTTGCCTCGCGTCTGGCGCTGTTGTTTTTTTTTTTGAGGAGGCGAAGTGAAGGACAGTGAAAAATCCTGCCTCCCTTTTATTTAAAATTTTTATACCATAAACATATATAATTTTTAAAAATTTTTATTTATATAAATTCTTTTTACTTTTTATTTTTTTCTTGTATATATATAATTTTTAGTTGTCAATTAAAATAATCTTTTTTTTAAAACACAAACAACATTTATTAACAAGCGTGTAGAAAAAAAGTTTATATGGCCTGTTCTGTAACTTAGGTGGAGTGACACTTTTTTAAAAAGAAAAACACGGCCGGGCGCGGTGGCTCACGCCTGTCATCCTAGCACTCTGGGAGGCCGAGACGGGTGGACTACTCAAGCTCAGGAGTTCAAAACCAGCCTGAGCAAGAGCGAGACCCCGTCTCTGATACAAATAGAAAGAAATTAGCTGGCCAACTAATATATATAGAAAAAATTAGCCGGGCATGGTGGCACATGCCTGTAGTCCCAGCTACTCGGGAGGCTGAGGCAGGAGGATCGCTTGAGCCCAGGAGTCTGAGGTTGCTGTGAGCTAGGCTGACGCCACGGCACTCACTCTAGCCTGGGCACCAAAGTGAGACTCTGTCTCAAAAAAAAAAAAAGAAAGAAAGAAAGAAAAACACACCAAAACCCCTCAGTTTTGTTGGAGTATAATTTCCATACCATAAAGCTCAACCATTTTGAAGTGTGCAGTTCAATGCCAGGCATTGCTTTAAGTTCTTAATATGTCACTACATTCACTCAGTTATCTTCTTGTAATGTTCGCGGCAGTCCTATTATAATTTCCGTTTTCCAGAAGAGGCAACAAGTTCAGAGAGGTTAAGCTACCTGCCTAAGGCCACCCAGCCGATGAGGGCAGAGGAGGGATTGAAATCCAGGGCTTCCTTTCTGCCAAGTCAGGTCTCAAGGACTCCTCTGTGGTTACCCCGACATGGCTTTTTGGTGAACGAATGAGTGAACAAGCAAAGGGAAGAGCCGGTCGATGAATGAGTGAATGAGGAAACGAACGGTGAAAGGAATGAATGAAGGGGCCCAGGAGCCAGCTGCTGGGATGGGTGCTCCGTGTCTGTGTTTTCTGGGGGGTCCCCAGTTCCTGGGACAGGGGATGGCACACATAAGACTCTTGGCAAATATCGTTAAATAAATTAAAAATAATTAATATCTGCTAATGGCAAGAACATAAACATCCAGGGTGAGCCGTAGGTGCTGGATTTTGGGGGGATCAGACAGGACCCGGGGAGGAGGGGGGTGGTGGGAGAGGCCCTTGGAGGTTTGGGGGAGGGGACACTTCAGTATTGCATGGTACCAAGGCGTGCCACCAATATCTGCCTAATGAATGAATGAAAAAGTGGCTGGTTGTGATTGTCCCCTCTAGCCAGATGGCTTGAGCGGGTTGGAGCCAAGGCGACAGGGTAATTCTGCAGGTTGGGGAGTCGGACACTCGGGTCCTGGGCCGTTTCTCCTAGACAGGATTTGAGCAGTCAACAACCTGAGCAACCGTACGGTCCCATATCCGTGCAAAGGGACAGAGGCGACGGAGCGGCGGGGGGTGGGGTGGGGATCTGACGTCCGCCCCTTCGCCCCTCTTCCCCTCGCGCCCCCCAGGCTACGACTTCCCGGCCGTGCTGCGCTGGTTCGCGGAGCGCGTGGACCTCATCATCCTCCTGTTCGACGCGCACAAGCTGGAGATCTCGGACGAGTTCTCGGAGGCCATCGACGCCCTGCGGGGCCACGAGGACAAGATCCGCGTGGTGCTCAACAAGGCGGACATGGTGGAGACGCAGCAGCTGATGCGCGTGTACGGCGCGCTCATGTGGGCGCTGGGCAAGGTGGTGGGCACGCCCGAGGTCCTGCGCGTCTACATCGGCTCCTTCTGGTCCCAGCCGCTGCTGGTGCCCGACAACCGGCGCCTCTTCGAGCTGGAGGAGCAGGACCTCTTCCGCGACATCCAGGGCCTGCCGCGCCACGCCGCCCTGCGCAAGCTCAACGACCTGGTGAAGCGGGCGCGCCTGGTGCGGGTGAGAGACCGGGCGGCGGGCGGGGTCCCCACGTGCCGCTCCGCCCCTGTGCGCCCGGGTAGCCAGCCCCCTGCAGGGAGCGAGCGACTGCTGCCCTTCCGTGTCCCCTCCGAGTCCCCTGCCTCCTCCGTCCTGGTATTCGCCTTCCGTGCCCCCCAACCCCGTCCCCCGCCGCGCCTTGCCCCTGGACAAACCCCAGGCCCTCTCGGTGGCCCATGTTGTCGCCTTCCCCCACGCCTTTCCCTGTCTGTGTCCATCTCCTCTTCCCTTCCCATCGTTCATTGCACTCGACCCTGTGCGCCTCCGCCCTACCTCAGGGCCTTTGCACCTGCTCTTCCCGCCTCCTGGGAACCTCCGCCGCCTCCTGCCCCCTCCCAGCTGCCTATCCGCATGGCTCCTCCCCGCTTCTTCCAACCCTCTACTCACATGTCCCCTTCTGGGGAAGGCCGTCCCTGCCCTCCTATTTATGACAGTAACTCCCCGAATATGGGTCTTGCTTTGCGCCTTACCCTGTCATCCCTGCCTGACCTTCTGCTACCCATTCATGGGTTTATTTTATTTTATTTTATTTTATTTTATTTTATTTTATTTTATTTTATTGAGACAGAGTCTCGCTTTGTTGTCCAGGCTAGAGTGAGTGCCGTGGCGTCAGCCTAGCTCACGGCAACCTCAAACTCCTGGGCTCAAGCGATCCTCCTGCCTCAGCCTCCCGAGTGGCTGGGACTACAGGCATGCGCCACCATGCCCGGCTAATTTTTTCTATATATATTAGTTGGCCAATTAATTTCTTTCTGTTTATAGTAGAGACGGGGTCTCGCTCTTGCTCAGGCTGGTTTCGAACTCCTGACCTCGAGCGATCCTCCCTCCTCGGCCTCCCAGATTGCTAGGATTGCAGGCGGGAGCCACCGCGCCCGGCCCCATTCGTGGGTTTGTGTGTTTAATGTCTGCCTCCTCGACTGGGATTTGGGTTCTGCAGAATCAGGGAGCTCTGACTTCTTTCCCTGGTGAATCCCCGGCGGGGGGAACAGAATGGGTCATCAGTAAATATTTATCGAACGGCCGACATTAAACAAACAGTCACATTCAACAAGCCCCCCTCTGTGCCCGGCCCCTGTTGGGCTGCTGGGGACAGAGCAGTGGCCAAGGCGCTTCCTGCCCTGCCCTGTTGGGCTCCTGGGCAGGAGAGAGACCGGTCCCCAGACCATGATGACCCAGCGTGGTCAGGGCTGGGGCCAGGGAGCCGGGGAGTCAGGGAGGCCTCCTTGGAGGAGAGGACATCCGAGGAAAAATGTCAGCCTTGAACCCAGGATAAACAGTGCCAGTAACTCAATTCGAGGCTCCGCAGGGTCAGGCCCCCCTGGCCGTGGGCTGCTGTGCTTTGTCCTCAGGGCACTGGGGAGCCATGGAAGGCTTGGGAGCAGGGGAAGGGCAGGATTAGACTCCAGCTGCCTTCTGGAGGGTAGATTCCAGGCGGGTGAGACGAGGAGCCTGGAGCCCAGGGAGCAGGAGAGGAGCAAGGAGGGGCCTTGGGGCGGGAGCACTGGTTTAAGAGCGATTTTGGAGGCCGCATGGAACATTCCCAGGGAGGCTGCCAGGGCGGGGGTGGGGCAGGAAGCTGGGCAGGCAGGGGCGCCAAGAAGGTTCTGGGGCGTGGAGGAGCCCGAGGCTCTGGTTTAGGGAGCAGAGGAGAGGGGTGAGTCAGAGCCCGCCCCCACCCCAGGAATCCTCCGCGGGAGGGAGCTGCGCGCCTGGAACCGCCTGGAACCTTCGGGACCCACCTTTCCTCCCCCGGCCGGCCCGGGCGGCTCGAGGGCCCGCCTGTCCCCCGCTCGCCCTCGGACTCGTTCCCTCCGCGCCTGGCCCGTCTGCTCCCCAAGCCCGTCCCTGCCCCCGCCGCCTGGCCCGGGTCCCCCGGTCCCCGCCGCAGCTGCGGCCCAGGGCCGGCCGGACACCTGGTGGCCCCGCCAGGCAGGAGGTGGCTCCGGAAACGCAGACAAACCCCGGAGTCCCGGAGCCCGCCCGCCCCTTATCGCTTCCTGGCACCTTCCCCCGCTTCCTCCCTGGGAAAGCCATCCGCGCCCCCGCCGGCCCCGCCCCTCGCCGCCGGCCCCGCCCCCGCGCCCCATTGGGCCGCTCCCGCGGGCCACGCCCACCGGCCCGCCCCACCCCTCCCTGATTGGCCCCTCGGGCCCCTAGGCCACGCCTTCCCCCTCTTCCTGCAGATTCCTCCGTGGCTCCCCAGTACCCCTGAGGACGCGGGAGCGCGGCGGTGGCCAAGCCTCGCTGCCCCTCCCGCCTGCTGGCCCGCCCCCACCCCTCGCGTGCGGGCCCGCCGCACTTGGTCCAGCCTCCTGTGTGCCTCCCTTCGTGCTCTGCCCCACGGCACAAGGCCTTTCTGGACTCTCAGGAACCGCGGCTCCCCCCACCCCGGGCCTCAGTTTCCCCGTCTGTACGATGCAGGGGGTGGATGAGCCCTCTGGCTTTGCCCTTGGGCTGACGTGAGAGCTGCTCCAAGGGGCGACTGCGCGGTCCGATTCTAAAGAGGCCACGACGCCCTGACCTTTCAGACCGAAATTCCCCGAGGTGGCCCGGTGACACTCGCTCGCCAGTGACTGAGCGCACGCCACGCGCGCTGGCGCTCTTCTGGGCCCCGAGGAGGCAGCAGGCGACAAACCAGATAAGCTCCCTTGCTTGCAGGGTCACTCTATGGTGGGAGAGCAGACATTAGACAAATTAATGGTGGCGAAGGACAACGAAGCAGAGGACAGGAATACTGAGGGACTATTTTACTGGGGTCTAACGGAGAGGCAGGGGTGAGCCGAGCGGAGATCCGCTGGAAGAGCGTTCTGTGCAAAGGGAACAGCAGGTGCAAAGGCCCTGGGGCAGCGACATGCTTGATGCACTTGAACTGGGAGCCCAGTGGCTGCAGGAGACCGGCGGGTGGAGGGTAGGAGGAGATAACGATTCAGAACCAGCCAGAGGCCACCAACATTCTTAACATTCTAAACCTGTGACTTTTTCAAATATTTTTTTTTTTTACCAAGTCTTTTTGATCAAACATTTGGGACCGTCTCATGGTAAAACATTCATGCTATGTCAGGTGTGGCCCAGGCCACAGGTTCTCTTCCCTGAAAGCAACCCCCATAAGGAGTTTCTCGTGCCTCTTTCTGGATATATTTAATCTATTTAATATAATCATATGTATTTAATTTTTGGAGCCTCCTACAAAAACCAGACACACCGATGCTCATTATTCTGCCCTCCGTATTGATTTTTCAGTAACTTAGAAGAGGGTAGCTCAGAGGTTCCCAAGTTCATTGGCTGATTCCACAGACATTTCTCGATGTGCTTTCTGTGCACATCTTGCTGGTGATTTTATGGAGGGAGACAGGATAAATAAACAGGCAATCAATAAAATCCTAGGAAGTTAGAATAATTGCGAACGAAACAATAGAAAATAATCAGGTGGTGGTGGCCGGGGCATCTGGTTCCCATAGGACGGCCTCTGTGACACTCTGAAGGACGGCGAGGGAGCCAGCTGTGCGTGGGCGGGTTGGGGCAGAGTTCCAGGCAGAGCAAGGGGCGTGTGCAAAGGCCCTGGGGTGGGGAAACATTGTTTTGCTGAGGAAGCTGCCACAGTGGGTAAGGAGAGAGAATGTGGGGTGATTCTGCATGAGCCGGATTGTGCAGGGCAGCAGCGCCCAGAGCTTTTTGTCTCAAGACCCTTTTATGCCTTTTTTAAACTTTTTGAGATGGGGTCTCGCTGTATTGCCCAGGCTGGTCTCAAACTCCTGGGCTCAGGTGGTCCTTCTGCCTCAGCTGGGACTACAGGTGCTCCCGGCTCCATTTACACTCTACTATTTTTTTTGAGAGAGAGAGTCTCACTGTGTTGCCCCGGCTAGAGTGAGTGCCGTGGCGTCAGCCTAGCTCACAGCAACCTCAGACTCCTGGGCTCAAGCGATCCTCCTGCCTCAGCCTCCCGAGTACCTGGGACTACAGGCATGCGCCACCATGCCCGGCTAATTTTTTCTATATATTTTTAGTTGTCCAGCTAATTTCTTTCTACTTTTTTAGTAGAGACGGGGTCTCGCTCTTGCTCAGGCTGGTCTCAAACTCCTGACCTCGAGCGATCCTCCCGCCTCGGCCTCCCAGAGTGCTAGGATTACAGGCGTGAGCCACCGCGCCCGGCCTCCCTTTATACTCTTAAAAATTATCGAGGACCCTAAATAGCTTGTATGTAAATGGATTAAATTTGTCCATATTTACCATATGAAAAGTTAAAAACATTTCATATTTATTTCTAATTCATAATATTAATCAACAATGAATAATTACTTAATTACTAATATATAGTAATTTATGAGAAAAGGTATCAATAAATTATCAATGTTAATTTATAATTAACAAGCATTAATAATAATAGTACAAGATGATTTGAAAATAACAAAAACAAACCTATTACCTGTTAACCTAAATAACATTTTATCAAAATGAACAATTTTCACCACCCTCCTCCCCCCAAAAAGAAAGCAAGGAACCTGGGCCTGTTTTACATTTTTGCCAAACTCTTTAATGTCTGGCTCCAGGATTCTCACATCTGTTCCTCTGTTTGTCCATCTTGATATCACAGGTCTTGTAGCCTCTTGAAAATTCCACCGTCTTGCTTGGGAGTGAAAAAAGCAAATAAGTCTTACTGGGGTTTTTTGGGTTTTTTTTTTTTAGACAAAGTCCCGCTTTGTTGCCCAGGCTAGAGTGAGTGCCGTGGCGTCAGCCTAGCTCACAGCAACTCAATCTCCGGGGCTCAGCGATCCTCCTGCCTCAGCCTCCTGAGTAGCTGGGACTACAGGCATGCGCCACCATGCCCGGCTAATTTTTTCTATATATTTTTAGAAAATATTAATTTCTTTCTATTTATAGTAGAGACGGGGTCTCGCTCTTGCTCAGGCTGGTTTTGAACTCCTGACCTCGAGCAATCCACCTGTCTCGGCCTCCAGAGAGCTAGGATTACAGGCGTGAGCCACCGCGCCGGCCTTACTGTTGTTATTAAAACAGTTTTGACCAGGGCAGTCTCTCACAGGATCCATGGCTCAGGCTGGTGTGTAGATTTGGGAGTGGGCAGCTTGGAGGGGTGTTTATCTCTCTCTCTTTTTTTTTTTTTTGAGACAGAGTCTCACTCTGTTGCCTGGGCTAGAGTGCCGTGGCGTCAGCCTAGCTCACAGCAACCTCAAACTCCTGGGCTCAAGCAATCCTCCTGCCTCAGCCTCCCAAGTAGCTGGGACTACAGGCATGCGCCACCATGCCCGGCTAATTTTTTCTATATATTTTTAGTTGGCCAATTCTTTTTTTACTATTGGTAATAGAGACAGGCTCTTGCGTTCTTGCTCAGGCTGGTTTCGAACTCCTGACCTCGAGCAATCCTCCCGCCTCGGCCTCCCAGAGTGCTAGGACTACAGGCGTGAGCCACTGCGTGCCACCTTTTTTGGAGCCCCCGAGTGGGAAGAGGAGGGGCGCACAGGGTGGCCGCGGCCCTACGGTGAACTTGCTAGAAATGCACACACTCTCGTGCCCCGCCCCGGACCAAGTGGGTCAGAAACCCTGGGAGTGTGCCCTGCAAGCTGGGTTTTACTCCCGGGGGACTCTGATGGGGACTCAGGTGACAGCTCCTGTCCCGCAGGTGCACGCATACATCATCAGCTACCTGAAGAAGGAGATGCCCTCCGTGTTCGGGAAGGAGAACAAGAAGAAGCAGCTGATCCTCAAGCTGCCGGTCATCTTTGCCAAGATCCAGCTGGAGCACCACATATCCCCGGGCGACTTTCCCGACTGCCAGAAGATGCAGGTGGGAGGTCGCGGGGGGCAGGGGGGCAGTGGGAGGGTGACGGGAAGGTGGGCTTCTGTGAGCTCCAGGGTGGGGCCTCAAAAGCTGGAGGGATGCATGGAAGATTCTGGAAAGTACCTCTTGCACAGGGCTCCAGAGGAGCATGGTTTCCTGACTCAGGATAAGGGAGTGAAGAGGAAACCCCAAATAATAGTGGCTTCATTTAGGAGTTTCTTTTTCTCTTTTACGAAGTCTCAGAAGGTGGGCCAGGGAGAGTTTGGTGCTTTGTTAAGCTGGGGACCTAGTCCCCTTCTATCTTATTTCTCCTCCATGCCTGACCCTCCTGTCCCAAGAAACCTCATGGTACAAAATGGCTGTGGAAGCTCCACCCATCGGGTCTGCATTCCAGCCAGCAAGGAGGAGGGAGGGGAAGAGCAGGACACTTTTTTCCTGTTCATTAGTGATGGAAATGTTGTATGCTGCACTGTCCAATATGGTAGTCACAAGCCACATTAAAACTGCATTGTAAGTTGTATTTTTTTTTTTTTTTTTTTTTTGAGACAGAGTCTCGCTTTCTTGCCTAGGCTAGAGTGAGTGCCGTGGCGTCAGCCTAGCTCACAGCAACCTCAAACTCCTGGGCTCAAGTGATCCTCCTGCCTCAGCCTCCCGAGTAGCTGGGACTACAGGCACAAGCCACCATGCCCGGCTGATTTTTATATATATATATATTAGTTGGCCAATTAATTTCTTTCTATTTTTATGGTAGAGACGGGGTCTCGCTCAGGTTGGTTTTGAACTCCTGACCTTGAGCAATCCGCCCGCCTCGGCCTCCCAGAGTGCTAGGATTACAGGCGTGAGCCACCGCGCCCGGCCTGTAAGTTGTATTTAATTTTAACTAATTTAAGTTTAAATATCCACACGTGGCTAGTGGCTACCACATTGAGCTGGAAAATTCTAGAAGTAGTTGCACATGCAACCCGTGCTTCCATCCAGTTGACTGGCACTTAGTGACACGGCCACGCTGGGAAGTGTGTGATCTTTCCTCGAGGTGGCCAGAGGCGAGGTCTCACCGTGTTGCCCAGGCCGGGGTGCCCAGGCCGGGGTACCACACCTTCCAACGCCTGGCCTCAAGTGATCCTCCTCCCTCTGCCTCCCAAGTTGCCGGGACTACGGGCGCGCACCGCTGTGCCCAGCCCAAAGCCTGGGAACTTTTGAATCTGAGATATTTCCAGCCCAGACCCCGAGGATTTGGGCAGAGCGAGTGTCACCTCTACCACTCACTAGCTCTTAGACTGAGACCAGTCCTGCCTTCGCTGAGCCTCCGTCTCAGTTGGAAAATGGCCATTAATGATGTCAGCATCAGCAGATGGTGGCGGGTGTTGAGTCGGCAAATGTGTGCAACCCCCTTAGCACAGTGCCCGGCGCCTGCTTTGGGCCAGAGCAAGGTTTCTCAGCCTGAGCACCGCTGACGCCCCAGGTCCGGTAATTCCTGGCTGTGGGGCGCTGTCCTGTGCCTTGGGGGGTGTCTAGTGGCTTCCCCGGCCCCTGCTTAGTCATGATGATCAAAAATGTCCGTAGAGGCCGGTTGCCGTGGCTCACGCCTGTAATCCTAGCACTCTGGGAGGCCGAGGCGGGAGGATCGCTCGAGGTCAGGAGTTTGAGACCAGCCTGAGCAAGAGCGAGACCCCGTCTCTACTATAAATAGAAAGAAATTAATTGGCCAACTAAAATATATAGAAAAATTAGCCGGGCATGGTGGCGCATGCCTGTAGTCCCAGCTACTCGGGAGGCTGAGGCAGGAGGATCGCTTGAGCCCAGGAGTTTGAGGTTGCTGTGAGCTAGGCTGACGCCACGGCACTCACTCTAGCCTGGGCAACAAAGTGAGACTCTGTCTCAAAAAAAAAAAAAAAGAAAAAGAAATGTCTCTGGACATTGCCGAGTGTCCCCTGTGGGACAGGACAACGCTGGCTGAGCGTCCGGGCTATGTAAATGGCAGCTGCTGCCACGACGCTGACATTTGTCGCGCACTTTATCCAGATGAACGCGTTTGGCCCTTCCCTACTCCCTATATGAGAGGAGCGCTAATGTCATCGCTCCCTTTTTACCAACGTGGACACCGAGGCCCAGAGAGGTGAAGTCACTTATGGGGGGACACACAGCTCCTGCGCCGCGGAGCCGGGCTGGCGCCTGGGATTGGCAGGGCCTGTCCCCTCCCTGCGGGCGGTTCACGCGGGGCTGTGCAATGAAGCCATCTTTGCGGGACTGTCACCGCGCAGGGGACTTAAGAGTTGCCCATAGGAGAAGCGGTGTGGCCGCCAACCCGCTCCGGCGGCTGCTCTGGGGCGAGGTGACTTCTTGGTGGCAGGTGGGTCCCAGGATCCTCTCTCGATCTGACCTTCCCCAGCCTCCTAGCGTGGCAGCCACTGGGTCAGTCTGAGTCCTGGGAGGGGCCCGACCTCCCTCCCTTCCAGAACATTCTGGGGCGCGGGGAGGAGCGGGATGCCGCCGCGGCCCTGACTCCCGCGCCCGCCCGTCCGCCCGCAGGACCTGCTGATGGCGCACGACTTCACCAAGTTCCACTCGCTGAAGCCGCGGCTGCTGGAGGCGCTGGACGAGATGCTGACGCGCGACGTGGCGGCGCTCATGCCGCTGCTGCGCCAGGAGGAGCTGGACGGCGCCGAGGCGCGCGTGCAGGGCGGCGCCTTCGAGGGCGCCCGCATGGGCCCCTTCGTGGAGCGCGGCCCCGACGAGGCGCTGGAGGACGGCGACGAGGGCTCCGACGACGAGGCCGAGTGGGTGGTGACCAAGGACAAGTCCAAGTACGACGAGATCTTCTACAACCTGGCGCCCGCCGACGGCAAGCTGAGCGGCTCCAAGGCCAAGACCTGGATGGTGGGCACCAAGCTGCCCAACTCCGTGCTGGGCCGCATCTGGAAGCTGAGCGACGTGGACCGCGACGGCATGCTGGACGACGAGGAGTTCGCCCTGGCCAGCCACCTCATCGAGGCCAAGCTCGAGGGCCACGGGCTGCCCGCCAACCTGCCCCGGCGCCTCGTGCCGCCCTCCAAGCGGCGCCACAAGGGCTCCGCCGAGTGAGGCGGCCACCGCCGCCCACGTGCCTTGCTGTGGCTCCCAGCGCCCCTGCCCGGCTCACGCACCCCGCGCGCCCTCCCCCCCGCCGCTGCCACACAGCCCGGGTGCAGGCTTAGTGGGGACCTGGGAGTGACAGGGCTTCACCTCCGCCCTCGCGCACACTCAGGCACGGGACGCGGACACAGGCGTCCGCCCGCCCGCCCACCGCGGTCACGTATTTATTGAGCAGCTACTATGTGCCCGGCCCGCCCTGGGCACTGGAGACACACGTCTGTCCTCACGGAGCTGACACTCTGGGTCACAGGAACACGCTGATCCCCGACAGGACCCCCTGCCTCACCTCTCCTGCCCGGCCAGGCAAGGGGCCCCACCTCAGGTCCTGGGGGACACGCCCTCCTGCCTCTGCACATGGCCCTCCTGAGCCCGCACCTCCTGCCACTGTGTCCCCGGAGGCGTTTCTGTCCCCCCTGCCTGGACTGCAGTGCCAGCCTGCCCCGCCCCCACAGCCCGGGGTCCCCCCCACCGCGACAGTCCTGCCCGGTCCTCAGGCTCCGGGCTTTATTGCAGCCCCCTTCCCGGGTGTCGTGGGGGGTTCTTGGTGCTACAGCCCTCCCGCCATCCCGAAAAGGGACCGCCCACCTTCTCCTGCCCTCCCCGCCCTTGGCAGGCGGCCTCGTGGGACAGGGGGCACGCGCAGGAGGGAGGGGACGGCGCCCCCTCCAGGTCGCCCGCTGGGACCCCACGCCCACCGCCCACCCCACCCACGCCCCGCGGGCCCGTGAACAGAACAGGGTCCCCACGGAGCGAATAAAGCCAAGGCTTCTTCTGTGTCGCACGCAGTCAGCCTGTTTTGGGACAGGGAGCAGCCACCCCCGAGGACCTCCACCCCCGGGGAGGAGAGCCCGGGCGGGACGGGGACGGGCAGGGGGAGGGGAGGCCCCTCCGAGCCGTCGGGCGCGGCGGAGTCCGTGACTCACTGCAGCAGAGCCGGTGACTCAGGCCTGGGCTGCGGGCCAGACCGGCATATTTTCCGAAGAAAAGTTACTCGGGGCCCTCCCTCGGGGACATCCCTCCTCCCGCCTCCCCGGCGGGGCCTGGGAACCGCGGCCTGGGGCGCGCCCGTGCCCGCCCTGCCCCCCGGCGTGCACCGGGCACACAGCCTGGGTGCGCGGCAGGGACGCGCAACGCGGGGACACAAGGGCTGCTAGCGGGGGAGAGGCGACGCCGCCGCGCCCCGGGGACCGTCCCGCGCACACGCCCGATGCCGCGCCCCGGGGACCGTCCCGCGCACACGCCCGATGCCGCGCCCCGGGGACTGTCCCGCGCACACGCCCGATGCCGCGCCCCGGGGACCCGTCCCGCACACACGCTCGATGCCGCGCCCCGGGGACCCGTCCCGCGCACACGCTCGAGGCCACGCCCCGGGGACCCGTCCCGAGGCCACGCCCCGGGCCACGCTGGCCGCGCGCCCCTCCCGCCCACGCGCGCGCGTGTCCCGGCGCCCGGCGCCCCCTGGCGGACGCCGCGACGCCAGGCAGGCGGGGTGCCGAAACCCCTGTCCCAGGTGGTCGGCGCCCAGGTGGGGCCCTGGGGCTCGTGACCTTCCTGGATCCGAGTCCCCCGTGCGTCGCCGTGCCTCTCCTTTACGAGTCCAGCGTGGCCTCCCCGCGGCGCGGGCCCCCCGGACGGCCGCCAGGCTGCCGCACTCCGGCCTCCTTCCTTATTTGTCAGTAGCCGCGACTCGCGGAGTCCGAGATGAAGCCTCGGGGCCAGGCGGTGACGGTAGCTAGCGTTCGGGTGCCGGGCTCGGCCTCGTCCCCTCGCTTCATCTTCCGAATAATCTGTGAGGCAGATGTGCCACTATCATCCTTATGTCGCAGATGGGGAAACTGAGGCACAGCGAAGCAGCCTGCCCAAGACGAAAGATTCTCAGTCTGCGCTCGCAAGGCCCTAACAGTGTATGCTTTTAGCGTCCCTCAAATGCAACCTTCTGTGCTTCCAACTGCGACATCCCTAAGGTTCTTTGAGTCCTGAGATTCCAGGGTTGGAACATTGAGAGGACAAACGCTCTCAGACTGGAACTCGTCCTGGGCAGAATCTGCCTGCGCTTACAGTTCTGATTGTTTCTTTTAAGAAAACGAGATTCTGGGAGGGCAAGGCAAGGGGATCGCTTGAGGTCAGGAGTTCGAGACCAGCCTGAGCAAGAGCGAGGAACCCCCCCCCCTCTAAAAAAACTAGAAATATTAGCCGGGCATGGTGGCACACGCCTGTAGTCCCAGCTACTCGGGAGGCTGAGGCAGGAGGATCGCTTGAGCCCAGGAGTTTGAGGTTGCTGTGAGCTATGAGGACGCCACTGCACTCCAGTCCCGGGGACAGAGCAAGACTCTATCTCCAAAAAAGAAAACAGAGAGATTTAAATATATAACCAGCTTGAGCAAAGACCCGGGGCAGCCGAGGAAAGTGTTTTGCGTAGGACGAGAGCCTGGAACTTGTAACCTCTGCCCCGCCCCCGCCGCTAGGAATCTACAGATCTCATAGCAAAGAACGAAGGAGGGAGGAGCTAGTTGTCCTTAACCAAGATGGCAGCCTCCCCGCCCCTTTGCACTCTACCAAGATGGCTCCACAGGAAGTACGTCAGGAATGGGGTGGGGCATCTGCGCGCGCACGCCCAGAACGGGATTTTGGGGCACCGGCGGCTGAATTCTTCCTTTGGCAACATGGCGACGGGAAGCAGTGTCGGCGGTGGCAGGCCCCGCTCGAAAACCAATGCCGATTCTGGTTTCCTGGGACTGCGGCCCACTTCGGTGGACCCGGCGCTAAGGCGGCGACGGCAAGGCCCGAGAAATAAGAAGCGGGGCTGGCGGCGGCTCGCTCAGGAGCCGCTGGGGCTGGAGGTTGATCAGTTCCTGGAGGACGTGCGGTTGCAGGAGCGCACGAGCGGGTACGTGGGGCGGGACTTCCGGGAGCTGGGCCACGTTCTGCGCGGCCAGGTGCGAGGCAGAGCGTGCTTTTGGGGGTCGGGTGCCCTCCCGGGAAGCTGAGAGGCACCTGTCCACAGGTACCTCAGGTACCTGGTGGGGGTATTCCTCTGCCGTGGGAGTCAACAGGATGGGCTGCGGCCTCAGGGTGGGAAGCTGGCGAACTTGATAGAGTTACCAGATTTAGCGAAGCTTGGTGTGTTTCAAACATTAAGTATTGTAAACTGAGGGCGAGGCGTTAGCCTAGATGGCGGGAAGAGGGTGCTCGAGTGAGCATAAGAGGAAGACTGGACCCCGTGAGATTAAACCTGTACCCTCCCCAAAATCTTGGGCTGACGTCTGCGTTTCCATCTCCCAGAGGCTTGGTGTCGGAGGCCCCCGATGAAAAACTCTTCTTCGTGGACACTGGCTCCAAGGAAAAAGGTGAGGAGGGGCTTTTGTGGCCTGCAGCCTCTGAGATCTGTGTTACAGACGTGGCTTGGAAGACAAATAACCTGCTAAAAGGGTCAGCTTTGATGTAAACAAGAAGACCTTCAGTGGAAAGAAAGCAATCTACAATCTACAAACTAAACTTTTTTTTTTTTTTGAACAGAGTTTTTTTTGGCTAGAGTGCCGTGGCATCAGTCTAGCTCACAGCAACCTCCAACTCCTGGGCCCAAGTGATCCTCCTTTCTCAGCCTCCCGAGTACCTGGGATTACAGGCATGTGCCACCATGCCTAGCTAATTTTTTCTATATATTTTTAGTAGGCCAATTAATTTGTTTTTATTTTAGTAGAGATGAGGTCTCGCTCTTGCTCAGGCAGGTTTCGAACTCCTGACCTTGAGCGATCCTTCTGTATCGGCCTCCCAGAGTGCTAGGATTACAGACGTGAGCCACCGGACTCGGCCTACAAACTAACTTAAAAAAGGTAGTTTTTTGGGTTTTTATTTTATTGTATTTTTTTGAGACAGTCTCACTCTGTTGCCTGGGCTAGAGTGCCATGATATCAGCCTAGCTCACAGCAACCTCAAACTCCTGGGCTCAAGCAATCCTCCTGTCTCATCCTCCCGAGTAGGTGGAACTACAGGCATGTGCCATCATGCCTGGCTAATTTTTTGTATATATTTTTAGTTGGCCAATTAATTTCCCTCTATTTTTAGTAGAGATGGGGTCTCGCTCAGGCTGGTTTTGAACTCCTGACCTTGAGCGATCCTCCCACCTTGGCCTCCCAGAGTGCTAGGATTACAGGTGGGAGCCACCACGTCTGGCCAGGTGTTTTTCTTTGTTGTTGTTTCTTAAGGTCTCAGTGATCTCCATGAACAGATAAGCCTGCCTTGATGAATAGGTTAGAAATAAGTTAGGGGGTTTCCTGTTGGCATACAGAAAAGTAAGTCAAGGACTTGCTTGAAGGAATCAGACCGATTTTAGTTGGTAAGAGCAAGAGAGCCTGTGTTACTGAGCAGGTAAGAAACTAATCTTAACCTGCTTGCTTTAATTTGCCAGAATTCAGGGTCAGGACCTGCTGAAACAAGTGGAGGACCGAGTTAGTGGTTACTTTGATGAGTAATAGGGTTGACATCAATACATAGAAAAACAAACTAAGAATAGATCGTTTGCTTTAATGAGGGGACTGAAAACAAGCTGAAAGTTTTTCTATTGAGCTTGTATGACAAGATCAGTCGATGGGTCTGTTTTAATAAAGATGGAAGGATCTGTTTCAATGAGCAGACAGAGTGGAAGGACTGCTTTGAGGCATAGGAGACTTCGAATGAGCAGATAAAAAAGAGGTAAATTAGATCAGCTTTCACAGAAGTGAGTGGATCTGCTGTAGGAACAGAAAGGAAAAGTCAGGGACCTGCCCATTGGACAGGTGAGGAAGTGTTAATAGTTAAGGGCTTGCTTTAGCCAGGGGCTGATCTCTTTAGGGAGTAGAGAAGAGGCATCTTATGGGTTCAGTTTTAGTAAGACAATGTGGGAAGGCCGGGCGCGGTGGCTCACGCCTGTAATCCTAGCACTCTGGGAGGCCGAGGCAGGCGGATTGCTCCAGGTCAGGAGTTCGAAACCAGCCTGAGTAAGAGCAAGACCCCGTCTCTACTATAAAAAGAAAGAAACTAATTGGCCAACTAATATATATAGAAAAAATTAGCCGGGCAAGGTTGCGAATGCCTGTAGTCCCAGCCACTCGGGAGGCTGAGGCAGGAGGATCACTTGAGCCCAGGAGTTTGAGGTTGCTGTGAGCTAGGTTGACGCCACGGCACTCACTCTAGCCTGGGCAACAAAGTGAGACTCTGTCTCAAAAAAAAAAAAAGACAGTGTGGCAAAGAGAATAGTGATTATGAGCCCTCACAGGTGATCCTTGTGTTTTGTGCTTCTGAAATAATTCCATGTTCACAACAGCCCCGGGAGGGAGCTATTAACCTCCTTAGTTTGCAGGCACAGAGGAGTGAAGTCTCTTGACTTCCCACCATACAAAGAAGGGGACAGTTCGGTCCCAGTATGTTTTGTTCTAGGGTTCTTGCTTTTAACTGTTGGCCTTTAGAAGTAAAAAGCAAAGATCTCAAGCTATGCTGAGAATCGGCCGTCTAGGACTTCAGTGTCACCTGACCACCCGGTCTCTCCTTGTTCTGTGGCTGTTTCCCTGCTGTGTCTGGGAGCCCCTCATGTACAGGGTGGTGGGTGTGACTCCCTCTGTCCCCAGGACGTGGGTGTGGTGGAGGGCGAGGGCTTGAGCACCTTGGGCCCCACCCTTGGGGGCCTCTGCTCTCAGTTGGGAGCCTGGGGTCAGTCTGGGGACCTCCTGAGTCTGCACTGGGATGACTTGGGATGCAGATGTCATGGCTCTGATGGAGCTGAAATTGGGGGTCGGGGGCAGTGGCGGCGGTCCTTGGTAGTGGGGAAGCCCGAGGCCTTGACGACTCCTTTCTTCCGCTCGCAGAGCTGAAAAAGAAGAGGACCAAATTCCAGAAGAAGTCACTGCTTCTCAAGAAACCCCTTCGTGTCGACCTCATTCTTGAGAACACATCCAAGGTCCCTGCCCCCAAAGAGTGAGCGTCCCAACACCTCCTAGCCCTTCATTCCCACCAGACCCTGGACCTAAAGGATTTCTGGGGAGGGGGCGATAGATGAGGGTCATTTGGAGGGGAGGGTGGGGTCAGATTTGGGTTTGGGGGATTGGGGGGAGTGAGACTGGGTGCCAGGGTGCTGGGGCCGAGGCAGGCAAGGAAGGGGCTGGGCCTGGCTGGGGGCTTTGGGAACAGAGCGAAGGGGGTGGGTGGGAGCCATGTTTGGGAGGCACATCAATAGGGGGAGAGGGTGGACAGGTGACAGCCAGCCAGGCTGCCCCTGAGATGGGCGTAGGAGAGGAGTAGTGGGTTTTGGGGTGATGCTGAGGTTGGTTTTGACGTGTGAGGTGCTGGGGGGGGTGGCACCCAGGACAAGGCTATCACTTGGTCCGTCTGGGGCTCAGGAGAGAGGCCTGGGCTGGGGACAGACGTGGCGAGAGGGGGTCTCTGAAAGGGAGGCCAGGCACGGCCTTCTGGGGAGGGGTCCGGGGGAAGAGCTGTCTGACCGGTGGGGGCTCAGCTGCTTCTCCGGCTGTCACCTCACCCTCCACACTGTGCTGCTTCTCCCCGGCCAGCGTCCTTGCTCACCAGGTCCCCAACGCCAAGAAGCTCCGGCGGAAGGAGCAGCTATGGGAGAAGCTGGCGACGCAGGGCGAGCTGCCCCGGGAGGTGCGCAGGGCCCAGGCCCGGCTTCTCAACCCTCCCCTGACCAAGGCCAAGCCCACGCCCCAGGACACCGTCGAGCGGCCCTTCTACGACCTCTGGGCCCCAGACAGTGAGTGATCCTCCTGTGAACAGCCAGGGGCCTGCCACGTGCGGTTGTGTGTGCTGTGCACCATACAAGAGCACGGTGTCTAAGGCAGTCGTCTGCAGTATTGCTGTGACAATCTCCCGGCAGAGTCCAACGTCTCGAAGTGGTGCCCTTTCCCCGTTCATGCTTTCCTGAGTCCTGGGGGCTCCTGCTGTCCACCTTGGGTCTCCCCTCCTTTCTGAACCCTGTCCAGACGTGGTTTTGCCTGTTGTTCACGCCCCTGAGGGTCTGAGAATCAGTCCGTCCTTCTTCCTGAGCTTTAGTCCCACCTTTCTGAAATCCAGAGGGTTTCGAGGGAGGGGGCCACGGGCCTGCGGCACACCGGGAAAGCCCCCAGCAGCCGTCCTCCCCGCCTCCACAGACCCTCTGGACAGGCCGCTGGTGGGCCAGGATGAGTTTTTCTTGGAGCAGACCAAGAAGAAAGGAGTGAAGGTGAGACGCGTGGGAAGTGCTGCCGGGGTGGGCGGCCTGTTCCTGCTGTACTGTAAGGTGCGGCTGACATGGTGCTTAGCTCACGGGACGGTTGGGAACATTTTAAGGGGCGATGCGTGAAACAGCCGAGAGCAGTGCCTGGCACGTGGTGGGCGTGTTGTGTGTTTTAGTGTCAGTTTGCAGCTGTCTTCATTCTGAGCAGCTCGACCCCAAGCATCAGGTGCTTTGGAATCTCTGGGGTCCGGCTTCTTTCCTCTGCCCTCCAGGTGCTCGAGTGCAGCAAGCAGTAAAGGGGCGGGGGTGGTCTCATCTGCAAGTTCGTCTGCGGTTGGTTCTTTGACAGGGGGAGGTCAGTGCGGTGGCAGGGAAGCCGCAGCTGGGAAGAACACAGGACCCAGCGGGGTTAGAGACCAGGGTGGGGAGGCAAGGGAGCAAGTGACGCCCAAGATGGGAGGGGCGAGCCTCCAGGTCGGGCACAGCAAGGGCCGAGGCTGAGGGGTGGGACTGAATGTTTCTAGAACTATCAGGAGGCCGGTGTGGTTAGCAAGGAGCAGACCTGGGGACAGGGCTTATTCTGGGTGGGGTGATGGGGCTGGGGAGCCCCCAGAGGGTGCTATGAGAGCTATGGGGTCCAGGTGGCCACTCCCAGGTGCTTGGACTGTGGCCGGGCCGGCTAGCAGGGCATGAGGGTAGGGCCCGTGACAGCTGTGCTGGGGCTGCAGGTGATTGGGGACAGAGTCCTAGGACAGAAGCACCAGGACTCACCGGTGGTTGCTGTGGGAAGAGCTTGGGGGGCATCCGGGTGACCCCCAGGCTTATGCTGGTGACCAGCAGGGCCTTTGATAAGGTGTTAATCCCATGCATGGGCGTAGCCCTCGTGACTGGGTCACCTCCCAAACGCCCTACCTCTTAATGTTGGCAGTTAACTTTCAGCTTATGAGCCTGGGGTGATAGGTTCAGACCGTAGCATGGCCTTACCCTGCCTCTGCCGTGTCCTCCCCAGCGGCCACCGCGTCTGCACACCAAGCCCTCCCAGGCTCCCGCCGTGGAGGTGACGCCTGCCGGAGCCTCCTACAACCCGTCCTTTGAAGACCACCAGGTACTCGGCGCCCAGCCCTGTCCTCACCTGAGCTCGGCCACCCAGTCGGCGTGCCCTGGCCAGGAGCCTGCCGGTGCTGGCATCTCAGGTGTGACCGAGGCGGCCTAGGCCTGTCCTCACAGGCTCCCTGCCAGGTGGGGGCCGGACTGCTCCCAGTTACCAGCCATATACATCGAGCCCAGGTGGGGGGGGGGACGAAGGGACAAAACCCCTTTGCTGGAGGTCAAGGTGATGGCCGCAGAGGCGGGATGCTCATTTGAACGGCATTCGGCGCTGTTCATGTGAAGGGCTCTCGGCCACCTGGGAGCAGCATTCGGGGTAGGCTGTCACTGTTCCAAGGGTTTGGCCCCAAGCAGAGGACACACCTAACTCCAGGGTGGCCAGCGTGGACCCGACGGGAGGGTGGGCCCTACAGGACAAGGCGTGAGGATCGGTCTTTTCTGTCTGTCTTCGTGTAACTGCTTTGCACAGCTGCGTGTTCGAACCGTGCAGTCACCTGCTTACAGCGTGTGTGATCTGATGGCTTTTAGTGACCCGTGTGTAATATCTCAGTTCGTTTTAGAACATTCTCATCACCACCCCCCAGAGAAACTGTAGGCCCGTCAGCCATGGCCCCCCAATTCCCTGTCTCCCCTAGTCTTAGGCAGCCACCAAGCGTCGTGCCTCTGGGGACTTGCCTGTCGTGGACAGGTCACGTAGGTGAACCTGAAGCGCGGAGACCAGAGGCCTCAGACAGGCAGGGCAGCTGCGAGGGGAGGGTGGGAGAACGCCCTCTGGCGGCCATGGCGGGTGGGCGAGGCGCAGGGGCCAGGCCAGGGGCTTTAGGTCCTGGCTGGGGACAGGTCAGGGGTGAGGGGCCAGGTCTGTGGAGTCCCAGGCACGGTCCTCCCCCCTCCCCTGCACCTGCACAGACGCTGCTGTTGGCGGCCCACGAGGTGGAGCTGCAGCGGGAGAAGGAGGCGGAGAAGCTGGAGCGGCAGCTGGCCCTGCCCAGCGGGGAGCAGGCCGCCACCCAGGTATGCCGCGCACCTGCCCACCTCCTCCCCTCCCCTCCCCTCCCGCTCCCTGCCCCTGACACCGCCGCCCTGTCCCCTAGGAGTCCACGTTCCAGGAGCTGTGCCAGGGGCTGCTGGAGGAGTCCGATGGCGAGGGGGAGCCGGGCCAGGCCACGGGCGGCCCCGAGGTCGCAGAAGCTGAGGCCGGCCTCGCGCCCGCCCGCCTGGCCGCGGCTGAGAAGAAGACGGAGCAGCAGCGGCGGCGGGAGAAGGAGGCGCGCAGGCTGGTGAGCACGGGCCACGCTGCCCCTGGCCGCTGATCCCGCACCCCCGCCCCGCCACCAGCCTGCAGCCTGTGCTGCGCGGCCGCCTCCCTGCCGCTTCGTCCGCAAGGCTGTTTCCCAGCAGCCCCCAGGCTGGGCTGGGGGCCAGGGGTCCTGGAGCTCTGCGGGGCAGGGACGGGGGAGGTTTATGGACCGCAGAGAAGCAAACGGATGGTGACGAAGCTGGTGTCAGAAAACAGCTGCTGGGACGGCACCCGAGCAGCTGGCGATGCGACCAGGGACGGGGGCGGGAGAGGCCGGAAGGCCCGGGGACTGGCTGGTGCCAGCCGGACCTGACCCCACCCTGTCCCCACAGCGGGTGCAGCAGGCCGCGGTGCGGGCTGCCCGGCTCCGGCAGCAGGAGCTGTTCAGGCTGCGCGGGATCAAGGCCCAGGTGGCCCGGCGGCTGGCGGAGCTGGCACTGCGGCGGAGGCGGCGGCAGGCCCGGCGGGTGGCCGAGGACGACAAGCCCCGCAGGCTGGGGCGGCTCAAGTGAGGCCCGGGCTGGGGACCCCGGGGGAGGGGTCCTGCCCCCACGTCCTGACACCTTCCTGCCTTTGCTCAGGGCCTCTGGAGAGCCCCCCAAAGCCCTGTGTTCTCAGGGGCCCACCCTTCCCCGGGAGGGGCTTTGGGCTTGGTGTCCCCTGAGCTGTGCCAGGGACTGAGTCCCCTGAGCACCTGCCTCCTGCCGTCCAGGTACCAGGCCCCCGACATCGACGTGCAGCTCAGCTCGGAGCTGTCGGACTCGCTCAGGACACTGAAGGTACCTGCTTGTCCGGGCAGTGTGGGCTGTGGGGGCCTGTGCCCGGTGATGAAACTCATCCTTGCTCCCCGTGCCCTCCAGGGGCTGTGGGCGACACATGGCTGCCCCCGGGCCAGGCTGGTTGGGGCCGGTGCCCGGGGGCTGAGGGCACAGGGTCCTGGGGTGAGGGGCCGGGTGGTTTTCGGGCCCATGGCCCTCAGAAGGCCAGTCCTCCAGCTGGGTCCCTGTCGCAGTCCTGTCTCCCGGCCTCCGTCTCACCCTCTTCAGGACTAAAGGGACCTTGCTAAAGCTCCTGTCCTTCCTCAGCTCAGAACCTGCTGTGGCTCCCCAGTGCCCCGAGGACGCCCAGCTCCTCTCCACAGGCACAAGCCCCGTGTGGCCGGCCTGGTTTGGGGTTCCAGCCAGCTGTTTCGGGGGGCCATGCGCCATCTCCCCGGGACCTAGTCTTGACACTATTGTCCCTCTGGGTTCGGTTCCTCCCAGCTGAGAGGCGGCCGTGGGTCGGTGGCCGTCGCCCCCCAAGGCCCGGCACCGTGAGCACAGGGCCAGGCTGGGGAGCCAGAAGGGCCTGAGCCCCACCGGGAACCCCCCACCACCCCCAGTCCGAGGCCCTCGGCTTCTGCCAGGCCCCGCTGAGGGCTCCCTCCTGTTCTGTCCCGCAGCCCGAGGGCAACATCCTCCGAGACCGGTTCAAGAGCTTCCAGAGGAGGAATATGATCGAGCCGCGCGAGAGAGCCAAGTGAGGGCCTGAGGCTGTCTGGGGGTGAGGGCGTCTGGAACCCACACTGGGCTTGGCGAGGTCACGGGTCATCGAGCGCTCCTTCGTCCCTTCCGCAGGTTCAAGCGCAAGTACAAAGTGAAGCTCGTGGAGAAGCGGGCGTTCCGTGAGGTCCAGTGAGTGGCCCCCTCCTCCCTCCCTGTGGTCTTTCCCCAACCCAGCAGCTGTGGCCAGCAGTTGAGTGCTGTGCCCCTTGGCCAGCCCCGGGTGAGGGTGGGCCCGGGCCCACTCTGCGGCCCTGAACCCAGGATGGGGCTGGGAGGGTCCCCAAAGGGAAAGTGAAGGGCAGAAGGGAGGTGCTAAGTGGGCAAGGACGTGGGACACTCTCTCCCCCGACGCCCCCTCAGCCCCTGTCTTCTGTCCCCAGGTTATAGCTGCCCTGGCTGCGGGAGCCCCTCCCTTCAATAAAGCTCCTTCTGACCTCTGGCCGCGTGTGCGACTTGTCTCGCTGCCCTAGGCGGCTTCTGTCTCTGTGGGGTCTTTGTACATCCCCCTTGGTGCACAAGGATGCAGATGCCAGAACATTCCTTTCCTCCAGTGCCCAGTGAGACTCCAGGGCGTGTGGAACAGCCAGCTGAGTTATGGCCCATCTGATAGCAAGGCCATTGTGGGGGTGGGTGGGTAGGTCCTAAACGGACGGTAGGCAGGGTGTTGGGGGTGGGGTGGAGGCGAAGCTGAGACCCAGCCTGGATTTCTGACTCAGGGACTGGCCCACTTCCTCCTGCCACAGGTCACTGAGAGGTGGCAGCAGCTGACATCTGCCAAGCACCTGTTATAAAATTTCTTTTTTTTGAGACAGAGTCTCGCTTTGTTGCCCAGGCTAGAGTGAGTGCCGTGGCATCAGCCTAGCTCACAGCAACCTCAAACTCCTGGGCTCAAACAATCCTGCCTCAGCCTCCTGAGTAGTTGAGACCACAGGCATGCGCCACCATGCCCGGCTCATTTTTTCTATGTATATTAGTTGACCAATTCGTTTCTTTGTATTTATAGTAGAGACTTGGTCTCACTCTTGCTCAGGCTGGTTTCAAACTCCTGACCTAGAGCAATCCACCTGCCTCGGCCTCCCAGAGTGCTAGGATTATAGGCGTGAGCCACCACGCCTGGTTCCTTCATTTTTTATGGCCACTGGGAACGTTTCTCTGGGACAAGATGTTTAAAAAGGAGAGTGAGATTTATAACAAATGGGTGAAGGGAGAGACGACATAGTGCTTCCCCCACTGTATCCCATAAAAACATGATTTTAAAGGAGCTATTTCTGCTCTTCCCCATGCCCCACCTTAAGTAAAAATAAAAGGAAATATTTTACAGATAAGAAAACAGCTCTTTCTGTGTGTGTGTGGAGGGATAGGGAATGACCGGGACAGTAGGTAGAGGTGAAAGCCACGTGCCAAGGAGCGTTAGCACCTGGCCTCTGACCCAGTGAATCCACGCATGTGACTGAAGGAACCTTCTGGAAATCAGGAGGAAACTTCACGGATGGCCAGAGATGGCTGTCATGGCATCTGCAGATACGCCGGTAGCTGGGGGGGGGGCAGATGAGGGTGGTCACAGCTGCTCAAGGACAGATTCCGCAGCCTGGACATTCGCAGTGTCATCCGGAAGTCCTTGGTACTTAAGTGCCTGGGGAAATGCGTGTGTTCCCACGTGTGCAAAAACGGAGTCTGTGTGTCTTCGTGCGCTTATATTGCGTTTCACATCTGGATCTCACATCAGAAGAAAAACCCACAAGTCCAGAACTAGTTAACGAGCGCGCTGATTCCTGCAATTTCCTTTGCAACACAGAAGACAATGAGGTGGGTTCGTGGCCAGGTGGGGGGTGGCCAAGTGTCCAATATAACTAACAAGAGCAGTGGAGTGTTCAGGCCGGAGTCTAAGTGGGGGGTGAGCAGTGTTCACAGGGAAATTCGTCGTTTGAAGGTTTTCCTAATAGCGGGAGCAGGCCTGTCATCGCTTACTGTGACGCCGGAGCGGCTTAACGCATGATGGGGTCTCAGGGTCATGTGTTTGTGCAGGTCCCTTCCACGGCCCTGCACCTGCTTTTGAATCTGTAACATTGATGTTTTTTCCAAAAGAGGGTCCCCCAAATTGTAAATGCTTCGGGCATCACAAAACCTGGTTCTGCCTCTGATCGTGAGGAAAAGATGGACAGGACTGTCTGTCAGGTGGCGGGTACATCCGAGCTGCCGGACGAGCAAGACCTGGCAGTTGGAAAGGGATGGTGACTGTCTGCTGCCAGCACCACAGCCCTGAGTCTGAGTCCCAGCTCTGTTACAGGCTGGCTGGGTGACCTTGTGCAGCTCGCTCAACCTCTCTGCCTCGGCGTCCCCATCTGCAAAATGGGCGCATATGATAGCGCCCGTCTCGGCTATTGGAAGGACGAACCGAGCTGGCACGTGAGAGCAGTCAGAACAGGGCCTGGCACACGGTCGGCGCTAGGTGAGTTTTTGCTATTGTAACAAGGTCGGTGGGAAAAAAAGATGGAACTTTGGAACCTGTGCCAGAACCTCCCCACAAACCTCTGACCTTCTGACCGAGTGATTGCTCTCTGGGGAATGTGCCCTACAGAAATGGCCAGAAGTTCAGGAAAAAACGTCATGGCAAGGGCTGGTCTGCAGAATGGAAGGAAGTGTGGTAATGACCGTGGGGCAGGATCCGCCCATGGGGGGAGGGGCTCTGGGTTGTTAACCCAGGGGCAGGGGGCGTGTGCGGTGACCAGGGGCTGTGTGTGCGTGCTGGTGCTTTATGGAAAACAGCAAAGGATCTGCCACTGCCCACGGGGACTCCCACGCGACAAACCCCGTGCCCAAAGTCTCCTGGGTTAGGGGCATTTCACAGGAGTCTTTTTCTTAGTTTTCCCAGCATTTCCAAATTTTCTATAATGGAGCAAGCCTTAAAAACAAACAACAAAAAAAATAGTGGCCGGGCGAGGTGGCTCACGCCTGTAATCCTAGCACTCTGGGAGGCCGAGGCAGGTGGATTGTTCCAGGTCAGGACTTCGAAACCAGCCTGAGCAAGAGCGAGACCCCGTCTCTACCATAAATAGAAAGAAATTAATTGGCCAACTAATATATACAGAAAAACTCAGCCGGGCATGGTGGCGCATGCCTGTAGTCCCAGCTACTCGGGAGGCTGAGGCAGGAGGATCGCTTGAGCCCAGGAGTTTGAGGTTGCTGTGAGCTAGGCTGACGCCACGGCACTCACTCTAGCCTGGGCAACAAAGCGAGACTCTGTCTCAAAAAAACAGAAATCCATCTTAGTGTTGGATTACTCAGCAAATTGAAAAAAACCTATGATATAGGAATCGAAAATAACGACAAGGATTTCCTGAAAAAGGCATATCTGCGAAGATGTCTACCGTTGTGTTCTTTGGAACACTTGAGAACAAAAGCTAATAGAAAAACCAGAAACAGTTTACGTGTAGAACAGTAGTAAACAGGTTTTCACCAGTGGTATGTCTACACAATGCGATAGTTCACTGCCATTAAAAAGAAAAAAAAATAAACAGATTTGGGAAGATTTTTAATGATCTGAGGAAATACTTAATGGAAATGTTAAATGGGGCTCATGCCTGTAATCCCAGCACTCTGGGATGCCAAGGTGGGAGGACTGCTTGAGGTCAAGAGT
Organism: Microcebus murinus; assembly: GCF_040939455.1. Classification (NCBI taxonomy): domain Eukaryota; kingdom Metazoa; phylum Chordata; class Mammalia; order Primates; family Cheirogaleidae; genus Microcebus; species Microcebus murinus. The sequence continues at coordinate 66,268,648 of NC_134119.1, forward strand.
TGGAGACCAGCCTGAGCAAGAGCAGGACCCCTGTCTCTACTATAATTAGAAATTAGCCAAACAACTAAAAATAGAAAAAATTAGCCGGGCATGGTGGCGCATGCCTGTAGTCCCAGCTACTCGGGAGGCTGAGGCAGGAGGATCCCTTGAACCCAGGAGTTTGAGGTTGCTGTGAGCTAGGCTGACGCCACGGCACTCTAGCCCAGGCAACAGAGTGAGACTCTGTCTCAAAAATAAATAAATAAATAAAAATGTATATAAATAGGAAATAATTTGGGGAGGCTGCACATTTTGGGTTAGCAGGGCAGCCCTCGGGTGGCTGATTGTGGGCGGTTTTATTTCCCCCTCACATCCGCTTCTCTGCACTCTCCATTCGCTACCACGCTCTTCACTGCGGTGACACTGGGTGGCTCGGCTGATTTCCACCCTCCTCCCTGCAGCAGAGGCTGAAGCCACAGCTGAACTTGCCAGACTCCCCGGCAGCTGGGATTCTGGATGGAGAATTAGGTCCCACCAGCGATGGCAGGAGTGACCCCAGAGTCACAGCCAGGCCCCGTGTTCTGGAGCCCAGCGGTTCCGGTGGCCTCAAGCAGCAGCGGCCCTGGACAGTCAGTTCTGTGCTGTCCTTCTGGGTGTCATTCCTGAGGGCCTGGCCTCAGCTGCTCTTTCAGCCTCCCAAGATTTTGTAAGCACCTGATTCCCTGTATTCAGTCCCTTCCTGTTTAAAACACCTGGAGTGGTTTCTGTTTAGGCTCTGATCCCCTGTCAGAGATGATCATGCGTTGCCTTTATAATCAGGAAAGTGACTTTTTAAAATTCTAAGAGCTTTCCAAGGTCTGCATAAAATAAAACCAAGCCACTGTGAAGAGCTGACACTTGCTATGTTCATTTGTGAGCAAAGGATGGTGACCCAGGGACTTAGGACATCACTCCCATTAAGTCCCCCAGGCTGGTAACCTGGCAACATCGCGGATTCCTTTCCTTCGATGATAATAATGTCATTAAACAAATTAATCCTTGTTCCACATGTAGAAAACTGTCTCTGTGGCAGGTCCTCCTGGTCCCAGTGTGACAGGAGATACTGTGATTCCATTTTACAGCTGTGGGATCTGAGGGCAGAGATGGGAAGTGACCTCCCCAGATTTGAGATTCTAACCCAGGTCGTGCCCAGCCTCTTTGAAATAGCCCATCTGTGTCCACCCCACTCACCCGGCCAGGTGCCACGCCCAAATACTGCATCCTCTCCAAGGAGCTGACATTTGGGCCGAGGCTGCAATAAAATAAGAGAGGCAGCCACGTGACTGTCACAGGCAAGGGCTTTCCGAGTGGAGAAGATAGCAAGTGCAAAGGCCCTGGGGTTGGGAGCCTCAAGAAGGTGCAAGGACACTGGGGTACTCGTGGCCACGTGAACCAAGGCAAGAGTGTGGGAGGTGAGGGCCATGGCGTAGCCCAGGGCCATGCGACGGGAGTCCCTCCTGCTGTGGGTGGGGAACAGACTTCAAGAGGCAAGAAGAGCAGCAGGGAGCCACTGCAACAGTCCAGGCACTGCACGATGGCAGCTGGACCAGGGAGTCACACGGGGGAGGTGAGGAACGGTCTGACTGTGGAACCCACGGAGTGGCGAGAGCAGGGGGACCCCAAGGGTATTTTGGGCAGGACATTTGGATGGATGGAGATGTCCTGAGATGGGGCGTGGATGGTTTCGGGGACATCAATTCCAGAAAGTGAAGCTCTAATACCTTCTCGGCCCGTGGGGAGATGCAGAGGGAGCCGGGATGGGAGAAAACTGGGTGCTGGATGGATGGAGGGTGGGTGGAAGGGGCGTGAGTTCAGGCAGGTTAACGAGGTGGGCCCACTCACGTGACAGGGGGTTGGGGGCAGAGAAAGTCAGGTTAGCAGCCTGGCCAGCTTGCACAGGACGGTGGCGCCGAGGCTGCGGGACACGGGAATCAGCCCAGGGGACCCGCCAGGGCGAGACTGGAGTGTCAGCACGTGGTGTGGGCGGCTGGGCCGGGTAGGAGGAGTCGAGTGTGGACCAGAGGGGGGTGGGAGGGAGAGGAAGATGAGGGCCCCGCACGATGCGGGCGAGTCAGGGCTCCGACGCACCTCTCCCTCATCCCCACCCCCACAAGGCCGGAAGTACCCGCAGGAGGGAGGAGGGTGGCCAGGAGAACTGCCTGGGGGGTCCCGGGCCGGGGCGCCCTGGTGACAGTGCCGGGAGCAGCCCGTGGCACTGCCGGCGTCCCTGCGTGAACACGAACGTCCCCCACTCTCCGGGCGCCCCGGGGCCACTGTCACAGCCAGGGCTTCCCAAGTTCAAGGAGAACGGCGATGCGGGAGCCAGTGGCCGCCAGGGGGCGCCGAGAGCCCGCGCCAGGAGCCAGACTGCCGCCGAGGTCCCCGCGCGCCCCGACTCTCCCTTCTCCCCCACTCGGGGCCCCGCAAAGGGCCGCACGACAGCAGGCGGGATGGCAGCTGGGCCCCACGGGGTAGCGCTGCTTTCTGGAAGGGCGGGAGAGCCCTTTCTAGCCTGCGCAGGAGGCTGTCTAGGGCCTGGGGGCTGTGGTTGGAGTTGAGGCTTGAGCGGACTCATGTCCACACTGGCCACAACCCCCTTCCATCTGGCCCTGACCCAGACCCTGGCCTGGCGGAGTGGGGGGGGGCAGGGGGCCTGGCCCGGAGAGGTGGGGGAGGGGCGAAAGGGGCAGGGCCAGTGGGGGGGGGAAGGATGTGGGTTCTGGCAGTGGGCCCGGAGGGCAGGGGTCCCCGGCCACGCTTGGCATGTGTAGACCACTGGGGTGGGGGGACAAGTCGCTGAGACAGTCTGTACAAGCCCTCATTGCTTTTCAGTGGGCAAAGGGGGTCAGGACTGACCCCTGTGGTGGGACCACATCCAGACCTGGGGCCTGGCCTGCCAGTCTGGCCACCTTGCCCTTTCTCCTCCTGGTATGTCAGCCCTGGTCCCCTCGCCCTGGCTCACTGGGTCCCTGCCCCTTCCTCAAGCCCCTCTACTCCAGGAAGTCAGAGAGCAAGGCAGAAGCCACAATGCTGTTTGCAATCTAGTCTTAGAAGTCACATACTGTCATTGCTGTGTACAATTGACAAAACAGGGCCAGCCAGCCCTGACGTAGTCGAGGAGACAACACAAGGGTATAAACACCAGATGGCAGGGATCATCGTCCATCCATTGTATTACCCATCCATCCGTCCACCCTTCCATCTACCCATCCACCTATTCCATTATCCATCAATGGGACCATCTATCCATCTATCAATTCATCCATCCACTCATCCACCTATTGATCCACTCATCCATTCATCCATCCACCCATCCATCTATCCATCCATCCATCCACCCATTCTTCTATCTATCCATCCATCCACCCATCCATCTATCCATCCATCCATCCATCCACCCATTCTTGTATCCATCCATCCATCCATCCACCCATTCATCTATCCATCCATCCATCCACCCATTCATCTATCCATCCATCCACCCATTCTTCTATCCATCCATCCACCCATCCATCCATTCATCCATCCACCCATCCATCCATCCATCCATCCACCCATCCATCCACCCATTCTTCTATCCATCCATTCACCCATCCTTCTATTCATCCATCCACTCATCCATCCATTCATCCATTCACCCATTCTTCATCCATCCACCCATCAATCCATCCACCCATCCATCCATCCATCCACCCATCCATCCATCCATCCACCCATTCTTCATCCATCCACCCACCCATCCATCCATCCACCCATTCTATCCATCCATCCATCCACCCATTCTTCTATCCACCCATCCACCCATCCATCCATCCATCCACCCATTCTTCTATCCATCCATCCACCCATTCTATCCATCCATCCACCCACCCATCCATCCATTGACCCATTCTTCATCCATCCACCCATCCATCCATCCACCCATTCTTCATCCATCCACCCATCCATCCATCCATCCATCCATCCATCCATCCATCCATCCACCCATTTTATCCATCCATCCATCTACCCATCCATCCATCCATCCATCCACCCATCCATCCATCCATCCATCCATCCATCCATCATTGACATAAAGTGCAGAAAAAGAATCTGGATATAGAGTACACACTATATGATTCCATGTCTGTAACCTTCTAGAACAAGCCAACCTAATCTATGGTGAGATAAGTTAGTCTCAGTCCAGCTAGTGGACCCTTGTGATTAATTGGGATGCCTGCGAGAACTTGGGGACCTGGAAATGATTCACATCTGGATCTGGAGGGATCAAATAGCTCACCATGGCTCCTTTGAGTACCATAGTCCCCAGGAGAAGTCACAACAGATTTCTGTCCCCTGTGTTGGCGGTACAGTATGCAAACTAAAGAAGCCTGACCAGCAGGAACTCAGGGGGGCTTTGGAAAATTCTGCCCTCCCCCTCCCCCTGGAGGAAGAGCCTTTAAGCCCTACTTTAAAAAATTTAAAATCTGAAATATGCCTTTTTCCTGTAAGTATGTAAATCTGCTTCTTATCAGCAGCAGGCTTGTTTGAGCAGGAAATGGGGCCCCTGGGTACTTGCCCAGAGAGAGATAAGAATTATTGCAGGGAGAAGAAGATAAGAATTCTCTTGGTGCTAACAAATGCCTGAGTTTGCCTTCATAGTAAGTTTTTACGTAATTCAATTGTTTTAAATGTTTGTGAACATAGGTGGTTTTTGTGAAAATTAAGAATGTTCGTAATTGTATCTATTTTTTTTTTTTTTTTTGAGACAGAGTCTCATTCTGTTGCCCAGGCTAGAGTGCCATGGTGTCAGCCTAGCTCACAGCAACCTCCAACTCCTGGGCTCAAGCAATCCTCCTGCCTCAGCCTCTCAAGTAGCTGGGACTACAGGCATGCGCCACCATGCCTGGCCAATTTTTTTTTTGTATATATTTTTAGTTGGCCAATTAATTTGTTTTCATTTTTAGTAGAGACGGGGTCTCATTCTTGCTCAGGCTGGTTTCGAACTCCCGACCTTAAGCAATCCTCCCGCCTCGGCCTCCCAGAGAGCTAGGATTATAGGCATGAGCCACTGCGCCCGGCTGGCAATTTTAAATAGAGCATCAAGGGAGATCACATTGTGAAGTGACATTTGAGCAAAGATCCGAAGGCAGTGAGGACAGAGCCCTGTGATTATCTGAAGGAAAAGTGTTCCAGGCAGAGGGAACAGCCAATGCAAAAACTCTGAGAGGGATACATGCTACGTCGTGACCTTCAGAAACACCATGCCAAGTCAGACACAGAAGGTCACAGATCTTACGATTCCATTTGTGTGAAATGCCCAAAATAGGCAAATCCATAGAGGCAAGAAGCAGATTCTGGTGCCAGGGATTGGGAGGAGACGGGAAGTGGGGCGTGATTGCTTAGTGGGTGCAGGCCTCCTTTTGCGGTGATGACAATATTTTGGAAACTAGATATAGGTGATGGTTGCACGACATTGTGAATGCACTAAATGCCACTGATGGAACATTTTAGGTTATGTGTATTTTATCACAATTAAGAAAAATGGGGCCGGGCGTGGTGGCTCACGCCTGTAATCCTAGCACTCTGGGAGGCCGAGGTGGGAGGATCGCTCAAGGTCAGGAGTTCGAAACCAGCCTAAGCAAGAGCAAGAACCCGTCTCTACTATAAATAGAAATTAATTGGCCAATTAATATATATAGAAAAAATTAGCCGGGCATGGTGGCGCATGCCTGTAGTCCCAGCTACTCGGGAGGCTGAGGCAGGAGGATTGCTTGAGCCCAGGAGTTTGAGGTTGCTGTGAGCTAGGTTGAGGCCGAGGCACTCACTCTAGCCTGGGCAACAAAGCGAGACTCTGTCTCAAAAAAAGAAAAAAAGGGAAAAACTTTGTGAATGTACTAAATGCCACTGACTCATGCACTAAGATGGTTAATTTCATGTTATGTGAATTTTACCTCAATTTTTGAAAAAGGAAAACAATAAAAAGGACAAGGAAGCACGTCTGCTGTGTTCCCCGAGGAGCAAGACCCGGGTGCGGCTGGGCACGGCGAGGAGGGCTGGGCGGGGAGATCGGCCAGCTCAGGGCGCAGAGCCTCGGCGACCGGGTCCCCGTGAGCAGGAGCCACGCGGCGGGAGCGGCGCCCTCTGGCGGCCGTGTGGGGAACAGGCAGGGCAGGGAGTGCAGGGAGGCCAGGTGGGCGGTGACGCCGGCAGGTACAGGTGGGAAAAGTGGGTGCATCCGGGATCTATTTTTTTTTTTTTTGAGACAGAGTCTCACTCTGTTGCCCAGGCTAGAGTGCTGTGGCGTCAGCCTAGCTCACAGCAACCTCAAACTCCTGGGCTCAAGCAATCCTCCTGCCTCAGCCTCCCGAGTAGCTGGGACTACAGGCATGTGCCACCATGCCCGGCTTATTTTTTCTATATATATTTTAGTTGGCCAATTAATTTCTTTCTATTTTTAGTAGAGACGGGGTCTCGCTCTTGCTCAGGCTGGTTTCGAACTCCTGACCTTCAGCAATCCTCCTGCCTTGGCCTCCTGGAGTGCTAGGATTACAGGCGTGAGCCACCGCGCCCGGCCTATCTGGGATCTATTTTAAGTATATCCACCAAAATTGGCTGACATATGAAGGAAAAAATAGCCAAAGGTGACTGCAGGGTTTTTGGACTTGGTCTGTAGCTGCCATTTCTTAAGATGGGGCTCCCAGGTCTGGGGGCGGTGGAGGAGAGAAATCAGGAACTCCGGTTTGAGAAGCCCCTTGGATGCCCAAGTATGGGCGTCCAGCAGGCAGTCGTTCACAAAAGTCTGCAAACGAGAAAATCCCTGGGATAGAAATATGCGTTTGTTATTTGCATTCCATTCTAAATCTTTAAAACGTGGGAGTGAGCCTTGCAGCCCAAGCCTGTGAAAACTGCCTGTTCTTTCCTTAGCGAGTGCAGTAGAATTTTTATTTCATTTTTAAAATTTTTATTTATTTATTTATTGAGACAGAGTCTCACTCTGTTGCCCAGGCTAGAGTAAGTGCCGTGGCTTCAGCCTAGCTTACAGCAACCTGAAACTCCTGGTCTCAAGCGATCCTCCTGCCTCAGCCTCCCAAGTAGCTGGGACTACAGGCATGCGCCACCATGCCTGGCTAATTTTTCCATATATTGTAGTTGGCCAATTAATTTCTTTCTATTTTTGGTAGCGACAGGGTCTCGCTCTTGCTCAGGCTAGTTTCGAACTCCTCAAGCGATCCTCCCGCCTCAGCCTCCCAGAGTGCTAGGGTTACAGGCGTGAGCCACGGCGCCCAGCCTAGAATTTCTATTTCATAAAGTGATTCCTGCCAGCATTTCTTCTTTCAAGCCCCCAAAACAATGAAACAGTGCAGGGTGGTTTGTGGTTTACTGTTAATTTTTTCTTCCCTGTCCTTCCCTCTCCATCCGGGTCTCACCAGGGTGACCCAGTGTGCCAACCCCTACGTTGGGTTATTTGCCAGGAGGACTCCTGGGAGTCAGTGTAGGGTTGATTTATTACAGTGACATAGCAAGAACACACACCAGATGGTAATGGAAAAAAATGACCCCATGAGGAGTGACTCAGGGCAGTTTCCAAGCAACGAAAATGTGATACCTCGTGTGCCAGGTCTCTAAGCCAGCAAAACCCATTAGACACTCAGCACCCAGGGTTTTTACTGGGGGCTGGTCCCTATGCACCTTTTGCCTAGCGTGCATCAAAATCTCAGACTCCCAGAAGGAAATCAGGTGTTTAGCATAAGCCATGCTGTTTTGTACAGTCTGGGTATGTCACATCGAGCTAATCATTAACGATAGTTTTGTGTCGCACAGGGGGGAAGTATTCACCAGCTAATTTCCCAGATGAAAACTGGCAGGCAGGGGCCAGTCTTACAAGCAGGACTTTCTAAGGATAGCAGCTCCAGACTGCTGCATTCACTGTTTTCTGCATCCCAGAGCTTTCCTGCCCAGAACTGCAGGCTGGATTTTTTTTCTTTGTTTTTGAGACAGGGTCTCCATCTTTTGCCCATGCTGGAGTGTGGTGGCACTATCATAGCTCATTGCAGCCTCAAAATCCTGGGCTCATGGGGTCTTCCTGCTTCAGCCTCCCAAGTAGCTGAGACTACAGGCATGGACCACCATACCTGGCTGATGTTTTTATTATTTTTATTTTTTTGTAGAGGCGAGATCTGGCTGTGTTGTTCAGGCTGGTCTCAAACTCCTGGCCTTGAGTGATTCCCCCCTGCCTTTGCTTCCCAAAGTGCCAGGATTACAGGTGTGAGCCCCCTCACCCTTCAATCTTTATCTCAAAGAGGCCACATGGCAGTGATTGATTAGACAGGAAAGGAACCTAGATCCTGAAAGGAAATACATAAGATCTAGAAGAGCTAAAGGTATACAACTTCTATTAGAAAACATAAAAGAGGGCCAGGCAAGGTGGCTCACGCCTGTAATCCTAGCACTCTGGGAGGTCGAGGCGGGCTGATTGCTCCAGGTCAGGAGTTCGAGACCAGCCTGAGCAAGAGCAAGATCCTGACTCTACTAAAAATAGAAAGAAATTAATTGGCCAACTAAAAACATATAGAAAAAATTAGCCGGGCATGGTGGCACATGCCTGTAGTCCCAGGTACTCGGGAGGCTGAGGCAGGAGGATTGCTTGAGCCCAGGAGTTTAAGGTTGCTGTGAGCTAGGCAGACGCCACGGCACTCTAGCCTGGGCAACACAGTGAGCCTCCGCCTCGGGGAAAAATAAAACATAAGAGAGAGATTCAGTGACCCTGGGTTTGACATGGAGGCCTTAACTGTGACACACAAAAAAGCATGAAGTACGATTAAATACAGAAAAAGTAAATTGGACTTCAGCAAAATAAAAATCTTTTGCTCTTGAAAAGACAGTGTTGCGGAAATGAAAAGGCAAGTGACAGCCTGGGAAAATATTTATACAACACGTAGCTGAAAAAGACGAAACCTAAAAACCCCCCTCATGCCTCTGACAAAGGACTTGTGTCTGGAATATGTGAAGAACTCGTAAAACTTAATAATAGAAGGCGCAAGGTATTCTGGGAGGGGTTACAGTGGCAAGATTGAGCTTGCTGGCTGTTACCAAGGCAACTGGAGGCGACTGACAGTTATCTGTGGTTTGCAGCTATTAGCAAGAGAGTCTGAGATGCTCGGGGTCTTTTGGGATGAGCAGAAGGGTGATGAGAACCCTCTTAAAAGATGATTCTCCTAGGATCACTCAAGGTCAGGAGTTCGAAACCAGCCTGAGCAAGAGCAAGACCCCGTCTCTACTAAAAATAGAAATAAACTAATTGGCCAACTAAAAATATATAGAAAAAATAGGCCAGGCATGGTGGCGCATGCCTGTAGTCCCAGCTACTCGGGAGGCTGAGGCAGGAGGATCGCTTGAGCCCAGGAGTTTGAGGTTGCTGTGAGCTAGGCTGATGCTATGGCACTCTAGCCCGGGCAACAGAGTGAGACTGTCTCAAAAAAAAAAAAAAAAAAAAAAGAAGTTTGGCTGTAAAGGATAAAAGAGAAGGTGACCAAGACTACACGCACGGAGCAGACAGGACACCTTTGCTACCACGAGGTGGCTTGTCTAAATGTGAAGCTTAAAGAAGCCAAGCTGGAAGACAGAGACCAACTCCTGATGACATTGTTTGAACTCAAGGATGCATGAATGACTAAAAACTAGCTTTCCCGCTGGACTTCTCAACTAAATGAGCCAACACACTCTCTTTTTTACTTAACAAAAATGTTTTTTTTTTTTTTTTTTGAGACAGAGTTTCACTTTGTGCCCAGGTTAGAGTGAGTGCTGTGGCGTCAGCCTAGCTCACAGCAACCTCCAACTCCTGGGCTCAAGCGATCCTCCTGCCTCAGCCTCCCGAGTAGCTGGGACTACAGGCATGTGCCACCATGCCCAGCTAATTTTTTGTATATATATTTTTAGTTGACCAATTAATTTCTTTCTATTTTTAGTAGAGATGGGGGGTCTCTCTGTTGTTCAGACTGGTCTCGAACTCCCGAGCTCAAACGATCCTCCCGCCTCAGCCTCCCAGAGTGCTAGGATTACAGGCGTGAGCCACCTCGCCCGGCCTAGGGTGGGTTAATCTTGATGTCCAATTGTGTAGCCGGGTGAGAGCGATGGCTTGTGTGTGTGTTGGTCTGTGTGTGTGAATGTGTATGCATGAGACAGAGAAAGTGGGAGAGAGAGAGATGGACCTCTAGCCCAGGAGTCATTATTAATTCCTCCCGCCTTCCCCACATCTGGCCAACAGAGACCCCTTTGTTCTCAGTGGCAGAAGGGGGGATGTCCCCTCTCTCCTGAGGCCCCTGGCAAGTTCTCAGCCCCAAGCCTGGTCCACAAAACATCCTCTGAGCTTTTGCATTGAGCCTGCCACTTGCTGGCAATGCTGGGTTATCAGTGGTGGCCCTGCTCTGTGACCACCAGAGTGGTGGGGGCAGAGATGGAGGAGCCCAGAGGGGACCCTGGCCCAGCCCGAGGGGCTAAGAAAGGGCTTGCTTGAGGACAGTATTGTTACAAGATAATTGTGGGGGAAAAAGGGGAAAATCCCGACTCTCCTACAGATTTAGCACGTGTTAGAGATTTGACTTAACTCACGAATGAGGGGACTGGCAAGGGTTACAAATTCAAAGGAGAATCACAGAACGGACACAAGAGATCAGGAATACTGAAAGGAATGTGCAAAGGCAGGGAAAATACTGGAGGGGAGAGGGTTGTCCCTCCACCAGACAGATCTCATCAGCATGTCTGTAGAATCATTTTACACTGCTGTCGCTTATCTATAATTGCAAAATAGATCCCATAGAATCAATCACTCTGAATGATGTCGTTAGGGGTTGAATTGTGTGTCCTGTCCTGATACATTTAGGTGGTTTCAGCCACTCAATTTTCGGCACTCTGTGAGTACGGCCCTAGCAAACTAGCACAAATATATTCCCTACAATATGTCCCCGGAGCTGATTCTTGGAGGAGGAGCAGGAGGGGGCAGGAATGGCATGTGCAAAGGTCCAGAGGCTGGGAGGTGGGTGAGGTCCCTGGTGAAATGACAGTGGGCGGTGGTTCAGTGCCGCTTTGGCGTTGAGAGAAGGGACAAGGCGGGAACCATGGGACCAGGCGGGACCAGGCAGGGCCAGGTCACGCTACAGTCTGGGCTTTTGTTCTGAGAGCCACAGGGAGCTGTATTTACTTCACTCTTCGCCCAGCCCTGAGTCACGTGCTCTACATAAACTCGCTCATTAAATCCTCCCCAGGCGACTGGGATCAGGGGTCACACGGCCGGCGACAAAGGTGCAGTGGGACTTGAACTTAGCCTGCCCAGAGATGTCAGGGTTCGAAGACAGAAGCCAGGAGCAGGAAGACCCGGGCCCGAGTTTCTCTCGATTGTACCAGACGCTGTTCTAGTTCTTTCTACGTGTATGAACTCGCTTGCTGCTCACATCACCAGCCCACAAGGGAAGTAGTGTTTTCATGTCGCTTCACGCCCTGCAACGCCAGCTGCCAAATGGTCCCATGAGGGAAGGGCCTCTGTCTACTTCCCGGTCGCTGCAGCCCGACCCTAGGTCTGCAGGCGGTCAGGCAGGACGTATTCGCCACGTGGGTGGACATTCCCCGCAGCCCATAACGCCCATCCTCCAGACGGGGAAACTGAGGCTCGGCGACAGGCGACCGCACCCTGCCCCCTCAACTCGGCTGCCGGGTGCCAGCCCTGTCCACGAAGCCCTCCGCCGGGAAAGGGACCCCTCTGTGCGAGGATGGGGGGGCGCAGGGTCACCTGCGCGCGTGATAAGGCAGCGGGGTGGCCCGGGCGGCCTGGGCCCCAGCGCCTACCCCGAGCCCCGAGGGCCTCGTCCCCTGGCTGTCCCCAGCATGGCCCCCCACGCCCACGGCCCCTCCGGCCCACGCGCGGCTCCCCGCCCCGCGCCGCTCCCCGCGCCGCTCCCCGCGGGGCCGTGCCACTCCGGCGCGGGGGGCTCCGGGCGGCGCGCGGGCTTCCCCCCGGGACCCTCGGCCTGGCCGCCCTAGCCCGGCAGGGGACCGGCGGTGGGCTGGCGACGGAGCCTGGGGTGGCGGTCGCGGCCCGGTCCCGGCCTGGGCGCCCCTTCGCCCCCGCTCCCCACCCGCACCCCCCCGCCCCCCGCGTTGGTTCGCGCCACCGAGCCCGGTGGGGGCGGGGAGGCGGCCGCTGTGCGCAGGCGCGTCCACGCCGCGCGCCCGCTCGGCAGTCATGGGTCTCCCGGTGCACGTCGTTTACTGGTGAGCGCGGCGCCCGGCGGCCCCCGTCCGGTTGGAGCGGGCTCCGGGGCGACGCGGGGAGGACGCACGGGCGCCCCAGGAAGAGGAAAGGGGTTCCGGGCGGCTGGGGCGGCGTGCGGAGGGCGCGGGCCCGCCCGGTCCGGGGGGTGACGTGCCGGGGTCGCGGACTGTAGAAGGGGACCCGAGACGTGCGTGTGTCCCTTGTGGACGCCCGGTTGGGGGAGGCGGTGGGGAGCAGTGTGTGATGGGACTTAAGCTTCCGTCTACCCTTAGGCTTCCCCTCCCCCAGCATCCTGAACAGCCGAACAGTTAGGGGCGAGAAGGTTCTAGAATGTCGAACTGTGCTTTGAAAGGACTTGAACTAATAATACATTCTGGACCTCCGCCCAGTGGGTTCCCTTGGTTGCTAACCACATTCCTTTTCTGGCCTCAGTTTCCCCATCTGTAGTGGGGGAATAACCTTAATAGTTATCCCAGATGAAGTGCTTTATACCGCCCCCATACTATGCCGGCACGCAGTAAATGATTAATAAATCCATGTTCAATGAATTTACCCGTTCAGAAACCCTTTCATAGAGAGGGTAGCTCCATCTTACAGATGGGGAAACTGAGGCAGAGAGTGGGCCAGGAGCAGGTCAGTAGCTTGAGGTCCAGACTGCAGGTGACAGGAACATGTGAACCCAAGTCTGCGGGCCATGCTGTGTGTAATGTCCACCCAGAGCTCTCATCTGTCCCTGCGTTAGAGGCCGGAGTGACATTTTGAGGCACCCACGGGGCCTGTGCACCAGATTCCAGTCCCGAAATAGCCTGCGTGGGGGTTGGGGACCTTGCGTTTCAGCCTGGGCACTGGGAGGGCGTCTAGAATCCAGGGGTAACAGGGTTATCCTCTCACCGCCAGGGGGCTGAGGGCACAGGGGGTGGCAGGGGGTCCCGCTCTCATCCTAATCCAGTCCTCTCTGGGACCCTCCCTACTGCCTTCTCTGTCGTCTGGTCTCCTTGTACCTGCCCCTCCCCCTTCTCTGCGTCTTGTCCCCACACTCGGTTTCTGTTTTCTTTGTGTGTCTCTGTGTGGGTGTCCCCCTCTTCCCTGCGTCTCCGCCCCCCACCCCCGGTGTCCCACAACGCCCTTCGTGTGTCTGGTGTCTGTCTCCTCTCTCCACGGTATCCGTCACCACCTCTGTTTTGTCCCCTGTGTCCCTCTTTATCTGTTCCCCTGGTCCCCCTGTCTCCCTGTCACCCCTCGGACCCGCTCTCTTGGACTCTCCCGCCAGCGGAGCTTGAGGCTACAAGTCCAAGGTAAGGGTGACAGTGGCCGGTGGGCGGCATCCCTGGGGGATGGGGCAGGGCTGGCTGGCGTGACCCGTGTGGTGACCTGCCACCCTGTTTCCAGTATCTTCAACTCAAGAAGAAGTTAGAAGATGAGTTCCCCGGGTGCCTGGACATCGTGAGTTTGGGGGACGGGGGGAATGACTCAGACATGGACACCTTGTCTGTCCCCCAGGCCTGGATGGCAGTGGGGGGTGGGTTAGCCAGCCCTGCCCCCTCCCCCCATGTTCTCCCTTCCCTGGGAAGGGAGAGGGTGTCCCCAAGCGGACATCTCGGCCCTTCCAACGTCTCTTTCCTTTCCTCAGTGTGGCGAGGGGACTCCTCAGGCCACTGGGTTCTTTGAAGTGATGGTAGCAGGGAAGTTGGTTCACTCCAAGAAGGTATGTCTGTCTTTCTGTCCCGCCTCACTTTTTGGTCAGTGTGGGCTGGGGCTGAAGTTGGGGCCTTGGTCCTGGCTCACCCCTCCCCTCTTCCTCCCGTCCCCAGAGAGGCGATGGCTACGTGGACACAGAGAGCAAGTTTCTGAAGCTAGTGGCCGCCATCAAAGCCGCCTTGGCTCGGGCCTAATGTGGCCTGAAGGCAGAGGTGAGGGGCCCGCCGGGATGGGGGACACTCCCCTCCCCCACACCGTGACCCCCTGGCACAGGTGGAGAGTCTGGGAGGTGGCGCCACACCAGGAGTGTCCCCCGAGCAGGCGGGATGGACATCCGACCTGGGGTGGTGCAGGATGACACCGAGATGGTGACGGGGTCAGAGGACTGTCCTAAAACTGCTCTCCTGGTTTGGGAACGGAAGGCGCCCAAGGGACACCGCAGTGCAGAATCTGGAACCGTGGCTCTTTGTCCCACGGCCAGGAGGCGGTTCCCAGCCCAGCAGGCCACCCGAGTGAGTGAGTGCCAGCCCGAGTTGCCAGCATGTTTTGAGACAGAAGTCCCATGGCCAACACTTTTGACCGATTGTGAATTGTTCTCTGAACCTGAGAACGGGTTCTAGAACATTCCAGAGCTGAGCCCAGCTCCAGAAATACACCCACTTTAAAACCATGAGTCCAAGAATGCTCTAGAAACAAATGCCAACTCTAGAACGCCTGCTCCAAAACTACCCTGGAACGAACTCCTGGTTCCCTTATATATAGTCTAGAATCAAATACAATACCAGCTCCCAACACACCATAAACCCGGGCCCCCCTTCCCAACCCAGTGATTGGGTTCAGAAACCCAATTCTGAGTTCAGAAATGCAGAACTCTGACCGAGTTCTAGTTTCTAACCCAGTCGTTGCTGAACAAGCAGCCATTTCCTTGCTACCCCGGAAACAGAACTGCCTTCCAGCACCCTCTGAGTCTGATCTTCTGGTTTCGATGCCAGTATGTTCTGGAAGAGCTCCAAACCCAACCTACCCTGGAACTGGGCTCCAGTTGCTAGCCCTGTCCACAGCTAAGTCCTGGTTCTGACACTGCGGATTCTAGAACATACTTCTACCCTCCTCTAAACTTCAGTACCAGTTCCCACTCCATGGTGGTCTAGAACAGAGAGTCAGATCCCAGCACACTGGGGACCCGAGTACCTGCTCCCAGTGTGCTCCGTGCCAGAAAACTAGGTTCACATGTTTTAAACTGAAGTTCCATTTCCTGGAATTCTATACCAGAGCAGTGAGGTCCATGTCAATGGGGCCGTGCAGATTTGAAGCAGTGCAGTGTAATAGTAGAAATAATGTCTTGTCTCATGTGCAGGTCTGAAATGAAGTGAATTGTCCCCAAATGAAAAAAGGAATTGCATAATTTCAGAGCTGCACAAGCTGCTATATTGTGGACTGTCGCTGTAAGGAGGGTGGGGGTGGGGTGCCACCGTAGCAGGATTTGAATCTCCTTTATATACACCGTCTGCTAGTTCCTGTCAATAACTCAGATCTGTCGTCTTAATTCAGCTAGAGATTTACTTGGATTCTAGAAAGGTTAAATCAATAGATGATTTTATCCCACACAAAAATGGGATTTATGTAAGAAAAATGAGAGAGGGGAAGAAAACCAGAGACAATCTGGCTAGAGTGATCCCTGTTTGCATGTTTTGTGGGTGCAGTTTCAGGATGTCCCCAAGAGCACCCAGGACTCTGGGAACTTGGCAGAGCTGTGACACTCACAGTTTATTACAGTGAAAGGTACAGATGAAGGTGACCAAAAGGAAGAGGCACGTGGGGCAGGGCCCAGGAGAGACCAGGTGTTTCTACTTGTCCTCTCCCAGGGCATGGTGTGCGACAGCATGTGTCACATTTTGCCAATCAGGAAGCTCAGCTGAGCCTTGATGTCCAGGGTTTTTATTGGGGGGTGGGTCACGTAGGCGAGGCTGCCCTTAGTCTCCAGTGCCCCCAGAGATTAAGCAGATACCACGTGGCCCACAGCCCCCAACTCAAATCACATTGTCAGCGTGGACCATCTGGCCTGGCCCAACGTCCCTGGTAGACCAAGACCCTCTTACGAGGCAGGACATTGTAGTGGCTTAGAAGTGACCTCCCAGGAGATGGGCAGGGTGAATCTGTCCTGCCCACGAGAGAAACCAGTCAGTTGGTGAGGAGCAAAGGGGTCAGTGTGGGACACTCTGCCCAGCTGGACTGACGTGGGTATCAAAACTGGCCACCCATCGCTTCTCTGGAAGCCAGGTGTCCCTGGGGGCCCGGCTCGTGGTGCTTTCTGTGAGGTCCGCTGCCCATCGGCACTGACAGCCTGCCTCGCTTTCCTTATCGGAATTCCTCCCTGCAGGAGGAATTCTGCAGGGAGGAGAACAAGGTCTCCGCCGAGAACAAGGTCTCAGCCCAGCTCGCTGTGTCGGGTGACAATGTCCAACCCTCCTGGGGCATCCCATTTCCTTATGCCTCAGTTTCTCTCTGGGCTTGCATTTCCCTCCATGTGTCTCTCTCTCTGAACTTGCGTCCCCGGCTGGCCTCTGGCCCCGCCAGCTGAACCCCCTGCACCTTTTCTCTCTCTGCAGACCAGCGACCTTGACCCCGCCCCTCTCGGCAGACGCTTCTTGACAGGAAGGACTGAAATGTCTCTCGGATGCCTGGTCTTTCCTTGATGTTCCTGCGGCCGCCGTGTGGGGGCAGAGATCGACGCCCCTGGTCTTTGCCTGTGTGGGTGTGTGTGTGTGTCCCCCCCCCCCGCCCCCGCATCTCCCTTTCCCCGCCGCCCTGTCCCTCTCCTGTCCCCCGATTTCACCATCTCTCCCTGCACCCCCCCTTGTCTGCCTGCTTCCCCCCCAGAATCTGGGGGAGGTCCTGCCTCCGGCTTCCTGCTCAAAGGGAAGCCGAGAGAGGGACCAGGATGGGTGAGTCTGAATTGCAGCGACATTTGCAACGATTCTCGGTTCAATAAACACTGGACAAGTGTAGCCGAGTGTGCCCGAGTCCGTGTATCCTGCTTTGCTCCCAGAGCCGCGTCCCTGTAGGCCTCGGGCCCAGAAATCAGCGACCACGTGTTGTGCTCAGTGTGCCTTTGCTTATGAGTAAGCGCCGAGGTTATACAGGGGAGGAAATGCGTGCAACAGTGATTTTAATTCAAACGAGACCCTAGCTGGGCATGTGGCTGGTGCCTGTAGTCCAAGCTGATCGGAGGCTAAGGCAGGAGGATCACTTGAGCCCAGGAATTAGAGGCCAAAGTGAGCTATGATCGTAGCACTGCACTGCAGCCCAGGCAGTGACAGAACAAGACCCCGAACCCCCAGATCAATTGTTTAAATAAGAAACCTTGCCACGGCCCCAAATCCTTTGTCACTTGCACTAGTCCGCTAGGGCTGCCATAACAAAATACTACAGACTTCATGGCTTTACCAACAGGCAATTTATTTTGTCACAGTTCTGGAGGCTGGAAGTCCAAGGTCTAGGTGCTGGTCAGGGTTGGTGTCCTGCAAGGCGTCTGTCCTCGGCTTCTCACTGTGTCCCCACATGGTCTCTCTGCGCACACAAGTCTCTGGTGTCTCTTTGTTCAAGTTTCCTTTTATAACGACACCAGTCAGATTGGGTTAGGGCCCACGCTCATGGCCTCATTTTAACTTCCTCGCCTCTTTAAAGGCCCTGTCCCCAAACACAGTCACACTGGGGGGCACTGGGAGTTAGGGTTTCAACAGAAGAATTTGGAGGGGACTCAATTTGGCCCATAATGACTGCCTTTGGGAGCCGGGGTCTACGCCTCTCCTTCTGAATCTGAATGGGTGATTCCTTCCACCCAGAGCATGCGGCAGAACTGGTGCCACAAGATTTCCAGGGTTAGGGTCAGGAGAAGCCACACACAGGCACAATGGAGTCCTCGCTCCTGCTGACGGTTCATAGGCCAAAGCAAGTCCCACGGCTGAACCCAAATCCAAGGGGTGACAGAGGTGACATGTGCTAATAACGTACTCCCTCTTTTCGGTGGGAGGTATTGTGAAGTCACCTGGCAAAGCGTGTGGGAGCAGACAGGGTGAAGAATTGGGACTGTTAATTCAGTCAGCTGCAGGGGACGGGCAGTCTCTGTTCCCAGCTTTAAGGAGACGTGGCTAGACCTCTGTGTTCTTAGACACATTTCAAGCCGCATTTGCCCCCTTGGGGTGAGTGGGCAGTCGGAAGCAGGAACTGGCTTCACTGGGCGTGGTGGCTCACGCCTGTGATCCCAGCACTTTGGCAGGCCGAGGTGGGAGGACCATTTGAGGCCAGGAGTTCAAGACCAGCCTGGGCAATATAATCTCTAATAAAATCATCTCTAATAAAAACAAACAAACAAACCCAAATTAGCTGGGCTTGGTGGCGCTCCTGTAGTCCCAGCTGCGGGAGGACCGCTTGAGCCCAGGAGTTTGAGGCTGCAGGGAGCTATGATGACGCCACTGTGCTCTAGGCTGGGTGACTTGGTCAGCGTGTTTGCCAATAAGCAGCTCCTACTTCTTTTTTTTTTTTTTTTTTTGAGACAGAGTCTCACTTTGGTGCCCAGGCTAGAGTGAGTGCCGTGGCGTCAGCCTAGCTCACAGCAACCTCAAACTCCTGGGCTCAATCGATCCTCCTGCCTCAGCCTCCAAAGTAGCTGGGATGACAGGCATGCGCCACCATGCCCAGCTAATTTTTTCTGTATATATTAGTTGGCCAATTAATTTCTTTCTATTTATAGTAGACATGGGGTCTCGCTCTTGCTCAGGCTGGTTTCGAACTCCTGACCTGGAGCAATCCTCCTGCCTCGGCCTCCCAGAGTGCTAGGATTACAGGCGTGAGCCACCACGCCCGGCCTCCTACTTCTTTTTTTTTGAGACAGGGTCTTGCTCTGTCTCCCAGTATATTGTAATATGTTATATATTAATATTTATATGCTATATGTCATAATATGTATATTGTTATGAATATTTATATTAACATTGAAATTATTAATATGTACTCAGGGTTGAACTTTTGCTGGTTAGTGGCCAAGGGTAAGGTTGTCTTGGGACAGCACCAGGAGCTTCCAGGGACCTGTGGTTTGAAGGGGGTCCCTGATCCCTGTGTTTGGGAGAAAAACTGCAGCTGATTGGAAGAAAGTGCTAGCTGGTAGTGCAGGAGATTGCGTTTTGGGTCCCAGTATCTCACCCCTCCTCACACCCCTGCCTTTCCACCCTTTATGACCCTCTCCTGCTAGAGAGGAATGGTTACTTCCTGGACGCGGGACAGTGGGTTGGGCCACGTGACTCCCTTTGGCCAATGGAACGAGGCAGAAGAAGCAGGGCGTGGCCTGCGCTTCCCATTGCCTTGCTCTTGTGCGCCCCCTGCTGGTCCCAGAGGAGAACAGAGCCACGTGGAGCAGAGCAGCCCCAGCCAAAGAGCCCTAAGGAAAAAGATAGCAGAGCCACCCTCTCCCAGGACAAAACCCACAGACACACGAGCAAGCCCTGCTTGCAAACCCAGCCGAGAGTGTCCTAGATGGAAACAATCCCCCGCCAACCCTCGGACACATGAGCTATAACAATCATTGGTTAGTCCCAGCTACTCAGGAGGCTGAGGCAGGAGGATCGATGGAGTCTAGGACTTTGAGGTTGGAGTGAGCTAAGACACCCCTGCACTCTACTGGGGGTGACGGAGTGAGACCCTGTCTCAAAACACAAAAAACAAAACAGTTGTTGCAGGCCATCGAGTTTTGGGGTGGTTTGTTACACAGCAATAACTGACAGGTGCAACAGGGAATTGTCTTATAATGGGAGACATGATCTCAGATAGAGGCCTTGGCACCAGATAGATTAGGAATTGCTTGGCTTGATCAGCCTCGACTAGCAAGATTCCAGGACCGTCTTCCGAGAACCTGGCTGTCAGCCGTTATGCAGTCACTGTTGTGTGTCGCTGAGGTCGGAGGGCTCTGACACCCTCCGTTAGTGCACTGGCCTCGCTGAACGCACCCCGAGCCATCGCATGGATATTCCACCAATGGGAGGACGCTGGGAAGTGACTAGAAGTCTTCCAGGCCCACTTATTAGTATTTCATGTGCCAAGATTGTGACAGCTATGGCAGTCTGTCCACTTCTGCTTGTATGCCAGCAAACCTTTCGGCCTGTTTATTGGTTACAAAGTCCATTTAGATATTTCACTACCCAAGTGGATTCTGGCTAATGTGGGCCGTAAAGATGTGGGTGAATCATTGAGGTTTAAAAAACTTCCTTCGGAATCTATTTTATTTTATTTTATTTTATTTTGAGACAGAGTCTCATTTTGTTGCCCAGGCTAGAGTGAGTGCCGTGGCGTCAGCCTAGCTCACAGCAACCTCAAACTCCTGGGCTCAAGCAATCCTCCTGCCTCAGCCTCCCGAGTAGCTGGGACTACAGGCATGCGCCACCATGCCCGGCTAATTTTTTCTCTATATGTTAGTTGGCCAATCAATTTCTTTTCTATTTATAGTAGAGACGGGGTCTCGCTCTTGCTCAGGCTGGTTTCGAACTCCTGACCTTGAGTGATCCGCCCGCCACAGCCTCCCAGAGTGCTAGGATTACAGGCCTGAGCCACCGCGCCCAGCCTGTTCTTCACAATTTAAAGGCTAGAAGATATGTTCTTATTATAGATCTTAGTAACCTCAGCATATGATTTTTTTTTCTTTCATTATTAAGTTGGAAACTTTCATCTTTTCACTTCAAGGAAGCACTTTATGTCTTCTCTTTAGCATATCCAAACGGACAGTATCACTACTCTTGTGCTCTGGGGCCATTATTAAGTAAAATAAGGGTTCCTGTAACACAAGCACTGAGATACTGTGACAGTCGATCTGATAACCAGTATGGCAACTGAGTGACTAACGGGCAGGTGACATATACAGTGTGTGTACACTAGACAAAGGGATGTTTCATGACTGGGGCAGGATGAAGTGGAAGGTATGAGATTTCATCCTGCTACTTAGAATGGTGTGCAATTTAAAACTTGCAAGTTGTTTATTTCTGGAATTTTCTATTTAAATATTTTTGAACCATGGTTGGTCACGGGTATGATGGTCCACTGAAACTGTGGGACGTGAAACTGCAAATAAGGGGGACTCCTGTACTCTATGACCTCCATGGCAGAAGGTGACATGAAGACCACTGGATGTTTCAGTTCCTTCAGAATTGAGGAACTTAATGTTTTTGCAATTTTTTTTTTTTTTTTGAGACAGGGTCTTGCTCTGTTGCTTGGGTAGAGTGCAGAGGTGTCATCATAGCTCACTGCAGCCTTAAACTCCTGGGCTCAAGCAATCCTCCTGCTTTAGCCTGCCGAGTAGCTGGGACTACAGGCATGCGCCACCAAGCCTGGCTAATTTTGTTATTTTTCGTAAAGATGGGGTCTTGCTCTTGCTCACGATGGTCTCGAACTCCTGGCCTCAAGCCATCCTCCCGCCTCAGACTCCCAAAGTGCTGGGATTACAGGGGTGAGCCACCACACTCAGCCTCTGGCCGGGTCATGAAGCACATACTTTCCTCGAAGCAAATACAATTCTAATCTGATTAACTTTCAAACCTTGACCTACTCATTCTATAAATAAAATGCTTTCTCCCCCAAGCCAAATGCTGGTGACTCCTGAAGCCACCCATGTCCCATGGCTCTATGCCCAGTGACATCTGGGAAAAGCCACAAGATGACCATCAACAATAGCGACAAGAAACGAAGCCCCCACATGTCTTTATTTTTAATGACACTGATGATTTTCTTAGTGTCACAATCCTTTGGTGGCGTTGTTCTAAGCCAGGTAGAGAGAGATCACCAAAAGTGACATGGGAGCCACTGAGATCCAAAGGAGTTGACTGTAACCTCAGTTGCCAGCTTCTCTTAGATTTGGGGTCAGCGTGGGATATCAACACTCTCAGCTCTTGGCTCTCTGTGGCAGCTAAGGCACATCCCGGCACCCGTTGATAGTTTCAACGATGCAAGACTCTTAACAATCTTTGTTTAAATAAGCAATCTGGCAGGGCCGGGCTAGGTTGTCTATGCTCGAGTGGGATCTAACCAGTTCTTCTCCCCTCAGCTCATCGTCTCTGCAACCCCACTTTGCAGCAAGCACCTTGTGACAGCCATGATCTTTCCCCCCAATTTCTTTTCATTTATTTATTTATTTATTTATTTTTTTCAAATAGTTTTAAACACATGGAATATTTTTTTTTTTGAGACAAGAGTCTGGCTCTGTTGCCCAGGCTAGAGTGAGTGCCGTGGCATCAGCCTAGCTCACAGCAACCTCAAACTCCTGGGCTCAAGCAATCCTCCTGCCTCAGCCTCCCGAGTAGCGGGGACTACAGGCATGCGCCACCATGCCCGGCTAATTTTATGTATATATTTTAGTTGTCCAGATAATTTCTTTCTATTTTTAGTAGAGACAGGGTCTTACTCTTGCTTAGGCTGGTCTCGAACTCCTGAGCTCAAAGGATCCTCCAGCCTCAGCCTACCATAGTGCTAGGATTCCAGGCGTGAGCCACCGCGCCCGGCCTTCTCACCTGTTTTAAAATTGATTTTTATTATGGAAAAAAAAAGGATACTTTTTTAAAGTTGGTTTTTTGAGTGAGATCCCAAACAAGATTGACACATCGCATTTGGGCCATGTGAGCAAACTCCAATCTCCATGGATGAGCACGACACATGCAAAGCCCTCCCCCGGGCCACCGTCCCCTATGCGCCCAGCCGGCGACCCTGAGCAGCGCGGTCCGGTAGAACTTTCTGCACGATGGAATTCCTCTCTCTGTCGCCGGCTTCGTGCTGCCGCGGAGGACTTGAGATGTGGTGTGACTAAGGGACCGAAGGACTCAGCTGACTTGAACGTACGTCCAAAGGCGTGTCACGTGTGGCTGGGGGCTGTCTTCTCGGGCAGCGCAGGTCTGCAGCGACGGAGGCGCCATTCTCCCCTCGCGGCCCCCGGCCCGCGGCATCTGCAGGGGGCAGAGCAGGGAGAGCGACAGACGCGCGCTCCCGCCCCGAAAGGCGTCCTCACCAGGGAGTGAGCGCATCCCCTTCAGTCACAGCCCATTGGCCAGAATCAGCCACACGGCCCCGCCCACCGTCTGAGCCCCGCCCATTGACAGAGCCCCGCCCACTGTTCGAGCCCCGCCCACTGACAGAGCCCCCGCCCACTGGCAGAGCCCCGCCCACTGTCCGAGCCCCGCCCACTGTCCGAGCCCCGCCCACTGTCGGAGCCCCGCCCACAAGGCGCACCTGCAGGCCCCGGGCTGGGCAGCGGGGTCTTCCAAGTGCAGCGGGCGGACGAGAACGTGCACATCGGTGACCCCCGAGACGCATCGACCACGGGGCCTTTGGTCCTCATCTTACCGTATGCCTGAAAGGGCCGCGACCCTGTTTTGGCTTCGCGAAGACAGTTCGCACCTCCAAGAGAAGGGGACTCGGCTGGAACGTCACTCGGCCCCAACAGGGCGGCAACGCAGTGACTTCCTTCCCGACAGCGACAGCGCGTGGCCGAGTCCGAGAGCTGCGCCTTCTCCTCCTCCTCAGGTCCCGCCGAGACCGTGCAATCCCCCTGGGTCCCCGCGGGGCGCTGTGGACCACCAGCACCACTCCGGCCTTGGCTTGGTGACGTGACACTTTTTAAAGAAAAAAAAAATGTCAAATCTTTCTTTCTTCAGACACCTTCCGACTATAACCCGGCCTGGCCTCTCTACTTGCTCGCTTTGGGACCTCAGAGGAAAGGGACTTTGTCTCTCCGGTGACAATTTGGTGGAGGCAGGAAGGAAGGGAAACGGGGGTGGGGGATCCAGGCAACTCCCTGCTGAGCTTGGGCACGTGAGGGCAGCACGACCAAGGTCACGTGCAAAATGAGAGATTTTGCCTTCGATGTCTCTTGGACATCTGGGGTCTTCCTGACTCAGAGAACTGCCTTTTTTTTGGCCTTCCTGGCCTCGCTCACTTTTCTCCAACCTGGGAAAAGGCCAAGTTCTCTTCTCCCCGCAGCTCATCGTCTCTGCAACCCTACTTTACAGCAAGCACCTTGTGACAGGCATGATCTTTCCCCCCAATTTCTTTTCTTTCTTTCTTTCTTTTTTTTTTTTTTTTGAGACAGAGTCTCGCTCTGTTGCCTGGGCTAGAGTGCCGTGGTGTCAGCCTAGCTCACAGCAACCTCAAACTCCTGGGCTCAAGCAATCCTCTTTCCTCAGCCTCCCGAGTAGCTGGGACTACAGGCATGCGCCACCATGCCCGGCTAATTTTATATATATATATTTTTTAGTTGTCCAGATAATTTCTTTCTATTTTTTTTTTTTTTTTTGAGACAGAGTCTCGCTTTGTTGTCCAGGCTAGAGTGAGTGCCGTGGCATCAGCCTAGCTCACAGCAACCTCAAACTCCTGGGCTCGAGTGATCCTTCTGCATCAGCCTCCCGAATAGCTGGGACTACAGGCATGCGCCACCATGCCCGGCTAATTTTTTTTTATATATATATATCAGTTGGCCAATTGATTTCTTTCTATTTATAGTAGAGACGGGCTCTCGCTCTTGCTCAGGCTGGTTTTGAACTCCTGACCTTGAGCAATCCGCCCGCCTCGGCCTCCCAAGAGCTAGGATTACAGGCGTGAGCCACAGTGCCCGGCCTCTTTCTATTTTTAGTAGAGACGGGGTCTCGCTCTTGCTTAGGCTGGTCTCGAACTCGTAAGCTCAAACAATCCTCCAGCCTCAGCCTACCATGGTGCTAGGATTATAGGAGTGAGCCACCACGCCCAGCCCTCAACTTTTTTTTTTTTTAACTTCAAGGACAATTCATTCATTGCCAAGAGGTCTCGAGGTTGGCAGTTAGCTCAAGGCTTCAGAATTTTTCTATCTTTTAATTCTCTCGCCTTTAGGTTGATGGATTTTCATCTGCTTGGTTTTAGTACTTGCCGATGGCTAAGAGTGCCATTGCATCTCCAGGCATCAAATCCATGTCTAAAGGAGGAAGAAGGAGGAAGGTGCCCACTCTCCTGTCGTGCCTCTACCCCGGACCATTTTTTTTTTTTATTTTTTTTTTTGTTTTTGTTTTTTTTTTTAGTACCTAGTATGCAGCTACATTTTTTTTTTTTTATCCTGTTAAAATACACATGATGCAAAACTCACCGTTTTAATCATCTTAAAGTGTACAGTTGGTTCAGGGTCATTTAGTACATTCCTCACATCGTGCAACTATCATCACTTTCTAGTTCCAAAATATTTCATCACTCTGAAAAGAAATCCTGACCCTGTTAAGCAGTCACACCCCATCCCCCATCAACCCCACCCCAGTATACATTAATTTACTTTCTGTCTCTATGGATTTGCCTATTCTGAATGTTTTATATAAATGGAATCATGCAACAGGCCGGGCGTGGTGGCTCACGCCTGTAATCCTAGCACCCTGGGAGGCCGAGGTGGGAGGATTGCTCTCAAGGTCAGGAGTTCGAGACCAGCCTGAGCAAGAGCGAGACCCCGTCTCTACTATAAATAGAAAGAAATTAATTGGCCAACTAATATATATAAAAAAAAATTAGCCGGGCATGGTGGCGCATGCCTGTAGTCCCAGCTACTTGGGAGGCTGAGGCAGAAGGATCGCTTGAGCCCAGGAGTTTGAGGTTGCTGTGAGCTAGGCTGACGCCACGGCACTCACTCTAGCCTGGGCAACAAAGCGAGTCTCTGCCTAATAAATAAATAAATAAATGGAATCATGCAACACGTGGCCTTTGTGTTTGGCTTCTTTCACTTAGCATCATGTCTTCAAGGCTCATCCATGGTGTAGTGCATATCAGTACCTCATTACATTTCTTTTTATTGACAAATGATATTCCATTGTACAGTTAGACCTCATACTGTTTATCCATTCATTGGTAGGTGGACATTTGGGTTGTTTCCACCTTTTAGCTGTTGTAAATAGTGCTACGATGTATCTGTTTGAACACCTGTTGGACATTAAGTTCTTTTTTTTTTTTTTTTTTTTTTTTTTGAGACAGAGTCTCACTTTGTTGCCCAGGCTAGAGTGAGTGCCGTGGCGTCAGCCTCGCTCACAGCAACCTCAAACTCCTGGGCTCCAGTGATCCTTCTGCCTCAGCCTCCCGGGTAGCTGGGACTACAGGCATGCGCCACCATGCCCGGCTAATTTTTTTTTTTATATATATATCAGTTGGCCAATTAATTTCTTTCTATTTATAGTAGAGACGGGGTCTCGCTCTTGCTCAGGCTGGTTTTGAACTCCTGACCTTGAGCAATCCGCCCGCCTCGGCCTCCCAAGAGCTAGGATTACAGGCGTGAGCCACAGCGCCCGGCCGGACATTAAGTTCTTTTGGGCATATACTCAGCATCTTTCCACCCTTTTCCTTTTTTTCCTTTTTTTTTTTTTTTTTTTTTTTTTTGCGACAGAGTCTCACTTTGTTGCCCAGGCTAGAGTGAGTGCTGTGGCGTCAGCCTAGCTCACAGCAACCTCAAACTCCTGGGCTCAGCGATCCTCCTGCCTCAGCCTCCCGAGTAGCTGGGACTACAGGCACGCGCCACCATGCCCGGCTAATTTTTTTTATTTTTGGTAGAGACGGGGTCTTGCTCTTGCTCAGGGTGGTCTCGAACTCCTGAGCTCAAATGATCCACCCTCCTCGGCCTCCCAGAGTGCTAGGATTACAGGTGTGAGCCACTGTGCTAGGCCTTCTCACGTTTTTAAAATTGATTTTTATTATGGAAAAAAAGGATACTTTTTTAAAGTTGGTTTTTTGAGTGAGATCCCAAACAAGATCGACACATCACATTTGGGCCATGTGTTCTTCTAGTGTCTTTTCTTTCTATATCTGTCCTCAGTTTCCTTCTTATTTTATTTCCATGTTTAATAAGACCTGTTTTAGAAGCATGGCACCCTCCCTAGTTTATGAAGTTCCCCTCAGTCCTAAATGCAGTGGTTCTTTTTTCTTTTTTAAGTGATGGGGGTCTCACTATGTTGCTCAGGCTGGACCCGAACTCTAGGCCTCAAGCGATCCTCCCACCTCAGCCTCTCAAGTAGCTGGAACTACAATCCCATGCCACCATGCCTGGCTAATTTTTTGTTTTATTTATTTTTTTGTAAAGATGGGATCTCACTATGTTGCTCAGGCTAGTCTTGAACTCCTGACCTCAAGTGATCCTTCCACCCTAGCCTCCCAAAGTGCTAGGATTACAAGTGTGAGCCACCTCTCCTGGCCTTCTTTCTCTTTTGAGGAGCATTGTGAACCCATGGACTTCAATGTATCTAATAGGTTTCAGTTCATTGCAACTGTTTTTCTTTTGAAGCTCAAATTGTTAAATTGTTCTGCCTTTCACTTCTTCAGGTTGGTGCCTGAGTTCTACCAACAGAACCCCTGTCATTTTTTTTTTGGAAGACGAGAATCTTGCTCTGTCACCTGGGTTGAGTGCAGTGGCATCATCACAACTCACTGCAACCCCAAACTCCTGGGCTCAAGCGATCCTCCTGCCTCAGCCTCCTGAATAGCTGGGACTACAGGCATGCGCCACCACGTGGGGCTAATTTTTCTATTTTTAGTAGAGACGGGGTCTCACTCTTGCTCAGGCTGGTCTCGAACTCCTGGCCTCAAGCAATCCTCCCGCCTTGGCCTCCCTGAGTGCCAGCATTACAGGCATTTTTGAGAGCTTCCTATTTTCAGCCTTGAGGAGATGTACCAGGCAAGACCCGAATGAGCCTTTGAGCCAAGAAACTCAGGTTCCTTTCAGGGGAAATGCTGTTATATTTAGAGACAATAATCTGGGCACCTAGAAATCTAGGTGAGACATAACAAAATCCCCAGGCTTTCTGTGGTCAGGAGGTAGAACGCGACCGGGCCCGGTGGCTCACGCCTGTAATCCTAGCACTCTGGGAGGCCGAGGTGGGAGGATCGCTCAAGGTCAGGAGTTCGAACCCAGCCTGAGCAAGAGCGAGACCCCCGTCTCTACTATAAATAGAAAGAAATTAATTGGCCAACTAATATATGTATAGAAAAAATTAGCCCGACATGGTGGTGCATGCCTGTAGTCCCAGCTACTCGGGAGGCTGAGGCAGGAGGATCGCTTGAGCCCAGGAGTTTGAGGTTGCTGTGAGCTAGGCTGATGCCATGGCACTCACTCTAGCCTGGGCAACAGAGTGAGACTCTGTCTCAAAAAAAAAAAAAAAAAAAAAAGAGGTAGAATGCTGTGCACCCCTCTCTGGGTGGGAGACTCATTCTAATCCTTTCTGTGCCTCTGCCCCTCTGTGTCCCCGTGGGCGTCTGTGTCTGTCCCTACCAGGGTCTGTCACATTAGCAGGAGGGCTTTTGTTTTGTCCAAGCCCTCTGTCGCTGGCCCCTCTCCTAGTAGCCTGTCATGTGTCTTCCACCTGCAAATCCGATCTAATTCTGTCTCTGCTCTCCCGGAGGCCGGCCTGGCCTAAGAGGATTGGGACATTTGCTAACCGGGCCCAGGACGGGGTCAGAGAACGGCTGTGGGGAGACCGCGGCGCCGGGGCGGCCACCAGGGGGCGGCAGAGGCCGGGAGGCCGGGAAGGTATGGAAAAAGGGTTCGTGTCCCCTGCCAGGGCGGGTCAGCAGTAGTCACATGGTCACCAGACACATATTTAAGAAATAAAATAGACAACGTATGAATGCCGAGGGTGTGAGGAAGACGGGCATGGAGGAACTGAGAGACAGCAGGAAAACTGTCAGAGTTGGAAGCGATATGGTCTAGTCATTGTGCTAGAACTCACTGACTCTCACAAATCTGTTACACATACATGGACACATATTAAAATTTTTTAATTTTAATTAAAATACACTTTTTAGACTTTTAAAAAAAAAGAGACGGGGTCTCACTATGTTGCCCAGGCTGGTCTTGAACTCTCCAGTTGCTGGGATTATAGGTGTGAGCCACTGTACCTGACAGATTTTACTTTTTTTTTTTTTTTTTTTTGAGACACAGTCTCACTTTGTTGCCCAGGCTAGAGTGAGTGCCGTGGCGTCAGCCTAGCTCACAGCAACCTCAAACTACTGGGCTCAAGCGATCCTTCTGCCTCAGCCTCCCGAGTAGCTGGGACTACAGGCATGCGCCACCATGCCCGGCTAATTTTTTCTCTATATATTAGTTGGCCAATTAATTTCTTTCTATTTATGGTAGAGACGGGGTCTCGCTCTTGCTCAGGGTGGTTTCGAACTCCCGGCCTCGAGCAATCTGCCCGCCTCGGCCTCCCAGAGTGCTAGGATTACAGGCGTGAGCCACCACGCCCGGCCCAGGTTTTACTTTTTAAGAATGATTCTGTTTTTACAGAAAAATTGAGAAGATGGTATAGAGAATTTCTGTATATATTCCTCCCTACATATTATTATTATTTTTGAGACAGGGTATTTCTCTGTCATCCGGGCTAGAGTGCAGTAGCATCAGCCTAGCTCACAGCAACCTCAAACTCCTGGGCTTAAGGGATCCTCCTGCCTCAGTCTCCTGAGTAGCTGGAAATATAGGCTTGTACCACCACGCCGAGCTAATTATTTTTTTTGTAGAGATGGGGTCTCACTATGTTGCCCAAGCTGGTCTCTGCCTCCTGGAGTGCTAGGATTACAGGCATGAGCCACCACACCCTGCCTGGCAGTTTTTAATAAAGTTAAACATAAACTTACCATATGACTCAGAAATTCTTCTACTAGTATTTCCACATGAGAAATTAAAACATACGTTCACAAAAAGACTTGCACAAAAATGTTCATAGCAACTTTCTTCCTAAGAGGCAGAAATGGAAACAGCCCAAATGAATGGCTAAGCAAATTGTGGTACATCCATACAATGAAGGGCCACTCAGAAATAAAAAGGAACACGCTACAGGTACCCAAAATAATACAGAAGAACCTCAAAATCATGATGCTGAGCAAAGCCAGACCCAAGAGACTATCCATGGTGCAAATTCATTTTTATGAAATCCTAAATAGGCAAAACTAATCTACAGTAACAGAAGGCAGATCAGTGATTGTGGAGGGGCAGTGAAGGAGAAATAGAGAGAAAATGACTGCAAAGAGTCCCCAGGGAACTTTTTAGGGTGATGGGCGCCTCTTGTCTTGGTAACACAGTGGCATATATTTATCAAGTCAATTACACTGAACACCTAAGACCACTGCATTTTATCTAATGTAAATAAAACATCTATTTTTAAAAAATTGATGCTTTTGGTTGGGCGAGGTGGCTCACGCCTGTAATCTTAGCACTCTGGGAGGCCGAGGCGGGCGGATTGCTCCAGGTCAGGAGTTCGAAACCAGCCTGAGCAAGAGCAAGACCTCCGTCTCTACTATAAATAGAAAGAAATTAATTGGCTAACTAATATATGTATAGAAAAAATTAGCCCGACATGGTGGCGCATGCCTGTAGTCCCAGCTACTCGGGAGGCTGAGGCAGGAGGATTGCTTGAGCCCAGGAATTTGAGGTTGCTGTGAGCTAGGCTGATGCCACGGCACTCACTCTAGCCTGGGCAACAAAGTGAGACTCTGTCTCAACAACAACAACAACAACAAAAAAAGAAAGAAAGAAAGAAAGAAAGAAAGAAAGAAAGAAAGAAAGAAAGAAAGAAAGAAGACAAGAAAAGTTGATGCTTTAAAGTTGTGTAAATTTTGGGCTGGGTATGGTGGCTCACACCTGTAATTCCAACGGTTTTGGAGGCCAAGGTGGGAGGATCGCTTGAGAGCAGGAGTTGGAGATAAACCTTAGCAACATAGTGAGACCCTGTCTTTAAAAAAAGCCCCCAAAACCCCAAACTGCCAAATGGTTTTATACCATTTGCACTTACCAACCAGCAAAGACAGTTCTGGTTGCTCCAAATCCTCACCAACACTTAAGATTGTCAGTCTTTTTGATTTTAGCCATTCCTATGGGTGTGAATTGGCAGCTCATTTTGGTTTTAATATGCCTTTTCCTGATAACTAATTATGTCATGTGCTTATCAGCCTTTTGTATGTCTTCTTTTGTGAGGTCTCTTCAAGTCTTTTGCCCATTTCAAAAAGTTAGGCTGCTTGTCTTTTTATTGTTGATTTGTAGGATTTAAAAAATTGAGCCCAGATATGAGTTCTTCATCATGTAAACGCACTACAAATATGTTTTCCAAGTTTGTGGCTTATTTACTGATTTTATTAATGGGATCTCTTTAAAACATTTTTTTTTATTTCGGCATATTATGGGGGTACAAATGTTTAGGTTACATGTGTTGCCTTTCCCCTCCCTTCCTCCCCGGAGTCAGAGCTTCAAGAGTGTTAATGGGATCTTTTTTTTTTTTTTTTTTTTTTTTGAAACAAGGTCTCGCTTTGTTGCCCAGGCTAGAGTGAGTGCCATGGCGTCAGCCTAGCTCACAGCAACCTCAAACTCCTGGGCTCAAGCGATCCTCCTGCCTCAGCCTCCCGAGTAGCTGGGACTACAGGCATGCGCCACCATGCTCGGCTAATTTTTTCTCTATATATTAGTTGGCCAATTAATTTCTTTCTATTTATAGTAGAGACGGGGTCTCGCTCTTGCTCAGGCTGGTTTCGAACTCCTGACCTCGGGCAATCCGCCCGCCTCGGCCTCCCAGAGTGCCAGGATTACAGGCGTGAGCCACTGCAGCCAGCCCCTAGCTACAGTTTTTAAAGATAAAAGCACTTCTCTAACAAGACATTCCAAATACACAAAAGTGAATGATTACAGTAGTAAAAACGAATATCCATCCTATTCCCATTTCCAGAGCTGAGCGCAGCCAAAAGAGAGAACAAAAATTGGAAGGTTTTACATTGTTTCCATTTACTGTGCAAAGACGACCAAGCGTGTCTGTGAACAGGTACAGCATGTCGTTTCAGGGGCGGCCCAAGTCATTGATGACAAATTGGGGACAGCATCTCCCTGGGGCTTATGCGGGGGAGGGGATGCAAGAGCCCCCGGCAGCACCTGCTGCTGTCACCAAAGTCTCTGTCACTCAGGTGGTGTGAGGACGTGCCAGCTGGGGCCTGAGGGGGGTTTTGACATCATCTGCCGGCATGTCCCGTGTTCTCTTCCACTCTCCTCTGACTGGCCGGGATTCTGCAGGTGCTGGCCTGGCTCTAAGAGGATTGGGGCAGGTGATGAGCTCCACTAGGTCAAGGCCAGGGAAACCTGCTAGGAAGAAGCCCAGGGACTGCCAGGGAGGGAGAGGGACCAGGGAAGGAGAGGGAAGGGGGGACCCGAGTCTACCCAGGGCAGAGAGGGGGGAGATGAGTCCGAGGAGGGAAGAGCTAGGGGAGGGGGGTGTTGTCTAAATGACAGAATAAAGTCACCCCTTTACTCGGCGCTCCCTGCATGCCAGACTGTGCGCTGGGTGTCTAAGTGTCGCGACTCCACGTGCAGGGAGAAGGCGCAGTTGCTACTCGGTGTCAGAAATGTCCAGCTGTTCACACGTCTTTCTCCAAATAGTCCAAGAAGCAGACGGGCTCGTCACAGCTCGATGAGAGTAGAGGGGTTAAAGGCTGTGCTCTCCGTCCTCCGGCTGGGCGGCCAGAAGGATGCTCAGTTTGGGTATTTTCTGTCTGCTCAGAAAGGCACTTAAACATGCTGATGTTCAGTGTAACCCTGCCTAGGCAAAGAGATTAAAGGCTGCCAACCTCGAGGGACCTTTGCTAAGGTTATTAGAGCACATAGGGCAGCTGCTATCGCATGGAAAGTGACACATGCTGGGGGGGACCCTGCCTGTTCTGGTTTCGAGGGCAAGAAACTCCTGTGCCTCAGTTTCCCTCTCTTCCTGCCCCTCCGTCTGTTTGTGGGGTCTCAGTCTGTTTCATTCCTGCCAGGGTCTCTCTGTTAAGCGGGAAGGTTTTTTCATTATATCCAGGTGGTCTGTCCCCACCCCCAACCTCAGCCTCTCACATGTTCCTCCAAATCCCCACTAATTCTCCCTATGTTTTGCTGAGGCTGTCCTGACCTAAGAGGATTGGAGCATTTGCTAAATGAGAACAGGACTGGGTCAGGGAACCTGGCTGTGGGAAGACTCAGGGGCCAGGATGGCCACAGGGGACGGGCAAAAGATGCAGGAAAGGAGAGGGCAGAGGGAAGGGGCAGGGTGGTATTGATGAAAGGAGCTAGAGACCCAAGAACCCAAATTAAAAATTTTGTAGATACAGGCCGGGCGGGGTGGCTCACGCCTGTAATCCTAGCACTCTAGGAGGCCGAGGCGGGCGGATGGGTTGAATTCGGGAGTTCTCGAGACCAGTCTGAGCAAGAGCAAGACCCTGTCTCTACTTAAAAAAAAAAAAAAAAAAAATTTATATATATATAAGTTAGCCGGGCATGGTGGCACATGCCTGTAGCCCCAGCTACTCGGGAGGCTGAGGCAGGAGGATCGCTTGAGCCCAGGAGTTTGAGGTTGCTGTGAGCTAGGCTGACGCCACGGCACTCACTCTAGCCTGGGCAACAGAGTGAGACTCTGTCTCAAAAAAAGAAAAAAAAAAAGAATATGAGAATTCAAATAAAGAAAAACATACAAAAGTGACACATTATGAGGATTTTTAATGTTCAATGAACATGTGCGGAATATCTCAATCTCTGTCATTGGGGACATTCATATTAAGACCACAACCAAGTCACAAGTCCATAGTACAGCAAACATTAAAGTCACAAAACCCGAAGGGGGGGCGCTGACCCCCAGAAGCGCTGGGAAAAGCCCTTTAGGAAGCTCCTGGCTATCGCTAAACATTCCCACGAGCAGCGATTCTCTCCCAGTGCCAAGAAATGCTCAGGCTCCACCCAGGGGACTGGTGGGGACATTCGTAGCAGGGTGCACAGTAAAGGCAGCAAATTGGAACCTTGGCAGCAGACTAGGTAAAAAGTGGCACATTCACCTGCAGAAAGGGCCCAGCGGTGAAGACGGCTTTGCAGGCAGGATCCCCTATAACTCCGGTCACCGCCTGGGGCCTGAGTCATTTTCGTCCACAAAGTCATCCTCCTCCTGGGGCCCAGACATGGTGTTGGAGCCCGAGGAGACTCCCAAGGGGTCTTGGGGTGAGAAGGGCTCTGTGACGTCAGAGGATAAATGTGTTGAGTTGGAGGCACTGGGGCTCAGAGGATGCTATTGGCCTGGAGTTGGGTCTGGACTTGGGCCTGGGAATGAACCCTGGAATTGGCCTGGGAACGGGCTTGGGGTTTGGGTTGGGCCTGGGGTTCGGGTTGAGATTGAGTTTGGGCTTGGGCCTGGGATTGTGCCCTGGCATTGGCTCAGCAATGGGCGTGGGGTTTGGGTTGGGATTGGGTTTAGCAGTGAGTCCTGGAATTGGCTCTGGGATGGGCCTGCAGATGGGCCTGGGCTTGGCATTGGGCCTTGGAGTGGGGCTGGGGCTGGGAATAGGCCTGAATAAGGGTTTGGATGTGGGCGAGAAATTGAGCCCTGGCCTGGACCTGTGGCACACAGGACGCCCTCCTGGGCGCGGTGCCCGGGGCCCTCCCAGGCCTGGTGGAGGCTGTAGAGGGCGGGTCCGGCTGCAGGGAAGACTCCCGAGGGGCCGGGCAGAGCGCGGTTCTGCAAACCTGGGTCCTCCGCGATCACCGGGTCCTTTGGGGCTGGGGCTCCGGGGCAGGCGGGCTCGCAGGCTGCGCCTCCTCCCTGCTGTCGTTGCTGGAGCCGATGTCCTCTGGCTTGTTTGGCCCTCCGGTTCTTGAACCACACCTGGGTGTGTCGGGGTGGGGGACAGAGGGGGGAGGCGGTGTGAGACACGCTTCAGGCCTCTCGAGTGGAGGGTGCCCGGGCAGGCCTGGCTGCCAGGAGCCCAGGACCTGGGAGGCTCTGTGGGACAGGGTCCCTGGGGTCACAGGGGAACTCTGAGGTCCCCCGCCGGGAGGCCCGAGAGCCACAGTCTGGGCCCATGGTGTTGGGGGTGCGTGCCAGCGCAGGCGGAAGCGGGACTGGGGTGCAGCCCTGGGTCCCCCGCAGCGCGTCCCCTTGCCAGCTAGGCCCCGGTGGGGTGGGGGCGCCTCGCGGAGGGAGGGAGGACCAGAGAGTGACAGTGGGGGGGTCCTGTCAGGGGGTGCAGACCTGCACTTGGCACTCCTGCAGCGTGAGTCGTGCAGCCAGGGCTGCTCGGTCCGCGAGGGACGGGTGGCTGTTCATCTCGAACTCTCTTTCCAGCTCTTGCTGCTGCTCTTTGGTGTAGACCGTGCGCTTCCGCCGCTGCTTCTTCAGGGCCCCGGAGGTCGGCGTGCTGCCCGGGGCACCCGAGGTCGGCGTGCTGCCCGGGGCACCCGAGGTCGGCGTGGGGCCCGGGGTCTCCGAGGTCGGCGTGGGGCCCGGGACCCCCGAGGTCGGCGTGGGGCCCGGGGCCCCCGAGGTCGGCGTGGGGCCCGGGGCCCCCGAGGTCGGCGTGGGGCCCGGGGCCCCCGAGGTCGGCGTGGGGCCCGGGGCCCCCGAGGTCGGCGTGCGGCCCGGGGTCTCCGAGGTCGGCGTGCTGCCCGGGGCACCCGAGGTCGGCGTGCGGCCCGGGGTCTCCGAGGTCGGCGTGGGGCCCGGGGCCCCCGAGGTCGGCGTGCTGCCCGGGGCCCCTGAGTTCGGCGTGGGGCCCGGGGTCTCCGAGCTCGGCCTGCGGCCCAGGGCCCCGGAGGTCGGCGTGGGGCCCGGGGTCTCTGAGGTCGGCGTGCTGCCCGGGGTCTCCGAGGTCGGCGTGCTGCCCGGGGCACCTGAGGTCAGTGTGCTGCCCGGGGCACCTGAGGTCAGTGTGCTGCCCGGGGCCCCGGAGGTCGGCGGGCGGCCCGGGGCCCCTGAGGTCGGCGGGCAGCCCTGGGCCCCGGAGGTCGGCGGGCGGCCCATGGCCCCTGACGGACGGAGGGGAGCAGGGTCAGTTGAGTCCCAAAGCAGCCCCCAGCCCCCTAGGGACCCCCCCCAGTCCCCTGGGCCCGGCTAGGCGCTCACTCAGGGTCTAAGGTGGGGGCGGCCCCTGGTGGCAGTGGCTACCCCGACCAGAGGCCCTGGGTCAGACCCCGGCTCTCCACCGCCCGCCCAGACCTGCACTCTCTGGGCCTCAGCATGATACGCCCGCGGCATTAGGACCCGCAGCTGGGGAAGCAAGCAGGTGGGCTCCTCGCCCCTGGCTGGTGCCTGCGGCCTGCTCTGCCCTCCCCCAGCCGCCCTCCCATCCAAGGGCTAAGGGGCCCTGGCACGTGGGGGGAGGGGACCGTGTGCCCGTCCTCTGCCCAACTCACTTGCAGGATTTCCTCCCCCCCCCAACCCGCTAAGTCCTCCCCACTCTAGAGGGCAGGAAGCCCCATCCTACACAAGCCTGGTCCCTCTCTGGGCGCCCCAGTTGCCACTCTGCAGCCGGGGCCACAAGACCAGCGCAGGTCACAGGTCCCCATGTCCACCCCCACTCACCCTGGAAATCACTGGGGTCTTCCATACTGCTCCCGCTGTGTCCGGAAACAGATGGTGCACTCTCAGGACCCAGGGCTTAAGTAAATGTCACCTCCATGCCCACCCAGACCCACCCTGCTGGGACCCTCCCTTTCCTGCCCCACCCTGCAGTCCCTGTCCCCTGGAGGAGCCGAATGATTGATTAATCCTTTCAATATTGAGCAGCTACTGCTTCTGGGGCGGGGGCAGGGCAGGGCTGGTTGTCCCCAGTGGCCATCACAACCTTGCTCTACCCCCACGGGGCTCTAGCCCAGGGGGAGGTGGCATTCCACCAGGGGCTGGGGGAGGGGCGTCACTGAGCATCATTACCCATGTTAGGGTCCCCATCTCAGGCCAGGCAGCCAGTCCCCGGGAGCCAAGGCCAGGGAATCTGCCTGCTCCTCCCACCTCCCTCGATGCCCACCTTGTCCAGCCTCCAGCCCTCCTGCCCGAGTGATCCAGCAGCCTCCTCCCTGGTCCCTCGAGGCCACCCTAGCCCCCACCATCCCTCCTTGTAGTTGACCCTGTGCCTGGGCATGGGGCAAAGGTCTGATGGGCGTTCAGGTGGCCTGTGAGTGAACCAGCTTCTGATGCCACACAGGACCCGCTAGCTGGTCATGTGAGTCCAACCCCTCAGAGGTGCAACCACTTTGCCAGACACCTGGCTGCCCTCATGGCAGGGCCTGCATGGGCTCAGGGGTCAGGGAGACTGAGCAGGTCACAGTCCTGGCAGCCAGAGACGACCCAGGTTATCAAATCCAAAATTCAATAAAATGTAGACATTGTTATCACAGGTCTATGCGTTATTTTCAGTTGCTCCTTGGAGTTCTGCCCATATAGGTGCCATATTCATCAACTGTCCCTCATCTCAAATGTTGTCACACTTTATTTAAATAATTTTGTATTTATAGTAGAGACGGGGGTCTCGATCTTGCTCAGGCTGGTCTCGAACTCCTGACCTTGAGCGATCCTCTGGCCTCGCGCTCCCAGAGTGCTAGGATTACAGGCGTGAGCCACCACACCGGCCACACACTTTATATACAGTACACGCTGGGTGCAGGGGTGACCATGAGAGCAATGTCCCTGTCTTCAGAGATTTTTCACTGTGGCTATTTACTTGGCTAAAAAAGGCGTAAATAGATGAACAGGCTCACTGATACTAATTTGTGAAAATATAAGTTTAAATATAAAAAGTTCATGGCAGCATTATCCACAATAGCCTAAAAGGAGAAACAACCAAAACATCCATCAACTGGTCAGTGAATAAACAAAATGCCATGTAACTACACAAGGGGAATATTATTCAATCATGAAAAGGAACGAAGCACTGATATGCTCTACAACATGCATAAGCCTTAAAAACATTGCACTAAGTGAAGTAGACACAAAAGGCCACATATTGTTATGACTCCATTTATATGAAGTGTCCAGAATAGGTAAACCCATAAAGACAGAAAGTAGATTAGTGATGGCCAGGGGCTGGGGGGAGTGAAAAATTGGGACTTATTGCTAATAGCTATGAAGTTTCTCTTGGGGGGAATGAAAATGTTCTGAAATTGATTGTGTTGATGCATATATACATATATATTGCAACTTTGCAGTATACTTAATTAAAAAAAAAAAACCCGGCCGGGCGCGGTGGCTCATGCTTGTAATCCTAGCTCTCTGGGAGGCCAAGGCGGGTGGATCACTCAAGGTCAGGAGTTCGAAACCAGCCTGAGCAAGAGCGAGACCCCGTCTCTACTATAAATAGAAAGAAATTAATTGGCCAACTAATACATATAGAAAAAATTAGCCGGGCATGGTGGCGCATGCCTGTAGTCCCAGCTACTTGGGAGGCTGAGGCAGCAGGATTGCTTGAGCCCAGGAGATTGAGGTTGCTGTGAGCTAGGCAGACGCCATGGCACTCACTCTAGCCTGGGCGACAAAGCAAGACTCTGTCTCAAAAAAAAAAAAAAAACAAAAAACCCAAACATTGAATTGTAGACTTTAAAGGGGTGAATTTTATGTATGTGAATTACTTATCATTAAAAAGTATAAAACTAGCAAGGTGGCTGGCACTTGTAGCCCCAGCTACTTGGAAGGCTGAGGTGGGAAAATCGCTTGAGACCAGGACTTCAAGGCTGCAGTGAGTTGTGATTGTGTGGCTGTATTCCAACCCCGGGCAACAGAGGGAGAAAGGGAGACCCTGTCTCTAAATATATGTGTGTGTGTGTGTATACATATAAA
This sequence comes from Microcebus murinus, assembly GCF_040939455.1. Lineage (NCBI taxonomy): Eukaryota > Metazoa > Chordata > Mammalia > Primates > Cheirogaleidae > Microcebus > Microcebus murinus. The sequence continues at coordinate 66,307,225 of NC_134119.1, forward strand.
CTAATGCAATGCTCATTATATTGCCAACTGGACCAGCCAAGAAGAAAGACATGGATCATGCACCTAAACCTGGGAAATGGCTTTCTCTTGCCATTGGTGGAGTGCAGCTTGGCAGAGATGTTTGGAGATTTTGGAAACTGACTTGTTGGCGTCTATTAAAGGAAAAAATGTATCTAGTACCCCTGGACTCATTGATTGCATTGTAAGAGATTTATCCTGGGACAAATACTTGCTCCCATGTGAACAAGCATAAATATATATGGACGTCCAGTGTAGCATTCATTTGAAATATCAACTAATGGAGCTAATTGGATTCATTCAGGCTCGTGAATAAGAGGATGGTTAAATACTTTGTGGCAACTTAATTCTTATTTTTTTAATCCTTTTTTAAAAATTTCAGCATATTATGGGGGTACAGATTTAAGCTTTCAATAAATGCCCATTCCCCCCTCCCCCCAGCAACTTAATTCTTTAAAATTTTATCTTTCTCTAATATGCTGCAGCTAGAAGGCATTTGTGGCAACTTTAGACTATGGCATGCTAATTCACAGTTAAAAAAGGAATAAAGGGGGAAACACTATTACTAACAATGAATGATTTTTAGTGCATATATTGTTTTATTTCTGTGGTGGATGTCTGTCTTCCTCTTGCAGAAATAAGTGTGTCTTGAACACAGGGACTCCGTTAGAATTATTTTCTTTTGCTTTTTTTTTTTTTTTGGCTTGTTTTTTGCTTTCTTTTCTTGGTTTTTTTCTTTTTTGCTCCCGAATCTCTCCACGTCTGCAATAGGAAAAGCTCAGAGTTACTGGCTAATGACATAAGAAATGATTGAGCCTGCAGTTTTTCATCTTGAGTGCTATTTCAGGCATGTTGTTTATTTCAATTCGTGCATATACTTAATGAGCACGTGCAAAAACATATACACATATATAACATGTTTAAATTAACAAAATAAAACACCCACCCAAAATCAATCACCCAAGGATTATGGGGAATGTCCATTTTCTTTTTAAAATTATTTATTCTTAAATTTCTCTTCCATTTTGTCTTTATCTCATCAAGTCAGTGAACATTTTCTCTTTTTCTTACTGCTCTCTCTCTTTTTTAATTTACAAGTAGGCAAAGAGAAAAAATTTGTGGCTTTTGATGCCACACTGGGGCCTGTGACATGCTGTCTCGGCCCCCCCCCCCAAGTCCCCCTCTGCCCTCTGTTCTCCTGCCGCCTTCAGGGTTGGGTGGAAATCCCGAGAGAGGCCACTCTCAATAGTGGGGGCAGGAATCTTCGAGAATTTGGGGCCTCTCAGGCAACCACTGTATTCCTAGATTTCGATGGATGTAGGGAAGTCACCTACGCCTGGCATCCACTTGGGCAAGAGAGAGATGAGTAGCAGTGAAGTCAGTGGAAACTCGTGCTAAGAGGAAAGGATTAACCCATCCATTTTTGATTCACACAGAACAGAAACAATGGCTCTCTCCCTGTCGGTCAATTCCTTAATCTCTTTTTTTTTTCTTTTTTTTTTTTGGACACAGTCTCACTCTGTGGCCTTGGATGGAGTATAGTGTCATCATCACAGCCCACAGCAACCTCAAACTTCTGGGCTGAAACAACCCTCCTGTAGCCGCCCAAGCAGCTGGGACTACAGGCAGGACGCCTGGCTAATTTTTCTATTTTTTTGTAGAGACGCGGAGTCTCACTCTTGTTCAGGTGGGTCTCGAACTTCTGACCTCAAGCAATTTTCCCGCCTTAGCCTTCCAGAGCTCTAGGGTTATAGGTGTGAGCCACCGCCCGGCCCTTAATCTCCTCCTTCACTCCTTCCCCTGCAAGCCCTGACCCTGGGGCTTCCTGTAGGGTCAAATCATCTTTGCCCCCACCCCAAACATGCCCACGGACCCGTTCCCACCGTCTCTGCGTTGTGAGCGTGTCTCTTGACCTAGTTAGAGGGTGGGAGCTCATGAAGGATGTGTGGGCAATGAAGAGTTTGGACTTTCAAGACAAGGTCAGGTGGATGGAGGGTGGGGGGTGAAAGAGCAGGGTTGGTGTCTGCCTGCCTTCTAGAACTTTCTGGCCCAGCTGTCTCTTTGTCACTGGGGCTCCTGTTAGTGTCTAGACATTGCTGTCTGCCTCCTTCTGTTGTTGCATTCATTCTTGAAATACTGTCAATCCTTATTTGCAAATTTCTTTGCATTCTAAAACTTCTTTGTAACCCCCAAATCAACACTCAGTGTGTTTTCCTAGTCATTCTCAGACATGTGCAGAGCAGCAAAAAAAAAAAAAAAAAAAAAAAAATGGAGTCACCCCATCATGACATTCCCAGCAGAGTTCGAACAGAGCTACCCTCTGCCTTGTTTCAGCTCTTATGCTGTAAACAAATGCCCTTTTTGAGGTATATTTAGTGCCCTGTTTTTGTATCTTTGTGCTTTTTAAAAATTGTGGTAAAATACACATAACACAATAGTTATCATTTTAACCAGCGTACACAGTGGCATCAGATACATTCACAATATTATTACTATTACACACTATTACCACCATCTATACCTAAAACTATTTTGTTATCCCCAATAAAAACTCTGTACCCATTATACAATAATTCCCCCTCCCTCCTCCCCAGTCCAGGTCACTTCTATTCTACCTTTTGCCTCTAAGAATTTGACTACTCTAAGTATCTCATTATAAGTGGAACCATGTAATATCTGTCCCGTGTCTGGCTTGTTTCACTGAGCATGTGTTCAAGGTCTATCTATGTTGTAGCATATATCATAATTTCATTCCTGGCTGGGTGCAGTGGCTCACGACTGTATATCCAGCGCTTTGGGAGGCCGAGGTGGGAGGATTGCTTGAGGCCAGGAGTTTGAGACCAGCCTGGGTAACATAGTGAGACCCCTGTCTCTACAAAAAAATTAAAAATGAGCCAGGTGTGGTGGCACGTGCCTGTCGCCCCAGCCACTCAGGAGGCTAAGGTGCAAAGACCATTTGAGCCCAGGAGTTCAAAGTTGCAGTGACCTATGATCACGACGCTGGACTCCAGCCTGGGTAAGAGTGAGACCTTGTCTCTAAAACCAAAACGAAACAAAAAATCATTCCTTTTTTTGACTGAATGATAGTCCACTGCATGTATATACCGCATTTTGTAGATCCACTCATCTGCTGATGGACACTCAGGTTGTTTCTGTTTTTCAGTCTCATGAATAATGCTGCAATAAACATGCCTGTGCAAGTAGTTGTTTGAGTCCTTGCATCGAATTCTTTTGCAGCTATACCTTGGAGTGGTTCTGCTTGGGTCATAAGGTATTTTTGTGCCATTGTGTTTTTTTTTTTTTCTTTTTTAAGACAGAGTCTCACTTTGTTGCCCAAGCTAGAGTGAGTGCCGTGGCGTCAGCCTAGCTCACAGCAACCTCAAACTCCTGGGCTCAAGCAATCCTTCTGCCTCAGCCTCCTGAGTAGCTGGGACTACAGGCATGCACCACCATGCCCAGCTAATTTTTTCTATATATATTAGTTGGCCAATTAATTTCTTTCTATTTATAGTAGAGACGGGGTCTCGCTCTTGCTCAGGCTGGTCTCGAACTCCTGACCTGGAGCAATCCGCCCGGCTCGGCCTCCCAGAGTGCTAGGATTACAGGCGTGAGCCAGCGCGCCCAGCCTGACAATTTATATTAAATGAGGTGGCTTTGAACAGAAGTACACCTAAACCAAGGTGATGGATTGATCTGTTGGGGACAACATTGTGAACAGAGGCTTGTAGGAACCTGTCCCTATATTCCTCTAGGAGCAAGGGTTCTATACTGGCTAGTTCATGGGGACTTCATAGAAATTAACCAGTGAGAATAATGGGAACTGACTATGTCTATCAAGTGTTCGGTACCATTCAAGGGACTGATCTGTGTTCCTCCAGCGAGTCAGCACACACAGTCCCTGTCCTCACGGAGCGCACCGTCCAAGGGGAAGGCAGGACCACAGGATCACAGCGAAGAATGTCAAAAGTTGAACTCGCATCAGCACTTCGAAGGGAGGTGGCTTTGCAAAGGCTTCACCGGGTCTCTGATCTAATCTGGGTGGGGGGTGCGGTGGGGTGAGTCCAAATATTCCCTGCAAGGTGCTAGGAACGTGGGAAGAGTTGGCTGTCTCTGGAAGTTCCTCTCAATGTCTCACCCTCACCTATTTGGAAGGTTCTAGAAAGAATGTGATTCGTGGAATCTGTGAGGTCCGGGAATGGGGTCCTGGGGGGGGGGAGGGAGAGGCCCAGAGCCTTTATCAGATGTCAGAAGGAAAACAGGTGCTCTGCCTGCCCCTCTGTTCTGGACAGCTCCGGGCCCCAGCGCCGGGGCTCCGGCTTCCCCAGCTGGAGGGAAAGGATGAACTGCCAACACCTGTCCCTATAAAAACACACAAGGCCCAGCGCAGTGGCTCACGCCTGTAATCCTAGCACTCTGGGAGGCCGAGGAGGGCGGATCATCGAAAGTCAGGAGTTCGAAACCAGCCTGAGCAAGAGCGAGACCCCGTCTCTACTATAAATAGAAAGAAATTAATTGACCAACTAATATATACAGAAAAAATCAGCCGGGCATGGTGGTGCATGCCTGTAGTCCCAGCTACTCGGGAGGCTGAGGCAGGAGGATCGCTCGAGCCCAGGAGTTTGAGGTTGCTGTGAGCTAGGCTGACGCCACGGCACTCACTCTAGCCTGGGCAACAAAGCGAGACTCTGTCTCAAAAAAACAACAAAAACAACAACAACAACAAAAACCCCACACATGCCAAGAATGAATAATTTTGGATGAGAAAATAAGGTCCTACAGACAGGGGAGATGTTCCAAAAGTGCAGGCAGAGGCGTTGGACACTAAAGTGCCTGTGGAGGTGACAGCCACGCTGGGGACACACTTCCCAGTCACAGGGAGCAAGACATCTCAGCCTTCTGTCACTGTTTCTTAGTATATATATATATATATATATATATATATATATATATACACACATACAAGACATCTCAGCTTCCAGGTCCCCTCTCTACCCCGTTGTGTCCCCTTCTTCCTGCCCCTCTGTTCCCCCTTCCGCGCCACGCCTACCCCCCATCCCTCAGTTTCCCCTTCTGGCTGCCCCTCACGGGGTCTCAGTGTGTGAGCTGTGCCGTGCCCGTCCCCTTGCGGGCTCCGTCTGATAAGCAGAAGGAGTTTTCATCATGTCCTGGCCCCCGCCCCCCCCAAATCCGATCTAATTCCGTCTCTGCTCTGCGGGGCCGGCTGGCCTAAGAGGATTGGGACATTTGCTAACCCGGCCCAGGACGGGGTCAGAGAACGGCTGTGCGGAGACCGCGGCGCCGGGGCGGCCACCAGGGGGCGGCAGAGGGCGCGGGGCCGGGGCGCGCACACCCGCTCACACCCGCACAACCCGGGTTGGAGGGGGTAGAAGGACGCCAGCATCTTTGTGTTTTTTTTTCCCCTTTTATTTCATCATATTATGGAGGTACAAATATTGTTAGGGTTAGAAATATTGCCCCGCCCTGGGGTCTCTCCCTGATGCAAAGCATGTTGCAAAAAAATGTGATACAAAATTCAAAGGACACTTTATTTTTAATTTTTTTTTATTTTTTTAGAGACAGAGTCTCACTCTGTTGCCCAGGCTAGAGTGAGTGCCGTGGCGTCAGCCTAGCTCACAGCAACCTCAAACTCCTGGGCTCAAGCGATCCTCCTGCCTCAGCCTCCCAGGTAGCTGGGACTAGAGGCATGCACCACCATGCCCGGCTAATTTTTTCTATACATATTAGTTGGCCAATTAATTTCTTTCTATTTATAGTAGAGACAGGGTCCCGCTCTTGCTCAGGGTGGTTTCGAACTCCTGACCTTGAGCAATCCGCCCGGCTCGGCCTCCCAGAGTGCTAGGATTACAGGCGTGAGCCACCACGACTGGCCAAAGGACATTTTAAATGAAGTTTAAAATATTTAAAAATATTTTAAAAATTCCACAGTTTTAATTTCTAATACAGTTGGTAGCAATAGATATAACTGATATCAACAGAAGCTCTTTGGATCCTCAGTTGCTTCAAATTTCAAGAGCTGGGGAGGACCCTGGGGTGTGTCTTGGGGACTTGGGGAAAGTCTTCTTTATTTCCTCAAACTCTTGGGCTCAAGTGATCCTCCTGTCTCAGTCTCTCGAGTAGCTGGGACTACAGGCGTGTGCCACCATGTCCGGCTAAATTTTTTAATTTTTTTATTGAGACATGTTCTGTTTCTATTAACCAGGCTGGTCTCGAACTCCTGGCCTCCAGTGAGCTTCCTGCCTCCCATAGTGCTGGGACTATAGGCGTGAGCCGCTGTGCCCTGGCTTGGCTGGCAGTTGTTCGTAAAGGGGGTCCGAGGACTCCTGGGGACCATCAAGACCATCACACAAGCCTGGTGACACCACAATTATCGTCGTAATAATGCTAATATTTTCCATGTTTCCCTTCCTTACATCACTGGTTGACAGTGGAGTTTTCCAGAGCCTGTAAGAGATCTCAACAGACCCAACGTGGTAGCAGCTATGAGAATCTAGCTGTTTTCAACTGGGCCTGACATTAAAGAGATTGGCAAGAGCAAGACTATAAACAATGTCGCTCTTCTCACTAACATTTCATTTTGGAAAATGTGGTTATTTGTTTTTCATTAAAAAACATGCCATTTTATGTTAACGTGTCATGAATTTATTTCAGTTATTTTAAATGGGTTGAATAGATTATTTTGTTTCTCAATTTTAATGTTTCTTAAGGTAAATGGCAATAGCTATAACTGATATAAACAAATGCTCTTTGGGTATTCAATGATATTTAAGAACATAAGAAAATCCTGTGACCAAGGAGGTGTAGACCCGTCTCTGGGCAGATTGTTCTATGTGGATGGAGCAGGAGTAACTTGCTATGCCTCTGTTTTGTTTCATATGAAAAAAAAAAAGAAAAAAGAAAAGGAAAAAAAAAAAACAACAACAAAAAAGAAGGAACTTGCTTATTCTGCTAGACAGGCATGTGGGTAGCTTCCAATTTGGGACTATTGGGAAGACTGGTGCTAGGAAGTTCTTGTTCTTTGTCTTTTTGGTGAAAGAAGACCAATTTCTGTTGGGTACATACCAAGGAATGAAAGTGCTGGGTCATATAGTAGGCATATATTTGATTTATAAAAACACTGCCAAACCAGTTTGCAAAGGGGGCTACAGTTTAATACTTTACTTGCAGTATGTGAGAATTCCAATTGCGCCACGTCCTTGCCAACACACGGTATTATCAGTCTTTCATTTTAGCCATCCTGGTGGGACATGGAGTTATCACTACTAGCTTTTAATTTGCATTTCTCTTATGACTGAGGAACGTGAGCCCTGTGTTATTTGTTGATAGATTAGTTGCCATCCTCACTTTTGAAATGCCCAAGGCTTCTACAAACTGGTTGGATTTCAAGGCATGATGTTTCGTGATCTCAACGGGGGCAGTGAGGGTCGCCAGGGTCCCTGTCCCGGGGGTCCACCTTGAGGCTGGTCTCAGAGCTCAGGTGTTCAGCATCACGGGGGCCGGGTTCCCACCTGAGCAGCGGCCCTCACAGGTGAGGGCTGAACACTCACAACCACCTGCTGTGGGGCAGGCATGTCGATTAGCCCATTCTACAGGTGGGGAAACTGAGCCCGGCAGGAAGGAAGGTGCCCATCTCAGGTCAGGCAGCTGATGACAGTAAGGATCTCCGGGGGTTCCCCACTGCTCAGACACCGTGTGCACCCAGGACCTTGGGGCCCAGAGCTTGGGGAACAATAACCCAGTGCAGACTGCCTATGAGTAGCTCCTAGTGTCAGCCCCACTGCACAGAGCAGGAAACTGAGGCTCAGACAAGCTGAGTGTCCGCTTTTGTCACACACATCAGTGGCAAGGCCAGGACTGAGTCAGCACCTGTCCCCACAGCCTGTGCCCTCCTGACCCCCAGGCTACACGGCCTCTTAGGACGCTCACCACAGCCCCACGGAGCCCAGAGGTCCATTTCTCAGATGAGGAAACTGAGGCTAGCAGAGGTTCTGTCAATTCCTGAGGTCACACGGGTGATGAGTGGCAGAACCAGGGGTGGAATCCAAACCTCTCTGGGCCCAGAGCCCCACCCTTCACCCCCAAATCTACCTGGGCTCCCTGGAAGTGGGATGAGGCCAAGCCCTCCCCTGACCCCACCATGGGCCAGGCCTGTGACACAGGTGTCTCGAGGCTCATCTGATAGGATCGTGATGACAACTCATCATTGTCCCCACTTTGCAGATCAAGAGGCTGAGACTACATGAAGGCCCCAAGGCCACACAGCGAGAAAAGGGCGTGGTGTAAGCCCAGGGGCACGAGCCCACACATCAGCCCTTGGCAAGGCCACCCCCTGCTCTGCCACGTTTGAGGCCCTCCCTTGTCAGCCCTCCAGCCTCCCTCTGCCACCCCCATGGCCACTCTGTCCAGTGGGGACAAGGAGCTGAGTGGATGTTCCCACTACCAGACATGAGACATGGGGAAAACTTGGGTTCATGGCACAGTTAGGGCCTGGACTAATCGACTCAGGGATGATGTGATCATTGAAGCAGGTAGAGTTTCAGATATCAGTGGCAGCCCCACCGTCTGACCTTGCTCTGCTGCTGTCACAAGCCCTTGGGCCTTTCGGTAAAACCCCATCACAGCTCTTTTCTTTCCTCTTTTTTTTTTTTTTGAGACAGAGTCTCGCTTTGTTGCCCAGGCTAGAGTGAGTCCCGTGGCGTCAGCCTAGCTCACAGCAACCTCAATCTCCTGGGCTCAAGCAATCCTCCTGCCTCAGCCTCCCGAGTAGCTGGGACTACAGGCATGCGCCACCATGCCTGGCTAATTTTTTCTATATATATTAGTTGGCCAATTAATTTCTTTCTATTTATAGTAGAGACAGGGTCTCGCTCTTGCTCAGGCTGGTTTCGAACTCCTGACCTGGAGCAATACACCCGCTCACGCCTGTAATGCTAGGATTATAGGCGTGAGCCACCGTGCCCGGCTTCACCTTTTTTCTTTGAGTCACTCTACCCGCTCTGTCCTACTTCCATTCATGCATTCATTCCATCCCTGTTTATCGAGCACCTGCTTTGTGTCTGACACTGTCCCAGGCACTGGGAATACAAGACAGGCAAGGTGCCAGCCCTCCTGACCAGGGGCAGACAAGAAACGAGGTGTCAAGAGTTTTGCATAAAATAAAGTAGGGTGACCGTGCTAGGGAAGGTAAGGGGTGCAGGCGTGAGGAGGCCCACAGTCCTGCAGTAGAGTGTGGACTGAAACCCATCAACAATCCAATCCAAGGATGTTCCAGCATCCCACAGGCCCTGGGGACCGCCAAAGTCTAACCCCACTCCTTCCTGCTATAGTCATGGACGTTACAATTAGTCTCAGAGTCAGGTAGTATGAGTTCTTCAACTTGTTCCCCCCCTCCCCCTAAGACTATTTTGATTTTTCTAGATCTTTTATATTTCCATAGAAACTTCGGAATCAGTTTGTCAATTTTTGCAGAAAAATCCTGCTGAGACTCTGATTGGGATTGCAGTGAAGCAAAAGACTAGTTTGGGAAGAACTGACGTCTTAATAATGTTGAGTATGCCAATCCATGAACATGGTATATTTCCCTGCTGACTTGGGTCTTCTTCGATTTCTCCCAGCAGTGCTTTTGTAGTTTTCAGTAGGACAATGATCTAATGGAAGAGATCACAGGGTTTATGGATGTATGGGACAGGTTGGGTGAAAAGAGGGGGTTGGGGACCAGGCTGAAGGCTCAGATTTCTGCTTGAGCCAGTGGGTGTCGATGAGAAAGAAATCAACTTGCCTCAGGTGACCCAGATAAGAGGAGGGACACAGACTTTGATTCAGCTTAATTGACCCCAGGGCCACATGCACGATCATCTGAAACCCACCTCTCTGCACCCCCATCCCCAGAGCCAAAAAAATGCCGAAATTCCCAGGGGAGGTGACTTAGAGTTGCTGACACCTTCTCCCTCTCGCAAGGACCTGTTTTCTCCTCCTGTCCCCAGACAGCCAACCTTCCTTCCCTGCTCCAGAGGGTCTGTTCCAGGACTGGATTTTCCCATCAGGGCCTCCTGACTGGGCCACCGAGGGTCAGGTGGCCCCTCCCTGTCTTGCTGTCACCCCTGGCTCTTCAAGCTAATGAGGCCTGCCCTGATTCCCCAGCCAGGCCAGCAGGCTTAACCCCTCCTAGCAGGGGGCTTGGGGGAGGGGGAGGAGGAAGAAAAGGCCCCTTATGGTGCATAGAATGACCCAGCCACAGGAGGGATTACTGAGTGAGTGTGTGTGTGTGTGTGTGTGTGTGTGTGTGTGTGTGTGTGTGTGTCTCGAGCAGCCCCACGTGGGACCCAGGAGCGCAGGGCGATATATGCAGAAGGACAGACGAGAGGAGACACAGACAGGGACAGAGACAAAGAAAACCAGAAGTGCAGAGCCAGAGCAGTACCAAGACAGGGAGAAAGGGGGACAGAAGGGGGACCCCGAGAGGAAGAAGGGACAGAAAGTGAAGCTTTCCCGAGAGGCTGGGCTGGATAAGGAAAGACAGAGGGACCAAGATGGGCCGAGCCTCAGGGACGGGAGGACAGGCACAGAGACGGAGGGACAGACAGACGCGGGGGAGGGGGAGACAGAGAGAATAAGAGAGACCGAGATGGTAATACGGGCTAATCAATAAGGACAGGGGCAGAGAGGAGCAGGCGGAGCGTGATGGAGGAGTTCACAGGCAGATAGGCAGAAATGGCAGAGCCTGAGGCCCCCCAAAAGGGAAACTGAGGCAGAGAGACCCCAAGCAAAGACCAAAGGTGTGGGGAGAGGGAGAGAGAGAAGGTGGGAAGAGAAAGTGGAGAATTTCAAAACAAAGGAAGAGAAAAAAGGGAAACCGAGGCAAGAAAAAAGTGAACGATGAGGCAGGATGATGAGCTGGTTGGCAGACAGACTGTCGGGGAGAGAAAGGGGGACCCCGGAGAGCCCCAGCCCCTCGTTTCCCAAATGATCTCTCAGGAACACCCAGCCTTTCTCTCCTTCCTCTTTGATGCTTCTCTCTTGGGACAATAAATAGCCAAAGCTGGAGGGACACCAGTCAGACCTAAGGAAGCACTTCCCTGAGGAGTAGGGGGGATTATGGCCACGGGCAGGAGCTGGGGCCTCTCCCCATGGCCCTAATTGCCAAGATGTCATGGGGGAGGGGAGGGGATTAAGCAGACGGGTGCCCCTCCCCCTCCCGGCCAATGTCACCTCCTGGTGCCCAGTCGAGTCCCCCACCTTGGCCGGGATTACCCTCCGAGATCCAGGCCATGGCAAATGACATCACTCCCAGCCCGGGCTTAAAATCTCCCCCTGTGAGGGGGCCTGTTTCCTCCAGCCTCTGCTGTCTGGAGCCTCTGCCCAGGACCTGGGCCACCCGGGGAGACCTGTCCCTCCTTGCTGAAGGTGAGTGTCTGCAGGAGCAGGGCCACCGAGGAAGGGACAGGAAGGGGCAGACAGACGGCAGAAGGCGGGTGGATTCTATCCGTGGCCGTGTTTTATCTGTGGCTGGCGCGTGATGTTTGTTGAACAGTCACACATGGGACAGAGGTCCCGTCCTGGCCTCTGGGGACGTGGGACCGGGCTGTGCCGGCACCAGGAGGAAGTGAGGGACTGGCCCACGGCAGGCAGGCGGGGTACCGAGCATTCGGGGTGGCTTGTTGGCCAGGCGATGCCATCAGACCCCAGCAGCGTCCAGGGTGGGGACTTCTCACCCTGGTTTCAAAGCAACTCTTTATCCTGCTTGTATTTCCTTTAAAACTCATCGCTGCCCGAAATTTCCCTCTCGTTTGCGAGTTTACCCACTACTTGCCCGTCTCCCTCGCCCAGTGCCCGGCGTGGGGTTGGGATTCGCTTATCATTTGCTGAGCCGAGGGACGGATGGCAGAAATGGGGCCCGGGGTGGGGCTGCGGCGGGAGGGACTGAGGGCAGACTTCAGAGACTGCCCGAGGGGCCGGGAGTGCGACGGTCTGGGGGTCACAGGGCGGTGAATCGACCGCTGGGGGTCTCGCTGCACCCAAGGTCCTACCTGAGTATTGGGCCCAGCACCCAGCTCCCTGTCCCCACTGGACGAGTGGCCCCGGGGGCAGCAGAGGGAGGCTGGAGGGGCGGGGGGGGGGCCTTGAACCTGGCAGAGGCGGGTTGGGGGTGGCCTTGCCAAGGGCTGATGTGTGGGCACGTGCCCCTGGGCTTACACCACGCCCTTTTCTCGCTGTGTGGCTTTGGAGCCTCAGTTTCCTCATCTGTAACATGAGGACAATGACAAGTTGTCATGACAATCCTATCAGATGAGCCTCAAGAAACCTGTGTCACAGGCCTGGCCCATGGTGGGGTCAGGGGAGGGCTTGGGCTCATCCCACTTCCAGGGACCCCAGGTAGATTTGGGGGTGAAGGGTGGGGCTCTGGGCCCAGAGAGATTTGGATTCCACCCCTGGTTCTGCCACTCACCACCCGTGTGACCTCAGGATTGACAGAACCTCTGCTAGCCTCAGTTTCCTCATCTGAGAAATGGACCTCTGGGCTCCGTGGGGCTGTGGTGAGCGTCCTAAGAGGCCGTGTAGCCTGGGGCTCAGGAGGGCACAGGCTGTGGGGACAGGTGCTGGCTCAGTCCTGGCCCTGCCACTGATGTGTGTGACAAAAGCGGACACTCAGCTTCTCTGAGCCTCAGTTTCCTGCTCTGTGCAGTGGGGCTGACACTAGGAGCTACTCATAGGCAGTCTGCACTGGGTTATTGTTCCCCAAGCTCTGGTCCTCAAGGTCCTGGGTGCACACGGTGTCTGAGCAGTGGGGAACCCCCAGAGGTCCTTACTGTCATCAGCTGCCTGACGTGAGGTGGGCACCTTCCTTCCTGCCGGGCTCAGTTTCCCCACCTGTAGAATGGGCTAATCGACATGCCTGCCTCACACCGGGTGGTTGTGAGTGTTCAGCCCTCACCTGTGAGGGCCGCTGCTCAGGTGGGAACCCGGCCCCCGTGATGCTGAACACCTGAGCTCTGAGACCAGCCTCAAGGTGGACCCCCGGGACAGGGACCCTGGCGACCCTCACTGCCCCATTGAGGTCACGAAACGTCATTGCCGTGAAATCCAACCGGGCAGGTGTTGGTGTCAGGCTCGTCGTCCATTCCCAGTGAAAGGTAGAAACTGTTCTTGTCATTGGGACCTGTCATATCTTGTGTATAAAGCCATTGCCAGTGTCTGCTGAGTGACTGGAGCTTCTTGTATCATGAGCTGTCTCGTCTCGTTGCCAAACCTGGGCAGAGGTTCCAATGGATGTTCAATATTATTATTATTATTGAGACAGAGTCTCACTCTGTTGCCCAGGCTAGAGTGAGTGCCGTGGCGTCAGCCTAGCTCACAGCAACCTCAAACTCCTGGGCTTGAGTGATCCTTCTGCCTCAGCCTCCCGAGTAGCTGGGACTACAGGCATGCACCACTATGCTTGGCTAATTTTTTCTATATATATTAGTTGGCCAATGAATTTATTTCTATTTATAGTAGAGACGGGGTCTCGCTCTTGCTCAGGCTGGTTTTGAACTCCTGACCTTGAGCAATCTGCCTGCCTCGGCCTCCCAGAATTGTAGGATTACGGGCGTGAGCCACCACGCCCGGCCTCAATATTATTTTTGTTATTATTCTTTGCTGACGTCTTGTTTACATAGACGGATGCTGGATGAGTAGGTAAATACTCAGTTCTCAAGGTCAGGATCATTACCAGCTGCTTGGTCTTGGGCAGGCCCGTTTCTCCCCCTGGGGCTCAGATTCCCTGTCCATGGAAAGGGATCATCTTTTTTCTATTTTTTTATTTTTTTTTTTGAGACAGAGTCTCACTTTGTTGCCCAGGCTAGAGTGAGTGCCGTGGTGTCAGCCTAGCTCACAGCAACTTCAATCTCCTGGGCTCAAGCGATCCTCCTTCCTCAGCCTCCCGAGTAGCTGGGACTACAGACATGTGCCACCATGCCCAGCTAATTTTTTCTATATTTTTTTTTTTTTTTTTTTTTTTTTTTTTTTTTTTTTTGAGACAGAGTCTCGCTTTGTTGTCCAGGCTAGAGTGAGTGCCGTGGCGTCAGCCTAGCTCACAGCAACCTCAAACTCCTGGGCTCGAGTGATCCTTCTGCCTCAGCCTCCCGAGTAGCTGGGACTACAGGCATGCGCCACCATGCCCGGCTAATTTTTTTTATATATATATCAGTTGGCCAATTAATTTCTTTCTATTTATAGTAGAGACGGGGTCTCGCTCTTGCTCAGGCTGGTTTTGAACTCCTGACCTTGAGCAATCCGCCCGCCTCGGCCTCCCAAGAGCTAGGATTACAGGCGTGAGCCACAGCGCCCGGCCATAATTTTTTCTATATATTTTTAGTTGGCCAATCAATTTCTTTCTATTTTTAGTAGAGACGGGGTCTCGATCTTGCTCAGGCTGGTCTGGAACTCCTGAGCTCAAAGGATCCTTCCACTTCGGCCTCCCAGATTGCTAGGATTATAGGCGTGAGCCACCGCGCCCGGCCCAAGGGATCGTCTTAAACGTGAGAAATTCTTGGCTTTCCTGGAAGGTCACCTGCTTCACTGGGCAGTCGGGCTCAGATTTGACGGTGAAGACAGTGAAAGTGGGTGCTTTTGTTCCGGCCCCTGCAGATTGTCCCTAGTGGGACAACTTCACAAGTCTCCCTGTTTCCACTGTCTGGAGGTTCATATTAAGCATTTTTGCATTTTGGAGAAGTGGAAGAGGACAGAGGGACAGCTCCAGGTTAGGGGGCTGGGAGAATAGGACGTTCAGGAATACTACTGAGTTGTAATCCTGGGTCCCCAGTGACAGCCTGTGTGTGGCCCTGGGTGAGTCACAGCACCTGCATCTGAAGATGCTCTCCTCTTTAAAGTGTGAGTGTCATAATAATACAGTCTCTACCTCCTAAGATCATGCTGAGGATTTAACGACATCCTGCATAGATTAGCTAGCTGGTGCTGTGTAACAAATGACCCCCAAACTTGGTGGCTTAAACCAGTCAACACTTCCGATCTCACATAGTTACTGAGGGACAGGAATCCACGAGTGGCTTAACTGGGTAATTCTGGTTTGGGGTATTTTTTTGTTTTTGTTTTTGAGACAGAGTCTTGCTTTGTTGCCCAGGCTAGAGTAAGTGCCGTGGCGTCAGCCTAGCTCACAGCAACCTCAAACTCCTGGGCTCAAGCGATCCTCCTGCCTCAGCCTCCCGAGTAGCTGGGACTACAGGCATGTGCCACCAGGCCCGGCTAATTTTTTCTATATATATTAGTTGGGCAATTAATTTCTATTTATAGTAGAGATGGGGTCTTGCTCTTGTTCAGGCTGGTTTCGAACTCCTGACCTCGAGCAATCTGCACGCCTCGGCCTCCCAGAGTGTTAGGATTACAGGCATGAGCCACCGCGCCCTGCCTGGTTCAGGGTATTTCATGAAGTTGCAGTCAGATGTTGACCAGGACTGAAGTCACTTGATGGCTTGACTGGGGCTGGAGAATCAGCGTCCGGTGTAGCCCATGTGGAGTTTGGCAGGAGGCCTCAGTCCCTTCCCACGTGGACCTCTCCACCGGACTGCTTGAGCTTCCTCACAACATGGCAGCTGGCTTCCCTTGGAGCCAGTGCTGGCCTTAGGAATCACACTGCCATTTCTGCAATGTCCTGCTGGTCACACCCTCGAGCCCGGGACTGCACAAGGATGTGAATAGTGAATATCACGGTGTAAGGATTATTGGGGGTTGCCTTGGAGGCGATTTGATTCTCTGGGTTTAATGCTGCTGTTTTTGGTTTTATCAGTCTCGATATTCCTATCAGGTTCTACATGACCTTTGCCTGTTCCTCCTTGATCACTCTGCTGTGGTCACACGGGACGCATTGTTTCTCCTCCCTCGAGACAAAGTGAGCCCATCTTCCAACTCGCCGCTTGCTAGTCCCCTCTGCTGGGGACCCTCAGATCTTACTCAACTTCATTAGCTGCCTCGGCCACCCCAAACTCCCTCACTGCTGTATTACCCTGCTTTGTTTCCCCAGGAGTTCTTGAAACCCTCTGAAAACATCTTGATTTAAAAAAAAAAAAAAATCCACTTCCTTGTTCCTTGTCAGTTTCTCTGAGCGGATCCTAGCAGTTCAGTTCCATGAGAACAGGGTCTCATTTCCTGCGACATCCCTGGAGCAGGGTAGGCATTCAGGAAACGTTTACCGAGTGAGCAGGAGAACCTCAACTTGCAGTAAACAGGCTGGTGGGAGGAAGGAAGCTGGTGGGAGGTAAAAATAAAAGTCACCTGGTTTTTATTCATTTCCTTATTTTTCAAATATTTATTGGGAGTGTGTGAGAAATCCATTCAGCTTAGGGTGCAGGATGGCTTCCCTGGGAAATTAGGTTTCAGCGGGGGACCTTGGGGAGGAGGAGGAGGGGTTAGTTGGTGAGAGGGACTCTGGACTTCAGCAGAGACATTCCTGGCCCAGGAAAGGGCTTATGCAAAAGCTGCAGGGCCTGAGGTTGTCTGAGGCCATCCTAGCGCCCCTCAGTGGGGAACCCCCCAAAAGTTTCCATGTTTTGATTGCTTTTTGGAGATTTCATTGTTGCTTCTGTTTTTGAAAAAGTAACACACACACAGTGAAAAAGTAATCCAACTGTAAAAGCAACGTATGGACACAGCATAGCTTTCTGACGGCAGCCATTGTAACTAGTAGCTTGTTTCCTTGCTGGGAATTTTCCATGCCTGTACGAGCATAAATTATATACATAATCCCTGCCTTGTATTAAAAATCACCAATAACAGCATATTATATATGCACACTGCTCAGAACCAGACTTTTATTATTTGGATAAATATATTATTATTTTATCAAAGTGTAATTTTAAAAAATTTAAAAATCTGACTCTAAGTCACATATATAATAAGTGCAGGTCAAAGGTTTATTTAAGTCATTAATAAAGGAAGCAGTTGTTTCAAAGAATTCCATGGACAGAGGTTAATATGATTATTCGGAAAGGTGTTCTTAAAAAAGTTTGCCCGGTTAGATACAAAACCGGACAATAAAACTGTAACCTATGAGGTTATCTTCTCTATTAGAGAGAAATCATTTGCAACCAAACTTCCAGAAGTTACCATTTACCTTGTCAGAGTCTAGACCCTAATCGAAAATCAATAAGTGAGTCTTAAATCAAACTCTGGTACAGTCCCCTAGAAAGTAATCTGTGGGTGGGTCTGTTCGACCAGGTTCCAGAATGACTTGGAAGTGACATGTCGTCAGCCATTTGTCTTATTGCCAAGCCTAGGATGTTGTTTCTTAATTGTATACTAGAGATCTTTTAAAATCAGTTCATAGAGAGCAGCTTTATAATTTTTAATGACTTTATAGTATTCCCCTACATAGGTATGCCATAATTTATTTTTACTTTTATTTATTTTTTTTGAGATAGAGTCTCAATCTGTTGCCCGGGCTAGAGTGCCGTGGCATCAGCCTAGCTCACAGCAACCTCAAACTCCTGGGCTCAAGCGATCCTTCTGCCTCAGCCTCCCAAGTAGCTGGGACTACAGGCATGTGCCACCATGCCGGGCTAATTTCTTTCTATATATTTTTAGTTGCCCAGCTAATTTCTTTCTATTTTTTAGTAGAGATGGGGTCTCATTCTTGCTCGAGCTGGTCTCGAACTCCCGACCTCGAGCGATCCTCCTACCTCAGCCTCCCAGAGTGCTAGGATTACAGGCCTGAGCCACCAAGCCTGGCCTCATAATTTATTTAATATAGTTTAGCTAATATATCCCCTTTGGTGAACATATTGGCTGTGTCTACATTTTGGCATCTAAAAATCCTATTGTATTCGGGTTGCACTTTTACAAGAAAAAAGCCCTAGTGTAGATGGGCTAGGTGGCACACACCTGTAGTCCCAGCTACTAGGGTGGCTGAGGTGGGAGGATCGCTTGAGCCCAGAAGTTCGGTGTTGCAGTGAACTATGATCACAGCTGTGAATAGTAACTGCACTCCAGCCTGGTTAGCATAGCAAGACCTCATCTCTAAAAAACAAAAACAATCTTAGTGTAAAGTCTGTGCAAACATCTGTTTGCAAATAACAACTATAACCACCAACAGTCGCATTGCACTTATTATGTGTCGGGTGCTATTCAAAGCCCCCGCAGAGCATGAATGCATTTAACTGTCACACCTACCCAAACATAGAAATACTACTTTCTTCTTTTTTTTTTTTTGAGACAGAGTCTCACTTTGTTGCCCAGGCTAGAGTGAGTGCCATGGCATCAGCCTAGCTCACAGCAACCTCAAACTCCTGGGCTCAAGCCTCCCGAGTAGCTGGGACTACAGGCATGCACTGCCATGCCTGGCTTATTTTTTCTATATATTTTTAGTTGGCCAATTAATTTCTTTCTATTTTTAGTAGAGACGGGGTCTCGCTCTTGCTCAGGCTGGTTTTGAACTCCTGACCTTGAGCGATCCTCCCACCTTGGCCTCCCACAGTGCTAGGATTATAGGCGTGAGCCACCGCGCCCGGCCATAAATGCTACTTTCTTTTATTTTAATTTTTTATTTTAATTTATTTTTTTCTTTTTATGGTGTAGATATTGTTGACACATAAATGCTACTTTCATTCTCATTTTCCAACAAGGCAACTGAGGTACACGTGGGAGGTGAGTAGCAGGGACAAAAGGAAGATGGCATTTTGCTCTGATAACTGTTTCTGGTTTGTTCCAATCTGCACTGGTACTGACATGACATAGGGGTCCCTGTTTGTCCCCACTGAGGCCGGAGCTGGGAGTTACCAGTCTCTTTCATGTTTGTCAACCTGATAGGTCCAAAATGGCTGTGGAAGATCATTGCTCACTGTCATTTTAATGTCTCTCTTTTAGGGTGACCATCCGGTTTGTCTGGGACTGTTCTGGTTTTAACACTGAGAATCCTACATCCCAAGAAACTGCCTCTTCCCCATTCCGGCCAAACAGGGACAGTTGGTCAGCCTGTTCTCCCTGGTTATTTGCGAGGCTGAACATCTTTTCCCGTGGTCACAGAGAGAAAAGGTCTTGGAGAAGGGACTGTGTCTGGATCAGATTTTTTTTTTTAAAGGCCAGAGTAGGAAAAAAGGCTTTCATTTGCGAGATGCCTTGTGGCTTCAGCTCTCTGCTTTATACTGAGTCGCAACGAAGCTCCGACAACCGCAAGAAAAGGGCCAGGTTATGGGGAGGGAAACTGAGGCACAGAGAGTTGAGATAAATGGCCCCAGGCCACAGACCTAAGAGGAGTCTGAGGCAGGGTTTGAAGCTCCGCCTGCCTGTCGCCAGACAGTTGAGTCACTGGTGAGTGTTTGAGTGTCCCCCTCTCTATCTTCTCTTGCAGGCCCCCTGCCCTGGGCCCCAGTGTCTCCGAGGATCATGATGGCGTATATGAACCCGGGGCCCCACTATTCCGTCAACGCCTTGGCCCTGAGTGGCCCCAGTGTGGATTTGGTGCACCAGGCCGTGCCCTACCCCAGTGAGTACGGTCCTTCTCCTCGACAACCCCCCCCCCGTCTCTTCTCTTGGGGACCTCTGGGGTCCCTTGTCCTCAGGAAGAAGGCACTTACAGGGGTGACATGGAGGCCACACACCAGCCCTATGTGTTCACCTGCAAATGCAAAACACTACTGTATGTCACTTAGGGATGTAGGAAAACATGGACATGTAGAAATGTAGGACAGTGGCTCCCTTTGGGGCGAGGAAGGAGGAAGCAATCTGGAAGCGGAACCAAGAGAAAGGAGGTTCCAAGAGAAACTGTCATCTGTTGGCAAAACTTCTCTTCTCTTCTCCCTTTTCTTTCTGACAGAGTCTCACTCTGTCACCCAGGCTGGAGTGCAGTGGCTTCATCATAGCTCACTGCAGCCTTGAACTCCTGGCCTCAAGTGACCCTCTTTGCCTCAGCCTCCCCAGTAGCTGGGACTACAGGCCTGCGGCCACCACACCTGGCTAATTTCGGTATTTTTAGTACAGATGTGGTCTCGCTCTTGCTCAGGCTGGTCTCGAACTCCTGACCTCAGGTAATCCTCCCGGGGCTCAGCCTCCCAGAGTGGTAGGATTACAGGCCTGAGCCACCTCTCCTGGCGGCAAGCAAAGCTTTATTTCCAAGCGCAGGTGAGCGCCGGGCCATTTTATTCATTTATTTTTGCATGAAGTGGAACCGTGCGCGTGGACTTGCCACTCGGGCAGGCTGGAAATGGCTGGATCAGCCATGCCACGCTTCTCCTGAGCGTGTCTTGGGCAGCGCGGAAGGAAGTTTAAAAGGGGGAAAGCACAACTCACACACCTTGCAGGGCTACACAGCCACTGCCCCGGGGGCGAGGCCTGAGTCCCAGAGTGACAAGCAGGCAGTGTCGACCCCGCCCTCGGTGCAGGCCAGTGGACACCGGGCGGGGCGCCTGGGCATGCCGCCCCCGCCGCCGGTGGCCTGACGCCCGCCTCCCCGCCCGCCCGCGCAGGCGCCCCGCGGAAGCAGCGGCGGGAGCGGACCACGTTCACGCGCAGCCAGCTGGAGGAGCTGGAGGCGCTGTTCGCCAAGACGCAGTACCCCGACGTGTACGCCCGCGAGGAGGTGGCGCTGAAGATCAACCTGCCCGAGTCCAGGGTCCAGGTGGGCTGTTGGTCCCCGGGCCCCTCCCGGCACGCCCGACCCTCCCTGTGACCTTCCGGGGACCCCCCACCCCACCCCCACCCCACCCCACCCCCACCCCACCCCCACCCTACCCCCACCCCCGGGACCCAGAGCGAAGGGAGCAGCCAGGGCTGTAAAGAGTAATCTCTCCCTGCACCGTCCCGCCGACCTCCCCCCCCCCGCCCCCTCCCACGCACTGCAGCCACCAACTCGCCCGCCCAGCACGCTCCTACCCCGATCGCTCGCTTTGTCCTGATGACCGCGTGGCCGGCCCATCGCCTTGTCGGGGTCTTTGCTCATCAACCAATCAAGCCACCTTGTCAATCAGTGAGACCCACGCTGACCGTGGCATTTAAAATGACCACCTTTCTGCACTTTCCCAACTCTCCTGCCCTCCTCCCTTGTCCTGCTCAATGGCTTCCTCAGTGGTATTTTATTACCATCTAAAATACTATATGATTTGCCTGTTGATTGACTATTTATCATCTGCTTCTCCCAACTGGAATGTCAGAGCCACTAATGGGTGCCCAGAGTGGGGAAGATGGTTAATGCATGCTTGTCCATTGATCGCATGGATGGATGGGTGGGTGGATGGGTGGATGGATGGATGGATAGATGGATGAATGGATGGGTGGCTGGTTGGCTGGGTGGGTGATTTGGGTGAGTGGATGGATGGATGGATGGGTGGATGGGTGGATGGATGGATGGATGGATGGATGGATGGATGGATGGGTGGATGGATGGATGGGTGGGTGGGTGGATGGATGGGTAAGTGGGTGAATGGATGGGTGGGTGGATGGATGGGTGGATGGGTGGATGGATGGGTGGATGGATGGATGGGTGGGTGGGTGGATGGATGGGTGGATGGATGGATGGATGGGTGAGTGGGTGAATGGATGGGTGGGTGGATAGATGGGTGGATGGATGGGTGGATGGATGGATGGGTGGGTGGGTGGATGGATGGGTGGATGGATGGATGGGTGGGTGGGTGGATGGATGGATGGATGGGTGGATGGATGGATAGATGGATGGATGGATGGGTGGATGGATGGATGGATGGATGGGTGAGTGGGTGAATGGATGGGTGGGTGGATGGATGGGTGGATGGATGGATGGGTGGGTGGGTGGATGGATGGGTGGGTGGATGGGTAGGTGGATGGATAGATGGATGGGTGGGTGGGTGGATGGGTGGGTGGATGGATGGGTGGATGGATGGATGGATGGGTGGATGGGTGGATGGATGGGTGGGTGGATGGGTAGGTGGATGGATAGATGGATGGGTGGGTGGGTGGATGGGTGGGTGGATGGATGGGTGGATGGATGGATGGGTGGGTGGGTGGATGGATGGGTGGGTGGATGGGTAGGTGGATGGATGGATGGATGGATGGGTGTGTGGATGAATAGATGCCCCGCAGTTGAATGCAAAGTTGGGAGTTGCGACTTCAGCACCTGCTACCAAGAAGCATCTTGATTCCTGGGAACCCCGAGGGCTCTCCTGGGCCTCTTCCTCACTGACCCACCCCAATCTCTCCTCTTACCCCCCAGGTTTGGTTCAAGAACCGCAGGGCTAAGTGCAGACAGCAGCGGCAGCAGCAGAAACAGCAGCAGCAGCCCCCGGGGGGCCAGGCCAAGGCCCGTCCTGCCAAGAGGAAGGCGGGCTCGTCGCCACGCCCCTCCACGGATGTGTGTCCAGACCCTCTGGGCATCTCAGATTCCTACAGCCCCCCTCTGCCCGGCCCCTCGGGCTCCCCCACCACGGCAGTGGCCACGGTGTCCATTTGGAGTCCGGCCTCAGAGTCCCCTTTGCCCGAGGCCCAGCGGGCTGGGCTGGTGGCCTCGGGGCCTTCTCTGACCTCTGCCCCCTATGCCATGACCTACGCCCCAGCCTCTGCTTTCTGCTCTTCCCCCTCCGCCTACGGGTCTCCGAGCTCCTATTTCAGTGGCCTGGATCCCTACCTGTCTCCCATGGTGCCCCAGCTGGGGGGCCCGGCCCTCAGCCCCCTCTCCGGCCCCTCCGTGGGACCCTCCTTGGCCCAGTCCCCCACGTCCCTGTCAGGCCAGAGCTATGGCCCCTACAGCCCTGTGGACAGCTTGGAATTCAAGGACCCCTCGGGCACCTGGAAATTCACCTACAACCCCATGGATCCTCTGGACTACAAGGATCAGAGTGCCTGGAAGTTTCAGATCTTGTAGAAGATTCTGCATGTCTCTGCACCTCTCCGTCTGGCCTCAGGACCCTCTCTTATCTAAATCCGGAGGAATCCCTGCGAAAACAGCTGGAACTAACGACTCTTCCAAGGGTGTGGCCTCCTTGGCCTCTCCAGGTGCAGCCTGCTTGGCACCGTCCACCCTTCCCTCCTTAGGGACAGACAGCAGGTCTCAGTGACTCTCAACCCCAGCACTGTCTCGTTAGCTCCTACTCCAGAAACCGGTGCTGAGAACTTCCCCTACGGAGAAATTAAACCACACTGGCAGTTGATTTGAAGTGATGCTTAGGTCAGAATCACCATGCCCTTGAACACACAGGTGGGCGGCTTAGTTCCCGAACTTTCCATTTGGGTCTTCTTTTTTTAGCATAGGATTAGGGATCTTTCTAGAAATCCCAAAGACAGACTTTAAGAAGCCCCATCAGGAAACCTTAGGCTAATTATACAGTTACATTAAAAAATTCATTAAAAAATGTTACAGTCTTCACAAATATCAGGCTTATGTGTTAGGTTTTTGATACATATATGTATGTATATACATATATATTTTCTTCTTGGTTTCTTTTTAAAGACATTTTATCATTCCTTCACTCATTAGCACACTGGAAATGAACATATTTGGTAAAAGAATGAAAGGCAAGTTGCCTGTTCTATCCCTATTCTTTTTTATTTTGTTTTAGGATTTTCTTATTATTATTATTTTTTTTTAATAGAGATAGGGTCTTGCTCTGTCACCCAGGCTGGAGTGCAGTGGCACCATCATAGCTCACTGCAGCCTTGAACTCCTGGGCTCGAGCCATCCTCCTGCCTCAGCCTCCTGAGTAGCTAGGACTACAGGCATGTGCCACACCGTGCCCAGCTGATTTTTCTATTTTTTGTAGAGCTGGGGTGTCCCTATGTTGCTCAGGCTGGCCTTGAACTTCTGGCCTCAAGTGATCCTCCTGCTTTGGCCTCCCAGAGTGCTAGGATTACAGGTGTGAGCCACTGCACCCTGCCTTAGGATTGTCGAAAGGTGAATTTTGTCACAGAATCCCTCAGACTTAAGAGCTGAAAAAAAAAGGTGAATTTCACCCAAACATTGGTGGATTTGGGGTGATTACGTGGGGTGCACCCCCTGTAGTTGAGGCTATTTGAAAGAGAGGAGGCAGGGGGACAAGCTTCCCACCTGTAAATAAACAACAAACGAGGGAGAGAGACACGGATTTGGAGGTGGCTCCGCATTTTCAACGTGTGTTCTCTCTTTTAGGTTTTTTGTTTTGTTTTCAGTTTTGATTGTGGGATTGGAAACTAGAGCTTGGCTTGAGGAAGTTTTCCTGGGGTGGCACCATTATTTCCTGAAATACAATTTCATACACAGCGACACAATCTCTGTGAGGAGTCCAAGAAGGGTTCGGGTATTCTGACACTCTGAGAAGCTTGGTGCTTGGCCCCTGCTTCCTCAGTCTGAGTTCTCTTTTCGCTTTTGGAAGGGGAGGCAGGATCTTAAAAAAGGGAGGCGGGATCTTTAAAAAAGCCTTTCACTGGGGATGTCTGAAGGCAGGTTGTGAAAGAAAGCAGGGCAGGAAGGCAGGGGTGCGCCGGGTAGAGGTTTAACAACCGGCTCTGCACGGAAGTGGAAAAGCCCTGGTTTGGAGTTGGCCAATTTCCGTGGTGTAAATGCTCCCACCATGGCTGATTTCAAGCTACCGACTTGAGGTCACTGAACTTGGAGCTGGGAAGAGATGTGGCATCTCTGCGTTCATGAGCTGGTCCAAGCTGGCACCAGCACCCCAAAGTCAGGAGAAAGGCGCGGTGTGAAGAGAGAGGCCCGGAGGTGGGACACAAAAGCATAAATAGGGGACGACAACCCATGGCAGGGTGGAGGCTGGGAGACCCAGACAGAAGTCACAGGGGGCCGGGGGGGACAGGGATGAGATGACATGGCGCCCTGGGTCTGTGGCTCGGTTGGGACCAGCATCCAGCGTCAGTGTTTCTCTCTGCAGAGACGCCCAGGCTCTGGGCTGGCGGCTGGGGACTGGGGCGCGGGCGACAACCGGTTCTCCGGGAGGCCGTGTCTTGTGCAGACAGGTCAAAGGAGACTTGACAAGGGGGTCAAGGAGGGCGTGGAGGAGAGGGTCTTCTGAGACTTCTCCAGGATTTGCATCTGATCAGGAGGTTCCAAGTCCCTTTTCCTGGGCCGGCCTCCTGTACCTGGCTCTTCTGCTGTCCTTTGTCCTACTTCCTAAAGCCAGGACGGGGGACGAGGCAAGTGGGCACAGAGGGAAGAGGCCAGGAGCCTCCCTCATTCTGTGTCACTTTCTCTGTCCCCCCTTCCCACACACTGGCATCCCAGGTCTCCCTTCTCTGGCCACCCACACAGTGAAACTGATTAAAATATTGAGTCCCATTTAAAGTCTGGGTGATTTCTTTCTTTTTTCTTGATTTCCATGATTTTCCCTGGAGGGGCAGACTGGGGCGGTTGGCACAGGGACTCCTCTGTCCCTTGTGCCCCTGGGGACATGGGTCCAGCCATGGGCTTCCTCTCTTATCTCCCATCACAGTCTTTTCCTTGTTATCTCCCTAAAGCCGATAAGAGGCTCCAGGGCTTCTGGCTAGCGTGGGGAGCCCCGCCCAGCCCTGGGGACATTCCCCCTGCAGCTCTGTCTCTCAGCCCTGCAGGATCTCCAACTAACTTCCCCCCTTCCTCTCTCTTCTCTTCTCTGTCTCTTTCCTTTTTTGCTCCAGGCTCTCAGACTCCCAGGCATCCTTTTCTCTTTGCTGAATTTTCATCTTCTTCCTTTCTTTCCCCCCTCTGTCTCTTCCTTTGCCTCTGGCTTTCTCTTTCTCCAGCTCTAAGTTGGCTTTTTCTGCTTCCATTCCTCTCACTTGCTGAGTCTCAGGTTATTTTTGTTGGAGGGACGGGGGTGGACATCGAACATTGGATTGAGGGGGTCAGGCAGGCCTGCTGTCCCAGCCTGGCTCGGCCCCTTCAGGTCATCTGACCTTGGGGGGGGGGTTCATTTCTCCCAGCCTCAGTTTCCCCACCTGTAACGTGGAGCCTCCAAGAAGACCCATCTCAAGAGAATGAAATGAAGTTATTATATTACATACTTGGTCTTGAAGGCTAGTACATGGTAGGAGCTTAATAAATACTTATTTATATAATTTTGTGGTAAAATGCACACACTGTGAAACGTACTATTTTTCCCATTTTAAGGATCCTAATTCATTTTGTCCATTTTAAGGTAATTAATTTAGTGGCATTAAGTATTGATACATTGACAGAAGAAGCCAGTCACAAAGAGCCACATGTTGTATGATTCCATTTATATGAAATATTCAGAATAGGCAAAGCTGTGAGGCAGAAGGCAGGGGAGTGGCTGGCAGGGTCTGGGGTGGACCTTTGAATTGGGGAGCAGGGTGACTCCTTAATGAATATGGAGTTCCCTTTTGGGATGACAAAAAAGTTCTGAAACCGCATAGTGACCTAACAATTCCGCTCCTAACTCTATACCCAAAATAACTGAGAGCAACAGATGTTCAAACAAAAACTCGTACACTCAAGTTCTCGGGCAGAGTGATTCACAATAACCCAAAGATGGAAACAATTTATCCACGGAAGGACAGAGAAACAGAATGTGGTCTGGCCCTAGCAGGGGATGTCACTCAGCCACCAAAAGAAACGAAGCAGTGATAACATGCTACAACATAGACGAACCTTGGAAACGTCATGCTAAACATGTATGTTAACCTGGTATTTTTTTTTTTAACTTAACTTGTACTTGTGCCATTCAAGGCAGCTTTATTTATAACGGCTCCAAGCTGGAAGCTGCCAGGAGGTGAATGGGGACACAGGCCGTGTGCATCCATACAAAAGGTACCCTTGAGTGATGACAACATAGTGGCGAGTAAAAGAAACTGGGCACGAAGTGGTCCATGCACGATTCCACATATACGAAATTTTGGAAAAGACAAGCTGATATAGGACACAAAGCAGAGAGTGTTGCCAGGAGCTGGAGAAAGCAAATGGGCTTTCCCACTAAGGGACAAAAAAGGACTTTTGGGGGGTGCTGGAAGTATCTTTATCTTGATTATGGTGGTGGTTCCGTGACTGTGCACAATTGCCCAAACTCATCAAACTGACACTCAGCATGGGTGGATTTGATAGACTATAAGTTATACCTCAATGTATCAGAAGGAAAAGAAAAGAAAGAAAAATTAACGAGCAGGTACTATTTGACAGACACTGGGGCAAGCTGGTCCTAACTCGTTTAATTCCCAAAACAGCCCATCAGATAGATGCTAATTATTATTATTATTATTTTTTGAGACAGAGTCTCGCTTTGTTGCCTAGGCTAGAGTGAGTGCCGTGGCGTCAGCCTAGCTCACAGCAACCTCAAACTCCTGGGCTCAAGCGATCCTCCTGCCTCAGCCTCCCGAGTAGCTGGGACCACAGGCATGCGCCACCATGCCCGGCTAATTTTTCTATATATATTAGTTGGCCAATTAATTTCTTTCTATTTATAGTAGAGACGGGGTCTCGCTCTTGCTCAGGCTGGTTTCGAACTCCTGACCTTGAGCGATCCGCCCGCCTCGGCCTCCCAGAGTGCTAGGATTACAGGCGTGAGCCACCGCGCCTGGCCCTAGATGCTAATTATTATGCCCATTTCACAGGTGAGGAAAGTGAGGCAGAGGGGGGCTGGGTGACTTCCCAAAGCGAGGCATTTACGTTCAGCTTGTCGGGGTGTGGGCCTTTTCCCCTCCACTTTTGGTACTTCATTTTAGTTCTCTTCTCCCCTGTTTCTTCCTTCCTGGGTCTTGGGTACAATTAATTCTCCCCTTCTCTGTTTCCCTCTTTCTGTCTCTCTCCTCGCTCCCATATTTCTCTGTCGATTCCCGCCTCTGAACCGCACCCCTCCCACCACCCCAGCTGCTCCCTCTGTCCCTGAGCAGGACTAATTTAGCAAATGCTCCAATCCTCTTATGACAATGGCCCAGCCTCAGCAGGACGGCAGGGGAATTAGGGAGGATTAGGTGTGGACTCACGACCCAGAGGGGAGGGGAGTTTTAACTAAATGATGCACCCTCCCCCCGCTGTCCCCTCCATGTGAAATCAGTGCTGCCTGAGACACACCATACTCATCAAATCACAGGTGACACTCTGCATTGGGTGCTTCCAACAAGCACTTTCTTTGTATTCCTCACTCACTCAAACCTCATGACATCTCCCCAGGCCATCCTCCTCCCTCGTCTTAAGGATCAGCAGAGGTTAAGTGACTTCCCTAAGGCAACAGAACCCAGCCCCAGCCTTCCAGGTGCTTCTCAGGTTAAAGATGAAGAAACCTGGTTGGGAGCAGAGAGTGCAAAGGCCCTGGGGTCACACAGCAAGGGAGGCAACCTCTGT
The DNA here is from genome assembly GCF_040939455.1 of Microcebus murinus. Classification (NCBI taxonomy): domain Eukaryota; kingdom Metazoa; phylum Chordata; class Mammalia; order Primates; family Cheirogaleidae; genus Microcebus; species Microcebus murinus. The sequence continues at coordinate 66,335,474 of NC_134119.1, forward strand.
GTGGGTAACTTCAAAGACGATGCCTTTAGCCCCTAGGAAGTATGGGGGAGGTGAAAGAGACAGAGAAAGAGAGTGTGAAATCAAGAAAGGTAGGGAGGCTGAGGAGGGAGGATTGTTCAAGGTCAGGAGTTCGAAACCAGCCTGAGCAAGAGCGAGACCCCGTCTCTACTATAAATAGAAAGAAATTAATTGGCCAACTAAACATATATATATGTGTGTGTATATATATATATATATATAAAATTAGCCGGGCATGGTGGCGCATGCCTGTAGTCCCAGCTACTCGGGAGGCTGAGGCAGGAGGATTGCTTGAGCCCAGGAGTTTGAGGTTGCTGTGAGCTAGGCTGATTCCACGGCACTGTAGCCCGGGCAGCAGAGTGAGACTATGTCTCAAAAACAAAACAAAACAAAAAAAACACTTTTGTTTAAAAATTTCAGAATTACATAAAGCACATGGTTCAGCTATCATATAGTCAAAGATGCCATTTCTTTTTTTTTTTTTTTTTATTTTAACCCAATATGACCTTTGACTATAAAGATGCCATTTGGATTTAGCGTATTAAACAGCAAGTAGAGCTTACAATGCACAAATATACCTAACGCATAAATACTAGTTCATCCTTTAGATAGTCAAAGTCAGAAGGAGCTGCCTGGCTTGCAAGGTACTTTAACTTATGTGTGGTCATTAAAACCAAAAAGTAGTTCAAGTATGATCATATAAAGGCAGGCAATTCATCCAATATTACTCTAAAATGAAAGGCATGAAAATAAAAGCAGAACACTCCATGTTTCTCCACTTTTCATTTAGATAGGTAGCTATCAAGACCTTACTGTGGAATATATACAATTATTACATATGTTTTCCCTAGAACATTATGGAGTTGCACAAACTACAAAAGGTGTCATGATCCACAGTTCGTTTGATCAGATGCTTTGGTATCTCGTTTCAATTCTTCACTCATAGGAAGCAAGTCTTTAACCTTAGCAAACTTCCTGGGGTCCTTTGGAATCATGAAGTTGATATCTTCAACTTGAGCATGACCTTGTCTTCCAACTATGACATTGCCTTGTGATGAACTCGATGACAAGCTCTTCAAGAATGTCTCCTGACTCGGTGTAAGGCAGGGGTCCTCAAACTTTTTAAACGGGGGCCAGTTCACCGTCCCTCAGGCTGTTGGAGAGTGTGCACTGTGGGCCCGGGACCAGTCGGCTGCTAAGCAGGACAGGCAGCGGCTGCAAAAACACCCGGTGGGCCCGATAAATGTCCTCGGTGGGCGGCATGTGGCCCGTGGGCCATAGTTTGAGGACGCCTGGTGTAAGGGTTCTGGCCACCTCCAAAGATATACATCTCAGTTCTTTAGAAAGAAAAGTCTCTTTCTTTTATCTTGTCCACCTCCTCCAATTTCTTCATTTTCATGCTTAAAGATGGGGTCTTCCTCCTCATTTGCCATGCCACCAGCCCTCAAGCCTACAGCACTCCAGCGGGTTTTCCCCTTTTCTTGTGTTTATTTTCCGTGTCCTGTACTGTTATTGCAAGTCCTAGAAATCAGGAATTAAGACTGTCTTGGTCACAGTTGCATTTCCAACACCAGGACAGGGTATGAAGTTGGATCTGAGCGATTATTTGTCTCAGGAAATAACAGAAGGGGAGGTAGTCCCTGCGTGGGCCTCATGGCACTGGGCCAGAACTTGCTAGAAGGACCAGACTTTCCTACTCAGAGACTCTGGGACTGTGGTGAAGAGGCCATGAAAGCAGGTATCCTGGTCTTCTTCCTGATCTTAGGGGCGAAGTGTTCAATTTTGCATCCCGAAGGATCGTATTACCTGTAGCTTTTTCATAGTTGCCTTTTATCAGATTACATAAATTCCATTCTATTTCTAGTTTGCCTGAGCATTTGAAATATCATTTTTCTTCTTCTCTTCTCTTCTCTTCTTTTTTTTTTTTTTTAGAGATGAAGCCTCACTATGTTGCTCAGGCTGGCCTCGAACTCTCGGGCTCAAATGATCCTTCTGCTTCTGCCTCCTGAGTAGCCGGGACCACAGGGTGTGAATTTTATCACATATTTCTTTCACATCTATTGAGATGATCCTGTGTTTTTCCTTTTACTCTGGTAATGAGGCTAATCACATTGATTGATTTATGGATGCTTAACCAACTTGCATCCTTGAGCTAAACCCGACTTGGTCCTGATGTATTATTCTTTTTATCTATTGTTTGATTTGATTTAGGAGTTTTTGCATCTATGTTTGTGACGGATGCTGACTTATTATTTTATTTTATTTTTTGAGACAGAGTCTCACTTTGTTGCCCAGGCTAGAGTGAGTGCCGTGGCGTCAGCCTAGCTCACAGCAACCTCAAACTCCTGGGCTCAAGCGATCCTCCTGCCTCAGCCTCCCGAGTAGCTGGGACTACAAGCATGCACCACCATGCCCGGCTCATTTTTTCTATATATATTAGTTGGCCAATTAATTTCTTTCTATTTATAGTAGAGACGGGGTCTCGCTCTTGCTCAGGCTGGTTTCGAACTCCTGACCTTGAGCGATCCGCCTGCCTCGGCCTCCCAGAGTGCTAGGATTACAGGCAAGAGCCACCCCACCCGGCCCGGATGCTGACTTATAATTTACTTTTTTTTTTTTTCCTGCCTCAGGTTTATTTGTACAAATAGTACAGGAGGACCCCAGCCCCATGCAGACAGCAGCCCAGGGGTCACACCAGTCCTTCTGTCCTCATGTTGGCAGACAGAGACTTCTACTCTGGAGCCTTTGCGGGGTCCTGGGCACCTTTGGGAGCCTGAGCTGGGGCTGGAACTGAAGCTGGTGCTGTGGCTGAAGCCGCGGTCTGGGCCTTGGTTTGATTCTTGGCCTTTGGCCGGCAGAGCCTGAGACCCTTGGCAATGCGCGCGCGAGCACGCTTCCCAAGCTTGGGGTGGGCAATGTAGGCAAGTCGACTGAGCTTGCGGCTCATGCCCTTTGGGATCTTAGCCTTAACCTCCTTGGGCTTTACAAGGGCCTTGATAGCTTCAGCACGTGCACTCATGGCCTTGGCGTTGTTGGCCTGCATCTTCTTCAGGCCCTTCTTGTTGTGCTTCTTGGCAAAGCGCATGTTCCTCAGGAACTTGGGGTCCACCCCCTTAAGAGATTCGTATCTTTGTGATCGGGGTTTCTTGATGCCATTTCTGTGCCACTTTCGGGACTGGTTCTGTGTGGTGTGGTTTTTGGACTTGGCCATGTCTACACTGTAACACACGTCTGCCGAAGAGCCTGGGACCGGAAGACTGACTTATAATTTACTTTTATTGTAATGTCTGTCCATATTAGATTTTGGTGTCACAATTATGCTGGTTTCATAAAATGAAACGGGAAGAATATTCTCCTCTGGTATTTTGTAGGAGAGTTTGTGCAAGATATTATGTCTTTCTTAAGTATGTGATAGAATTTACCAGTGAAGCAAATGGGCCTGTAGTTTTTTGTTAGAAAGGCTAATTATGGACTTACTTTAATAAACATATAATTATTTATATTTTAAAATTTCTTTGTGTGTCAGTTTCAGTAAGTTCTAGTTCTCAAGGAATTTGTCCATTTCCTCTAAATTTGTCAAATTTATTGGCATACATTTTTTCATAATATTCTAAGATCCATTTGATTTATCTTTTACTGTAAATGGTGTTATAGGTACCAAATAAGAAGAAAGACTAACATCAATCATTGTTAACATCATCCTAAAAAGTTAGAAAAGGAACAGAGGGAAGAAATAATAAAGGTGAGAGGAGAAATTAAGAAAATAAATGTACAATAGAAAAAAACCCAATAGACATATGACTTTGTTTTGTTCAAGAGTCATAAAATCAATAGTGACCCAAAATAGTAACAAAGAGAAAAAGAGAGAAAATTATCAATATCAAGAATGAAAAAGAGGCTGGGCACAGTGGCTCATGCCTGTAATCCTAGCACTCTGGGAAGCAGAGGTGGGAGGATTGCTCAAGGTCAGGAGTTCGAAACCAGCCTGAGCAAGAGGGAGACCCCGTCTCTACTATAAATAGAAAGAAATTAATTGGCCAACTAATATATATACAAAAAATTAGCCGGGCATGGTGGCCTGTAGTCCTAGCTACTTGGGAGGCTGAGGCAGGAGGATCGCTTGAGCCCAGGAGTTTGAGGTTGCTGTGAGCTAGGCTGACGCCATGGCACTCACCTAGCCTGGGCAACAAAGTGAAACTCTGTTTCAAAAAAAAAAAAAAGAATGAAAAAGAAGGTACCACTAAAGATCCCATTTAAGGACATTAATGGTCATAAGCTATATGAACAATTTTTATTAATTAATTTATTATTTTTATTATTTATTTTTATTTTTTATTATTTTTATTTATTATATAAATAAATATTTATTTATTTTATTTATTTATTGTTTTTTATTTATTATATTTTTTTATTTTATTTTTTTATTGTATTATGGGGGTACAGATGTTTAGGTAACATATATTGTCTTTGTCCGGCCTGAGTAAGAGCTACAAGCGTGTCCCTGCCCTAGGCGGTGTGCACCGCACCCATTAGGTATGGATAAACCCAACCCCTCCACCCTCCTATGATCTGCCCAACACCCAATCAATGTTACTATTATATGTGCGTTTGTTGATCAATTTGATGGTGAGTACTTATGGTGCTTGTTTTTCCATTCTTGTGATACTTCACTTAGTTGGATGGGATAGATGAACAATTTTATGCCAAGAAATTTGAAAATTTAGAAGACAAATTCCTAGCAGATACACCTTACTACATAGTGAACACACACAGACACGCCCACAAATCTGAATAGTCCTATTAAAGAAACAGTAATCCAGCCTTAAAATTTTTCACACAGCCAATCTCGATGGCTCATGCCTATAATCCCAGAGATTTGTCAGTTGAGGCAGGAGGATCGCTTGAGCCCAGGAGTTTGAGGCTGCAGTGAGCGATGATTGTGCCACTGCACTTACTCTAGCCTGGTGACAACGACAGGGCCTCATCTCTAAAAAAAAAAAAAAAAAAAAATATTCACACAAAGAACACTCCATGCACATTTAGCTTTGTCAGTGAATTCTACCAAACAGTTAAGAAAGAAATAACATTGATCTTATGCAAACTTCCAGAGAATTAAAAGAGAGGGAACATTTTCCTTTTTATTTCACGGGACTTGCATAATCTTGGTCTAAAAACCCAGGCAAGAACCCTAAAATAAAGGAAAATTATAGGTCACGAATGTAGATACAAAAGTCCAAGACATAATATTAGCCAATGAAATCTAGAATACATAAAGAAAGGATGACACGTTCTGACCCAGTTGAGTTTATTCCAAGAATGTAAACATGGTTTAATATTCAAAACAAACCAATGCAATTTGCTACATTAACACAATAAAGGGAAAGTAATATCGTCTCAATATATGCAGGGGATGCATTTGATAAAACTCAAAATTCACTTGTGATTAAAAGCAACGAACTCTTAGCCAACGAGGAAGAGAAGTGAATTCCTTCACTTGATAAAGGGTAGGTGCAAAAGAATCCTATAGAGAACATCATGTCTGATGTTGAAATGTTGAGAACTTTCCTTCTATTATTATTGGGAATGAGACAGGAACGTCTAGTACTTATTGCTTTTATTCAACACTGTACTGAAGGCTTTTGCAATAAAAAAATTAAGAGGTAAGAAAGAAAGAAAAGGCCGGGTGTGGTGGCTCATGCCTGTAATTCTAGCACTCTGGGAGGCTGAGGCAGGAGGATTGCTTGAGGTCAGGAGTTTGAGACTAACCTGAGGAAGAGCGAGATCCCGTCTCTATGAAAAATAGAAAAAAAAATAAGCCAGTGAACTAAAAATAGAAACAAAAAGTTGGCCGGGTGTCATGGCTCTCGGCTGTAGTCCCAGCTACTTGGGAGGCTGAGGCAGGAGGATTGCTTGGGCCCAGGAGTTTGAGGTTGCTGTGAGCTAGGCTAATGCCACGGCATTCACTCTAGGCCAGGCGACAAAGCGAAACTCTGTCTCAAAAAAAAAAGAAAGAAAGAAAGAAAAAGAAAAGGAAATATTAAAGGTATATCGTTTAGAAAGGAAGAAATAAAACTATCATTATTTGCAGGTGACATGATTGTTTAGGTGGAAAATCCAAGCAATCTATAGATAATCATTTAATATTAATATGAGAATTTCACAAGGTCACTGGATACAAGTGAATGCAACAAAACTTGATTATTTTAATACATTACAGCTGCAAACAATTAGGAAACAAATTTTAAAAAGTCGATGCAGGTTTCCGCTGGCGCCGGTGGCCGGGCTCCTTGTTGACATTGGGGTCACAGCAATCATGGTGACCATTGGGTTCATGTTCTTGTCCCTATGGGATTTGTCATTGGGTGCTATCTAGACAGAGAATGATGAAAAGCTAACTGCCTTCCGGAATAAAAGTATGTTATATAGAAGGGAATTGAGACCCAATGAAGAAGTTACCTACAAGTAAAAAACTGGCTGAATTACAAAATGCGAACATTTTTATTTTATTTTATTTATTTATTTATTTTTTTATAATGGACATATGCATGTGTATTTTTTTTTTTTTTTTTTTTGAGACAGAGTCTCACTTTGTTGTCCAGGCTAGAGTGAGTGCCGTGGTGTCAGCCTAGCTCACAGCAACCTCAAACTCCTGGGCTTGAGTGATCCTTCTGCCTCAGCCTCCCGAGTAGCTGGGACTACAGGCATGCGCCACCATGCCCAGCTAATTTTTTATATATATATCAGTTGGCCAATTAATTTCTTTCTATTTATAGTAGAGACGGGGTCTCGCTCTTGCTCAGGCTGGTTTTGAACTCCTGACCTTGAGCAATCCGCCCGCCTCGGCCTCCCAAGAGCTAGGATTACAGGCGTGAGCCACAGCGCCCGGCCTGAACATTTTTAAAGTCATGAGAGAAATAAAAACATGCTTATTATTAAAAAAAAAAAGTCGATGCAATTTACAACATCAAATATGTAGGGAAAAAAAATCTAACAATATCTGTGGATTATCTCTACACAGAAAACTATACGCAACATAACAACAACAACAAACTTAAAGTAGACCATAATAAATGGAAAAGGCGCTCAACTTCATTGGTCATCAGAAAAACACAAAATGAAGCCATAATTTCTTCCTCGGGGTCTTCCTCAACTGCTGTCACAATGCCACCAGCATGGCTAAAATGAAAAGACAGACGATGCCATATTTGGTTGAGGATATTGAGAAACGGAAAGTGTAAACTGCTAAAATCACTTTGGAAATCTATTAAGCAGTATCTGTAAATTTGAACAAATGACTTCTCTGTCACCCCCAAATTCCACTTCGAGGAATATATTAACAGAAATGCATAAATATATATGCCAGAGACTTCATGGCATCATTGTAACAACCTAGCTGGAACCAACCCAAAGGTGCCCCAGTGAAAGAATGGATAAATTAAATGTGCTCTATCACACAATGAAAACCACATGGACATCAGAAGGAGCTGACCGTTGCTATAGGCAACATGGATGAATCTTGCAAACTTTGATGAATGAAGTCAAACACTGTGGAAGGCACACTCTACGATCCTGTGCATGGAAAGTTCAAAGCCAAGCAACACTGTTCACCAGGAGGCAGGGCAGTGGTCATCTTTGGGGGGGGGGTCCAGACTGGGAGCTGTCGTGGGGGAACTCCGGTGTCGCTGGGAATATTCTGCCACTCATGCTGGGTGGTGATTACGCAAGTGTGTTTCCTTGGTGAGAATTCATGGACCTGTGCATTGTCCTCAACCCATGTCACCCTTCAGTGCCCCTCCAGGTGGGCCCAAATGGAGACATTTTCCAGAAGCAAACCTGAAGCAAAGAGCAGCAGATGGAAAGGGGCTCTTTCCCACGGAGTCAACCTGAGGCTCAGAAAACCTGAGCTTAGGAAAAAAGGAGCTGTTTTTTGCAGAAGGAAGGGAACGTGGTCCAGAGAGCTCAGAAGAAAGGACGCTATTTTCTAAAACAAAGAATAGATCTTATTTTACTTATACTCTGCATGGTTAATACCTCTGCACCATGGGGAATGCACGGCAATGTGCCGTGAAAACTGTCCCCCACCCCACAGTTGTCCTTGCACGGGCTGCCACTCCCAGCCACTCCCTGCGTGTCGTCCTGGATGACAGGCTGAGCATACGGGAGCAAAACGGTGCCTATGTCCCGTTTTCAAATTTCTACACGTCCTCGTCTCTCTACTTTGCTTTACTCATATGTGGAGCCTAAATAATAAATCAAACCCATAAAAGCAGAGAGTGGAATGGTGGTTGCCAGGGTTGGGGGGGAGCGAGGGGGGAAATGGAAGATGTTCAAGGTTTTATGTGCCCCACCCCTAACCTGCTGAATCAGAAACCCTAGGGCTGAGGCCGGGGACCCTGCATTTCAGCAAGCTCTCCAGGGCATCCCTGGTGAGACCTTGAAGATCCCTGGCCTGGCCTGGGAAGGTGGTGGCAGTTTCCTGCAGGGTGGATGTCAGGCAGTGACTTTGCCCTGAGGACAAACCTTGGGCACAGGGGAGGGTTCTCTGAGCCACTGGGATAGTCCTCTCCTGAGCAGATGTCATGATAAGACCAAAGGCTTCTTGGGAGCGGAAGTTGAGATAATCCCATGTATAGGTGGGGAAATACGGGAGCCCAGAGGGTGGGGAGGGGTTGGGGTGGGGTGGGGTGGGGTAGGGGGGTGGTGGGGTGGGGTACGGGTGGGAGGGTGGGGTCGGGTAGGGGGGTGGTGGGGTGGGGTACAGGTGGGAGGGTGGGGTGGGGTAGGGGGGTGGTGGGGTGGGGTAGGGGTGGTGGTGGGGTGGGGTAGGGGTGGGGGGGTGGGGTGGGGTAGGAGGGTGGTGGGGTGGGGTAGGGGTGATGGGGTGGGGTGGGGTAGGAGGGTGGTGGGGTGGGGTAGGGGTGGGGGTGGTGGGGTGGGGTAGGGGTGTGGGGGGGTGGGCAGCAAGGCCTTGGCCTGGGTCAGGCAGCCGCTGATGACAAAGACCTTCGGCCATTGCCAGCTGCTCTCAGACCTACGCCTGCAACGAAACAGTACAAGGGAGTTTGCTGAATACCAGAAAGAAAAGCAGCCCCCCGACATCGGGAGCTGGTCTAGCACCCACAGCCAGCCCCCCCCAACCTGGTTGGATAGAAACGATCTCACACGACACAAATGGACAAAGTCACTGTTTGATGGTGTTGCAGTGATCTGTGAGAAACCCTGTCTGAAGACAGACAAACACAAACCTCATCCAAACCACCGCCGAGACCAGTGTCCCCCTATCCTGGCTATGACGGGTGACAACGTTTCTATACCCATCAGAGCTGTAGCCACGCTCCACCCTCCTCACCTTCAACATAAGGTAGCCATAGAGTGACCCTCGTTTCCTGCATCCAAGCCACAGCAAAACCACTTGGCTTTTTTTGTATAGTGCAGTAAAATAAGCATAACATAAAATTTACTACTGTGGCCATTTTAAGCACACGGTTCAATGGTATTAGGCATATTCATATGGTTGTACGACCATCACCACATTTTTTAAAAAAGAGACAGGGTCTTGCTTTGTCACCCAGGCTGGAGCGTAGTGGTGCTATCATAGCCCTTGGCCTCAAACGATCCTCCTGTCTCAGCCTCCCAATGAGACTACAGGCAGGTGCCACCACACTCCAGCTGATTTATTTATTTTTTCTTTTCTTTTCTTTTTTTTTTTTTGAGACAGAGTCTCACTCTGTTGCCCAGGCTAGAGTGAGTGCCGTGGCATCAGCCTAGCTCACAGCAACCTCAAACTCCTGGGCTCAAGCAATCCTCCTGCCTCAGCCTCCCGAGTAGCTGGGACTACAGGCATGTGCCACCATGCCCGGCTGATTTTTTCTATATATATTAGTTGGCCAATTAATTTCTTTCTATTTATAGTAGAGATGGGGTCTCGCTCTTGCTCAGGCTGGTTTCGAACTCCTGACCTCGAGCTATCCGCCCACCTCGGCCTCCCAGAGTGCTAGGATTACAGGCGTGAGCCACCGCGCCCGGCCTATTTTTTCATTTTTTAAGAGACAGGATCTTGCTATGTTTCCCAGGCTGGTCTTGAACTCCTGACCTCAAGTGATCCTCCTGCCTCAACCTCCCTGTCCTGTTTTGTCTGGCTTATTTCATAGATTCACGGATATTGCAGGATGTGGCAGAACTTCCTTCCTTCTTTCTTAAGGCTGAAGCATATTCCATCGTATGAGGAGACACCCCCTTTTTTTCTATCCCCCTCATTCATTGATGGACGTTTGGATGGTTTCCACCTTTTGGTTATTGAGAATAATGCTGCCATAAACAGTAGTGTGCAAATATCTGTTTGAGTCCCTGATTTAAATTCTTTTAGGTATAAAAGTCATTCTATTTTGAACTCTTTCCCAAATCATCAAACACGAGCCCAAATCCTACCATCTGTTTCTCTTTCTGTGACACCCCATGGACCCCCTCCTTTGCCCTGCTCTTCTCTGAGCAACAAGACAATAAACCCAACTTGGCCCGACCACTTATATCCTTCTGAGGGTCTCTGGCTGAGCGATATTGACCAGTATCTCAAAAATCAATCTGTGCTCCAAAAGCACAGGTAATCTGGGAAAACACCAGATTCCCTATCCCTTCCCCTGCTAATGCCAGGCATGGTCTCTCTTCTTCATTTTCACCAACCTAATAAGCAAAATTTTACATTTAATTTCTTTGACAATTTATAGAGAGGGGGCCCATCCAGTTGCATCTTAAAGACCAAGGAAATTGCTGGATCATTCCTCTTGATAGTGGGGCTGTCACGAATCTTGGTGACCAATGCCTTCCCAGCCACCCAAAAAAGCAGAATACAATCTCCAATTATGTTCTCAGAAAGGAAGAATGTTCTAGAAAGTTCTCAGAAAGGAAGCAAAATAAATATCCAATTACGGTAGAGTGCTACTATGAGATACTAACCGGCAGTTTGAGCGCAAGTAAATTTAAAATCACAACATCTATTGGTTTTGTTTAATTTTGTATTTGATTTCCTATTTAATTTTTTATCTCCCACTGATTCTAATGTTTAGATGCAGGTCTGTGCAGCTCAGAGGGGCTGGACTCATGTGAACTAAGCTCAGGAGCCCAACAGAGAAAGTGGAGTACACCAGAGGCGACGTCGTTTACTTAAAAGGAGAAACCAGCAAGGCTCCACTTGAATATCCACCAGACCACGGCCCACTGGGGACATCCCAGTACAGAAACCAGCCAGCACCAGGGCCCATGTGCACTGAGCCCTCCCACACCCAGGCACCAGAGGACAACTTCAAGAATGGACAGTAGAGGCCAGAGTGGCCACGAGGGACCAGGGAGGAGGCTGCTGGACCACCCGGGCAGGAGAGCTGGAGGCTGGACAAGGTGGGCATCGAGGGAGGTGGGAGGAGCAGGCAGGTTCCCTGGCCTTGGCTCCCTGGGAATGGCTGCCTGGCCTGAGATGGGGACCCTAACATGGGTAACGATGCTCAGTGACGCCCCTCCCCCAGCCCCTGGTGGAATGCCACCTCCCCCTGGGCTAGAGCCCGTGGGGGTAGAGCAAGGTTGTGATGGCCACTGGGGACAACTAGCCCTGCCCTGTCCCCGCCCCAGAAGCAGTAGCTGCTCAATATTGAAAGGATCAACATTCGGCTCCTCCAGGGGGCAGGGACTGCAGGGTAGGGCAGGAAAGGGAGGGTCCCAGCAGGGTGGGACTGGGTGGGCATGGAGGTAATATATGTTAAAGCCCTGGGTCCTGAGAGTGCACCATCTGTTTCCGGACACAGTGGGAGCAGTATGGAAGACCCCAGTGATTTCCAGGGTGAGTGGTGATGGGGACGTGCTGGCCCCAGGCTGGTTTTGTGGCCCCGGCTGCAGAGTGCCAACTGGGGCGCCCAGAGAGGGACCGGGCTTGTGTAGGATGGGGCTTCCTGCCCTCTAGAGTGGGGAGGAGGCTGGGCGCAGTGGCTCACACCTGTAATCCTAGCACTCTGGGAGGCCGAGGCGGGCGGATTGCTAGAGGTCAGGAGTTCGAAACCAGCCTGAGCAAGAGCGAGACCCCGTCTCTACTATAACTAGAAAGAAATTAATTGGCCAACTGATATATATATAAAAAATTAGCCGGGCATGGTGGCGCATGCCTGTAGTCCCAGCTACTTGGGAGGCTGAGGCAGAAGGATCGCTCGAGCCCAGGAGTTTGAGGTTGCTGTGAGCTAGGCTGATGCCATGGCACTCACTCTAGCCTGGGCAACAAAGTGAGACTCTGACTCAAAAAAAAACACAACAAAGGCCGGGCGCGGTGGCTCACGTCTGTAATCCTAGCTCTCTGGGAGGCCGAGGCGGGCGGATTGCTAGAGGTCAGGAGTTCAAAACCAGCCTGAGTAAGAGCGAGACCCCGTCTCTACTATAAATAGAAAGAAATTAATTGGCCAACTGATACATATATATAAAAAATTAGCCGGGCATGGTGGCGCATGCCTGTAGTCCCAGCTACTTGGGAGGCTGAGGCAGGAGGATCGCTTGAGCCCAGGAGTTTGAGGTTGCTGTGAGCTAGGCTGATGCCACGGCACTCACTCTAGCCTGGACAACAAAGCGAGACTCTGTCTCAAAAAAAAAAACAAAAAAAAAAACACACAACAAAAAAGGTAAAAAGTAAAGTAGAGTGGGGAGGACTTAGCGGGTTGGGGCGGAAGGAAATCCTGCAAGTGAGTTGGGCAGAGGACGGGCACACGGTCCCCTCCCCCCACGTGCCAGGGCCCCTTAGCCCTGGGATGGGAGGGCGGCTGGGGGAGGGCAGAGCAGGCCGCAGGCACCAGCCAGGGGCGAGGAGCCCACCTGCCCGCTTCCCCAGCTGTGGGTCCTAATGCCGCGGGCGTATCATGCTGAGGCCCAGAGAGTGCAGGTCTGGGCTGGCGGTGGAGAGCCGGGGTCTGACCCAGGGCCTCTGGTCGGGGTAGCCACTGCCACCAGGGGCCGCCCCCACCTTAGACCCTGAGTGAGCGCCTAGCCGGGCCCAGGGGACTGGGGGGGGTCCCTAGGGGGCTGGGGGCTGCTTTGGGGTTCATCTGACCCTGCTCCCCTCCGTCCGTCAGGGACCCCGGGCCGCCCGCCGACCTCGGAGACCCCGGGCCGCCCGCCGACCTCAGGTGCCCCGGGCCGCCCGCCGACCTCGGAGACCCCGGGCCGCCCGCCGACCTCGGAGACCCCGGGCCGCCCGCCGACCTCGGAGACCCCGGGCCGCCCGCCGACCTCGGAGACCCCGGGCCGCCCGCCGACCTCGGAGACCCCGGGCCGCCCGCCGACCTCAGGTGCTCCGGGCCGCCCGCCGACCTCAGGTGCCCCGGGCCGCCCGCCGACCTCAGGTGCCCCGGGCCGCCCGCCGACCTCAGGGGCCCAGGGCCGCCCGCCGACCTCAGGTGCCCCGGGCCGCCCGCCGACCTCAGGTGCCATGGGCCGCACGCCGACCTCAGGTGCCCCGGGCAGCACACTGACCTCAGGGGCCCCGGGCCCCACACCGACCTCAGGTGCCCCGGGCCGCCCACCGTGCTCAGAGGACCTGAAGAAGCAGCGGCGGGAGCGCACGGTCTACACCAAAGAGCAACAGCAAGAGCTGGAAAGAGAGTTCGAGATGAACAGCCGCCCCTCCCACGCGGACCGAGCAGCCCTGGCTGCACGACTCACGCTGCAGGAGTACCAAGTGCAGGTCTGCACCCCCTGACAGGACCCCCCCCCCCACTGTCACTCTCCGGCCCTCCCTCCCTCCCTCCGCGAGGCGAGGCGCCCCCACCCCACCGGGGCCTAGCTGGCAAGGGGACGCGCTGCGGGGGACCCAGGGCGGCACCCCAGTCCCGCTTCCGCCTGCGCTGGCACGCACCCCCAACACCATGGGCCCAGACTGTGGCTCTCGGGCCTCCCGGCGGGGGGACCTCAGAGTTCCCCTGTGACCCCGGGGACTCTGTCCCGCAGAGCCTCCCAGGCCCTGGGCTCCTGGCAGCCAGGCCTGCCCGGGCACCCTCCACTCGAGAGGCCTGAAGCGTGTCTCACACCGCCTCCCCCCTCTGTTCCCCACCCCGACACACCCAGGTGTGGTTCAAGAACCGGAGGGCCAAACAAGCCAGAGGACATCGGCTCCAGCAACGACAGCAGGGAGGAGGCGCAGCCTGCGAGCCCGCCTGCCCCGGAGCCCCCGCCCCAAACGACCCGGTGATCTCGGAGGACCCGGGTTTGCAGAACCTCGCTCTGCCCGGCCCCTCGGGAGTCTTCCCTGCAGCCGGACCCGCCCTCTACAGCCTCCACCAGGCCTGGGAGGGCCCCAGGTACCACGCCCAGGAGGGCGTCCTGTGTGCCACAGGTCCAGGCCAGGGCTCAATTTCTCGCCCACATCCAAACCCTTATTCAGGCCTATTCCCAGCCCCAGCCCCACTCCAAGGCCCAATGCCAAGCCCAGGCCCATCTGCAGGCCCATCCCAGAGCCAATTCCAGGACTCACTGGTAAACCCAATCCCAACTCCAATCCCAACCCAAACCCCATGCCCATTGCTGAGCCAATGCCAGGGCACAATCCCAGGCCCAGCCCAAACCCCAAGCCCATTCCCAGGCCAATTCCAGGGTTCATTCCCAGACCCAAGCCCAGGCCCAAGCCTAGGCCCAATCCCAACCCAAACCCCAAACCCATTTCCGGGCCAATTCCAGGGTTCATTCCCAGACCCAAGCCCAGGCCCAAGCCTAGGCCCAATCCCAACCCAAACCCCAAACCCATTTCCGGGCCAATTCCAGGGTTCATTCCCAGACCCAAGCCCAGGCCCAAGCCTAGGCCCAATCCCAACCCAAACCCCAAACCCATTTCCGGGCCAATTCCAGGGTTCATTCCCAGACCCAAGCCCAGGCCCAAGCCTAGGCCCAATCCCAACCCAAACCCCAAACCCATTTCCGGGCCAATTCCAGGGTTCATTCCCAGACCCAAGCCCAGGCCCAAGCCTAGGCCCAATCCCAACCCAAACCCCAAACCCATTTCCGGGCCAATTCCAGGGTTCATTCCCAGACCCAAGCCCAGGCCCAAGCCTAGGCCCAATCCCAACCCAAACCCCAAACCCATTCCCGGGCCAATTCCAGGGTTCATTCCCAGGCCCAAGCCTAGGCCCAATCCCAAGCCAAACCCCAAACCCATTCCCGGGCCAATTCTAGGGTTCATTCCCAGCCCCAGCCCCAACCTCAGGCCCATATTCAGGCTCACTCCCAACCTTAGGCCCATATTCAGCTTCACTCTCAACCTCAGGCCCAACCCCAGGCCCAACCTCACTCCCAACCCCAGGCCCAACCTCACTCCCAACCTCAGGGCCAACCTCACTCCCAAACCAAGGCCCAACCTCACTCTCAACCTCACTCCCAACCTCAGGGCCAACCTCACTCCCAAACCAAGGCCCAACCTCACTCTCAACCTCACTCCCAACCTCAGGCCCAACCTCAGGCCCAACCTCAGGCCCAACCTCATGCCCATATTCAGCCTCATTGCCAACCCCAAGCCCATTGTGTCCTCAAAGCTCCTATATCCCTGACTTTCGGACACTTCTTCACTCTCCAGCATCACAAAGCTTTTCTCATCCCAAGACCCTTTTGGGGTCTCCTCGGTCTCCAACACCACATCTGGGGACCTAGAGGGGGATGATTTGTGGGATAAACAAGACTCAGGCCCCAGGTTGTTACTGGATTTATAGAGGGGAGCCGTTGTGCCCTGAGGATCCCAGGGGACCAGAAGGCCTGGAGGGGCTTGATCTTCACTGCTGGGTACTGTGTGCGGGCAAATACAGCTCCTTGTATACTGGTATTCATGAGTTTTTGCCTTTTTGGTATTTTTTTTTGGCCTGATTTTGTAGTTGATTTGTTTCTTTATTAATATTTATGGTTTCTTAACATAAAACTTATACTGCTAATATCTCCTATGCTGTGGCTTGTCATTTTACTTTTGCTAAATGGATCACTCATGGTATCACTAAAAATATTCTGTTGGCAGATTGATACTTTAGTAAAATCCCACTGCACCCCAGAACCCCAAAGATATCCTAAATACAAACAGGGCTTAAAAATACAGATTCACTAGCCAAAACCTGTTATAGACATCTCTAAGTTTTGCCTCAGCTCTCATTGGCTTTTTGCCTTTCTACAACGTTTAAAAATGAGCTTTGAAGTTTCTTCAAGAAATTTTTGGGGGATTTTAATTGGAATTAAATGAAATCTATCAATGTGT
Organism: Microcebus murinus; assembly: GCF_040939455.1. NCBI lineage: Eukaryota > Metazoa > Chordata > Mammalia > Primates > Cheirogaleidae > Microcebus > Microcebus murinus. The sequence goes on from NC_134119.1 coordinate 66,351,741, forward strand.
TCAGGGAGGAATTCACATCTTTACAATACTGAGCTTTCTAATCTAGTTAAGAGTATTTATTCATATTTCATTCATTTGGTCTTTTATAAGAGCTATCCATGAAGTGTTTGTTTAACCATAGAAGTCTTGCATGGATCTTTCTGCAGACCTGCTTCTCATGCTTCCTCTTTGTTAGTGTCTGATATCTTAGATGGTATTTTTAACTTCATTTTTCAATCAGTCTTGTATATGGGATTCAGTTGATGTATTTATTTAATTTCCAGGAGCTTAGCTCAATTCTTTATAATAATAATAATAATATATTATTATATAATATATTATTATATAATAATAATTATAATAATAATTATTATTAATAAATAATAATAATAATAATTATTATTATTTGAGACAGAGTCTCACTCTGTTGCCTGGGCTACAGTGCCATGGCATCATCCTAGCTCACAGCAACCTCAAACTCCTGGGCTCAAGCGATCCACCTGCCTCAGCCTCCAGAGTGGCTGAGACTACAGACATGCACCACCATGCCTGGCTAATTTTTTCTATATATTTTTAGTTGGCCAATTAATTTCTTTCTATTTATAGTAGAGACGGGTCTCGCTCTTGCTTAGGCTGGTTTTGAACTCCTGACCTTGATCGATCCTCCCGCCTCGGTCTAACTTATCTGGACATTCATTTGAAAATAAAGTTCACTGTCAAGTTCATGGTCATCCTGTCTCCTGCAAGGCCAGGGGGGTGTACCTGCTGCTTGGTATTCGCAGCCCCTCAGCTTGGGCCGGCTGTCTCCTGTCCCACTTGCTCTGCCGCCCCCTGGTGGCCATCCGGGCACCCCGGTCTCCCCACAGCCGGTTCTCTGACCCTGGCCTGGTCCCATTTACCAAATGCCCTAATCCTCTTACTCCAGGCGGGCCTGATCAGAGCAGAGACAGAATTAGATCAGACGGGGTGGGGGAGGGAGGACGGCTGTGTGCGTGGGGACAGACTTTGGGGATAGCACGAAAGCCCCTCCTTATCTAATAGACCCCGGTAGAGACAGACACACGCACTGCAACTCCACCCTAGCCAGACTGACTCTGCGGGAAGGGTGGGGAGAAATCCAATTTTCCGTGTGTCCCAGGTGAGAGGGCTGGGGGGGAGGGGCCCTGTACATCCTGGGGACAGGGGGAGAGGTGGTCTGGCCTGGCAGATTCGAGAGCATACCTGAGGTCTGGGGGAGGGACGGTGGTGCCCCAGGGCCATCCAGGAACCCCAGGGAATGGAAAATGGATTAACTTATTAATGAACAGAGACCAAGTCTGCATTTGCCATGAGCAGCTGAACAGAAAGTGAATGGATTAAGTAAAAAAAGCTTCCTCTCTACCTCACCCTCTCAATTCTATTTCTGTCTCCCACCCCCCCTTTTCTTTTTCTTGAGCCTTCCCAGTCCCTCCTGAATCTGGGAATTTTACCATCTCCTGGGAAGCTCTCCCACCCTTCCTCATCATCCCATGCTGTCGGCTGAGCACCCCCGGTGGAAGCATCTGGAACTTTCCACCCAGCCCAGGAGCCAGGGGAGGAGGTGACTTCCGGAAGGCAGGTCTTGGAACTTCCCCACATCTTTGTTCTTGGGGGTGTGCCGCAGCCAGAATTTCTCTTGGTTTTCCTGTCTGTACCCCAAACCAAACCAAAACAACAAAACATACACCCCCCCCTCCAATCCTCAAAGTGTGTACGAGTGTATCTATGAGAAGAGATCATTGAACCTTCAACACCCGGGTCTAGTTCAAGATGGGTTCTGTTCTGGGTGTTCTGGGCTGGAGGTGGAATGGGGGGCTGTTTGCTGGGGTGGGGGGGGACAGACAGATGGATAGGGAAGGGAAAACACGTTTTGAGACATTCAAGGATGGGTGGGAGACACGGTCAGACTCACAGACACAAGGTGCCCCCTAGTCCTGGTGGAACCAAGTGTGAAAAAGATGATATAGGTCAGGCGCGGTGGCTCACGCCTATAATGCTAGCACTCTGGGAGGCCGAGGTGGGAGGATTGCTCAAGATCAGGAGTTTGAGACCAGCCTGAGCAAGAGTGAGACCCCGTCTCTACTAAAAAGAGAAAGAAATTAATTGGCCAACTAAAAATATAGAAAAAATTAGCCAGGCATGGTGGCGCATGCCTGTAGTCCCAGCTACTTGGGAGGCTGAGGCAGGAGGATCGCTTGAGCCCAGGAGTTTGAGGTTGCTGTGAGCTGGGCTGACGCCAGGGCACTCACTCTAGCCTGGGCAACAAAGTGAGACTCTGTCTCAAAAAAGAAAAGATGATACAAAGACTGCAACTATTGTCCAGGGCGCTGCAGGGGTAGTTTCTATTCATGGGCTTCATTTCCATGATGAATAAACTGGAATCAGAAAAAAATAGGACAGGTAACCCACCTTCTGGCAAGGGCCAACTGAGTCTCAGAATGATACAGAGGATGGGGCACTGTTTGAGTGGCACAGACGCATCACCTGAGACCCAGGTGTGTTGGCTCCTCAGCCGGGCTGGAGGGACGGCGGGGACATGAGACACCTCACCTGTCCTCACTTGGATTCTGCTCATGGGACTCCTTCGTCCAACTAGACACCCGAACCCCAAGGCTGCCAGGGCTAGTTGGGTCCCCGCAGGATGCTCATCCCAGCCAGGCCACTTGGTTTAACACCCTGTGTCATCCTAGATCCCTGGTACATCTGGGGGTGGGGCTTGAGATTTTTGCAGTTCTAGCAAGTTCCCAAATGATGCCACTGGTTGGGGGTGACAGTTTGAGAACCACTGCTCTAAACTGAGGGTCTCAAGCTTGCCACACATTACAACGAGCTGTTTTTTTTTTTTAACATTCACATACCCCAGAACAATTAAGCAGTGTCCAGAGCTGGTGGCTGACACCTGGAAGCCCAGCTACTTGGGAGGCTGAGGCAGGAGGATCGCTTGAGCCCAGGAGTTTGAGACCAGCCTGGGCAACATAGCAAGACCCCGTCTCTAACAACAGGAAAGCCGTGTGCATGGGGACCCAGTATGTTTTAAAACTGCCAGGTGAGATCGGTGTGCAGAGCTTGACAACTGCGGCTCTCCACTGGAGAGTGGATGGACTTGAGTGTTCATGTATGACTGTCATGACTAAGACCATAACCACAACTTTATTTCACTAAAAGAAAATTCAACATTGCCTTATCTGATTGGTCCTTTCACAGAAATCCATCTAACTGAAATCAAGGGCCATAAGGAGAAAGATTTGGAGTGGTCATTTTTTTTATAGTAAGTGAATACAGTAGCCACAGATAGGATTAAAAAGTTAAAAAATGTTTCAAAACCCACTTAAACTTTTTTTTTTTTTTGAGACAGAGTCTCGCTTTGTTGCCCAGGCTAGAGTGAGTGCCGCGGCATCAGCCTAGCTCACAGCAACCTCAAACTCCTGGGCTCAAGCGATCCTCCTGCCTCAGCCTCCCGAGTAGCTGGGACTACAGGCATGCGCCACCATGCCCGGCTAATTTTTTCTATATATTTTAGTTGGCCAACTAATTTCTTTCTATTTTTAGTACAGATGGGATCTCGCTCTTGCTTAGGCTGGTTTCGAACTCCTGACCTTGAGCGATCCTCCCGCCTCGGCCTCCCAGAGTGCTAGGATTACAGGCGTGAGCCACCGCGCCCGGCCTAATAACTGACTTTTTCCCTGAAATTCTTCTAAAGAAAATGCCTGACAGGAAATAAGAAGAGTGTGTGTGTGTGTGTGTTCTTTTTTTCTTTCTTTCTTTTATTTTTTTGCAACTGACTTAAAGGAGTGTGGGTTTTCACTGTTGTCACTTAGATGTCCCTAGAGACACAATGGGGTCCGGTCATTGGTTCACTCAGAAGCACCAACAGAACCGGAAGACAGGAGTCCACATACCTGTCGTGATGCCCAACGGCCACCAGGGGGCAACAACACCCCACCGTTCCAGCCCCGGGGAGCAGCCGGGGCGAGTTTGGTCCTGGCGTCTCTTGGGGACCCTCCTAGCCTTGCTGTTTACACACAAGGGGCATCTACATTCCAGCGGGAGAAAAACGGGGAAAACACACAGAGGCAACGTTATATTTCTTTCCATTAATGTAACTTAAGTTAAAACCAAACAGCTAGAAAATACTAATCCGGCAAGGATTTGGAATCATGGCTGGTGGAAGGTTAAACTGGAACAGCCTCTTTGGGAAATAGTTTGGCAGCGTCTACTAAATCCTAACGTACACTCGTCGAATGATCCAGCAGTTCCAGTCCTGGGTGCATGCATACCCAACAGAGATGGCCACTACGAGACAAGCAAAAAAGACACGTCACACGGTGCCTTAAGGATTGATAACCCCAACCTAGAAACTTCCCGAATTCCCGTCAACAAGATAATGGATAAAATAAGCTTTGGTGGATTGACCCAGTGAAATTCTGTACACGAGCGTGAATCTTATGTGCATAAAGACAAAGCCAGGTACCAAAATGTTTAATTTATAGAAAGTACAAAAATAAATGACACTTTATAAAAAAACTGTCTGTTTTCCAGAGTGGCTGCACAATTTTGCATTTCCGCCAGCAATCCTCGGAGACTCAGTTGCAGTCACCCCTGTTGTCACCTGGCTATGTCACCATTTTTCCTTTTAGCCATTGTAATAAGTATGCACTGGTGTCTTACTGTGATTTTAATTTATGTTTCCCTAAGGGCTAATGAAGCTAAAAGTATTTCCATGTGCTTGTTTGCCATTGCTAATCCACTTTGGCAAAGTGTTTGTTCAAATCCTTTGTTCATTAGAAAAAACACTGTAGGCCGGGCGCGGTGGCTCACGCCTGTAATCCTAGCACTCTGGGAGGCCGAGGTGGGAGGATCGCTCAAGGTCAGGAGTTCAAAACCAGCCTGAGCAGGAGCGAGACCCCGTCTCTACTAAAATTAGAAAGAAATTAGTTGGCCAACTAATATGTATAGAAAAAATTAGCCGGGCATGGTGGCGCATGCCTGTAGTCCCAGCTACTCGGGAGGCTGAGGCAGGAGGATCGCTTGAGCCCAGGAGTTTGAGGTTGCTGTGAGCTAGGCTGAGGCCACGGCACTCACTCTAGCCCGGGCAACAGAGCGATCCTCTGTCTCAAAAAAAAAGAAAAGAAAAAACACTGTTTTCTTCCTGCTGAATTTTGAGAGTTCTTTGTACATTCTGGGAACGAGCCCTTTGCCGGAGGTTATTTACAAATGTTTCCTCTCCATCTTTGGTTTATCTTTTCATTCCCTTAATAGGGTCTTTTGCGAAGCAAAACTTTATTTTTTTATTATTATTATTTGTAGAGATGGGGGCCTCACTATGTTGCCCAGGCTGGTCTTGAACTTCTGGCCTGAAGTGATCCTCTCACCTTGACCACCCAAAATGCTGGAATTACAGGCATGAACCACCAAGCCCACTGCAGAGCAAAACTTGAAATATTTTTTTTTTTGAGATGGAGTCTCACTCTGTCGCCCAGGCTGGAGCACAGTGGCACCATCAGAGGTCACTGCAGGCTTGAACTCCTGGGCTGAAAGGATCCTCCCACCCTGGCCTCTTTTTTTTTTTTTTTTTTTTTTTTAGGTTCACTAAATTTATTTTAAAAATCATAAAACGTTTCTTACAAAAGAGCATAACATTCTGCACCCTGCTCTGAACAGATGTCAGGGACATGTGGGGTCTTGTTACTTTCCTCCCTGTCCCACCCCCCAAATATTACAGTGACCACAAAGCAAGGTGTTCACAATTATTACATAGGGGGAACTTTTTTAAACCACCAACAATGAACAAAAAAATAAAATTCACTCACTCTGCTGCTGTTTCAAAATTTCAGTGTTAGTTTTTGCATGCCCTTCCCCCCCCAACCCTGTTTGTAAGGAACTAAAACATTACATCTGGTGAACAGCAAAGATTTCACTACACCTCAAATGCAGAACACCTATGAAGCAGAGGAATGTTGGCTTTTTAAACAGAAGGAGATAAAAAAAAAAAGATGCAGGACTCCTTCAGTTCTTCACTAGTCTTAGAAAAACTTTCTAGAATACTGCTTCACATTGTTCTGCAGCAAATGCCGTGCATCTGTATCTGGTCCTGTGTTCCTGTGATGGTAATGATCCGATCTTCGGATCCTTCTAAAGGCTCATCGATTTTGATCGAAGCTCCGGACTCATGATGGATTTGCTTAATCCGCTGAGACCACCTTTGCCAATAACAGATCCAGCCAAATCTTTGGGAATAGTTACTTGTGTAGTAATAATAGGTCCACCAAGATCACCATATGAGCCACGACCCCCTGCATAGGAATAATCAGATCCAGAGCCTCCCTGTGGTTCATAAGCCACCTGCCATTCTGACGGGCTCCGTGTATCTCTTGCAGAGTCCCAAGTTTCGTCGGCACTGAAACCAACCATGCCATCGTAGCGGTCTCCAGGTCTTCCTCTTCTATCATAGGCCATTAGATCTCCTGCTCTAGGAGGTGGTGGAGGAGGAAGAGGGAGATTCCGAGTTCTACTACCACCCCGCCACCTCGACCAGGAGGAGGGGGAGGTGGTCCTCTACGAGGGCTCGTATCATCACAATCTCTTCTAGACGGAGGCGTGGGGACGCCCACCCCGACCAGGAGGCATTCTGTCAAAACCACCTCTTCACCCAAATGATCCAATGACACTCTACAAAAAAGACACCTGCACTCGAATGTTTATAGCAGCACAATTCATAATCGCAAGGCTGTGGAAACAGCCCAAGTGCCCATCAATCCAAGAATGGATTAATAAAATGTGGTATATGTATACCATGGAGTACTATTCAGCTCTAAGAAACAATGGTGACATAGCACATCTTATATTTTCCTGGTTAGAGCTGGAACCCATACTACTAAGTGAAGTATCCCAAGAATGGAAAAACAAGCACCAGATATATTCTCCAGCAAACTGGTGTTAACTGAGCAGCACCTAAGTGGACACATAGGTGCTACAGTAATAGGGTATTGGGCAGGTGGGAGGGGGGAGGGGGCGGGTATATACATACATAATGAGTGAGATGTGCACCATCTGGGGGATGGTCATGATGGAGACTCAGACTTTTAGGGGGAGGGGGGAAATGGGCATTTATTGAAACCTTAAAATCTGTACCCCCATAATATGCCGAAATAAAAAAAATGGGGAAAAAAAAAAGAAAGGCAAGCCTCTTACCCAAAAAAAAAACCCCACCTCTCCCCGCATTAGAAATCCTACAGGCCGTCCACGGCGGTCATCAAACATCATTGTAAAACCACCATAATCATAAGTTTCATCATAAAAACTGGGATCATAAGGCTGTGCACGTCCTTTGATGGGAGACTCAGATATAAGATCGAGAATGATCTTTATGTACTCTACAACCCTATCAGGTTTTCCTCCAATAAGAACGACTCTGTCAGTGGAATGAGGACAGCCTGATTGTTGTTTGAGTGTTCTCACGAAGTTCTTTGATTTGAGCACCTTTGACCCCAATAATTCCTCCCACCAGACTCTGATGAATCAACAGTCTCAACTCTGCAGTCAAAGTCGCTTCCTTTATAGTGCTGGTAATTTAAGCATTCCACAGCAATTAAGCATCCGATTCGAGCGGGAGCTGGCTGGTTGCAGTGGGTGATGGCAACTGCAGGCCCTCTTCCAAGGTAGGGATGATTTTCTTCAGAATTTCTCCAATTGTTTCAGTGTCAGCACTGATACTCAATATGCGCTCGGGGCCGCTGCAGTCTGGGACTGAAACACTGGCATTGCAGTCAGCACGGAGAGCCTTAATATTCTTGCCTCCTTTTCCAACCACTGCCCCAACATTCCTGCTCTGAAGCCGAATGCGTAATTCAACCATCTCATCAGTGTTTCTAGACCTTTTAAATGCTTGTTCCTCTTCCATATCTTCTGCAGGGCGTTTACCAAAGTCACCTTTGGTTTCCGTGTTGGGGAAGGTTTCCTCTGGCTGTTCGGTTTCCATTTTGTTGTATTAAATGGACACACCAATCAGTTATTATATATCCTTGCAGAGCAGAACTGAAGTGTTCTGGGCGGGACCAACAACTGACACCCTAGTGCTGCAGTAGGCTGCAGACAAGGGGGACACAGCCAAGACGTCGAGGTCGGTATAGTAGAGAAACAGGATGATGGCGTCCGCAGTACTGTCTCCTGAAGCACCCTCCTCCTTTCTCTTTCGCGCACTCACTCCACCCTGGCCTCTTGAGTAGCTGGGACTACAGGTGTGTGCCACTGTGCCCAGATAATTTTTTTTTTCTTTCTTACTTTTTTTTTTTTTTTTTGGTAGAGTTGGGGTCTTGCTATGTTGCCCAGGCTGGTCTTGAACTCCTAGCCTCAAGTGATCCTCCTTAACCAGCTGTTGGCTTATTGCTGATTCTGTATCCTGTAGAACAGCCCTCAAACCCTACAGGTCGGCCGGGCGCGGTGGCTCACGCCTGTAATCCTAGCACTCTGGGAGGCCGAGGTGGGAGGATCGCTCAAGGTCAGGAGTTCAAAACCAGCCTGAGCAAGAGCGAGACCCCGTCTCTACTAAAAATAGAAAGAAATTAATTGGCCAACTGAAAACATATAGAAAAAATTAGCTGGGCATGGTGGCACATGCCTGTAGTCCCAGCTACTTGGGAGGCAGAGGCAGGAGGATTGCTTGAGCCCAGGAGTTTGAGGTTGCTGTGAGCTAGGCTGATGCCACAGCACTCTAGCCTGGGCAACAGAGTGAGACTCTGTCTCAAAAAAAAAAAAAAAAAAAACAAAAAAACACCAAAAAAAACGTACAGATGATTATTCTTAAGCTCATACCTTAGACAATGATTTAATAAGTTATTCCAATTTTGTATCAAAGCCAGCTGTTTTCAGATGAGCAGTGAATTCTGAGGTCATGTGCCCATCCCTGCAATTCCATTTCAATTGATCTTGCGTTTGGAGCAAATGGTGTATAGATTCCCATGTCCGTCAATCCAGCATTCTGTCAGCCCTCTCGGAGAGCGGTGGTGGCCGAGGCTTTACAGGCCGGAAGGTATCGAGTAGGATAACAAACCACTGCATCCTTTGGGTTGAAAGGGGTCTGCCCTGCTGAACTTGCTAAGTGCCTGCTTGGCACCTGCTTGAGGGATGATGCCATGTCGAGGGCTTAGATCTGGTCCTGGGCCCGGCAGTAAGAATTCAAAAGCAGCAGTAGCTGGACCAGCTGTCCCCAGATGGTGCCCAAGTTTTTTTTTTTTTTTTTGAGACAGAGTCTCGCTTTGTTGCCCAGGCTAGAGTGAGTGCCGTGGCATCGGCCTAGCTCACAGCAACCTCAAACTCCTGGGCTCAAGCGATCCTCCTGCCTCAGCCTCCCAAGTAGCTGGGACTACAGGCATGCGCCACCATGCCCGGCTGATTTTTTTTTCTATATATATTAGTTGGCCAATTAATTTCTTTCTATTTATAGTAGAGACGGGGTCTCGCTCTTGCTCAGGCTGGTTTCGAACTCTTGACCTTGAGGGATCCTCCTGCCTCGGCCTCCCAGAGTGCTAGGATTACAGGCGTGAGCCACCACGCCAGGCCTCCGATGTCATAATCTTAAACCAAACCATGGTTTTCCTTCTACTACCGTGTTTCCCCGAGAACAAGACAGGGTCTTATTATTTATTTTTCCTCAAGAAGACTCCCTAGGGCTTATTTTCAGGGGATGTGTTATTTTCCCCCCAAAGCCTCAGCTTGCAGCACGCACAGGATGGCCGGGACCTGACGGGGAGCCAACCTTGTTGGTGGGGCTGCCCGCACCTTTCCTGTCACCTCTGGGATGGTAGCTGTCACGATGGGGCAGATGAGAAGGGCTGCTCGTCTTCTTTCCAGCTCCACAACAAAATGCACGGGCTGTGCAGATGCGCTGCGGAGCCACGCCCATCACTAGGGCTGATTTTCAGGGGAGGCCTTATATTGCACAAATGCTTAGAAATCCTGCTAGGGCTTATTTTATGGGTAGGTCTTATTTTTGGGGAAACACGGTATTGCAACAGCTATGTAATCCGTTCACATCACCCCCAGTCTTTATACTTCGTGACACAAAACTCAGATGTGCTCAGGATTCTGTACTTAAATTTTTTTTTTTTTTTTTTATGAGTCAGTGTCTCAATCTGCTCCCTGGGTTAGAGTGCCGTGGTGTCAGCCTAGCTCACAGCAACCTCAAACTCTTGGGCTTGAGCAATCCTCCTGCCTCAGCATCCCATGTAGCCTGGACTACAGGCATGCGCCACCATGCCCGGCTAATTTTTTCTATATATCTTTAGTTGGCCAATTAATTTCTTTCTATTTATAGTAGAGACGGGGTCTCGCTCTTGCTCAGGCTGGTTGTGAACTCCTGACCTTGAGCGATCCTCCCACCTTGGCCTCCCAGAGTGCTAGCATTAGCTAGTGTTACAGGAGTGAGCCACCATTCCAGGTCCCATTTCTATACATTTATTGTATAAGCCTGCATAAATGCCATTTATTGTCTATGGTCAAACACCACGGAGGAAGAGAACAAAAAACTAGGTTGGGAACCGTTTCGATGGTGAGCAGGTATATAGAAACCTCCTCCTAAGTGCTGAAGGAGGCCAAAGAAAGAGGCTAAGAAATCCAGTTGCTCAGAAAGAAATATTTCATAGGGACTTGCAACCAGAGGTGATGTCTTAGGTGGTTGAGAAATGGTAGATCGCTGTACCTGCCTTCCAGAAAATATCCTTTATATATAGAGAGAGCGAGCTTTTAGGGTAAACGCAGCTGGTCACGTCTTAGGTATTCTTTGGGATGAGCATCTTTATGAGGAGTGATGTGGGCTGCAGGCGTTGTCGCAAGGCTTTGCTGCGGGAGTTAAAACCTTGGTCGCCTTGGTGGTTTCGCTTCAAGATGGCGTCACTCTTGCCACGCGACACGACAGGCTGTTCTGCAGGAATTACCCTCCTCAGCTCAGAATAATAATACATGTTGGAGGCACATGGGATGGAAACAAAAGGAGCCTTAATTGCTTCTGTAATTTTATTTCTTATTTTGCTTGTTATTCTTATTTGCTCTAAAATCCACCACTGTGACTATTTCTTATTTTTATAATTTTTTTGGACACACTTTTGGATAATACTTATATTATTTCTATAGCATTCTCTAGATGCTTGAAATGTTACAAACATTTAAAGAAGTCTGGGATGCCATGACATGCGTACGGGTACCCTGGTCATTTTTAACAAGGGAGTGGAGTCAAAGAGACAAAGATTTCATATTTTAAGGCTCCAGGATGAAATTATAGGTTTTTTGCCATGAACCCCTCCCCGCCACCATCATGCACATGTACAGGGACAGGAGGACAAATGTCAGCATGCATATGAGATATTTTGGACATTATCCCCAAGGGAACAAGTCTCTAGGAAGATCTGCCATCTTCTCCTTGAATACTTTATCAAAGGCTTCAGCTTGGGCCACCGTGAAGTAGTTTTTCCAGTCTCCAGTTATGCCTGGAAAACATGAAACAGAGACGGAGGTCAGATAAGGGGTAAGTCTGAGGACCCCAACATGTCTCCTACTTGGTCTGTCCCTCCGGTCCACCCGTCACGGACATTGCAGCTAATACAGCAGAATGACCAACGGATCATGGGTCGGCCCTGATACTGCCTGGCCACATACCCTTTAACCTTCTACCTGCCTGGAAATGATTTCCTACCTTCCCTCTCCAAGCCTATTTCCTTTTATTTTTTATTTTTATTTTTTTTTTTGAGACAGTCTCCAGTTGTCACCCCAGCTAGAGTATAGTGGCATCATGATAGCTCACAGCAACCTCAAACTCCTGGGCTCAAGCAATCCTCCTGCCTCAGCCTCCCAAGTAGCTGGGACTACAGCATGCGCTAATATTTTTCTACATATTTTTAGTTGTCCAGCTAATTTCTTTCTATTTTTAGTAGAGATGGGGGGGGTCTCACTGTTGATCAGGCTGGTCTTGAACTCCTGACCTTGAGTGTTCCCAAGCCTTGGCCTCCCAGAGTGCTAGGATTACAGGCGTGAGCCTAGCCACGCCCCGCCCAGCCCCAAAGTTTTAACCCATTCCAGCATCAACTCGCAGTCCAAAATCTCATCGAAATCTCACCTAAGTCTCACCAAGGAATGAGTGAGACTTGAGGTCTGATTCATTCAGAGGCAAAAGTCCCCTCCAGCTGCCAACCTGTGAACCCAGACATAGGTAGATATTCTCATTCCAAAAGAGAGAAATTTGAAAGAAGAAAGGGGTCATGGGTCTCCAGCAACCCAAAACCTAGCAGGGCAAATTCCATGAGATTTTAAGGCTCAAGACTAATCTTGGTCTCTGTTCTCTTGGCCAACTGGAGTGGCAGTGGCCCTGACCTGCTCCAGGTCTTTTCAAGCATTCACTTTTTTTTTTTCTTGCATGGATCACCATCCCTGATATATCTGGACTGTAGGGTTTTGGAAAAATGGATTCTTTAACTTCATGCAACAGACAATTTCATTCATCTTGAGCCCAAGGGTGGGGACATGATTAAGCTTTTATCACAAGGGGCCTTGCAATGTCTGATAGCAAAGTCTCTCTTCTCTCCTTTTTCCATCTGAGTCGTTCCTTCACATGTGTCGTTATTAAGGATAGTTCTCTACTCTAACTCACCGGTGGGGTGACCCTCACACGATGAGCCCCAATTCCGCCCTCTTTCAATCAATCCCAGCTTGCAAGCCTGGGGGAGTAGCTCATTAACCTGGTCACTGCTTGTGGAGTGGATACCCCCCCACGTCAAATTTGCAGGAGAGAGAGACTAAATGATTTCGCAACAGTCAGACAACCAACCCAGGGTGGATCGACTGTCTCTGGACACCTGCAGCCCACATCAGTACCATGAAAAGAGACTCCCCGATAAGGGCAGGTGAGACATTCTCCGGGTCATGAACAATCAAAGTGGACATGTTCCAACACTCCATCATCTCAGCTGTTCGCGCCCCGATTTAAGCACAAGAATGCCTTCCATGCATTCTGCCACGTTTTGAAACCAGAGTGTTTTCTTTTTACCTTTTCTCATAAGCGGATTTTTTTTAGTTAAATACATATCATCCAGGAGGGAAAAATTGGACATCTTGTTGTCTTTCATGACCTGAAAGGAGCTGTTCTTGACGATTAAGTTCAGTTCCTCAGGTTCTATCTTCTTACCCAGGAATTGACAGATCTTCTCTATGGTTCTTTCTGGGTCCTGAAACAAAACAAGAAAAGGGAGATGACATGAAAGAGAAAATAAGATGAGAAGGAGGAGACTACAGAACGAGGAGGAGGAGGGGGAAGAAGAAGAGAGGAACAAGATATGGAGGTGAGAACTGATTGAGTTGGACACACCTAGGAGAAGGAAAGAGAAAACGGTAAAGAAGAGAGAGCACAAAGTATGCAAAAGGTGCAAGGCACATCATGGATTTCCCGGTGTGGTTGAGTTTAGGGTAACTTAACAGTAAGAGACAGGATCTAGGGTTTCTAAAGAGACTTTGAGAATGGATTCTAGACAATGATTAGCCTAAAGCAAGGAGAAGTTCAGGGAGCACTTGACAAAGATTTAAGGAATTGATTTCAAATCTTGTCTGTGCCATCAAACAATATACTGTTTTTTTTTTTTTAATTTTATAATTTCTTTTTTTATTTTATTTTTTCTGTCTTTTTTTTTTTATTCTTTCTTTCCTGCCTCTAAAAGGAGTTGATACTGTTGTGGGACAATATACTGTTTTTGGGCCGGGCGCGGTGGCTCACGCCTGTAATCCTAGCACTCTGGGAGGCCGAGGCTGGTGGATTGCTCGAGGTCAGGAGTTCGAAACCAGCCTGAGCAAGAGCGAGACGCTGTCTCTACTATAAATAGAAATAAATTAATTGGCCAACTAATATATATAGAAAAAATTAGCCGGGCATGGTGGCGCATGCCTGTAGTCCCAGCTACTCGGGAGGCTGAGGCAGGAGGACTGCTTGAGCCCAGGAGTTTGAGGTTGCTGTGAGCTAGGCTGACGCCATGGCACTCACTCTAGCCTGGGCAACAAAGCGAGACTCTGTCTCAAAAAAACAAAACAAAACAAAACAAAAACAACATGGGGGATGGTCATGATGGAGACTCAGACTTTTGGGGGGAGGGGGAGAAATGGGCATTTATTGAAACCTTAAAATCTGTACCCCCATAATATGCCGAAATAAAAAAAAAAAGGTACAAAAAAATAAAAAAACCCAAAAACAACAAAAAAACAATATACTGTTTTTTATAACTAACGTTTGAATAATATGTAGAGCTTTATAATATCTTCTTGTATATGATCTCAATAATTATAATAGTACTTGGTATGGGATCCTGGGAGATTATGATAAGAAAATAGATTTTTATACCAGAAAGACTTTGCTTTGAATCACAGACCTTTCATTTAGAACGGTAATGCTTTCAAATTTTGATTTCACGAGCCCCAGTTATTATCTAACAAGAAGACACACAACTGGGGAGAGAGCTAACGTGGGAGTTGAGTGTGTGAGTTGAAAGGAAACTTGCAGGAAGGTACGAGATCATGTATCTGGGGTAGCTTCTTTTTTTTTTTTTTTTTTTGAGACAGAGTCTTGCTTTCTTGCCTAGGCTAGAGTGAGTGCCGTGGCGTCAGCCTAGCTCACAGCAACCTCAAACTCCTGGGCTCAAGCAATCCTACTGCCTCAGCCTCCCGAGTTGCTGGGACTACAGGCACGAGCCACCATGCCCGGCTAATTTTTTATATACATATATTAGTTGGCCAATTGATTTCTTTCTATTTTTATAGTAGAGACGGGGTCTCGCTCAGGCTGGTTTTGAACTCCTGACCTTGAGCAATCCGCCTGCCTCGGCCTCCCAGAGTGCTAGGATTACAAGCGTGAGCCACCACGCCCGGCCTGGGGTAGCTTCTTGACTACAATGGAACTGATGCTGAGACCATCGAAGACTGGACAGAGGTAGCCAGAGGAAGGTGATGGGAAAGTGGGGAGTAATGTTTCTTACATGGAAGCAAAATCCAGTGTTTATGTTATTTTCTTTTTTCTCCACAATACCACCAATAGGTCAAGTTCTTTTAATCAACACAATGGTCCTAATCACTCTTACTGGTTCTGAGCATCACATGACAGCTTTTCCTGGCCATCAGTAGCCCCTCTAGTACTTGGCATCTCAGAATATTTACATAGGTTGATTTCATGCCTTCATTTCTCTTCTTATCCGTCAAGCTTTGGTGTCAGACCGTTGGACAAATTTCTGGAACTGAACTGTCTCTGCCCGGTTCTGTCTCCCTCCCCAGCGCCTTCTCAACACTAGGTTGGGGGCAGCCCCATGTGTCCTGCCCACACAACTTTTACAACCACCAGGGCTGGCGTAAGCCACTGTACTCTGCCTGAATGCATGGAAAAATGCCCTCTTCGGTGTTTTAAGAGGATAAAATAAAGAAGAATACATGAAAGAAGAACACAAGAAAGAGCATGAAGCTTGAGAAGGGTCAACCAGAAGTAGGACGGTGAAGACCAAGAGCTAATCTCACTCTGAGTGACTCTTCATGAGGCTAAATTTTGACTGAGAAGGTGGAATGGAGACACAGGGAAACAGAGTTGGAAGTCAGAGGAAGTGATGGTGGCCAGAGGCTGTGCATCAACTGTCACAACGATGGTTACCCGTTTCAGCTCCTCGTAACTCAGCAGCAGGAAGTGTCCCCTCTCTCTCATGGACAGCCAGCCATGAACGTGGTCAAACCATGACCCGTATACCACTGCATGGGGGAAGGCAGAAAGAGAGATGGGTTGATCCAATCTATTATGTTCACTCCCCTACCAGCTCGATCAAGATATAATTGACACATAAAACTTGTATATATTTACGGTGTACAACATGATGTTTTGATACATGTATACCACTGTGAAATGATAAAATCGAGATAAGTAGCATAGTCATCACCTCACATACTTCCCAATTTTTGGGGGGTGAGAACATTGAAGATCTACCCTCTTAGCAATTTTCAAGTATATAGTATGTTATTATTAACTATAGTCAACATTCTGTACAGTGGATCTGGGAAACTTAATCAATCGTCTCGTCTAACCGAAACTTTGTACCCCTTGCCTGATGTCTGGTTAATCCCACTGTCCCCCCCACTCCTGTTGACCTCCATTCTACTCGCCGATTCTAAGAGTCTGACTTTTTAAAGATTCCACATACAACTGAGATCATGCGGTATTTGGCTTTCTGTGCTTGGCTTATTTCACTTACCATAATGTCCCCCAGGTTCACCCTGTCTTATTACATGGACATCCCTTGTATAACATATGTTATATGTGACATATAAGTTTATATATAATATATAAAGAAGAGATATCTGCACTCCGTAGCACTATTCACGATAGCTAAGACATGGATTCAACAGATGAATGGATAAAGAAAATGTATATGTATATGTGTATATATATGAAATTGTCCTTTGATATCTGCATAAAGACATTCTATCCTTTTAATCCACCCTCCACATTTTATGTTTTCTTTTTTGTTTATTGTTTTAGCCCACTCCCTACCCTACCTTCTATCCAATCCTCACCCAACACTTACTCCACATTTTATGTTTTTGATGTCACAATTTACATTTTTCATACTGCATATCCCTTAACAAATTATTGTAGCTATTATTATTTTTGATAGTTTTGTCTTTTAACTGTGACACTAAAGATATAAGTGATTTACCCACCACCATTATGATATTAAAGTATTCCGAATTTGGGTACTTACTTTCACAAGTGAGTTTTAGATTTTCATATGTTTTTGTGGCAGTATTATAATAAGCATCCTTTTCTTTTGCTTGAAGAATTCTCTTTATTTTTCTTTTCCTTCCCTCCCTCCCTCCCTCCCTCCCTCCCTCCCTCCCTCCCTCCCTTCCTTCCCTTTCTTTCTTCTTTTCTATTTCATTTCATTTCATTTCATTGCATTTCATTTCATTGACAGAGTCTTGCTCTGTCACCCTGGCTAGAGTGCAGTGGTGTTATTGTAGCTCACAGCAACGTCAAACTCTTGGGCTCATGTGATTCTCCTGCTTCAGCCTTTCAAGTAGCAGGGACTACAGGCACACACCACCATGCCCAGCTAATTTTTAAACTTTTTTTTGTAGAGACAGGGTCTCACTCTTGCTCAGGCTGGTCTTGAACTCCTGGCCTTAAGCAATCCTTCTGCCTCAGCCTCCCAGAGTGCTAGGATTACAGGAGTGAACGACCACATTTGGCCTATTATTTCTTATGAGACAGGTTTGGTACTGATGCCCTCGCCCAGCGTTTGTTTGTCTGGAGAAATCTTTACTGCCTCTTCATTTCTGAAAGGCAGATTTGCAAGGTACAGTATTCTTGGTTGACAATTTTTTTCCCTCAGCACTTTGATTATATCATCCCACTCTCTGTTTGCTTATAAAGGTTTTGCTGAGAAGTCTGCTGCTAGCTTTATTGGAATTCCCTTATGTGTAATATGCTTCTTTTCTCTTGCTGCTTTCAGAAGTGTCTGTCTTTGATTTTTGACAAAGAGTATAACATGTTTGAGGACAACATGTCTTGGCATAATCTTATTTGGATTGAATCTCATTGATGATCCTTGAGTTTCCTAAACTTGGATATTTATATCTTTCCCTAGATTGGTAATATTTTCTGCTTTTTTTGTTTTGATAGAGTCTCACTCTGTTGCCCTGGCTAGAGTGCTGGGGCATCAGCCTACCTCAGAGCAACCTCAAACTTCTGGGCTCAAGCGATCCTCCTGCCTCAGCCTCCCAAGTAGCTGGGACTACAGGCATGCGCCACCATGCCCAGCTAATTTTTTCTATATATTTTTAGTTGTCCAGGTAATTTCTTCCTATTTTTAGTAGAGACGGGGTCTTGCTCTTGCTCAGGCTGGTTTTGAACTCCTGACCTTGAGCTATCCTCTTGCCTCGGCCTCTCAAGGTGCTAGGATTACAGGCGTGAGCCACCATGCCTGGCCTCTGCTTTTATTTTAGTAAGTTTTATGGCTTTTTGTCTCTCACTTTTTCTTCAACTCCTACTATTAGAATATCTTCTTTTTTGATGCTTCCCCATAAGTTCTGTAAGCTTTTCCCATTTCTTTTCATTCTTTTTTCCCCTTTGCATATTCACAACTAACTTGTCTTTGAATTCACAGGTTCTCTCTTCTGCTCGAACATTTCTGCTATTGATGCTCTCTATTGCATTTTAATTTTTTTATTGCTTTTTCACCTCCAAAATTCCTTTTTTTTTAAAAATAACAATCTCTTTATTAAATATCTCATTTTGGTCATTTATTGTTTTCTTGTTTTTGTTGAATTGTTTTTCTTCAAACTCACTGAGCTTACTTAAAACAATGATTTTGAATTCTTTGCCAAGCAATTTATACATCTGCATTTGTTTAGGGCCAGTTGTTGGTGCTTTATTTTGTTCCTCAGTGATGCCATATTTTCCTGATTGTTCTTGTTCTTTGTGGCAGTGCATTGGTGTCTGTGCATTTGAAGATACAGGGCCATATTCCAGTCTTTGCAGACTGTCTTGGTCTGGGAAAGCCTTTCACCAATCAGTCCATCCAGATATTCTGGGAAGGCTCTCTGGTGTGCTCTGTGAGTCTATTTCATTTTTAACTTTGGACATGCAAAGTGTTGGGAGAAGCATAGAACCAAGAAACTAACGGCCTTCAATGACTCCCACAGATAGTGATTATGAGTCATTCATTTTGATTTTCCCGTTGGCCACATCTAGTTCAGAGGTGCACATGCAGCTGGTGCACATGATCTGCCTTGGGAGGTGGGACCCAGAGCAGAGGACCACACGGTCCCTGACAGCTTGCTTGGAGTCTTTTGCATGAGGGATTCCATGGCTCAAGGTTCCCATAGCATAGGTAATAAGAAGCTCGAAAGTTCCAGGTAAGTAAGTACCTTTGCCCCTATAGACTCCTTACTTTGTTGCAGGAAGAAACGTGTTCAGAGCAGGGGACCCCTAAGGCCTTGTTATCATGTGTGAT
This sequence comes from Microcebus murinus, assembly GCF_040939455.1. Taxonomy (NCBI): domain Eukaryota; kingdom Metazoa; phylum Chordata; class Mammalia; order Primates; family Cheirogaleidae; genus Microcebus; species Microcebus murinus. The sequence goes on from NC_134119.1 coordinate 66,370,754, forward strand.
CCAAAGCTCTGCTCTAAGGCCCAGGGTCCAGAGCAGGAACCCATGTTGCCTGGGTCTAAGAATAATATTTCCTGGAACTTGAACTCCCAAGGTTTCTTCATCTGTACTGGGAAAAGGGTTTGGTTTATTCCTCTCCATGGCTATGCACAGCTCACAATATTTATGTTGGTTGGCAACAATGGAGATTTTGATGTTGGTGGCTCTTGATTGGATAAGAAAGCAAGAGGCTCGTGCATGAGTTTTAAAGCACAGATGGGCAAGATATTGGGATAGTGGTGAGGGTTACAGGATGTGTCTTCATCACTCACCACTATGCACTGGATTTTTACAAGATTCATGGTGACTGTGGAAGTACAATCCAGACTTCTTTATGTACCAAATGGCGAGATCAAATATAGCATGGAGGAGGGCTGTTCATGCCTGGGCTTCCATCATATGGTTACACTGTTAGTCCTTTTCTGAAAGATTAACTTGGAGCAAGGCAGGGCTGCAGAGTTCGGCCAGAATGAATAGCAGATATGACTATCAGGCTTTGAAGATTTGACTTTATATTGAGGGTAAACAATCCAGGATGGTTGTAAAGAGAAAATGAACTGTTCAAAGTCTGATAGATAATTGCAATACAGCCTAGAAGGGTCCAAGAGTATGCGGGTAAGGACACCAATAATGCATTTGTCATGTTAATCTAAATGAGGAGTAACAGTGGCTCTGGTTAATAAAGGGCAGATAGAAGCAGTAGTCAATGGTTATTCATTGTCTAAAAAAGGTGCGTCCAGTAATTACTATGTAGCAAGAATCTTTCCAAGACCTGGGCTTCAACAACTCAAAGTACTTACATTTTAGTGGGGAGACACATGGAACAAACAAATACATACATACCTGTCAGTGATGAGCACTACTAAGGAAAATAAAAAGAGAAGGGAACAGGGAGGGGAAGGTTGCCATTTTATATCGTGTTGCAATTGTAGGATTTCCTAAATACGGCAGCATTTTATCAGAGGCCAGAATGAAGGTATTAATGAGGTGGTGGGACTTGATTAATAAGGAGATAAAGGAAAGTGGTGAGGGGCCTCGGGGAGGGGTGGGAAAAAGGTGAGGGGAGGGGTGGATCTATTTATTGAGGAAGATACGCATGCAGCAGGGGCAGTTTGGGGTATGAGGGAAAGATGGGTTCAGTCTCCAACGTGTTGGATGGGGGTGTCTATGACCACCCCCCCCCAGGCTGCTGGTGCTTGGGAGACAGACCGCAGCTGCGACAGGGGACTCCCCACGCCGTTGTGAGAAAAATCGCCAAATCGAAGGGCTTGAGAAAGCCCAGAGACTCTGCATAATTGCATAATTAAAAGCATAGAGGCCGGGCGTGGTGGCTCACGCCTGTAATCCTAGCACTCTGAGAAGCTGAGGCGGGCAGATTGCTCAAGGTCAGGAGTTTGAAACCAGCCTGAGCAAGGGCGAGACCCCGTCTCTACTAAAAATAGAAAGAAATTAGTTGGCCAACTAAAATTTATAGAAAAAATTAGCCGGGCATGGTGGTGCATGCCTGTAGTCCCAGCTACTTGGGAGGCTGAGGCAGGAGGATTGCTTGAGCCCAGGAGTTTGAGGTTGCTGTGAGCTAGGCTGATGCCACGGCACTCACTCTAGCCTGGGCAACAGAGTGAGACTCTGTCTCAAAAAAAAAAAAAAAAGAAGAAGAAGAAATATAGAGATTCCAGAGTCATGCAAACATAGAAATAGAGGATGAAGGGAGTTTTGGAAGGAGGCATTTTGTGGGGAAAAAAAAACTGGTAGAAGGTCAGGATTGTGTTGTCTGGGCAGGCAGCGCCCTGGACCGGGTAGGGACTCCCACCGCCCCCTAGCGTCCGCATTTTATTACTGCAACACACTCACCGTTTCCTTCCAAGAACCATTCGAGATACTGTTCTATCGACTCTGGTTTCTTAGCGAGATTCACTGAATTCCAGAAAAAATAAGCAGATACAATAATATCTTTGGGATTTCTCATGAGATAAATCACCTTAAATGGAAACACAGGAGAATGAAAAATCAACACATTTATTTCCCACTCCTTTTGCTCTTCATAAAAATGGAGAAAAAGCCATTTCTTAGAAGATGCCCATTAAATGTCAACGGATTCTTTTAATAAACTGCTGACTTCATTCATTAATCAACTGTAAAGTGTAAAGTTCTTAGGAAGCAGTCACTGCGCTAGGAGGATGACAATGGAAGAGGAAAGCACGGTCCCTTCTCTCTGGGATATTACGGTCTGACAGCGAGAAGCAACTGGAAGGTTTTAGGATGTGAGTGGCATTATATTTGTGTACTACCCCTTAAAGATCACTAACGGGAGACTGGATTAATTATGCTACGTTCCTACATATACAGCAATATATATTATGCACACGGACACCCAAGAACATGGATGAATCTCACAGACATTATATTCTGTTCAGATATTATATTCAGTTCATATGGCATTTATATGAAGTTCCTTTATATGAAGTTCAAGAACCATTTATATGAAGTTCAAGAACAGGCAAAACGAATCTACAGTTATAAGTCAGGGAGTGTTTACCTCTGTGGGTGGGCATTGGTTGGGAAGGGACAGAAGGGATGTTCTAAATTTGGATCTAAATGGAGGTTACCCAACGTGTCCATATGTAAATATTCGTCAAGCCAATACTTAAGATTACTACACACACATGCACACACACACATTCACACATACACAAGCAAGATTACTTGGCATTTGAGCATCTAAATTTTACTTTGGATCCTGTACCAACTCTCTTTGTGACATTATTCTAGTTCTCATCTCTCTCTGGGCCTCAGTTTCCCCGACACGGGGATTTACCAAACACTGATAAGACACATGTAAATAGGTATATTGTAACAAATTGATTGTGCTATTGCACAATGTATACTTTCTAAAAGAGGAGAATAGTACGCTAAGTTTCTTGATTTAGTTTAAGCAAAAAAACATTTAAGAAATTCACAAACCGGCGTGGCATGGTAGCTCATGCCTGAAATCCTAGCACTCTGGGAGGCTGAGGGCAGGGAACACTCAAAGTCAGGAGTTCAAGACCAGCCTGATCAAGAGTGAGACCCCGCCTCTACTAAAAATAGAAAGAAATTAGCTGGACAACTAAAAACAGAAAAAAAAATTAGCACATGCCTGTAGTCCCAGCTACTCGGGAGGCTGAGGCCGGAGGATCGCTTGAGCCCAGGAGTTTGAGGTTGCTGTGAGCTAGGCTGACGCCACAGCACTCTAGCCTGGGCAACAGAGCAAGACTATGTCTCAAAAAAAAAAAAAAATGTGGTTTTCTGATTCTGGCATTATCTGGTCACTTTATTCTGGTGTCAGTCTGGCTGGGGCAATCTGCGAAATGGTATGTATCTTCGTACTCAAAAAGAACAGCGTGGAACAGCCACGCTGACATCACCTAACGCAGGATCTAGGGACCCTTTCAGACCCACTGAGGGAGAATGCATTTTAACACGGTCTCCAGGTGATCTACAGGCACATTAGAGTCTGAAAAGCATCCGTCAAACATGTCTTGACCATGCTGCACTGACCTTGGCCTTGCAACTGGAGATAGACTTGGGGAAGAGCTGGATGGGGAGGTGGGAGTTGAGGAAGCGCGGGCCCTCCTTCTGGCTCAGTAATGTGAACCCGTGCTTGTTGTCTACCCAGGGCGTGCGGTCCCAGAGGGGCTCGGATCGGACCCAGTTGGCATCCCCCTTGGATTGGATCAGACAGAGAATCTCTGCCAGCCAGTGCGTTCCTGGACGAAGAAGGAGAAATCACGGTCACTCCTTTCAATCTGCCCTTGAAAAAATTTGTGGTAAAATACTTGTAACATACAATGTAACATTTTTTTTTTATTTCGGCATATTATGGGGGTACAGATTTTAAAGTTTCAATAAATGCCCTTAAAATGTAACATTTTTGAACATACAGTTTTGTAGCGGTATATTCCCAGTGTTGCATAACTTTTTCATCTTGCAAAACTGAAACCCTATACTTATTAAACAGCTCCTATTCCTCCCTTAGCAACCACGTCGTATTAATATTTTCTGTTGCTATGAACTTGACTACTCTAGACACCTCTCATGTGTATTTAGCGTAATGACTTCAAGGTTTATCCAGGCTGTAGCATGCATCACAATTTTCTTCCTTTTAAGGGATGAATAATGTTCCATTGTGTCTATATACCACATTTTGTTTATCTACTCATCTGTCAACGGGCATTTGAGTTGCTTTCAGTTTTTGGCTATTTGCTGAAGTTTTTTTTAAAATAAATTCCCATTGCTGTTGGCTTTTCTTTCTTTCTTTTTTTTTTTTTCTTTTTCTTTTTTTCTGAGACAGAGTCTCACTCTGTTGCCCGGGCTAGAGTGCCATGGCGTCAGCCTAGCTCACAGCAACCTCATACTCCAGGGCTCAAACGAGCAATCCTCCTGCCTCAGCCTCCCGGGTTGCTGGGACTACAGGCATGCGCCACCATGCCCAGCTAATTTTTTCTATTTTTAGTTGTTTGGTTAATTTCTTTGTATTTTTAGTAGAGACGGGGACTCTCACTCTTGCTCAGGCTGGTCTTGAACTCCTGACCTTGAGCGATCCTCCCTCCTCAGCTTCCCAGAGTGCTAGGATTACAGGCGTGAGCCAGATCCCCTCTCCTCAGCTTCCCAGAGTGCTAGGATTACAGGCGTGAGTCAGCTCTCCTGGCCTGCTCTTGGCTTTTCAAGGCCATGCCACTCCCAGAGCCTCTGGCTACAACCTTTGTCCAATTTGCAATACTCCTGCCTCCCAGCCCCACTCCCATAGAAATACAATCCACATCCTCCAGTCCTTTGGATGTGGCAGGCTCTTCTCCAATTCTTGACCATTGTCCATGATGATTCCTCTACGTGAAAATGTCCCCCTTCACCAAGTAATTTCACCTTCATTCTTTTCATTTCAATTTAGATTCTATTGCTTTTGTTAGGACCTCGGTGGTCATCCTTCTTCCCACCAAGATAAACACCTGAATCTGCCTTAGGATTCACTCCTATGGGTTCTCCTAATACCTTAGATTACCCCCTCTGAACACTCATCGTACTGTGTCATCTCCCCACTGAATCCTTTCCTGTGCATGTAAATGCTGCCAGGCATTGCTCCACCCCGCCCACAACACTGCACATTGTCTGGCATTACGGAGAGCACTCCAGCCAGGCCACAGGCCCTGGCTCACGCCTGCCATCCCAGCACTTCGGGAGGCTGATGTGGGAGGATCGCCTGGATTTGAGGCCAGGGGCTCTAGGCCAGCCTGAACAACACAGCAAGACCCTGTCTCCATAAAAATTAAAAAAAAAAAAAATTAGCTTGGCTTGGTGGTGCACACCTGTAGTTCCAGCTACTTGGGAGGATCACTTGAGCCCAGGAGTTGGAGACTACAGTGAGCTATGACTGTGTCGCTGAGCTCCAGCTTGGGCGACAGAGTGAGAGACTGTCTCAGAGGAAAAAAAAAAAAACAAAAAAAACAAAAAAAAAGACACTCCAATCCAATGGTCTGCTGAATGAATGAAAAAAAAACACAACCACAGCTTTTCTGAGTTCATGATTCCATTTCCTTACCTGATTTGGGGTAAGTCACTGCTACTACATCTTCGTCCTTTAGCACAAACTCATGACGTACTTTTCTTAGGATTTCAGAGCTGTACTCAACGACGGGGAAAGCTATCCCTTCATACCACATGTAGCCGTCTGACATGATGATCGGCTCTTTGTGCTTGGTGTTAGGGGGTCAGCCGCAGCCACCGTTGGAGGCTGTGGCAGCTGCTGGCACATTGGGTTTTATGGTAAAGATAAAACAATCATTAACCTTTGCCCAGTTTATTGCAAAGTTTGCTGGCTGGTACAGAAAGGTAGGTATCGTGATTGATAGTCAAAGGTTAATGATATTGAGCAATTGTGAACTCAGACGACACTCTGGAGGTGATCTGAGTTTGAGTTCATAGGAGGGAACTGGAAATTCACTAACAAATGCAAGGACTTCTAATACACTTTATTTTTTATAAGAGTTTTATTTTCTCTCTCTCTTTTTTTTTTTTTTTTTTTTTTGAGACAGAGTCACACTTTGTTGCCCAGGCTAGAGTGAGTGCCATGGCATCAGCCTCGCTCACAGCAACCTCAATCTCCTGGGTTCAAGTGATCCTCCTGCCTCAGCCTCCCGAGTAGCTGGGACTACAGGCATGCGCCACCATGCCCGGCTAATTTTTTCTATATATATTAGTTGGCCAATTAATTTGTTTCTATTCATAGTAGAGACGGGGTCTCACTCTTGCTCAGGCTGGTTTCGAACTCCTGACCTCCAGCAATCTTCCCGCCTCGGCCTCCCAGAGTGCTAGGATTACAGGCGTGAGCCACGGCGCCCGGCCAAAAGTTTTAGATTTATACAAAAATTGCAAAGACGGTACAGAGAATTCCCATAGTCCATACTTTATTCCGATTTCCTTAATTTTTACCTAATGTCCTTTTTCTGTTCCAAAATTCCACCCAGGATACTGCAATTACATACAGCTGTCAAGTCTGCTTAGGCTCCTCTTGGCTGTGACAGTTTTCAAGACTTTGCTTTTTTTTTGAGACAGAGTTTTGCTCTCTTACCTGGGCTAGAGTGCTGTGGCTTCAGCCTAGCTCACAGCAACCTCAAACTCCTGGCTCAAGCGATCCTCCTGCCTCAGCCTCCCGAGTAGCTGGGACTACAGGCATGGGCCACCATGCCCGGCTAATTTTTTCTATATGTTTTTAGCTGTCCAAATAATTTCTTTCTATTTTTAGTAGAGATGGGATCTTACTCTTGCTCAGGCTGGTCTTGAACTCCTGACCTCAAATGATCCACCCGTTTTGGCCTCCCAGAGTGCTAGGATCACAGGCATGAGCCACAGCGCCCGGCCTAGCCTTTCTCTGTTTTTGATGACCCTGACAATTTGGAGGAGTGCTGGTCAGCTATTTTGTAGAATGTTCCTTCAGGCATTTATTGGATGTTTTTTTTCTCATAATTGGACTGGGTTCATGGGTTTTGGAGAGAAAGGTCATAGCAACAAATACCATTATCATCACATCACACCCAGAGTATGTACTGTCAACATGGCCTGGCACTCACGATGTTGGCCGTGGTCATCAGAGGTCATGTTTGGGTCTCCACTGTCATTTTCCTTTTCTCCTCCTCCCTTTCTATGTGGGCGTATCTTAAGCATAAATTCTAGGCTTGAATATACTTATAAGGTCACATTATGTCAATGCCAATCAAGAAACATTCTACAAAATAATAAGCCTGTACTCTTTAAATCGTCACATTGTTATGAAAACGAAAGAAAAGCTGAGTACATGTTTCAGATTGAAGGAACATGTCAACTAAGTATTATGGGAATCCTGGGCCACACATACACACACATGCTATATCATTGGGACCATTGGCAAAATTTGAATATGCAATGTGGATTTAGATAATGACATTGTTTCTCTGTGAGACTCCCTGATTTCTATAATTTTACTGTGGATGTATAGGATATATCCTTGTTCTTAGAAAATGTATGCTGAAGTTTTGAGGCATGAAAGAGAATGATAGGCCGGGTGTGGAGGCTCACACCTGGATTCAATCTTAGCACTCTGGGAGGCTGGGGCCGGAGGATTGCTTGAGGCCAGGAGTTCAAGACCAGTCTGTGCAAGAGCCAGACCCTGTCTCTACTAAAAATAGAAAAATTAGCTAAGCGTGGTGGTGCGTGCCTATAGTCCCAGCTACTCGGGAGGCTGAGGCAGGAGGATCACCTGAGCCCAGGAATTTGGGGTTGCAGTGAGCTATGATAACACCACTGCACTCTACCCAGGAACAACCAAACCAAACCAAACCAAAAAAAGCTAGAAGGAAATTTAGAAACCATAAACTACAATCTCTTGAGCAAAGAACTTACTTTCATTACACAGATGTGGGGATGGATTTATGTTCAACTCTAACTGGGCTACAAGATCCAGTTTTAATTTGCCATTTAATCATTAACATACTGGGAATTTATTAAGTACTTTCAGATTTTAGGCACCAAGTTAAGAAAATTCTTACATCTACCACATTGAAAATTTAAATAACTACTATTATTTTCTTTTATCTATTTATTTCTTTTGAGACAGAATCTTACTCTGTTGCTTGGGCTAGAGTGCCATGGCATCAGCCTAGCTCACAGTAACCTCAAACTCCTGGGCTCAAGTGATCCTCCTGCCTCAGCCTCCCGAGTAGCTGGGACTACAGGCACGTGCCACCATGCCCAGCTAGTTTATTCTTTATATTTTTAGTCGGTCAATTAATTTCTTTCTATTTTTAGTAGAGACGAGGGTCTCGCTCTTTTTTTTTTTTTTGTAATTTTTCTTTTTCTTTTTAACTTTTTCTCAGGGGAGGCAGTTCCTAGGGGTCTCACTCTTGCTCAGGCTGGTTTTGAACTCATGACCTTGAGCGATCCACCCACCTCGGTCCCCTAGAGAGCTAGGATTACAGACGTGAGCCACCTCACCGGGGTGGTCCAGCACTTTTAGCTCCCAGTGGAGAATCCGGAGGACTGATAGCTTCACATCGCAAGAAGCCAAAAGGAGGAAGCTGGGTATACTGATTCTAGGAGTACTTGAAGAAAAGAGCAATTTTGATTTTTTTAGCTATTATGTACATTATTTCTATTGCCAGTTCATTCTAGTGTGCTAATGTGAAGGCTATTATTCCTAATAATCAGTAAGGATAAAATAAATGTCATTGTATTAGACCAGAACATGGATATTTTAATTTATCATTTTTATTTCAGGATATTATGGGGGTACACATTTTTTGGTTACATGAATTGCTTTTGTACAGTTTGAGTCAAAGTTATAAATGTGACCATCACCCATATACGGTGCATTGTACCCATTAGGTGTGAATTTACCCATCCCCTCGTCTCCCCTCCCACTTGCCTGATTTCTGATGAGTTTTATTTCCAAATGTGCAAATAAGTGTTGATCGATTGGTTCCAGTTTAATGGTGAGCACATGTGGTGTTTGTTTTTCCATTCTTGTGATACTTGGCTTAGAAGAATGGTCTCTAGTTCTATCCAGGTTAGCTCACCATTTTTTTATGGCTGAGTAGAATTCCATGGTACACATCATATACCACGTTTTATTAATTCCACTCATTATTGATGGGCACTTGGGTTGTTTCCACATCTTTGCAGTTGTGAATTGTGATGCTATAAACATTTGAGCACAGGTGTCTTTTTAATAAAATGTCTTTGTTTCCTTTGGGTAAATACCCAGTAGTGGGATTGCTGGATCAAATGGTAGGTCTATTTTTAGTTCTTTGAGGTATGTTCATACTACTTTCCATAGAGGTCGTACTAGTTTGCAGTCCCACTAGCAGTGTAAGAGTGTTCCTATCTCTCCACATCCATGCCAGCATTTTTTGTTCTGGGACTTTTTGATAAAAGCCATTCTCGCTGGAGTTAAGTGATACGTCATTGTGATTTTGATTTGCATTTCCCTGATGATTAGAGATGTTGAACATTTTTTCATGTTTATTGGCTATTGATCTGTCTTCTTTTGAAATGCTTCTGTTTGTGTCTTTTGCCCACATTTTTTTTTTTTTTTGAGACAGAGTCTCACTCTGTAGCCTGGAATAGAGTGCCGTCGCATCAGCCTAGCTCACAGCAACCTCAAACTCCTGGGTTCAAGCGATCCTCCTGGCTCATGAGTAGCTGGGACTACAGGCATGTGCCACCACGCCCGGCTAATTTTTTCTATAATTTTAGTTGGCCAATTAATTTCTTTCTATTTTTAGTAGATAGAGTCTCACTCTTGCTCAGGCTGTTTTCAAACTCCTGACCTTGAGCAATCCTCCCGCCTCAGCCTCCCAGAGAGCTAGGATTGATTACAGGCATGAGCCACTGAGCCTGACCTTTTGCCCACATTTTAATGGGGTTGTTTGATGTTTTCTTGCTGATTTGCTTGAGTTCTTTGTAGATTCTGGTTGTTAGCCCTTTATTGGGTGTATAGCATGCAAATATCTTCTCCCATTCCACAGGTTGTCTATTTCCTCTACTGATTGTTTCCTTGGCTGTGCAGAAGCTTTTTTTTTTTTTTTTTTTTTTTTTTTGAGACAGAGTCTCGCTTTGTTGCCCAGGCTAGAGTGAGTGCCGTGGCATCAGCCTAGCTCACAGCAACCTCAAACTCCTGGGCTCAAGTGATCCTTCTGCCTCAGCCTCCCGGGTAGCTGGGACTACAGGCATGCGCCACCATGCCCGGCCAGAAGCTTTTTTATTTATTTATTTATTTATGCAGAAGCTTTTTAATTGAATCAGGTCCCATTTATTTATTTTTGTTGTTGTTTTGATTGCCTTTGGGGTCTTCTTCATAAAATTTTGGCATGGCTTGAACCAATATAATCAAAAGGTAAGTAAGTTGTGAGAATGTTCATTATGCATATCATAACCAAAGTGCTAATTTCTCATGTTTATAAAAAGTTTCTGTAAAATGATAATTCAAAATATAAAAAGCTAATAAGAACATGAGTATAGGTCACAATTTACAATTTCTAAAAAATAAGAATGGCTCTCAAACATACGGAAAGATGAGAAAAAACTCACAACACAGGACATGCAAATTAAATGACACAGAATTAAATGTTACTTATCAAAATATAAAAATCCAAAAGGTTTGATAGCATGATTTGTGCAGATGGTGTGGAACAGGCATTTTCTCTCATTTCTGGTGGAGATGAAGACAGATACAGCCTTCAGGGTAGGCCATTTTCAACAAATATAAAGTATAATACTTTTCTCCTTGTGATTCCTCATATAGGAATTTATCCTAGAGATGTACTTGTGTATGTTCAAGAGACATATGTACAAAGTTAATAAACTAAGCATTATTTGCAATAAAGGTTTGGAAACGGCCAAAATGGCCATTATTATTGTATAAATTATGGTCCATCTATGCAATGGAATGCCCTGTAGGTGTATAAAAAGAGCAACACACCCGATGAGAAAGGACCTCAAAGATAAATTTATAAATAAATGCAAAAGAATCTGGATTTTGCATGAGTCAAACTGTAGACATGATCATGTCAGCATTAAATATCTCTGGAAAGATGAAAAATAATAACTATAAAAAGAAGACTTACACAAATACAGTGGAGAAAGATGTGAAGATAGAATGGTGTCTTTGTCACCCTGCAAGAGTTAGTTTTATAGTATGTCACTCACCGTGAAGGACTACTTATTTTCCACCCCGATGACAGACGTACTCCACCCCAGGAGCTAAGCAGCGTGAGTACACGGGACAGGGCAAGGCCAGCAAAGTGGGCGGGCAGTCCTTGCGGACGGAAACAGGAAGCAACCTTCGGGAATAGCCTGATTGGTAACATCCGGGTGTTCGCCCTATTCAGACACATGTGATTGGTTGGCCTGGGCTTGGCTCAGAGCCCGGCTGCTATGATTGGCTGAGACTCAGATACTTCCCACGAGGCTATGCCGTCAAGTGAGGTTGCAGTTTGTTGACATCTTAACTTAGGTTGCAGTTTGCTGCCTAAGGAAGCAGCTTTAGGCAAAATTTAACGTAGCAGATGATTTGCTCAAATTTTCAGGCAGGTGAGTTGAGAAGAGTCTCAGCAGTTGCTGTGTCGAGAGGAAAATGTCTTCCTTCAAGTAGAACCACCTGCAATTTCAGTGGGTCATGTCTGAGAAATGGAGCTAAACTCAAATGTGTGAAGTTCAGTAAGAAGTGAGTGAAAAAATGCCAATTCTTGCTGTTTGACTCACACAGGCTTTCATACATGCGAAGGAACTATTATTATATTATCTCTATTTTAGAGTTGGCAAAATGGGGTTGAGTGTGGTTAAGGGTTTTACTAAGTCATGTGGCAGAGTTGGGATTCACACCCAGGCAGTGTCATGGCGGAGTCTGTGCTTGCAGTGGCTTGAACTGTGGCCTCCGGAAAGGTGTGCCCATGGTGTAACCTCTGGAACCGATGAACGTGAGCTTATTTGGAAAGAGGGTTTCTGCAGATAGAATGGAGTGAAGAGTCTGGAGATGGGATTGTCCGTAATTAAGTTGTGGGCCATAAATTCAATGACACCTGTCCTTAGGAGAGACCGAAGAGGAGAAGAGAGGGACACACAGAGGAACGGGCCATAAAAGATGGAGGCAGAGAATGGAGTGTTGCAGCCACAAGCCAAGGAATGTCCACCAGGACAGGGAGCTGGAAAAGGCAGGCAGAATCCTCCCCCAGAACCCTCAGGGAGAGCCCAGCCTGGCTGACACCTTGCTTTTGGACTTCTGGCCTTCAGGACTCAGAGGATAAATTGTCTTTGTTTTAAGGCACCAAGTATGTAGCAATTTGTTATGACAGCCAGGGGACACTAATACAGGGCTCTTTGGTCCCACGTGTCAGCACCTCTGCCAGAGCTACGTGAATCTTCCCTGTGAGCTGACCTCCGTCAGTTCCATGGTGCACAGCTGAAGTTGTCTCACGCTACCAGAATCTCACGCATCCCTGGGGGATATCTAGGCCGTCGAAGGTGCTAGAAGGGGAGAACAGACCCCAGAGACAGTGAGTTGTCAATGTGGAACTCCAGAGTTCTCTTCTCCATGATCTTCTAACGACACACACGAAATGAACCCACAAAACTGCTGCATCTGAAAGAATTCTGGAGACCTTTGTATCATTGGCACTCTGCCAACCTTGTCCGGAAATCTGCAGACTCTGCAGATGGTCCCGCTGAAGCAGCGGCGGAGAGTCTGAACATTTCAGCAGTGGGTGGGAAGAAGGACGAGGAGGCCTGGGGCCATTCTTTGCTCCAGGTGCCCAGCGATGCGCCATTTAATGTCCCTTGCAGATCCAGTTCCATCTCTGCTGTGAACAGAGCGTGCAGACACCCGGGAGACAGAACAAAGCGCCGATCTGTACTCCTCACCTCATTAACCTGAACGACGATCGCACAACTCCCATCAGTACGCAGAATGCTACCGATTTTTGAGATGCTGGTGGATATTTTATTATTGTCTCGCCACCTTGGTAGGGACCACGTTTGCCGAACCGAGTAGGAGCTATGCGACTCCTCTGGGAGGGACCCTGCTTTCATATAAGGAATTTCCCACAATCCCTTGCTGGCTGCCCCAACCCCATTACGTGTCCCCACCCCGTCCCTGGTCACTGAGGCCGAGAAGTCTCATGGCAGGCCGGGTGCGAGCTGGAGAACCAGGGAAGCCAGTGCCCTGGCTCAGTCGGAGTCTGCAGGCCTCAGAACCAGGGGGGCTGAGGTAACTCTCACCTGGAGGTCGAAGGTCTGAAAATCTGGGAGGCGCTGACACAAGTCCCAGAGTCCAAAGGCCAGAGAACATGGGATTCTGATGTCCCAGCGCACCGAGAAGAATATGGAGAATGCAGAATGCAGAATGCAGAGAATGCAGAATACAGAGAATGCAGAATACAGAGAATGCAGAATGCAGAGAATGCAGAATACAGAGAATGCAGAATACAGAGAATGCAGAACACAGAATGCAGAGAATGCAGAATGCAGAGAATGCAGAATACAGAGAATGCAGAACACAGAATGCAGAGAATGCAGAATGCAGAGAATACAGGATGCAGAGAATGCGGAATACAGAGAATGCAGAATACAGGATGCAGAGAATGTGGAATACAGAATACAGAGAATGCAGAATACAGAGAATGCAGAATACAGAGCACCTTCCCTCTGCCTCTTCCTTCCGACTGGACCCTCAGGGCCTGCCCCCCACTGAGGGGGGATCTTCCTCTCTCGGTCCCCTGAATCAAACCCCAATCTCTTCTCGAATCATCCTTGCAGATATACCTAGACACAATTAATGCTTCCCCAGCTATCTGTGTATCCCTTTATCTAGCATAGGTGATGCTAAAATAAACCAACTGAGGGACATCAGTCCATTTTAGGAGTGTAAAGCCATTCTGAGATCAAATGTTTGAGAACTGTTGTGCTAGATTTTTGCTAATTTAGCCTCTAAAAGAAGATCTTCTGATTTGAGCAAATGACAGAGTACAATTTCTTACCAGTACAGAATTCAAGAAAACTGTTGTTATAAAACAAAACAAAACAAACAATTCATGGATTACAAAAGGGGAATTTGAGAGAGAGAGAGACACTGAGACACTAAAGATATAGAAGTCACGGCTGGGCACAGTGGCTCACGCCTGTAATCCTAGCACTCTGGGAGGCCGAGGCAGGTGGATTGCTCGAGGTCAGGAGTTTGAAACCAGCCTCAGCAAAAGCAAGACCCCCGTCTCTATTAAAAGTAGGAAGAAATTAATTGAGCAACTAATATACATAGAAAAAATGAGCCGGGCATGGTGGCGCATGCCTGTAGTCCCAGCTACTGGGGAGGCTGAGGCAGGAGGATTGCTGGAGCCCAGGAATTTGTGTTTGCAGTGAGCTATGATGATGCCATGGCACTCTAGTCCAGGGAACAGAGCAAGACTGTGTCTCAAGGCAAAAAAAAAAAAAAAAAAAAAAAAAAGATAAAAAGAAGAAAATATTTGGGAACTAGATAAAGGTGATGGTAGCACAACACTGTGAATATACTAAATTCCACTGAATTGTTCACTTTAAAGTGGTCAATTGTATGCCATGTGAATTTCACCCGAAATGATTTAAAGATGTATTTTCTACTTGAATCTAAAAAATTTTCAATTGTAATATCAGGGGAAGCTTGAAGTTCTCTGAGAGTTTCTTTTTTATTTATTTTTTTTTATTTCAGCATATTATAGGGGTGCACATGTTAAGGTTATGTATATTGCCCTTACCCCCCTCCCCCTCAAGACAGGGCTTCAAGCGTGTCCATCCCCCAGATGGGCTAATTATGCATCACACTCATTATGTATGTATATACCCATCCCCTCATCCCCCCTCCCCCCTGCCTGATGCCCAATAAATGTTATTCCTGTATGTCCACTTAGGTGTTGATCAGTGAAACCAATTTGCTGGTGAGTCCATGTGGTGCTTGTTTATCTATTCTTGGGACACCTCACTTAGTAGAATGGGTTCCAGCTCTAGCCAGGAAAATACAAGAGGTGCTATATCACTGTTGTTTCTTATAGCTGAATAGTACTCCATGGTATATATATATATATATATATACCACATTTTATTAATCCACTCTGAGAGTTTCTTTAACTTGCCAAGGATTATACTGTTAGCAATTCATTAGGATCTTTTACAAAAAATGAAAACTATATGAGGTGACAGTTTTGTTAATTATACTGACTTGGCCATTCCATGTTGCAAACACGTATCAAAACATCACATTGCACCCCATACATGTGTACAATTACTGGTTGTCCCCCAATTCCTCCCTGCGCATGCCCTGCTGGGTTCCTACATGGTCAGCGCTGTGCTGGTCCCCACTGAGCGCTGGCTGTGCCTTCCTTTCAAGGGAAGGAGCCGTCCACATGGCAAGGAGACCAAGTCTTTATTGATCACAATGTTCAGGATGGGAAAGGATAGAATTCTGTTCTGACAGGCAGACGATGGATCTGTAACTTCCGTCTCTTCGGGAACACCAAGACTTATCTAAGAACTGCGGAGAAAAAAAGAGAGGTTGGAATTGGTGTCATCATGTGCCATCTGCAAGCGTCCCTGTCACAGTCTGTCAATCACCCTGGTGGATAATTTATTTTCCTTTCTGACGGGAGATCTGGTCTACCCCCAGAACTAAACAGTGCGAGTAGACAGAGCTGGAGACGGGTGTAGGAGCCTGAGAGATGAGTAGTCTGAGAAGGGTATAAATATTTCTCTCTCGCTCTCAAATTGCGTATGCCATTATTGATTATTTTAATGACCACATAAGTTATACTAAGTTCGTTATTTGAACAACATTCATTAAATTGATTATTTTCAGGGTTAAAAAAGTTGTCTAAAGCAGGCAGTCTCATAATATAGATAGAGGATAATTTGGAATGATTTAAAATTTTATACACACACACAGAAAATCATCACATCTTCTGACTCTGTGATTTTACTCAACTCTTCTAATAGGGGTGAAAAAACACCAACCGAAACATTTCCTCCAAGATCAACATAGAAGGTACCCACTTGGTCATGACAGTATTAAAATATTTAAAACAATCCAATTATACTTTAATAAGGGAATAGTGGCCGGGCGCGGTGGCTCAAGCCTGTAATCCTAGCACTCTGGGAGGCCTAGGCAGGAGGATTGCTCGTGGTCAGGAGTTCGAAACCAGCCTGAGCAAGAGCGAGACCCTGTCTCTACTATAAATAGAAAGAAATTAATTGGCCAACTAATATATAAATAATATATAAAGAAAAAATTAGCTAGGCACGGTGGCGCATGCCTGTAGTCCCAGCTACTCGGGAGGCTGAGGCAGGAGGATTGCTTGAGCCCAGGAGTTTGAGGTTGCTGTGAGCTAGGCTGACGCCACGGCACTCACTCTAGCCTGGGCAACAAAGTGAGACTCTGTCTCAAAAAAAAAAAATAGGGAATGGTAATATTTATATTATAAACACATATTATTTATATTTCACACAGAAAAATCTATATAATATATATTAAATGAAGATCAAGTGTCAGGTCACAGGGGATAGTATAATTCATTTATGTTTGATATGAACTTCTAAACATATACGTAAGTGTAAATGCAGGGAATGAATCTGGAAGAGCACATCCTGAATCGTTAGTTTGTTTTTCTGCTGTGAAAGGGAGTAGAAGGAGAAGAGGAAATTACTCCCTGTATTAATGTGTTATTTCAATGATTAAATGAGCATTTAATCATTGAAATAACACATCTATCTTTATGCAGCTCAGGAGCTAATTCTTTTCTCAGTTTTAAATGGCTGACCCCCAAATAAATGCATAAATGGTGACCAATATTTTTTTTTTCTATTAGCCTAACTTTTAAAAGCAAATCTTGACCAATATTTTTTGATACTTGACAATTGCATGACATTCAAATTTCAGGGTCCACAGATAAAATTTTACTAGAACATAGTCACATTTACTTTTTTTTTAAAAAAAAAGTGTATAAATTGAAGTGTTACCAGTGCAATTTTGTTACATGGCTATATTGCATAGTAGTGAAGTCTGGTCTTTCTGTGGATTCATGACCCAAATAATATACCTCCCCCCCCCCCTTTCTTTTGAGACCGAATCTTGCTCTGTCACCTCAGATAGAGTGCAGTGGCATTATGGTAGCTCACAGCAACCTCATCTCCTGGGCTCAAGTGATCCTTCTGCCTCAGCCTCCCAAGGAACTGGGATTACAGGTGTGCACTGCCGTGGCCGGCTAATTTTTCCATTTTTAGTAGAGACGGGGTCTCGCTCTTGCTCAGGCTGGTCTCTAAGTCCTGAGCTGAAACAATCCTCCCACCTTGGCCTCCCGGAGTGCTAGGATTATAGGCATGAGCCACTGAGCCCAGCCAGTACCCATTTTTGTTTTGCCTTTGGCTGCTTTTGTGCCACCACAAGGAGAGAATTGTGTATTTGTGACAGACATATGGCTCGCTAAGCCTAAAATACTTACTAAATATCAGACCCTTCACAAGAAATGTTGGCTAACTCCTGCTCTAAGCCGTTACCAGATCATCTAGATCCAAGCTTCCCCTTTCATGAATCCAGAGCAGGTGTCCTCAAACTACGGCCTGCCGGCCACATGCGGCCCGACGAGGACATTTATCTGGTCCGCCGGGTGTTTTTGCCGCAGCTGCCTGTCCTGCTTAGCAGCCGACTCGTCCCGGGCCCACAGTGCACATGTGTGGAATGTGCGCCGCACTCTCCAACGGCCCTCCATGGTCTGAGGGACAGTGAACTGGCCCCCTGTTTACAATGTTTGAGGACCCCTGATCCAGAGTGTTCCCACATTAAGAGATCCACAAGACCCCCCCTTCCACCCTTCCCCGGCCATCTTACTTGAGAGGAGAGCACGTCTTCCATTTCTTGTCTTTGTTGTAATCTTTGGTCAATGAACACCAACTCCGATTCAAAATAAAGCCTTCCTTGGTGCAATGGTCAATGAGTTTGTCTCTGAATGAGAAGGGAAAGACACACTGGGGGGGATCTGCAGACAAGGAGGTGCAGAAGGAGAATGATGAACACGGTCTTAAGAGCGATCGTTGCTGAACCAGGAGCGCAGCATGCTTTTTCTACCACACTCGATTGTTTTCACGCAAGTTCAAGTTATGTAGAAAAGTCAGGATTTGAACTCAAGCCTATCTGCCACCATCAACCACGCAGCCAGGTCCTGGGCCTCCCAGACAGCCCATCCTAGGCTGCTCAGGATACTCACCGCTTGCCCTGCAGTAGCGCCACCTGCCTTGGAATATTTTGTCAAGAGAACACCAGTCAAAGTCACTGTGGACTGAGATGCAATTGTAGTAGACGACATCGTTATAGATAAACGGAAAGACACAGGCTTCTAGAGAAATTTCTGGAAAAGACAACACACACCAAGGGTAGGGCAAGCTTACGAAGGCAATTGACTTTCAGATGCCCCTTCCAGTGATCTGCACCGTGCTCAGCCTTAACCGCTATGTCCACATGGAGCAGGTGCATTGGCTGCCGTTCCTGCAAGTGGCAGAGACATAAGGAGATATCAAAGGAAGCCTTGTTCCAACCCAGAGCTGGAAGCAGGCTGGAATCGCTGGCTTCCTTTTAATGGAAGTCCTCTAGCGACAGCACACCTGATTTTCCTAAGCCAAAACTCTGGAGTCTTCTAGAGTCTCTTTTCTCCCTCTCTCCTAGAATGATACATCTCTTAGCCTGCCAAAGTTACCTCCTAAATATCTCTAAAAGTTCCCCACTTCCCTCCTGTACTTAATCGCCACCCATCCTCTTGCCTTGCCTTGACTACAGCAATAACTTATTTCTGCATGTTCCTGACCTATTTGTTTCACCTGCTCTTCATGCTCCAGGGAGAATTCTCCCTCCCTTCCTCCCTCCCTCCCTCCCTTCCCTCCTTCCTTCCTTCCTTTTCTTGACAGGGTCTTGCTATGTCACCTGGGCTGGGGTACAGTGGTGTGATCACAGCTCACTGCAGCCTTGAAATCCTGGGCTCAAGCAATCCTCCTGCCTCAGCCCCCTGAGTAGCTGGGACTACAGGCATGAGCCACCATGCCCAGCTAATTTTTATTTTTTTTCTCTTGTGAAGAGACTGGTCTCAACCTCCTGGCTTCAAGTGATCCCTCTGCCTCAGCCTCCCAAAGTACTAGAATTACAGGTGTGAGCCACCACACTCAGCCAATTATTCCTAACTACTAATGTGGCACTGCCATTAATCCATTGATGTCCCATTGCTGTTATGTATGAGAAACACCATTGAAATGGCTTATTATTCCATACCATACTTAGTCTGGTCTTCAAGTACAACTCTGGTCTCACCTTGGATCACCCTTCTTTGTGTTCCCTCTGCTCAAACCTTGTAAAATGTCCCAGTGGGCCACCATTTTTCTTGCCTTGGGGTTTACAGACACAACCTTCTTTGTTACGCGGGAACTCCTCACCCCTTTTGCTTGTTGACTCTCCTCTTACGTTGAGTTTACATGAGAATTTCCATGAAACTTTCTGGAACATCCAGACAAAGCTACATCCATTTGTATTCAACTTCCTCACAACTTCCCTTTCTTATATTTTAAAAATTTCTTAAAACTAAAAAAAATTATTATGGATACATAATAGTTTTACATCTGTATACATGTGATGTTTTGTGTGATGATCAAATCAGGGTCGTTGGGGTATCCAATGCCTCAAGCATTTACCATTTTTTTTGTGCTAGGAACATTCCAATTCCACTCTTTTAGTTATTTTGAAATACACAATAAATTGTTATCATTATAAATTATTATATAGTTGCCCGATTGGGCTACCAAATATTAGACCTTATTCCTTCTATCTAACTATATTTTTGTACCCATTAACAATCTTCTCTTTGACACGTTCCTCTGTCCCCACCCACCAATGACCCTTTCCAGACTCTGGTCCCCATTATTCCACTCTATGCTTTTGTAAGTTCAATTTTTTATTTGTATAAATTTAAGGGATACAAGCACAGTTTGGTTACATGGATATATTGCACAGTGGTGAAGTCTGAGCTTTTAGTGTATCCATCACCAGAATAATGTACATTGTACCCATTAAGTAATATCTCATCCCTCACCCCTCTCATGCCCTCCCTCTCTTCCAAGTCTCTAATGACTATTATTCCGTGATCTATGTCCATGCGTACACATCATTTAGCTCCCCCTTATAAGTGAGAATGTGCAACACTTGACTTTCTGTGTGTGAATTGTTTCACTAAAGACAATGGCCTCCAGTTCCACCCATGTTCCTGAAAAAGACATGATTTCATTATTTTTATGGCTGAGTAATATTCCATTGCGTGTATATTAATACACGTCCAGAAAGTATCCAGCCATGCAACCATTCTTGTTGTAGTCACAGTGGCTGGATATTTTCCAGACAGCCTTCATATGCAACATTTTCTCTACCCATTCATGCATCAATGGGGGCTCAGGTTGATTCCATATCTTCGCTATTGTGAGTATTGCTGTGATGAACATATGAGTGCAGGTCTCTGTTGATATGACGATTTCTTTCCCTTTGGGTAGATACTCAGCAGTGAGATTGTTAGACTGAATGGTAGTTGCGGTTGTAGTTGGTTGAGGAATCTCCATGCTGTTTTCCAAAGAGGTTGTACTGATTTACATTCCCACCAACAGAGTATAAGAATTGCTTTTTTCCTGCATTGGCACTGACGACTGTTAGAGGTCCCCGAGTGATGCTCTTGTGTGCTACTTGAGGGACTGACCGGCCTGAAATGGGCAGATACACTGTAAGTGCCCAACACTGCTGCCTTCCTGAGTCCCTGTGGTTGTCACTGGCAGTCCCCGCGTTGCAGAGTGTGCGAATGCTCCAGCTAGTTCTGCCGGCCGCAGAGCCCGTCAGCCCAAGCCCGCCTGCGAGCTGCTCCAGGCAGACCTGTGGGCAGTGGCGGTTGCCAGTCTGTGCTGGCGTAAGCACAGCCCCACCCACGCCCGTGGTGGCAGTGATGGCTTGTGCTGGCTTGGGCGCCGCCCCACTCAGATGCACGGGTGGGGGCATTTGTCGCTCTGTGTGGCTTGAGTGCAGCCCTCCGCCACAGGCGGCAGCGACTGTCAGCGGCACTGGCTTGAGCGCTGTGTGGGTTAGATGTGCAGGCAGCAGCATTTGTTGAACCCTGTGGCCTGACCGTAGTCCCATCCATCCCTGTGGGCAGTGGTGACTGACAGCAGGCACTGGCTTGAGGGCTGCCCCACTCGGATCCTCAGATGGCAGCATTCGTTGGCCAGGGGCTGGCTTGACTCCAACTCCACCCACGTCCTTGCGCTGTGATGATGATCAAGGCCCTGACAGCTCGACAGCTGACCCATTGAGGTCCTCAAGGGGAGGTGGCATTTGTTGGCTGGGTGCCAGCTTGAGCGCAGCCCTGTCCATGTCAACAGGCAGTGGCGATTATGGGCTCACACAGGTGCCCCAGCAGCAGTGGGGGCCTGTGGCTTCTGCCCCCAGGACTCATGAGAGTGGCTGGCCTCCCTGCTCCCTCCCCAACTTGGACTGGCCATGGAGATGGGTGGGTAGCAGCAATGGATCTGATCGCTGGGTAGGGGCAGCACTCTGGCTATAATATTTTATTTTATTTATGAGGGTACATATCTATTCACCACTTTTAGTCCTCTCCAGGAGAGCTGTGTGCAGGTTGCTTCTAGTCTGCCATCGTGGCCTCCCCTCCTCGGTTCTCTAATCTGTTACATTGAGCTATGTGTCTATTTTTATACCAGTACCATGCTATTCTGGTTACTATAGCCTTGTAGTATAATTTGAAGTCAGGTAATATGATGCTTCCAGCTTTGTTCTTTTTAAAGATTTATTTATTTTTTATTTTTTAGAGACAAAGTTTTGCTCTATCATCCAGGTTGCATTGCAGTGCACTAATCATAGCTCACTGCTACCTTGAACTCCTGGGCCCAAGATATCCTCCTGCCTTAGGCTTCTGAGTAGTTGGGAATACAGCTGCATACCACCACTCCCTGCTAATTACATTTTTTTTTTTTTTTTTTTTTTTTTTTTTTTGTAGAGATGGGATCTCACCATTTTCCCCAGGCTGATTTCAAACTCTTAGCCTCAAGTGATCTTCCTCCCTTGGCCTCCCAAAACACTGAGATTATAGGTATGAGCCACGATGCCTAGCTGCCTTTTTGCTTAGGATTGCTTTGAGTATTTGGGCTTCTTTTTGGTTCCACATGAATTTTAGATTGGTTTTTCTCACTGTGAAAAATGATGTTGGTGTTTTGATAGGGATTGCAATGAATCTGTAGGTGGCTTTGGGCAGTATGGTCATTTTAATGATACTAGTTCTTCTGATCCATGTGCGTGGTATGGTTTTCAATTTGTTTATGTCATCTACAACTTCTTTCATCAGTGTTTTGCAGTTTTCCTTGTAGAGATCTTTACCTCCTTGATTAAATATATTCCTAGATATTTTGTTTTATTTTTTTGTATGTTTCCAGGAATTTGTCTATTTTCTCAAGGTTTTCTTGTTTGTGAGTGTATAGTTGTTGATAGTAGTCTATGATGAACTTTGAATTTCTGTGATATCAGTTTTATTGTCTCCTTTTTATTTTCTGATTATGATTATTTGGATTTTTTTCTCTTCTTGGTTAGTCTAGCTAGCAGTTTATCAATTTTGTTTATTTTTTCAAAGAATCTGCTTTTAGTGTCATCGATTCTTTGTATTTTTTTTGGTCTCAATTTCATTTAGTTGTATTCTGATCTTTTACATTTCTTTTCTTCTGCTACTATTGGGTTTGTTCTTGTTTTTCTAGTTTTTTGAAGTACAACATTAGGTTGTTAATTTGTGATCTTTGCGTTTTTTGATGTACGAATTTAACACCATAAATTTCCCTCTTCACACTGCTTTTGCTATAATCCAGAGGTTTTCATATGTTGTCTCTCTATTTTTATTCATTTCCATACATTTTTTAATTTCCATTTTCACTTCATTGTTGACTCAAATGTCATTCAGGAGCATGTTGTTTAACTTCTATGTTTCTTATAGTTTCAAGTCTTCTTCATATTGATTTCTAGCTTTATTATCCTGTATTCTGAGAAGATATTTGATATATTTTGATTTTTAAAAATTTATTGAGGCTAGTTTTGTGGCTTAACATATGGTCTATCTTCAAGAATGTTCCCTGTGCTGAAGAAAGAGTGTATATTCTGTGGTTGGTGGATAGAGTGTCCTGTATATGTCTGTTAGTGCTACTGTCCAATTTAAGTCCAGTGTTTTATTGTTGATTTTCTGTGTTGATGATCAGTCTAGTGGTGTGAGTGGGGTGTTGAAGTCCCCCACTATTATTGTATGGTTCTCTATCTCTTTCTTCAAATCTAATAATACTTGTTTTATGAATCTGGGTGGTCTGGTGTTGGGTGCATATGTATTTATCATTGTTATATCCTTTTGTTGAATTGATACCCTTATTATTATATAATGACCTTCTTTTCTTTCTTTTTTTTTTACTGTTTTTGATTTAAAGTCTGTTTCATCTGCCATAAAAGTATAGCTACTCCTCACTTTTTGTTTCCATTTGCATAGAATATCTTTTTTAACCCTTTTACCTTGAGTCTATAAGTGGTGTTCTGTTTTTTTCTTTTTGAGACAGAGTCTTACTCTGTAGCCCAGGATAGAGTGTTGTGGCATCAGCCTCACTCACAGCAACCTCAAAGTCCTGGGTTCAAGCTATCCTCCTGCCTCAGCCTCCCGAGTAGCTGGGACTACAGGCATGTGCCTCCATGCCCAGCTAATTTTTTAAAATATATTTTTAGTTGTGCAGCTAAGTTCCTTCTATTTTTAGTAGAGACAAGGTCTCACTCTTGCTAAGGCTGTCCTTGAACTCCCGAGCTCAAACAATCTGCCTGCCTCGGCCTCCCAGAGTGCTAGGATTACAGGTGTGAGCCACCACGCCTGGCCTATAAGTGTTTTTATTAGTAAGCAGTATATGGTTGGTTAAGTATAAGCAGTATATTTCTTGTAAGCAGTATATGATTGGTTCATTTTTTAAATCCATTCCACAACTCTATATTTTTTACATGAACCATTTAATCCATTTACATTCAAGGTTAATATTGAAATGTGAGATTTTGTTCTTTTCGTAATGTTAACTTTTATCTAATTGTTTTTTGTGTATTCTTTGTTTCTTTATTTCATCTGTCTTTTTGTCTTTGGGATTTGTTGTAGTTGTGTCATGTTGCTATTTAATTTCTTTCTCTTCCTCCTTTGTGTAATTCTTTTATGAGACATATGAGTTTTATTCTTTCATGTGTTTTTATGATGATGAACATTGACCTTTCATTTCCCTGTTTGAACTCCTTTGAGCATTTCTTATGGGACCAATCTAATGGTGATGAATTCTCTCAGCATTTGCGTACCTAAGAAAGACTGTATTTCTCCTTCATTTATGAAGCGTATTATGGCAGGATATAAAAGGCATGGTTGACAATTATTTTCATTAGGCACCCAGAGGGTAAGATCCTACTTTCTCCTGGCTCGTAAGGTTTCTTCTGAGAAGATTGCTGATAGTCTGATGAGGTTTCCTTTACAGGTGATGTGATGATTTTCTCTTGCTGATTTTAGGAGTTTTTTCCTTCACATTGGCTTTAGACAGTCTGATGACTACAGGTCATGGTGAAGTCCATCTTACAATGTATTTTCCTATTGTTCTCTGGGCTTCTTATATCTGGATATCTACATGTCTTGCTAGACTAGGGAAGTTTTCATTATTTATTTCCTTAAATAGGTTTTCGAAACTTTTCGGTTTTTCTTTTCCCACAGGAATGCCAATGATTTGTAAGTTCTATAACTTTATGTGTTCCCATACTTCTTAAAGTCTTTGTTCACTCTTTTCTATTCTTTTTTTTTTTTTTTTTTTGAGACAGAGTCTCACTTTGTTGCCCAGGCTAGAGTGAGTGCCGTGGCATCAGCCTGGCTCACAGCAACCTCAATCTCCGGGGCTCAGCGATCCTACTGCCTCAGCCTCCCGAGTAGCTGGGACTACAGGTATGCACCCCCATGCCCGGCTAATTTTTTGTATATATATTTTTAGTTGGTCAATTAATTTATTTCTATTTTTGGTAGAGATGGGGTCTCTCTCAGGCTGGTTTCGAACTCCTGACCTTGAGCAATCCACCCGCCTCAGCCTCCCAAAGTGCTAGGATTACAGGCGTGCGCCACCACGCCCGGCCTCTATTCTTTTTTTCTTTGTTTTTGTCTGACTGGATTAATTCAAAAGACATGCCTTTAAGTTCTGAGATTCTCTCTTCTACATGGTCTGGTCCATTATTGAGGCTTTCAACTGTATTTTGTAATTCCTTCAATGAATTTTTCATTTTTCATTCAAACAGTGTTTTCCTTTAAAAATATCTATCTCCTTGATGAATTTCTCATTCATATCCTGAGTTGATTTTCTGATTTTTTTGCATTGTTTTTTTCCAGATTTCTCTTGGATTTCATTGAGCTTTTCTAAAATCAATATTTTGAATTCTTGACCCAGGTAAAGAATTGCAAAAATTCAATTTGCAAAATTCAAATTGCAAAAATGCCAGGTGAGTGGGTGTGGGACCCATCTACCTTTCACTCTTCTAAACCAGCAATGCTCGTTCCCATGTCTTGATGAAGGGAGCAAATTGGGGCCATCAGTGAAGCCACACAGAGTTTGGCTTTAGACTGCAAAGCCATCCCTGGCTGCAAAACTGGGAAAACCATGGCTCCCCAGACAATCTCTTCCCACTCTGGGGTCCCTTGGAGGGGAAGAGCTCAATTCCAGTGCCCTTGGCTGGAAGGCACTCCATACTTGCCTCTCAGTTCTGCTTATGGGGGCTTCTTCCCACTCCAGGCCCATTACCCCAACCCATGGCCAAGACTCATTAATGCCTGTGGCAGCCACCTCTGCTAGGTTGCTGAATATTGGCATGAGCCAAGATTGAGAATCACATCCTGCTATAGGATCCTGAGTCCAGAAAAATGCCTAGTGCACTCCCCAGTTCTCTCTCTTCCCAGACTAGGTGCACTCCTGTGGCCTGGGTTGCACGTTTCCCCACTGGAAAGGTGGATTGCAGTGGGACACTGTCTCCTCTTATATTGCAGCTTCACTCACAGTTCTCAGCCCATCTCTTCCACAAATGCTGCCTGCCCACCTTCTCATCCTGGGATCTGAAGTGTCCTTCACTCTTCTATTGAATTCCTATGCTCCTTCTTCAGTAAATGTTCACAGTGTAAATCTCTACATACTATTTTTCTTCTTTCGAGTGGGTGAGGCTATTTATAGAGACTGAGAGTAGATTGGTGGTTGCTTAGGGATGGGGTGCAAATGGGGAGTGAATGCAGATGGGTATTAAGGATCTTTTGGGGGTGATGGAAATGTCTTAAAATTGGATTGTAGGGATATTTTCACTTCTCTGTAAATTTACCAAAAAAACAAAAACAAATAAACAAACAACAAAAAAACACTGAATGATACACTTAAAATCGTGAATTTCTTGGAATGTAGGTAGCACCTTGATAAGGATGCTGAAATTAACAAACAAGCAATCAACAAAAAACACAAATGCTTTTTTTAGAAGTTGAACTCATAGAAGCAGAGAGTAGGATGTGGGTTACAGAGGTTGGGTGTGGGTGCAGTGGGGAATGGGGAGACGTTTCCAAAGGGTACAAATTTCAGTTAGACAGGAGGAATAAGTTTCAGAAGTCTATCACACAGTACAATGATTAGAGTTAATAATAATATATTACATATTTCAAAATTGTCAAGAGGTTAGATTTGAAATGTTCTCACCAAAAAAAGAATGTGAGGTAATGGATAGGTTAATTAGCTTGACTTAATCATTCCACCATGTAAAAACATATCAAAACATCACATTTTACCCCATAAATATATATAATTAAAATTTGCCCATTAGAAATAAAAAAAATGGACACATAACCCCCCAACATGCAAATGCTGATGTTAATTCCAATGGAGAAGAAAGCATTTTCTCGAGGGGCAGGAGAGGAAGTCTCAGACAGTTTACTGAACCGGATCTTGAAATATAGAACTTGGCTGCCATGACCAGGGAGAGCCTTTCATGTGGAAAGAATAGTAAAGGAAAGGGTCAAATGGCAAGACAATGCAAGAGACGGGCAGGAATATAATATTGTTTAAGGGGTGGAGGCTAACATTTGAGATACTAATAAATAGAGGGTCTCCTTACCGATATATGGAGGGTGTAAATGAGCAATCAATTCTGAAAGAGAAAAAAAAATGGGTGAAAATGAAACCACCTCCTAAAATACCCCATTCCCGGAATACTGGCTCTTTTTTTTTTTTTTTTTTTTTGAGACAGGATCTCACTCTGTTGCCCAACTAGAGTGCTGTGGCGTCAGCCTAGCTCACAGCAACCTCAAACTCCTGGGCTCAAGCGATCGTCCTGCCTCAGCCTCTCGGGTAGCTGGGACTACAGGCATGTGCCACCATGCTTCGCAAATTTTTTCTATATATTTTTAGTTGGCCATTAATATATTTCTATTTTTAGTAGAGACAGGGTCTCACTCTTGTTCAGGCTGGTCTTGAACTCCTGACTTTAAACGACTCTCCCTCCTCGGACTCTCAGAGTGCTAGCATTACAGGTGTGAGCCACTACGTCCAGCCATAATGGCTCTCCAAAGTACGTTGAAGTTCATGTAGCAAACTGTTGTGTTGTGGAAAAGTCCACAGTACCACATCTTGGATGACTTATGAACACTTCCAATTGGGAGATCGTGCATCTACCCACAAAATCTCATTTATTCAGATATGAACGGTGCCTATTCCATAGGTTTTTCTTTTAATAAGCTCGAGTAAATCCACCTGGCCCCAGAAACTGAGTCTCTACAGCAATCTTGCCTCCTGGGGATATGGCCACAAAGCTGGAGCGGCTCTGAGTGCAGCTGGTGACAGTCATTTTAGGTTAAAGCCTCAGATCCCAATATTTTGTAATAAATGCCAGGAGCAGAGATGCTCGTGGGCAAGTTTTCTGCTTTGTCTAGTCGTGGAGCTCTTGGCTTTGCCAACACAATGGCTGCTCTGTATAATTTTTCATCTTTATTTTCTTTAATCTCTATAATCTTCTCCTGTTTTTTTTTTTCTTTAGACATTCTCACTCTGTTGCCCAGGATAGAGTGTGTGTCGTGGCGTCAGCCTAGCTCACAGCAACCTCAAACTCCTGGGCTCAAGTCATCCTCCTGCCTCAGCCTCCCAAGTAGCTGGGACTACGGGCATGTGCCACCATGCCCGGCTAATTTTTTCCATATATTTTTAGTTGGGCAATTAATTTCTTTCTATTTTTAGTAGAGACAGGGTCTTGATCTTTCTCAGGCTGGTTTCGATCTCCTGAACTTAAGTGATCCTCCCGCCTCGGCCTCCCAGAGTGCTAGGATTATAGGCATGAGGCTTCCCACTCCGCCTCTTCTCCTGGTCTTACAGGAGAAAGAGCAGAGAGAAACTGTTGTGTGTATTTTGTCCACACTGCCAAAAGCAGGTGCAGCCTAGACTCAAGTTCAGCTCTGCCTAATTCCAAGGACTAGGCTGTTTCTGTCAGTGTCATCCAACTTTCACTTATTCACTGAAATTCCCCAATTCTGAGGTTCAGAGAGAACTGTCTAGCTTTAATCCACATGCTCACATTTCAGGAAAACAGCCTGTTTGTTCAGTGCCAGAGGCTGAATGTTTCCTGCAGCCCCATGATTTTTTTTTTCTCCTAAAAAATTGTG
The DNA here is from genome assembly GCF_040939455.1 of Microcebus murinus. NCBI lineage: Eukaryota > Metazoa > Chordata > Mammalia > Primates > Cheirogaleidae > Microcebus > Microcebus murinus. The sequence goes on from NC_134119.1 coordinate 66,399,601, forward strand.
CTCTTTTATCATCCTGACCCTGTTGTGGAAAGCGTCTCTGTTGCAGCACCACGCACAGAAACCGCTGCCTGTTAACATTAGCTAATGTTGACTTGGAGATTGCTACGTTCCAGTCGCTGTCTTCGTTTGACCTTCACAACAATCTTAGGAGGGAGAGATTAGGATGTATAACCCCCCTCTCCCTCCCTATCCTAAACCTCCAAGTTTTACAGATACAAAAACTTAACGCACAAAGGGGCAACTCGCCCCGAGGCATGCAACTAATAACCGGTGGGAATTAGTTTTAAACTCAAGAAGAACGACTTCACAGACTGTTCCGAACCGTCAGGGTATGCTTTTTCCAGGACGTATTGCAGGTACTCAATCAAGTATAAACACAATGTTAATAGCACCTTGGAAGTGCCATTTATCTGTGCAAGGGAATCAATCCCTTTGTGCTTGGCTTTCTTTACCTGTGACATAAAGATGCTAATTCATGGGCCATTGGAATTATGATATAGTACATCTATATTATTTATATATATATGTTATCAGGATCTCCCTTGGGTTTATAAGGAAAGGAAGAGTTAGAGAGGGAAATTGCTTGCCTAAAACCACAGAACTAAGAAGTAGTTGAGGCATTCTGGCTCCAGAAACTGAGTCTCTACAGCAGTCTTGCCTCATGGGGATATGGCCACAAAGCTGGACCTGCTCTGAGTGCAGCTGGTGACAGTCATTTTAGGTTAAAGCCCCAGGTCCCAATATTTTGTAATAAATGCCAGGAGCAGAGATGCTCGTGGGCAAGTTTTCTGCTTTGTCTAGTGGTGGAGCTCTTGGCTTTGCCAACACAATGGCTGCTCTGTATAATTTTTCATCTTTATTGTCTTTAATCTCCATAATCTTCTCCTAGTTTTACAGATGAAAGAGCAGAGAGATACTTTTGTGTGTGTTTTGTGCACACAGCCAAAAGCAAGTGCAGCCGAGACTCAAGTTCAGTTCTGGCTAATTCCAGGGACTGGGCTGTTTCTGTCAGACCAGAAAGTGGCCCTTTGCCATTTATTTCATCTACTAACATTGCTGAACACAATCAAATCCTTGCAGAGCCTCTGTCACTGTGCCTTATACATCTCTATCCATCACATCCCTGGCCAAACATTATCATTTTACTGACCCAGCACTCCGAGCTGGCCATGCTGTTCTCTTGGTGGAAATATAGAAAATCTTATAGAATAATAACCTCAGATCATCTGGCATTGTCTGAGATCATGATGCAATCTGAGATCATGGGATCATGACACAATGAGATAAAGTCAGATTGCTTCAGAATTTTGTGTAAACACAGGCAAATAGAAGGTCCCCCTTCAACCCACGAATTACCCAACACCTCTCCTATCTTGGCTAAAAGCAGTGAATGCTGCTTCTTTATTTCATTTTTTTAATTTTTTTTATTTTTTGAGACAGAGTCTCACTTTATTGCCCAGGCTAGAGTGAGTGCCATGGCATCAGCCTAGCTCACAGCAACCTTAAACTCCTGGGCTCAAGCAATCCTCCTGCCTCAGCCTCCTGAGTAGTTGGGACTACAGGCATGCACCACCAAGCCCGGCTAATTTTTTCTACATATATTTTTTAGTTGGTCGATTAATTTCTTTCCATTTTTACTAGAGATGAGGTCTCGCTCAGGCTGGTTTCGAACTCCTGACCTCGAGCAATCCGCCCGCCTCGGCCCCCCAGAGTGCTAGGATTACAGGCATGAGCCTCCACGCCTGGCTGCTTCTTTACTGATAGAACTTTCCTCTGGTTTTGGTCTTTCTTCCCTACAGATAAGATTTAGATATCCAGTCGTAGATGGTCCTCTTTCTGACAGCGTCCGATCTTGAGTGAATCCTTGCTTCCTTCAGCCTCCCACTGCAAATCACCCACCGGAAGCCCAAGTCATGGAACAGGTTCTTCCTAACAGCCTCTTCCTTAGACACCCCGCACAGAGCGTCCTCGACCTGGCTGCAATGCGTGACTCCAGCGTGTCCCTCTGGAGGGCATGGCCACTCTAAGGGCTTTTGCCTACCTTTTCTACTTTAATCCTCACAACAGCTGTAGCAGTCCAAGATCACATGCTCGCCATTGAATTTATTTGTTGTCTGGGGAGCAATTCCCATTTCAAGTGAGGAGGAAAACATAAAACTCCTCCCAGCTGTCTCTGTCCCATCACACTGCCCTCCTCCTCACAGGTCACTGCTGTAATTCTTGCAAAACCTGTAGAGGTTTTATGAACACTCAAGCAAGCAGATATCCATGCCTTTCACTCCTTTTTTTAATGCAAAGGATAGCTTAGTGTATATACTATTTATTTTGTACCTTGCTTCCTTAACGGCAGACCTTCGAGAACTTTCCAAAACAAAACAGAATAAGCTCCTTCTTTCTTAAAGATTATTATTACTATTTTAGAGATGAGCGGGATGAGGCTGAGAGAGAGACAAAGTTACTTGCCCCATGATCTCCAAGCCACCGAGAGGAAGAACCAGGAATCCAACCCAGGACTCTCCAAATTCTCCATTCTGCACCAACCACTCTGCTCTATGTGCTATTAATAGAATCTGTTTCCTGCCTGTCTCACCCCCTTCTTGCTGTGTCCTCTCCTCCTCCCACCCTTCACCCACCTGGCTGCCTCACCTGCATCCAGCCTGTGCATACAAACAGCCAGCGACAGCCAGCGCGCCAGATTGCTCATCACCTCCAACTGCCTGCAGGTGGCATGCGCCTTAGCACACGTCCCCTCGGATTTTATATCCTCCCCTTTCTGCCCCTCCTACTCTGGCTGCCTTCACAGACTCACTTTATAGCGTTGTTGTTTTTCCTCCCTGCCCTAAATCTCAGGATGCTTAGAAAAATTAGGAACATTTGTTTAGAATGTTCTATAGCATTGCTCTGAAAGGGTGGTCCCTGGCCAGCACCACCACCCTTCGGGGAGCTGGTTAGAAATGTAAACCCTTGGGCCCCCCCAAGAGCTGCTGCGGCCTGGGGGTGGGCCGGCCACCCGCTGTAATGAGGCCTCTCGATCCATGAGTCCTGTGCTCACTGCAGCTTGAGAACCACCGCTCTGAGACTTTCATATCTATTCCATGTCATTTGCTCCCTTGATGATGATGATGATGATGATAATTTTAAAAATGAGAGTCCAGAGAGAAAGACCAAGCCAGTTTTAGCCGTCGGATAGGTAAGGCCCAGAGAGGGCAAGCATCCTGCCTGCAGATAGCCAGCAAACGGAAAGAACGGACTCAACTCCCCAGCTCCTGTGTGTGTGCCTCGTGGGTGACCTTAGAATTTTTGTTTCCATGTCACCTTTCTAGAGGGGCCTGGGAAGGCAGCAGAGGCACGAGCGCCCAGAGAGAAAGGGAGAGGGGTGCGGAGAGAGAGCTGGAAGGATGAGCGCCCCACACAGTTGGGGTGTCCCCATGTCCTCCGCCCCGGGGCGATCCGGGACGCAGGACGGGCGGGCTTGGCGGCTCTGCATTCCGGCGGCGGCGGGAAGGCAGGGCGCTGCCATTCCTGGCGCACGCCAGTGCTGAGGTCTTGTCGCATGCTGCTTTAGCGACGCCCCGCATGCGGCCACCTGAGGACCAGGTACTGGCTAGAAATTTGCTTTTTCCAAACTGAGATAAAGAAAACGGGCCGGGCGCGGTGGCCCACGCCTGTCATCCTAGCGCCCTGGGAGGCCGAGGTGGGCGGATGGATCAAGGTCAGGAGTTCGAAACCAGCCTGAGCAAGAGCGAGACCCTGTCTCTACTATGAATAGAAATAAATTAATTGGCCAACTAATATACATAGAAAAAATCAGCCGGGCATGGTGGCGCATGCCTGTAGTCCCAGCTACTCGGGAGGCTGAGGCAGGAGGATCACTTGAGCCCAGGAGTTTGAGGTTGCTGTGAGCTAGGCTGACGCCACAGCACTCACTCTAGCCTGGGCGACAAAGCGAGACTTGTCTCAAAAAAAAAAAAAAAAAATAAAATAAAATAAAATAAAATTAAATTAAATTAAAAAAAAACAAAACGGATCCCGGGGAAGTGGGGAAACTCGGATCCAGGCGGGGCCGGAGAAGCTCCTGGACCCCGAGCGGCCGTGGCGGGCGGCGGCTGGCTGAAGGCTCCGGACACCTCCGTGACCCGGGGGCGCGGGCGGGCGCGCCTTCTGGGGAAACAGAGTCAGAGGGGCGGCGCCATTCGTCGGGGCGCGCGGCCGGCGCGGGGTGGAGGCCGCCAGGCCGCGGGCGGCCCGCTGCAAGCCTCGGCGTCCGTCCCCTCGGCCGCCCGCGTCTCCCAGGACGCGGAGACCCAGGGCCGCGGGCTCGGCCCTCGCTTGGGGGACTCCTCGCCGCCGCCGACGGGCGCTGCCTGTGCCGGTGGCGCCTCCTCGGTCCGCGCGTGTCCGCGACCGACGGGACGCCGCCCAGGGTCGGACGCCGCGGGGCCCGAAGACGCCTGCGGGCCGGGCCTGCGGGGGGCGCCCTCGCTCCTGAGCCCCACGCCGCGCCAGAGCCGGGAGGCCCCTCCGAGTGATCCCCGTGAGCTCTTTCCCGTCGCTGCAGCGCCAGCCCGCACTGTCGCCGTCCGGACACTCACGAACCGCACCGGGGACGCGAGACCGTTTCCGTCTCGCTTATTTAGTCGCTGGTCAGGTCTGTGGAGCACGCGAGCTCCTGCTGCTTGTTAAGGGAGATGCGTGCGTGTTTGCTTTGACCTCTCCTCACTTTTCTCTGGTGAGCACTCTCTCAGTGCGCTTAGCTGTAGTGTGACCTCTCCCAAAGACAGCGGCTGGCTCCATCCCGAATATCCATGAGGTTACGGAGGGTGCGATCAACGCACGCAGAGGTGGTGGGGAACATTCCAGAGAGTCACCCCACAGCACACGTTAAAGGCTTGTCCGGGACACCGAGGGGAGCCAGGGCACCCCGCCCTCTGGAAGGGCCGAAATGGACATCAGCGGGAACCCATTATTCCTTTCTTGCTCAACCGAATAGTGATTAAGCCCCAAGGTGCTTGACCAACTGTGATAAAATGTTCTTCAGAGCCCAGGTTGGTATCTGGCCAACAGTACTGGGCAAGTAGGGGTGGGGATGAAAGAGGAATCTTACCCAAGTTCATACCCACTTACCAAATGGCAGAGCTGGACTTAGGGTCCAGGGCTTGGATGTGAATACCACCAACCACAGGGAACTGGAAACCACCAGTGATTGATTTTGATAGAGAGGGGTGTCACTGCTTCATTTTTGCAGAAAATAAAATAGAATAAAATGCCTTTTGCAACAATATGGGTGGAACTGGAGACCATTATCCTAAGTGAAGTATCTAAAGAATGGAAAAACAAACACCACATGTACTCACTATTAAATTGGAACTAACCAATGAGCACTCTTGTGCATAGCTGGAAGTATAACTCAACGGAAATCAATAGGGGCGGGGGTAGGGGAATAGGGGATTGGGGGGAACCTACCTAACGGGTACTACGAACACTGTCTGGGTATTGGGCACGCTTACAACCCGGACTCAGGCATTACAAAAGCCATCCTTGTAACCCAAAACATTTGTACCCCTGTGATACTTTGAAATTAAACAAAAAGTATGAAGTGGTATGGCATTGGATTTGGATTCAGAATACCTCGTTGCCATGTTGGCTCTAGAACCAGTGGAAAGTATGTGAGCATTAACACCAGATAGACCAACATTCCTGCATTTTCCACTCATTAGTTGGGGGTATCAGCTAAATAACTCAACCTCTGTCTGTGACCGGGGTTGTTGGTTGTCTGTTTGTCCGATGCGCAGCACAAGACAACCCGCAGGCATTCAAGCTTCACGAGTATTTGTTGCTTGCAAGAGTTGAGTACTTGTAGGTAAGACACAGGAATCTTCCTGAAACCCGCTGTCTTAGTCTGCTAGGGCTGCCATAACAAAATACCACGGACTGGGTGGCTTAGACAGCAAATACTTGCTCTCTCACAGTTCTGGAGGCTAAAAGTCCATGGTCAAGGTGCTGGCAAGTTTGGTTTCTGGTGAGGACTCTCTTCCTGGCTTGCAGATGGCTGCCCTCCTAGTGTGTCCTCATATGGCCTGTTCTCTGAGTGCAGGGGTTATGGGGACAGAGAAATCTCTGGTGTCTCTGTCTCTTCTTATAAGGACACCAGCCTATCAGATTAAAGCTGTACTTTTATGGCCTCAACCGTTATTACTTCCTTATATATCCTGCCTCCAAATACAGTCCCAGTAGGGGCTAGGGCTTCCACATATGAATTCTGGGAAGACACAATTCAGTCTATAACCCCCACCCCCCGATTTTCCTCTGCAAAATGAGAATGTTGGCCTCAGCCTTGTTTACACCACTGGAAAATCTACAATCATGGACATGAGAGTTAACATAACAAGCCAACATAAAAATGCATAAAATATACGTTTTTTAAAATATAGAGTCTGTTTAGCTTGATGGGAAGTACTAGGACTCCTCAAGTCAGGTAAATCTGAATTTTATTCTCACTTTTGCCACTGCACAAAATCATCATTGTAAGCAATTTTTAACGTTAAGGATGCTGTCTCTGTTGCTAGACTGTGTGGATTCAACTCATGGCTCTTCCACTTACCATGTGATCTAGACTATTTTGTGCCTCACTCCCCTGATATGGAAAATGATCATAACAATAGCATCTAATTCATAAAAATTGTTATATTCTATGGGTTAGTATGTGCAAAGCAATTAAAACAATCCCTAGCACATGGTAAGTGCTATATAAGCATTTTTGTTAATCATTGCTACTACTACTGATACTACAACTAATAATAATAACAATCATACAGTACTAGTGCATTAAATAAAAAAAAGAAAAACAACAACAACAAAAAATAATAACAATCATTGTTTTAAAATGATTATTCTATTTTATAATTAAAAAAAAAAAAAACCTTTACAAGGTAAGTAATAGTATGAACCCAATTTGTGGATGGAGAAACTAAGGGTGAAGAAAGTTCAGCAAATTGTTCGAGGTCTCATAGTTGGTGAAATGTGGGGTGGAGGATTCAAATCCCAAGTTAACCAATTCCAGGGCCTACTAAGTTCACAAACTCATGCTATATCCCAAGCACATGGGTCATGATGTCTAGTGAGGTAGCCCTTTATTTAATTTAATTTAATTTAATTTATTATTATTATTTTTAAAAATTTTCTGAGTACATAGTAGCTGTATATCTTTATAGGGTACATGTGATGTTTTGATGCAGGTACACAATGTGAGTTAATCATATCAGGATAATGGGGGTGTCCATCACTTCAGGCATTTATCATTTCTTTATGTTAGCAACATTCCAATTCTACCCTTTCAGTAATTTTTAAATATACCCGAACTTATTGTAGATTACAGTCACTTTGTTGTGCTATCAAATATTATTCATCCTATCTAATTATAGAACTGTATTTTTGTACCCATTAACCATCCTCACTTTATCTCCCCTTCCCCGACATACTTCCCAACCTCTGGTAACCAGCATTCTACTCTCTATCACCAAGAGATCATTTGTTTTTAATATTTAGCTCCCACGAATGAGTGAGAACATTCAAGACTTGTCTTTCTATGCTGGGCATATTTCACTTAACATAATGTCCTCCAGTTCCACTCATGTCATTGCAAATGGCGGGCTTTCCATGCCCTTTATTTCTTTCTCTTGTCTGAGTGTTCTAGCTAGAACTTCCAGCATGGCCTTGAATAAGTGGACAACCTCGCTTGCTCCAGATCTTAGAGGAAAGGCTTTCAGTTTTTCCCCATTCAGTACGATACTAACCGTGGTCTATTATATACAGCTCTTATTGTGTTCAGGTAAGCTTTTTCTATAGCCAGTTTTTATCATGAAGGGATGTTGAATTTTATTGAATGATTTTCCAGCATCAATTGAAATGCCTATATGTTTTTAGTTCTTCATTCTGTTGATATGATGGATCACATTGATTGATGCGCACATGTTGAAACATCCTTGCATCCCTGAGGTGAATCTTACTTGACGTGATGAATAATCTTTTTAACGTGTTGTTGAATTCAGTTTGCTAGTATTGTGTTGATGATTTTTGCATCTATGTTCCTCAGAGATATCGGCCTGTAGTTTTCTTTGTTGTTGTTGTTGTTTCCTTGATTTCGGTATCTGGGTGATACAGGCCTCATAGAATGAGGTTGGGAGTATTCCCTCCTCCTGGATCTTTAGGAATAGTTTTAGTAGGATTAGTACTAGTTCTTCTTTGGATGCTCAGTAGAGTTCAGCAGTGAAGCCATTGGGTCCTGGGTCTTTCCTTGATGGGAGACTTTTCACTACTGCTTCTATCTCGTTACTTGTTATTGGCTTATTCAGGTTTTGGATTTCTTCCTGGCTCAATATTGGTAGGTTTTAATATGTCTAGGAATTTATTCATTTCTTCTAGGTTTTTCCATTTATTGGCGTACAGTTGCTCATAGTAGTCTCTAATGATGATTTTTATCTTATACACAGAAAGTGAAGCGTGCTGGGTCCAAGCTAGCCCCTAGTGGATTCCTCAAGAAGAGCAGATGACAACACCATTCACAGAATTGATGGATTGGATAAAAGAAAATGACTGGATAGAAGAAATCATATATATATATATATATATTCACACAATTAAATACTATTCAGCCATAAAAAAGAATGAAATCATATATTTTGCAGCAACGTGGATGGATCTGGAGGCCATTATCTTAAGTGAAACAAACCAAACACAGAAAGACAAATACTGCATGGTGGGAGCCAAATAATGTGTACACACGGATGCAGAATGTCGAATGATAGACAGTGGAGACTTAGAAGGGTGAGTGGGTAGGAGGGGGTGAGTGATGAGAAATTACTTAATGGGTGCAATGTACACTATTGGGGTGATGGATAGCTGAAAAGCCCTAACTTCACCACTACACAGTCTATGCATGTGATAAAACTACACTTGTACCCTATAAATTTAGACAGATTAAAAAAAAAGACATTTAAAACCAATACTATTTACATTAACACCGAAAAAGAAACACTTAGGTATAAATCTAAAAAAATATGTACAAGATCTAGATGAGGAAAACTACAAAACTCTGATGAAAGAAATCAAAGAAGATCTAAATAAATGTAGAGATATTCCATGTTCGTGGTTAGGAAGACTCAGTATCGTGGGATGTCAGTTCTTCCCAACTTCGCCTGTAGATTCAGCACGATCCCAATCAAAATCTCAGCAAGTTATTTTATGGGTATCAATTAACTGGCTCTAGAGTTTATAAGGCAAGGCAAAAGACCAGGAATAGCCAACATAATTTTGAAGGAAATTGTCAGAGGACTCACGCTACCCAACTTCAAGGCTTACAGTCATCGAGACAGTGTGATGGCGATGAAATAATAGACAAATATGTCAACTGGACAGAATGGAGAGCCCAGAAATAGACTCATACAAATATAGTCAACTGATCTTTGACAAAGGAGCAAAGGTAATTCAATGGAGAAAAGATAATCTTTTCAACAAAGGATGCTGGAATAACTGGCCATCCACATCCAAAAGAAGTGAATTTAGACAGAGACCTTCACAAAAATTAGCTCAAAATCTATCATAGCCCTAAATGTAAATTGCAAAACTATAAAACTCCTAGAAGATAACATGGAAAATCTATGTGACTTTGGGTTTGCCAATGACCTTTTAATACAATACCAAAAGCACGATCCATGAAAGAAAAAAGTGGTAAGTTGAACTGCATTAAAATTAAAAACTTCTGCTCTGTGAAAAACACTGTTAAGAGGACAAAAAGACAAGCCACAGTCAGTCTGGGAGAGCATCTATGCAAAACATATAGCTGATAAAGGACTGGCATCTAAAATATACAAAGAACTCTTAAAACTCAACAATAAGAAAACAAACAACCCCCCTAAACTAGGTAAAGATCTGAACAGACATATCACCAAAGAAGATATACAGTTGAAAAACATATGAAAAGTGTCATATGTCAATATGGAATTGCAAATTAAAACAACAATGAGCTACCACTACACATCTGATGGAATGGCTAAAATTCAAGACACTGACAATACCACATGCTAGTAAGGATGTGGGGTGAGAGTAACTCACGTTTATTGCTGGTGGGAATGCAAAATGAAACAGCCACTTTGGCAGAAAGTTGGCAGTTATGAAGCCAAACATACTCTTACCATATGATCTCCTTGGCATTTACTGAAATGAATTGAAAACTTATGTCTATACAAACACCTGCACGTAGATGGTTCTAGCAGCTTTATTTAGATTAATAGTTGCCAAAAAAGTAGAGGCAACCAAGTCGTCCTTCAGCAGGGAAATGGCTCAAAATAAATTGTTGTACATCCAGACAATGGAGTACCACTCATCACCCAAAAGAAATGAGCTACCAAGCCATAAGAAGACACGGAGGAAACGTCAATGCACATCACTAAGGGAAAGAAGCATTCTGAAAAGGCTGTATACTGTAGGATTCCAACTACATGACATTTTGGAAAAAGGAAAACTGCAGAGATAGTAAAAACAAGGTCAGGGGCTGCCAGGGGTGACAGAGGAGGGAGGGATGGACAGGTCGAAGCACAGTGAGTTTTGGGGGGCAGTGAAAATATTCTGTATGCTGCTGTAATGGTGGATACATGGCGTTATATGTTTGTCCAAACCCATAGAATGCACACACAACACAGACTGAGCCCTAGTGTAAATTATAATCTTTAATAATAACGTACCAATATTGGCTTATCAATTGTAAGAAATGTACCGCACTAATGCAACGTGTTAATATGGGGAAGCTGTGTGTGGAGGTGGGGAGGAAGGACGGGGTAGGGCGTATGTGGGAACTCTGTACTTTCCATTCAATTATTTTTCTGTAAACCTAAAAGTGCTCTAAAAGAAAATAAAATCTATTAATTAAAAATATTAACACTAGAATTTGAATGTCTTTCTTTTAAAAAAAAAAAAACAACACAAACACACTTTCCTGCAAACTGAATCTAATTAACGGCGTAGGTTGTACCCACGTCTACCACAATATCTCTTCTAAAATACCACATGCCCAAACACATACACGCATACCCTTAAATACACAAAAGTTATTCTCCAATTCTGGAGGCTTGGAGCATAGAGGAACGGGCAGGGCTGCAGAACTCCTACTGCATTTTATAAACAATGTTCCTCTAGGAACCTGGGAGCCAGCCAGTGGGCTTTGTGTTAATGCTTCAGATAAACGCAGCAGGGGGTTATTTATAACCTATTCTAACATCCCAGAATCACCATTGAAGTATTTGAGCAATTGTAAAAGTTTTTCTCCCAAGCTTAGAAAAGTCACAGGTGTGTCCCCTCCCCCACCTCTTCTCCTGGGCATAGGCCTCAAATTCCAAGGATCTCTGAGGCTGAAACAGTGCTTCTCCATTTTCTTTTAAATTTATTTTTTCATTTTACCATGGACACATGATAATTCCATGTATTTACAGGGTGCAATGTGGTGCTTCTTTTTGCATGTACCCATAGTATAATGATCAGGTCAGGGTATTTACCATATCCATCACTTGATATATTGGTCTTTTCTTTGTGGTGACAACATTCAAAACCCTCTCTTCTGGCAATCTTGACTTCTACAACATAGTTCAGTCCCTATCATTTTGGCCAGGTAATTAGAGCCATTTTTAGGAATAATGTTCATTAGTTCTCTAGAACCTGAGGCTCTAATTATTCACGTAGGGGTAAGTAAAGCTGAATTAAGGAGAGAGAGAGAGAGAGAGAGAGAGAGAGAGAGAGAGAGAGAGAATGATAATACATGGATCCATGGGCAGCCCAAACCATTGCCCTACCCATGTCCCTGAGCAAAACATCTTTCTGTTTTTTGGTTTAAGTTTAATGTAAATTCCATGGGAGACGCTATTTAAAAATTGCATAAAATATTGGGGTCCCGGATGCTTCAAGGGCGTAAGTGGAGACTGAAATTACAGCAAACACTGAAAGGAGAACTCCTGAACACATGCTCCGTGACATACATACAAGACAAAGAGAACCACACACACCTCATGCCTTCAGTACAACTCGAGGCTATGAACATTAGAAAGCTCTTGTAAAAGTTAACACCAATCCCCAGCAGAGCTACTTCTCAGGGGAGAGGAAATGTATGTGAAAGAGAAAAAGTTCTAAGACTGAGCAGCAATCACTCACGGAGGACACATTTCACCCTAAATGAGAAAATAAAGAAAACGAAATCTTGGTTCAGAGAATGGAATCTCTAGTTCAGAGAATGAAGGTCAGGAAGGGAACTTAGAAGTGCCTGAACTTGAGGTGGCGACTTGAAAAGCTTCACTTCTAGAGGAAAGGGACAAATAGGAGGGAGAGCTGTCCTTTGGAGACTCGTGGATGATGGGAAAAAGAAGGAAGGCACTTTAGCATGCTACAAAATAAAATAGAACCAAAAAAGTGGAAGAAAGAAACTGCCCTTCATCATGTAGACAGCAGAGGGCGACCGTGAGCTGTGAATATCAGAACCGCCCCCCCCACCCAATCAGCCCAGTCTGAGTAAAGCAGAGAGTAGTGGTCCTTATCTAAACAAGATATTTTATTTATTTTTTATTTTTGTTTTTTGGCATATTATGTGGGTACAGATTTTAAGGTTTCAATAAATGCCCATTCCCCCTCCCCCCACAAGTCTGAGTCTCCAGCATGACCATCCCCCAGATGGTGCACATCTCACTCATTATGTATGTATATACCCGCCCCCTCCCCCCTCCCCCCTGCCCAATACCCTATTACTGTAGCACCTATGTGTCCACTTAGGTGCTGCTCAGTTAATACCAGTTTGCTGGTGAGTACATGTGGTGCTTGTTTTTCCATTCTTGGGAAACTTCACTTAGTAGTATGGGTTCCAGCTCTAACCAGGAAAATATAAGATGTGCTATATCACCATTGTTTCTTAAAGCTGAATAGTACTCCATGGTATACATATACCACATTTTATTAATCCATTCTTGGATTGATGGGCACTTGGGCTGTTTCCACAGCCTTGCAATTATGAATTGTGCTGCTATAAACATTCGAGTGCAGGTGTCTTTTTTGTAGAGTGTCATTGGATCTTTTGGGTAGATGCCGAGCAATGGGATTGCTGGATCAAATGGTAGATTCACTTGTATCGCTTTAAGGTATCTCCATTTTGCTTTCCACAGAGGTTGAACTAGTTTGCAGTCCCACCAGCAGTGTAGGAGTGTTCCTCTCTCTCCCCGCATCCACGCCAGCATTTATTGCTTGGAGACTTTTTTTTTTTTTTTTTTTTTTGAGACAGAGTCTCGCTTTGTTGCCCAAGCTAGTGTGAGTGCCGTGGCGTCAGCCTCGCTCACAGCAACCTCAAACTCCTGGGCTCAAGGGATCCTCCTGCCTCAGCCTCCCAAGTAGCTGGGACTACAGGCATGCGCCACCATGCCCAGCTAGTTTTTTTTTTCTATATATATTAGTTGGCCAATTAAGTTCTTTCTATTTATAGTAGAGACGGGGTCTCGCTCTTGCTCAGGCTGGTCTCGAACTCCTGACCTCGAGCAATCCGCCCGCCTCAGCCTCCCAGAGAGCTAGGATTACAGGCGTGAGCCACCGCACCCGGCTTGGAGACTTTTTGATAAAGGCCATTCTCACTGGAGTTAAGTGATATCTCATTGTGGTTTTGATTTGCATTTCCCTGATGATTAGAGATGTTGAGCATTTTTTCATATGTTTGTTGGCCATTCTTCTGTCTTCTTTAGAAAAGTTTCTGTTCAAGTCCTTTGCCCACTTTTTAATAGCGTTATTTGATTTTTTCTTGCTGATTTTCGTGAGATCTAAGTATATTCTAGTTATCAGCCCCTTATCGATGCGTAGGATGCAAAAATTTTCTCCCATTCTGTAGGTTGTCTGTTTACTTTCATGACTATTTCTTTGGCTGTGTAGAAGCTACTTGGGACTTTCTCATAGTTCCCTATAAGCCAGTGGTTCCTGTTAGTTCACCCACCTTCCCTAGACTGTAGTTCGTGTTATTAAAAATTCCCTACCCTTGCGCTTTTGTCAACAATAAAACTATTTCCCATCTCTTAAAAATATGTTTCACGTCATTGGCAAGCTACTCAAAATTTATAAGCAAATTTATACCTACCCATTAAGATCATGCCTGTATTCTGATCTTAAAAAAGAGCAGTTGAAGACCCGTGAATAATAGACAATCTATTAAATATTTATTAGGAAATGCCTTAGCACTTTCTTCGAGATTTCCTGCAACTTCAAGATTTGTTGAATACCAAAGTCTCCTTTAAATTCTGGAGCAATTTTTAATGGATGTAGTTTTCTGTGATTTGTGAAAATCTTTTGCCAACTTAGATTAATCTTCTATCTGATAATGGAGCAAACGATTACTGTAAGAACAGAAATCATCATCATTGCAATAAAATTGTTGCCATATGCTAACTGCTTGCTATGTGCCGTGTACTGGGCAGGGTCCTAGCCACATGTTTTCATCATCCTCACAACAAACCTATGAAGTCCATCTGCAAAAACCCTTCTTTAACAGATGCCAAAACTAAACCTCATTTTAAAAACAAAGGATGGTTAAGTAAATGTTTGCTTCAAATTGTACCTTCCATATAGTACGAAAAAGAAATAGAATAAAGCAAAACAAAACAGAAAATGGTGAAATGGTAAAACATGTTTTCCTATTATAATATGGTTCATTTTATGCAAAAATGTAGGGAAAATAGTCATTTATTTTGCCTCCAGAATTTTTTTAAAATAATTTTATCTTAATCCTATTCATTAATATTATAAGTACTGTTAAAACAAAAGGAAAATTAGAAATCACTTACAATCACACTACTAAAAATAAGCACCATTGAATTTTGATGCATAACCTTCAATAGATTATTATTCTTACTGGACTAGCACTTGGGGAAATAATTTCACTTTTTTCATTTTAAAGGTTAAATCTAATGACAAATGTTTGTTCAAAATTGTGTCTTTCAGAGGAATTTCCACCAACTATAGGTGAGTTGATCAAAAAACTTTTATTAGAGTTTCCTTTTAAGGTTTGCAACAAAATGTGAAATAATTGAATATTTTTTTTCTGGTAATAAATCATATTTTTCATTAAAAACTGCTATTTTATGTATTCATATATAAAGTAAGTAAGCTTCATGGTAAAAGTAGGTAAGGAAAAAGACTGAGAGAAATCATGATTTTAGTGTCAATTTTACTGTTAATATTTGTGAGTGATTAAATATTTCATTACATATAAACTCAGAATGTAATTTTACTGTTGCAAAAATCAAATATGATAGGACACAATGAAATAGTGCTTTTTGCCACTTAAAAATGAAGTACAAACTTTTCCATCTCCATGTATATGTTCACGTTTATTAATGACTATATATGATATCATAAAGCTGTATTTTATTTTTAAATTCCTTTAGTAATTGATATTTTTAATTGATTCACATTTTTAACTAATACTAATCATGCTGGAATGAGTCTTCTTAATCTGAATGTCATTTCAACTAAAACCAGGAAAGCACAGAGCTATCTATTGCCATCAATACTACTTAACATTATTTTGGGGGCTTCTAATATATGTGACAGTATAAAAGGAGAAAACCTATAAGCCTATAAAAAATAATAGGAAAAATTATTTTATGATTGTGTGCTTTAAAATTCTTAGGATTTAGTATGCCAGTACAAATTGCTAGTTTTAATAAGAGACTATGGCTATGTGACTGAATACAAGGTAAACACACAACACTCAGTAGTTTTTCTCTATACTGGTAAGAACCAACTAGACATTGATGGAAAAGGAAAACATTCTATTTAAGATCAATGACAAAAATAAAACACTTTGGAATTAAATCAACAAGAAATGCATAGGAATTATATAAAGCAAATAAGAAAATCACAGTGAGGAGTATAAAACAAGCTCTGAAAACTTGAAAATCATGCCGTGTTCTTGAGTGGAAGACATAATGCAATAACAATGTCGCTTTTCCTCAAACTAACATTTTTACTTAATTCCATTTTATATAGGAGCCAATTTTAAAGTCTAAAAATATTAAAATAAATGTTAGCTCCAAATTTTGTTTTTCAGAAACTATAAATCATTTTGCAGAGGTCAGAGGTAAGTTGATCAAAAAACTTTTACTATTAAAGTATATTTTCTTTTAATTTAGTAAAAATTGGGGAATTGGTGATTTTTTTCTGGTAAAAATTTTTTTCTCCTTTAATAAAATATAATTTAAGCACCTTGTAAATAGATTTTTAAAAAAGAGAGAGAGAGAGCAATAGGGCCAGGCAGGTGGCTCACGCCTGTAATCCTAGCACTCTGGGAGGCCAAGGCAGGAGGATTGCTTGAAGCCAGGAGTTCCACACAAAGCTGAGCAAAAGCAAGACCCCATCTCTACTCAAACTAGAAAAATTAGCCAAATGTAGTGGTATGTGCCTGTAGTTCCAGCTACTCAGGAAGCTGAGGCAGAAGAATTGCTTGAGCCCAGGAGTTTGATGCTGCAGTGAGCTACGATGATGCCACTGCACTCTAGCTCAGGTGACAGAGCGAGACTCCGTTTCAAAAACACAGAGAAATAGAAGTCACCCTGAACTTTCACCAGCACTGAATGTTTCTACTCCTTAAGTTCTGCCAATCTAATAGGGAATAGCAGATTTGAAAATTCATATAGAAAATATATTCAATAACAATTAGTAATATTATGAACAAAAATAGTGTTGGGGTAGAGAAATAATTTGTTTCATCAGACATTTAAGTATGCTATGAATAAAATATTCTAATATAAACAGCATGGTATCAGCCTAGAGAGAGTCAAATAAGAAGAAGAAAAAATATTTCGTGATGCTTGCTGGCCCCAGAGCCTGCTCGTTTTACCACCATGCCATCCTACCTCTCTAATAATTTTAAGAAACTCTCTGGATGGAGCTTTAATATAAAATGGATCCCAGGATATATTAGAATTTAATATATGGTTTTAAATGTATAGACGTTTAAATGTACAGGTGGTTTGATTTATCATCGATATGTCAATTATGACAGATCGATGATAAAGTACAAGCCCAGTGCTTAAGAAAGTAGAGACCAGGCACTGTGGCTCATTCCTGTAATCCCAGCACTTTGAGAGGTCGAGGCAGGAGGATTGCTTGAGTCCAGGAGTTCGAGACTAGCCTAGGCAACATAGTGAGACTCCCATTTCTACAAAAAAAAAGTTTAAAAAAAATGATAGCCAGGCTTGGTGACATGCACCTGCAGCCCCAGCTACTCGGGAGGCTGAGGCAGGAGGATCGCTTGAGCCCAGGAGTTTGAGGTTGCTGTGAGCTACAGTGACACCATTGCACTGTAGCCTAGGCAACAAAGTGACACTCTGTCTTAAAAAAGAAAAGAAAGAAAGAAAAAGAAAACTAGAGAAAAAAGGTGGCTGTTAAACAAGACTATAGTTCTACAGGAGAGTGAAGTTTTATATAAGATATAGATGATGGAGAGATAGATACATAGATGTGCAGACATAAATATAGATATAAACACACGTGTATAAGTTCACATGTAAGTACACGTGTACAGACATAGACGTATGTGTCTGTGCATTTGCCTAACGAGGAACGCGGCACCATATTGGACTGTTTGGGAAAGACCCAGTGGAGAGGACGTGCCCATCGGAGGGGAGACTCAGAAAGCGGGAAGAGGTCGGACAATCCCCGGCCGAGGGAGTAGAGCCGTCTTGGGCAGGAATGGGTCTTCCATTGTAGCAAACGTGGGTGAGTACAGGTCTAAGCAAGTTCGTGGATTTGGAGGGATTGAAAGTTGAGAGAGTTTTTATTGTATTTTCTCCAGGGTTCCAGCAGGAAGCTGGCGGTGCACTCAAACTGGGTCATCACAGGACACAGGAGACTGCAAATCATGGCGCAGTGCTCAGGGACAGTGACAGCAAGACAGGAAGGATGAGGGGGAAGAGAAATTTCTGGAATGGAGGGTGGAGGAAGAGTGGGAAGAGAAAGGGAGAGAGTGTAGGAGAGAGAGAGGGAGAGAGGCAGGGAGGGTTGGGGAGGGGAGGGAAAGAAAGGCAGAAGCCATGAGCTGTGGAAGGGACCAGTCCATGGCGTGGGAGCCAAGGAAATTAACACGTCAACCTCCTTCCCTGTAACCCGCCCAGTTCCGCCCACCGGCCAGAGGGAAGGGAGCTCAGAGCAGAGCGAGAAGTGGAAGGTGAGTCGCAGTTGGGGATCACAAGTTAATAATCGTCGCAGACGAAATGGTGAGATTCCCGGCACAGCACATAGCCGCTCAAGGGACCCCAGTGGGAAAGGAGATGTCGGGGCTTGTTTGCAGGTGGGTGTTCCGGTGGGTGTGGTAGACAGACGGCTGAGGATGGAGTGTGTTCAAAGAAAGATCATCCTGATAAACACGGAGCCTAAAGCCTATAGAGAGGAAAGCAAAGATGAGAGTGAACGAAAGAAGAAGAAAGTAGGGGCTCAACAGATGGGAATCCCCGTTTGATTCTGACTTCTTCTTCCAGCTGCTTTGGCGAGACCGAGGGAGCCAGAAGGGCAGGACGGCCTCCCAGAGCGCACGTGCCGGCTTGCTGATTTCTGCGCCACCCAGTAAGGAGTCTCCAGGCAAACACTGTCTCTCTTTTTTGGCTTTGCCTTGAAAGGTCCGATCCCTCAACCCCTAGCAGCCCTCAAATGTTGACCCAGAATTTTAGCCAGATTGTCCTTTCTCTTACCCCCAAAAATACTTGCAGAATGGCCGGGCTCGGTGGCTCACGCCTGTAATCCTAGCTCTCTGGGAGGCCGAGGCGGGAGGATCGCTTGAGGTCAGGAGTTCAAAACCAGCCTGAGCAAGAGCGAGACCCCGTCTCTACTATAAATAGAAAGAAATTAATTGGCCAACTAATATATATATATAGAAAAAAATTAGCCGGGCATGGTGGCACATGCCTGTAGTCCCAGCTACTCGGGAGGCTGAGGCAGGAGGATCGCTTGAGCCCAGGAGTTTGAGGTTGCTGTGAGCTAGGCTGATGCCATGGCACTCACTCTAGCCAGGGCAACAAAGCGAGACTCTGTCTCAAAAAAAAAAAATACTTGCAGAATGAAAGGAACCCACACTTTTCTTGGCTCTGTGAAACCAACATGAGACAACACGATGAACACAAAAGCGTGTGTGTGTGTGTGTGTGTGTGTGTGTGTGTGAGTGGGTGCGTGCAGACATGGACCCGCAGAGAAGCAGAAGGACTGCAGTGATGGATGAGTTGTCTTAAAATAAATTGAGTGTGCGGATGATTGATGAGAAGGTACCCACACGACGACAGGAGACTGTGATCCCTAGAAGTAAAATGTTCCCTACTTTAAAATTTGTTTAAAATTAAAAAGAAATACTCTTGTTATTTTAACGTATGAAAATAAACACTGAGGCCAGGTGCAGTGGCTCATGACTACGAATGAGCAGCACTTGGGAGGCCGAGGCAGAAGGATCGCTTGAGGCCACGAGTTTGAGATCGGCCTGGGCACCATGGCGACACTCTGTAGCTACAAAAGAAATTTAACAATTAGCCGGGCATGGTGGTGCATACCTGTAGTCCCAGCTACTCGGGAGGCTGAGGCGGAGAAGTTGCTTGAACCCAGGAGTTGGAGGTTGCAGTGAGCTCTGATCATGCCACTGCACTCCAGCCTGGGTGACAGAGTGAGACCTTGACTCTTATTTAACTAATTAATTAAACACTGTCTAAGGTCTGCTATCCTAATTCCACACATCTGAGGTAACCATGGTGAAAAGTTTTCTATTTCCAGTTTCTAGCTACTCATAAAATCCAGGTCCATATAACTAGCTTAAAAAAACAATAATTGTTATAGAGACTACTCTAAGCAAAAATAAGAAAATAAAAAAACAGAAAAAGAAGAAAACAATAAGATTTTGGGTTCACATAAGCATATCAAGATTAGTTTGGAGACCGGGCGCGGTGGCTCACGCCTGTAATCCTAGCCCTCTGGGAGGACGAGGTGGGCAGATTGCTCGAGGTCAGGAGTTCAAAACTAGCTTGAGCAAGACTGAGACCCCGTCACTACTAAAAATAGAAAGAAAGTAATTGGCCAACTAAAAATATATAGAAAAATTGGCCGGGCCTGGTGGCGCATGCTTGTAGTCCCAGCTACTCGGGAGGCTGAGGCAGGAGGATTGCTTGAGCCCAGAAGTTTGAGGTTGCTGTGAGCTAGGCTGATGCCATGGCACTCACTCTAGCCTGGGCAACAAAGCGAGACTGTCTCAAAAAAATTAGTTTGGGACAACTAGAATCGAAGATTCAATCTGTCTATATAAATGAGAAAAGACTTTAATACACACACCCCCCTCTTAAATTGTGAGGTTTAGCAGGTCTTAGATTCCTCTCAACTTTTACACGTGTTGGGGAAGAGGAGAGTGCCAATTACCTCCTGATTTAATAGCGCAAACCCCACACATTTACCCTGTTTAGGAAAGCAGAGGTGTCAGTTACAACCAGGGAAGC
Source organism: Microcebus murinus (assembly GCF_040939455.1). NCBI lineage: Eukaryota > Metazoa > Chordata > Mammalia > Primates > Cheirogaleidae > Microcebus > Microcebus murinus. Next base: position 66,420,132 of record NC_134119.1, read on the forward strand.
AGATGAATGGAAAACAGAATGAGAGCTTTTTCCCACAGACAGAACACAGAACAGAGTGAAAATGTCTTAAGACTTCAGTATTCTAAGACATCTTTGTTCAAATTATATTTCCAAGGCTTTTAACGATGAACAAAACAACTTGGTAATAGATATTAATGTGATCACAAGTCTCTCTATTACATAAATGAGAAGGATGTTCGTGGGAGTGTTCTCAATTAACAAGGAAGGAGCTATTGGGGATGAACGAATGCTATGCTAAGAAACAAGGTGATGAAAAATTAAGTGACACGCAGTCTGTTTCAAATGGGTTGGCCAGCTCTGCGAACATCGAGTGGAAAACTATTTGGGGACAGTGAGAACATCAAGTCAAGGTCCCTAACGCAGGACCAGGTGTGGCATATTTGAGAACTGGAAATAGAAACGTGGCTATAACATAGAAGGTGAGGCAGGAAATGATGAAAGGCCAGTCAGACCAGGTCAAAGAAAAACTTTGATGAGTCAGCGCAGAAAATAGAATCCCTCTAGGCATTTGAAAGGATAGCATACAGACAATTCGTACCTTACAAAATCACTGGAAAGGTAGGAAGAGCCCCAGTGAGGAGGTTCCCCGTGGAATACACTTCAAAGATCACAATGTCATAGCTACAGTTGAGAAATCAGGAAGATGCTATGGTACTGAATCCATTGGTGCCACCATCACATTTTTCTTCTATGCATGGATTGGTCACCATATAAGTTACCTGTTGCCATAATCATGCTGCTTAACAAGCCACCCTCAAACTGGTAAGCACTGTTTGTGTAATCATGCATCCGTGGATCAGCTGGGATTTGTCTGACGTAAGCGTAGCTTGGCTCCATGATGCAGATTGGATCTAGTCTGCTACACACATCGCTCATCGTCCTAAAAGGAGCAACTCCTCAAGCCATGCTTTGGTCAGGAGTAAAGGCAGGAGCCCCTGACAGACAAGCCCAAGTGAACAAACACATTCAAAACTGCTGCTTGTGGCCAGGCACGGTGGGTTACACCTGTAATCCCAGCACTTTGGAAAGCCGAGGTGGGAGGATCACTTGAGGCCAGGAGCTCAAGCCCAGCCTGAGCAACATAGCAAGACTCCATCTCTACAGAAAAGAAAAAAGAAAAATTAGCTGGGCATCCTGGCATGCACCTGTAGTCCCAGGTACTCAGAAGGCTGAGGTAGGAGAATCGTTTGAGCCCAGGAGTTAAAGGTTGCAGTGAGCTATGATGACACCACTGCACTCTAGCCCAGGCAAAGGAACAAAATCCTGTCTCAAAAAATAAAATAATAAAACTCCTACTTTCATTAATGTTGTTAATATCCCACTGGCCAAATCAAGGCAATGTGGTCAGGCCCTGTATTCATGGGAAGGGGAAGTCACTTCTGCTCATAGTAGGAAGAGAAGAGTATTTGGTAAACAGTAACCAAAACTATTATAGCCCACCTGTCAGTCACAATTATTCATGTTCCTTCCACCTGCAAGCTAATCTAACCAACATGCCAAGAGTGCCCAAATCTCATCCGATTACAGCATTAGGCTCAATATCTATCAGAGCTTCAAGCATGTCCATCTCCCAGACAGCACACATCACACTCGTCATGTATGTGTACACCCATCTCCTCCTCCCCCTCCCATCTGCCTGATGCCCAATACATGTTATTCCTATATGTGCACTTAGGTGTTGATCAGTTAAAACCAATTTGCTGGTGAGTACACGTGGTGCTTGTTTTCCCATTCTTGGGATACTTCACTTAGTAGAATGGGTTCCAGCTCTATCCAGGATAACACAAGAGGAGCTAGATCACCATTGTTTCTTGTAGCTGAATAGTACTCCACGGTATACATATACCACATTTTATTCATCCACTCATGTTTTGTTGGGCACTTGGGTTGTTTCCGCATCTTTGCAATTGTGAATTGTGCTTCTATCAAAACCACAGAGGGATATCACTTATCCCCAGTGAGAATGGCCTTTATCAAAAAGTCCCAAAACAATAAATGTTGGCGTGGATGCGGAGAGATAGGGACACTCCTACACTGCTGGTGGGACTGCAAACTAGTGCAACCTCTGTGGAAAGCAATATGGAGATACAAGTAGATCTTCCATTTGATCCAGCAATCCCCTTACTGGGCATCTACCCAAAAGAACAAAAGGCATTCTATAAAAAAGACATCTGCACTCGAATGTTTATAGCAGCACAGACCATATTTTTAAATGTATTCTTTGTATAGATCATAGTAAAAGACAATTTGGAGACACTGTCTTTGCGAGCCCACAAGGCTCATCTTAATCTTTCACAAGGAAGAGGAAATAGTCTACAAAGAGTAATGCTGACTTGTTTTTCCAGTCGAGGAATGCTAGCAGAAAGCAATGCTTTGGAAGTGGCCTTAAATGTCTCCGTGGGGACCGGCAGAGCCGGGCATGACTGAGCCCAGGTGGTGGCAATTAATCCCTAAGAGGCAACACGATAATGGTCACACTACCAGGCAACAGGGCGTGTTTACAGATCAGATCATGGGGAACGGCTGGCAGAGAGACATCTGGTGGTGACAAATTAATCTTAAATTTTCAGCAATTAATCTTCAGTTCTTCAACTGGCAGCTCCCTAAAGACACTCATTATCTGAAAGATCCAAAGAGCACAACCAGACTAGAGCCAACATGCTATCGTCATGGCTTTTGTCCAGTTTCCAGGCATGAGTCACTTTACAGACTCAGCACGCCCTGGGTGAAGGTGAGGCTGGATAAATATGCAGTCCGACACCGCTCTGATGCCAAGTAAACCTTCGTGGTGGATGTCCCCGAAGAGGCAACAGTGCCCACTGTAAAGAGAAAGAGAAACACGTAATCCTTCCAGGGGCTACTGAATACTGCTTGTGAGGGAAGATTCGTTTTCCCCCAGGACTCAGAATACCACTAAGATCCAGCAACTAGAGTGACAGACGAGCGTGAGGCAGAGCTCTGGGGAAGCTCACTTTTCCCTCTCGGCTCACTGTAATACAAAACACCCTTTGCAATTATATCCCGGGTCCCAGGAGTATTACAGTTTGAAAAAATACTCGCAGAAAGCTGTATGACTCACACTGGTCTCTGGCTCACAGGGGGAAGATATCACAGTGGATGTCACTGCAGCTGGCCTCCTGTGAGAATGGTTCCTGCAAAGAAACATTCTATCCCTTGGGCATTGCAGAGACCAGTGGCACCAAAAAGACTTGAGAGACTGTTGTCACAACCCTAATTCATTTCTCTAAATGGGACAGCAAAAAAAAAAAAGCCTACTGAGGCTTAAAGAATTACCATGATTTATTATCATGTCAACCAAGTGACGACTCCTTTTATAGCTGCTCTTCTAAATTGATCTCATCACTGGGGACCTTGGTCCTAGGTAAGCACCTACTTAGAGAGGGTGGTGACATGGCCTTATGTAGCTGCAGGAGGGGCTGGTAATTATAGTGTAGCCAGGCAGGCATGTAACCCGCTTCGATTATGCTATAATTATAAGGAAGGGGGAGAGTGGACTTGTACAAACTGTTCTTCATGGCCCCTGGAACATAATCCACCTCTTCGACTGGAAGAGCATCTTGTTGGGGGGTCATTCTACAGAATTGATCTCCTCCCTGGGACACTCAATGCTTCCAGTTCTGTAGATACCCATGTTTAAGACATTTGCACACAATTTTGCACAGAATATTATTTCATGCTTGGAAGCTCTCAATAATTCAAAGAACACAGACCTGGTAAGGAATGCTAAACCACATAAAAATTGGAAATTGAAAAAATTTACCGGCTGGGCTTGGTGGTTCACGCCAGTCATCCTAGCACTCTGGGAGGCCGAGGCAGGTGGATTGCTCGAGGTCAGGAGTTCGAAACCAGCCTGAGCAAGAGCAAGACCCCGTCTCTACTAAAAAATAGAAAAAAATTAATTGGCCAAGTAATATATATAGAAAAAAGTAGCCGGGCATGGTGGTGCATGCCTGTAGTCCCAGCTACTTGGGAGGCTGAGGCAGGAGGATTGCTTGAGCCCAGGAGTTGGAGGTTGCTGTGAGCTAGGCTGACGCCATAGCACTCACTGTAGCCTGCACAACAGAGTGCGACTCTGTCTAAAAAAAAAAAAAAAAACTGATAACATACTGATGGACTTGACCCCCATAAACTCTCGCCAACCAGCCTCCTGTGGTAGCGGCCAGTCAGGCGGGGGAAGTTAGAACTAACTCATGAGTATAGCAGCTGCCAATTTAGCCTTTATGCCTTCTAATGTTCTAATTGTGCTGGTCCATCTGGGAGGATTATTTCGTTGAAACTTATTCTTTGGTATTTTAAATATGCTCATTTAAAAAATAAAATATAAATATAAAAGACAAACAAAATGCATTAAAATAAAAATAGAAGGATTTTTTTCTGTAAAATTTGGATTCAGTCAAAAGGCTACACTTGAGGACCTAGAAGGCCACAGGTGGCCTTAAGGCTGTGAGATCCCTGCCCCCGTCTTATACTCTTTATTTTTTATTTTAAAAAAGTAGTATACTATATATACTCTTTTGTGCACTGCTTATTGCAAATAGAGATCGTTTTGCTTCTTTTCAAATTTGTACCTCTAATTAATTTGTTTTGTCTAATTGCATGTTTGTTGGCCTTTTGTCTACCTTATTTAGAAAAACTTCTGTTCATGTCTCTTGTTCACTTTTTGATGGGTTGTTTTTTCCTTCTTGCTGATTTGTTTGAGTTCATTATAGATCCTTGGTATCAGTCCTTTGTGGAATATATAGCTTGCAAATATTTTCTCCCATTATGAAGGTTGTCTATTCACTCTATTGATTATTTCCCTTGCTATGCAGAAGGTTTTTAATTTAATTAAGTCCCTTTTATTTAATTTTGTTGTTGCCATATTTGCCTTTGGGGTCGTAGTCATAAATTCTAAATGCCCTTCTTAAGTTTGCACTTAGATCTTTTCTCCCTTGGCCACATCTTTATTTAGTCTTCACTTCTGATATGACTTTTTATTTTTTATTCATTTCCTGCCAAGTTCATCACTGTTCCTTTTTGTTTGGCTGGTTTGCTTTAAAAAAAAAAAAATCCATTTCCATACTTAGTTTTAAAATTTCTGATTCAAGGTGTTTTTCCTCTCTCCAAATGCTTCTTTGAGTATTTTTCATTCCATGTTGATTCATTGGTTTATTTTCTTCTGGTTTGTATGTGTGCGTGCATACACTGGAATCTCATTTTCCATGTTCTTCTTACAATATCTTGTTTAGATGAAGACTGCTACTCTCTCTGCTTTTCTCAGACCGGGCTGATTGCGGGTGGGGGGTGGGGTGGGGGGTGGGGTGGGGGGTGGGGTGGGTGGGGGTTTCTGATATTCACAGCTCACGGTCGCCCTCTGCTGTCTACATGATGAAGGGCAGTTTCTTTCTTCCACTTTTTTGGTTCTATTTTGTAGCATGCTAAAGTGCCTTCCTTCTTTTTCCCATCATCCACGAGTCTCCAAAGGACAGCTCTCCTTCCTATATGACCCTTTCCTCTAGAAGTGAAGCTTTTCAAGTCGCCACCTCAAGTTCAGGCACTTCTAAGTTCCCTTCCTGACCTTCATTCTCTGAACTAGAGATTCCATTCTCTGAACCAAGATTTCGTTTTCTGTATTTTCTCATTTAGGGTGAAATGTGTCCTCCGTGAGTGATTGCTGCTCAGTCTTAGAACTTTTTCTCTTTCACATACATTTCCTCTCCCTTGAGAAGTAGCTCTGCTGGGGATTGGTGTTAACTTTTACAAGAGCTTTCTAATGTTCATAGCCTCGCGTTGTACTGAAGGCATGAGGTGTGTGTGGTTCTGTTTGTTTGTCTTGTATGTCACGGAGCATGTGTTCAGGAGTCCTCCTTTCAGTGTTTGCTGTAATTTCAGTCTCCACTTACGCCCTTGCTATGTCTGGGACCCCAATATTGAGAAGTAAGAGCTGCCACCACGCAGAACATCTTATTTTATGCAATTTTTAGATAGCCTCTCCCATAGCATTTACAATAAACTTAAACCAAAAAAACAGAAAGATGTTTTGCTCAGGGACATGGGTAGGGCAATGGTTTGGGCTGCCCATGGATCCATGTATTATCATTCTCTCTCTCTCTCTCTCTCTCTCTGTCTCCTTAATTCAGCTTTACTTACCCCTACTTGAATAATTAGAGCCTCAGGTTCTAGAGAACTAATGAACATTATTCCTAAAAATGGCTCTAATTACCTGGCCAAAATGATAGGGACTGAACTATGTTGTAGAAGTCAAGATTGCCAGAAGAGAGGGCTTTGAATGTTGTCACCACAAAGAAAAGACCAATATATCAAGTGATGGATATGGTAAATACCCTGACCTGATCATTATACTATGGGTACATGCAAAAAGAAGCACCACATTGCACCCTGTAAATACATGGAATTATCATGTGTCCATGGTAAAATGAAAAAATAAATTTAAAAGAAAATGGAGAAGCACTGTTTCAGCCTCAGAGATCCTTGGAATTTGATGCCTATGCCCAGGAGAAGAGGTGGGGGAGGGGACACACCTGTGACTTTTCTAAGCTTGGGAGAAAAACTTTTACAATTGCTCAAATACTTCAATGGTGATTCTGGGATGTTAGAATAGGTTATAAATAACCCCCTGCTGCGTTTATCTGAAGCATTAACACAAAGCCCACTGGCTGGCTCCCAGGTTCCTAGAGGAACATTGTTTATAAAATGCAGTAGGAGTTCTGCAGCCCTGCCCGTTCCTCTATGCTCCAAGCCTCCAGAATTGGAGAATAACTTTTGTGTATTTAAGGGTATGCGTGTATGTGTTTGGGCATGTGGCGTTTTGGAAGAGATATTGTGGTAGACATGGGTACAACCTACACCGTTAATTAGATTCAGTTTGCAGGAAAGTGTGTTTGTGTTGTTTTATTTTTTTAAAAAAGAAAGACATTCAAATTCTAGTGTTAATATTTTTAATTAATAGATTTTATTTTCTTTTAGAGCACTTTTAGGTTTACAGAAAAATAATTGAATGGAAAGTACAGAGTTCCCACATACGGCCTACCCCGTCCTTCCTCTCCACCTCCACACACAGCTTCCCCATATTAACACGTTGCATTAGTGCGGTACATTTCTTACAATTGATAAGCCAATATTGGTACGTTATTATTAAAGATTATAATTTACACTAGGGCTCAGTCTGTGTTGTGTGTGCATTCTATGGGTTTGGACAAACATATAACGCCATGTATCCACCATTACAGCAGCATACAGAATATTTTCACTGCCCCCCAAAACTCACTGTGCTTCGACCTGTCCATCCCTCCCTCCTCTGTCACCCCTGGCAGCCCCTGACCTTGTTTTTACTATCTCTGCAGTTTTCCTTTTTCCAAAATGTCATGTAGTTGGAATCCTACAGTATACAGCCTTTTCAGAATGCTTCTTTCCCTCAGTGATGTGCATTGACGTTTCCTCCATGTCTTCTTATGGCTTGGTAGCTCATTTCTTTTGGGTGATGAGTGGTACTCCATTGTCTGGATGTACCACGATTTATTTTGAGCCATTTCCCTGCTGAAGGACGACTTGGTTGCCTCTACTTTTTTGGCAACTATTAATCTAAATAAAGCTGCTAGAACCATCCACGTGCAGGTGTTTGTATAGACATAAGTTTTCAATTCATTTCAGTAAATGCCAAGGAGATCATATGGTAAGAGGATGTTTGGCTTCATAACTGCCGAACTTTCTGCCAAAGTGGCTGCTTCATTTTGCATTCCCACCAGCAATAAACGTGAGTTACTCTCGCCCCACATCCTTACTAGCATGTGGTATTGTCAGTGTCTTGAATTTTAGCCATTCCATCAGATGTGTAGTGGTAGCTGATTGTTGTTTTAATTTGCAATTCCATATTGACATATGACACTTTTCATATGTTTTCCATCTGTATGTCTTCTTGGGTGATATGTCTGTTCAGATCTTTACCTGGTTTAGTGGGGTTGTTTGTTTTCTTATTGTTGAGTTTTAAGAGTTCTTTGTATATTTTAGATGCCAGTCCTTTATCAGCTATATGTTTTGCAAAGATTCTCTCCCAGACTGACTGTGGCTTGTCTTTTTGTCCTCTTAACAGTGTTTTTCACAGAGCAGAAGTTTTTAATTTTAATGCAGTTCAACTTACCACTTTTTTCTTTCATGGATCGTGCTTTTGGTATTGTATTAAAAGGTCATTGCCAAACCCAAAGTCACATAGATTTTCCATGTTATCTTCTAGGAATTTTATAGTTTTGCAATTTACATTTAGGGCTATGATAGATTTTGAGCTAATTTTTGTGAAGGTCTCTGTCTACATTCACTTCTTTTGTATGTGGATGGCCAGTTATTCCAGCATCCTTTGTTGAAAAGATTATCTTTTCTCCATTGAATTGTCCTTGCTCCTTTGTCAAAGATCAGTTGACTATATTTGTATGAGTCTATTTCTGGGCTCTCCATTCTGTCCAGTTGATATATTTGGCTATTATTTCATCGCCATCATACTGTCTCGATGACTGTAAGCCTTGAAGTTGGGTAGCGTGAGTCCTCTGACAATTTCCTTCAAAATTATGTTGGCTATTCCGGGTCTTTTGCCTTGCCTTATAAACTCTAGAGCCAGTTAATTGATATCCATAAAATAACTTGCTGAGATTTTGATTGGGATCGTGCTGAATCTACAGGCGAAGTTGGGAAGAACTGACATCCCACGATACTGAGTCTTCCTAACCACGAACATGGAATATCTCTACATTTATTTAGATCTTCTTTGATTTCTTTCATCAGAGTTTTGTAGTTTTCCTTATCTAGATCTTGTACATATTTTTTTAGATTTATACCTAAGTGTTTCTTTTTCGGTGTTAATGTAAATAGTATTGGTTTTAAATGTCTTTTTTTAAATCTGTATAAATTTATAGGGTACAAGTGTAGTTTTATCACATGCATAGACTGTGTAGTGGTGAAGTTAGGGCTTTTCGGCTATCCATCACCCCAGTAGTGAACATTGTACCCATTAAGTAATTTCTCATCACTCACCCCCTCCTACCCACTCACCCTTCTAAGTCTCCACTGTCTATCATTCGACATTCTGCATCCATGTGTACACATTATTTGGCTCCCACCGTGCAGTATTTGTCTTTCTGTGTTTGGTTTGTTTCACTTAAGATAATGGCCTCCAGATCCATCCACGTTGCTGCAAAATATATGATTTCATTCTTTTTTATGGCTGAATAGTATTTCATTATATATATATGATTTCTTCTATCCAGTCATTTTCTTCTATCCAATCCATTCAATTCTGTGAATGCTGTTGTCATCTGCTCTTCTTGAGGAATCCACTAGGTGCGAGCTTGGGCCCAGCACACTTCACTTTCTGTGTATAAGATAAAAATCATCATTAGAGACTACTATGAGCAACTGTACGCCAATAAATGGAAAAACCTAGAAGAAATGAATAAATTCCTAGACATATTAAAACCTGCCAATATTGAGCCAGGAAGAAATCCAAAACCTGAATAAGCCAATAACAAGTAACGAGATAGAAGCAGTAGTGAAAAGTCTCCCATCAAGGAAAGACCCAGGACCCAATGGCTTCACTGCTGAACTCTACTGAGCGTCCAAAGAAGAACTAGTACTAATCCTACTAAAACTATTCCTAAAGATCCAGGAGGAGGGAATACTCCCAACCTCATTCTATGAGGCCTGTATCACCCAGATACCAAAATCAAAGAAACAACAACGACAACAAAGAAAACTACAGGCCGATATCTCTGAGGAACATAGATGCAAAAATCATCAACACAATACTAGCAAACTGAAGTCAACAACACATTAAAAAGATTATTCATCACGTCAAGTAAGATTCACCTCAAGGATGCAAGGATGGTTCAACATGTGCACGTCAATCAATGTGATCCATCATATCAACAGAATGAAGAACTAAAAACATATAGGCATTTTAATTGATGCTGGAAAATCATTCAATAAAATTCAACATCCCTTCATGATAAAAACTGGGTATAGAAAAAGCTTACCTCAACACAATAAGAGCTGTATATAATAGACCACGGTTAGTATCGTACTGAATGGGGAAAAACTGAAAGCCTTTCCTCTAAGATCTGGAGCAAGCGAGGTTGCCCACTTATTCAACATCATGCTGGAAGTTCTAGCTAGAACACTCAGACAAGAGAAAGAAATAAAGGGCATGGAAAGCCCGCCATTTGCAATGACATGAGTGGAACTGGAGGACATTATGTTAAGTGAAATATGCCCAGCATAGAAAGACAAGTCTTGAATGTTCTCAGTCATTCGTGGGAGCTAAATATTAAAAACAAATGATCTCATGGTGATAGAGAGTAGAATGCTGGTTACCAGAGGTTGGGAAGTATGTCGGGGAAGGGGAGATAAAGTGAGGATGGTTAATGGGTACAAAAATACAGTTCTATAATTAGATAGGATGAATAATATTTGATAGCACAACAAAGTGACTGTAATCAACAATAAGTTCGGATATATTTTAAAATTACTGAAAGGGTAGAATTGGAATGTTGCTAACATAAAGAAATGATAAATGCCTGAAGTGATGGATATCCCCATTGTCCTTATATGATTAACTCACATTGTGTCCCTGCATCAAAATATCACATGTACCCTATAAAGATATACAGCTACTATGTACTCATAAAATTTTTAAAAATAATAATAATAAATTAAATTAAATAAAGGTCTACCTCACTGGACATCATGACCCATGTGCTTGGGATATAGCATGAGTTTGTGAACTTAGTAGGCCCTGGAATCGGTTAACTTGGGATTTGAATCCTCCACCCCACATTTCACCAACTATGAGACCTCGAACAATTTGCTGAACTTTCTTCACCCTTAGTTTCTCCATCCACAAATTGGGTTCATACTATTACTTACCTTGTAAAGGTTTTTTTTTTTAAATTATAAAATAGAATAATCATTTTAAAACAATGATTGTTATTATTTTTTGTTGTTGTTGTTTTTCTTTTTTTTTTTTTTTTTTTTTTTTGAGACAGAGTCTCACTTTGTTGCCCAGGCTAGAGTGAGTGCCGTGGCGTCAGCCTGGCTCACAGCAACCTCAATCTCCGGGACTCAGCGATCCTACTGCCTCAGCCTCCCGAGTAGCTGGGACTACAGGCATGCGCCACCATGCCCTGCTAATTTTTTTTTTTTTTTTTTGTATATATATTTTTAGTTGGTCAATTAATTTATTTCTATTTTTGGTAGAGACGGGGTCTCGCTCAGGCTGGTTTTGAACTCCTGACCTTGAGCAATCCACCCGCCTCGGCCTCCCAAAGTGCTAGGATTACAGGCGTGAGCCACCACGCCCGGCCTGTTTTTCTTTTTTTTATTTAATGCACTAGTACTGCATGATTGTTATTATTATTAGTTGTAGTATCAGCAGTAGTAGCAATGATTAACGAAAATGCTTATATAGCACTTACCATGTGCTAGGGATTGTTTTCATTGCTTTGCACATACTAACCCATAGAATATAACAATTTTTATGAATTAGATGCTATTGTTATGATCATTTTCCATATCAGGGGAGTGAGGCACAAAATAGTCTAGATCACATGGTAAGTGGAAGAGCCAGGAGTTGAATCCACACAGTCTAGCAACAGAGACAGCATCCTTAACATTAAAAATTGCTTACAATGATGATTTTGTGCAGTGGCAAAAGTGAGAATAAAATTCAGATTTACTGGACTTGAGGAGTCCTAGTACTTCCCATCAAGCTAAACAGACTCTATATTTTAAAAAACGTATATTTTATGCATTTTTATGTTGGCTTATTATGTTATATCTCATGCCCATGATTGTAGATTTTCCAGTGGTGTAAACAAGGCTGAGGCCAACATTCTCATTTTGCAGAGGTAAATCGGGGGGTGGGGGTTATAGACTGAATTGTGTCTTCCCAAATTCATATGTGGAAGCCCTAGCCCCCACTGGGACTGTATTTGGAGGCAGGATATATAAGGAAGTAATGACGGTTAAGTGAGGCCATAAAGGTGCAGCTTTAATCTGATAGGCTGGTGTCCTTATAAGAAGAGACAAAGACACCAGAGATTTCTCTGTCCCCATAACCCCTGCACTCAGAGAACAGGCCATATGAGGACACACTAGGAGGGCAGCCGTCTGCAAGCCAGGAAGAGAGTCCTCACCAGAAACCAAACTTGCCAGCACCTTGACCATGGACTTTTAGCCTCCAGAACTGTGAGAAAGCAAGTATTTGCTGTCTGAGCCACCCAGTCGTGGTATTTTGTTACGGCAGCCCTAGCAGACTAAGAAAGCAGGTTTCAGGAAGATTCGTGTGTCTTATCTACAATTACTCAACTCTTGCAAGCAACAAATACTCGTGAAGCTTGAATGCCTGAGGGTTGTCTTGTGCTGCGCATCGGACAAACAGACAACCAACAACCCCGGTCACAGACAGAGGTTGAGTTATTTAGCTGATACCCCCAACTAATGAGTGGAAAATGCAGGAATGTTAGTCTATCTGGTGTTAATGCTCACATACTTTCCACTGGTTCTAGAGCCAACATGGCAACGAGGTATTCTGAATCCAAATCCAATGCCATACCACCTCATACTTTTTGTTTAATTTCAAAGTATCACAGGGGTACAAATGTTTTGGGTTACAAGGATGGCTTTTGTAATGCCTGAGTCAGGGTTGTAAGCGTGCCCAATACCCAGACAGTGTTCGTAGTACCCGTTAGGTAGTTTCCCCCCCCTCCCAATCCCCTATTCCCCTACCCCCCGCCCCTATTGATTTCCATTGAGTTATACTTCCAGCTATGCATAAGAGTCCTCATTGGTTAGTTCCAATTTGATAGTGAGTACATGTGGTGTTTGTTTTTCCATTCTTTAGATACTTCACTTAGGATAATGGTCTCCAGTTCCACCCATATTGTTGCAAAAGGCATTTTATTCTATTTTATTTTCTGCAAAAATGAAGCAGTGACACCCCTCTCTATCAAAATCAATCACTGGTGGTTTCCAGTTCCCTGTGGGTGGTGGTATTCACATCCAAGCCCTGGACCCTAAGTCCAGCTCTGCCATTTGGTAAGTGGGTATGAACTTGGGTAAGATTCCTCTTTCATCCCCACCCCTACTTGCCCAGTACTGTTGGCCAGATACCAACTTGGGCTCTGAAGAACATTTTATCACAGTTGGTCAAGCACCTTGGGGCTTAATCACTATTCGGTTGAGCAAGAAAGGAATAATGGGTTCCCGCTGATGTCCATTTCGGCCCTTCCAGAGGGCGGGGTGCCCTGGCTCCCCTCGGTGTCCCGGACAAGCCTTTAACGTGTGCTGTGGGGTGACTCTCTGGAACGTTCCCCACCACCTCTGTGTGCGTTGATCGCACCCTCCATAACCTCATGGATATTCGGGATGGAGCCAGCGCTGTCTTTGGGAGAAGTCACACTACAGCTAAGCGCACTGAGAGAGTGCTCACCAGAGAAAAGTGAGGAGAGGTCAAAGCAAACACGCACGCATCTCCCTTAACAAGCAGCAGGAGCTCGCGTGCTCCACAGACCTGACCAGCCGACTAAATAAGCGAGACGGAAACGGTCTCGCGTCCCCGGTGCGGTTCGTGAGTGTCCGGACGGCGACAGTGCGGGCTGGCGCTGCAGCGACGGGAAAGAGCTCACGGGGATTCACTCGGAGGGGCCTCCCGGCTCTGGCGCGGGCGTGGGGCTCAGGAGCGAGGGCGCCCCCCGCAGGCCCGGCCCGCAGGCGTCTTCGGGCCCCGCGGCGTCCGACCCCGGGCGGCGTCCCGTCGGTCGCGGACACGCGCGGACCGAGGAGGCGCCACCGGGCACAGGCAGCGCCCGTCGGCGGCGGCGAGGAGTCCCCCAAGCGAGGGCCGAGCCCGCGGCCCTGAGTGTCCGCGTCCTGGGAGACGCGGGCGGCCGAGGGGACGGACGCCGAGGCTTGCAGCGGGCCGCCCGCGGCCTGGCGGCCTCCACCCCGCGCCGGCCGCGCCCCGACGAATGGCGCTGCCCCTCTGACTCTGTTTCCCCAGAAGGCGCGCCCGCCCGCGCCCCCGGGTCACGGAGGCGTCCTGAGCCTGCAGCCAGCCGCCGCCCCCCACAGCCCGCTCGGGGTCCAGGAGCTGCTCCGGCCCCGCCTGGATCCGAGTTTCCCCACTTCCCCGGGCTCCGTTTTCTTTTCTTTTTTTCTCTCTCTTTTTTTTTTTTTTTTTGAGACAAGAGTCTTCCTTTGTTTCCCAGGCTAGAGCCAGTGCCATGACGTCAGCCTAGCTCACAGCAACCTCAGACTCCTGGGCTCAAGTGATCCTCCTGCCTCAGCTTCCCGAGTAGCTGGGACTACAGGCATGCACCACCATGCCAGGCTGATTTTTTCTATGTATTTTTAGTTGGCCAATTAATTTATTTCTATTCATAGTAGAGACGGGGTCTCGCTCTTGCTCAGGCTGGTTTCGAACTCCTGACCTTGAGCCATCCGCCCACCTCGGCCTCCCAGAGAGCTAGGATTACAGGCGTGAGCCACCGCGCCCGGCCCGTTTTCTTTATCTCAGTTTGGAAAAAGCAAATTTCTAGCCAGTACCTGGTCCTCAGGTGGCCGCACGCGGGGCGTCGCTAAAGCAGCGTGCGACAAGACCTCAGCACGGGCATGCGCCAGGAGTGGCAGCGCCCTGCCTTCCAGACGCCGGGATGCAGAGCCGCCTAGCCCGCCCGTCCTGTGTCCCGGATCGCCCCGGGGCGGGGACATGGGGACACCCCATCTGTGTGGGGCGCTCATCCTTCCAGCTCTCTCTCCGCACCCCCTCTCCCTTTCTCTCTGGGCGCTCGTGCCTCTGCTGCCTTCCCAGGTCCCTCTAGAAAGGTGACATGGAAACAAAAATTCTAAGGTCACCCACGAGGCACACACACAGGAGCTGGGGAGTTGAGTCTGTTCTTTCCGTTTGCTGGTTGCCTGCAGGCAGGATGCTTGCCCTCTCTGGGTCTTACCTATCGGACGGCTAAAACTGGCTTGGTCTTTCTCTCTGGACTCTCATTTTTAAAATTATCATCATCATCATCATCAAGGGAGCAAATGATATGGAATAGATATGAAAGTCTCAGAGCGGTGGTTCTCAAGCTGCAGTGAGCACAGGACTCATGGATCGAGAGGCCTCATTACAGCGGGGTGGCCGGCCCACCCCCAGGCCGCAGCAGCTCTTGGGGTGGGCGGAGGGTTTACATTTCTAACCAGCTCCCGGAAGGGTGGTGGTGCTGGCCAGGGACTACCCTTTCAGAGCAATGCTATAGAACATTCTAAACAAATGTTCCTAATTTTTCTAAGCATCCTGAGATTTAGGGCGGGGGGGGGGGTGGAGACAACAAGCTATAAAGTGAGTCTGTGAAGGCAGCCAGAGTAGGAGGGGCAGAAAGGGGAGGATATAAAATCCGAGGCGACGTGTGCTAAGGCGCATGCCACCTGCAGGCAGTTGGAGGTGATGAGCAATCTGGCGGGCTGGCTGTCGCTGGCTGTCTGTATGCACAGGCTGGATGCAGGTGAGGCAGCCAGGTGGGTGAAGGGTGGGAGGAGGAGAGGACACAGCAAGAAGGGGGTGAGACGGGCAGGAAACACATTCTATTAATAGCGCATAGAGCAGAGTGGTTGGTGCAGAATGGAGAATTTGGAGAGTCCTGGGTTCGATTCCTGGTTCTTCCTCTCGGTGGCTGGGAGAGCATAGGGCAAGTAACTTTGTCTCTCTCTCAGCCTCAGCCCGCTCATCTCTAAAATAGTAATAACAATCTTTAAGTAAGAAGGAGCTTATTCTGTTTTGTTTTGGAAAGTTCTGGAAGGTCTGCCGTTAAGGAAGCAAGGTACAAAATAAATAGTATATAGACTAAGCTATCCTTTGCATTGAAAAAAGGAGTGAAAGGCATGGATATCTGCTTGCTTGAGTGTTCATAAAACCTCTACAGGTTTTGCAAGAATTACAGCAGTGACCTGTGAGGAGGAGGGCAGTGTCATGGGACAGAGACAGCTGGGAGGAGTTTTATGTTTTCCTCCTCACTTGAAATGGGAATTGCTCCCCAGACAACAAATAAATTCAGTGGCGAGCATGTGATCTTGGTCTGCTACAGCTGTTGTGAGGATTAAAGTAGAAAAGGTAGGCAAAAGCCCTTGGAATGGCCATGGCCTCCAGAGGGACACGCTGGAGTCACGCATTGCAGCCAGGTTGAGGACGCTCTGTGCGGGGTGTCTAAGGAAGAGCCTGTTAGGAAGAACCTGTTTCATGACTTGGGCTTCCGGTGGGTGATTTGCAGTAGGAGGCTGAAGGAAGCAAGGATTCACTCAAGATCGGACGCTGTCAGAAAGAGAACCATTCTACGACTGGATATCTAAATCTTATCTGTAGGGAAGACCAAAACCAGAGGAAAGTTCTATAAGTGAAGAAGCAGCCAGGCGCGGTGGCTGACGCCTGTAATCCTAGCATTCTGGGAGGCCGAGGCGGGTGGATTGCTCGAGGTCAGGAGTTCGAAACCAGCCTGAGCGAGACCTCATCTTTAGTAAAAATGGAAAGAAATTAATCGACCAACGAAAAATATATATAGAAAAAATTAGCCGGGCATGGTGGCGCATGCCTGTATTCCCAACTACTCGGGAGGCTGAGGCAGGAGGATCGCTTGAGCCCAGGAGTTTGAGGTTGCTGTGAGCTAGGCTGATGCCACGGCACTCACTCTAGCCTGGGCAACAAAGTGAGACTCTGTCTCAAAAAATAAAAAAAAATAAAATAAAGAGGCATCAATCACTCCTTTTAACCAAGATAGGAGAGGTGTTGGGTAATTCGTGGGTTGAAGGGGGACCTTCTATTTGCCTGTGTTTACACAAAATTCTGGAGCAATCTGACTTTATCTCATTGTGTCATGATCCCATGATCTCAGATTGCATCATGATCTCAGACAATACCAGATGATCTGAGGTTATTATTCTATAAGATTTTCTATATTTCCACCAAGAGAACAACATGGCCATCTCGGAGTGCTGGGTCAGTAAACTGATAATGTTTGGCCAGGGATGTGATGGATAGAGATGTATAAGGCACAGTGACAGAGGCTCTGCAAGGATTTGATTGTGTTCAGCCATGTTAGTAGATGAAATAAATGGCAAAGGGCCACTTTCTGGTCTGACAGAAACAGCCCAGTCCCTGGAATTAGCCAGAACTGAACTTGAGTCTCGGCTGCACCTGCTTTTGGCTGTGTGGACAAAACACACACAAAAGTATCTCTCTGCTCTTTCATCTGTAAAACCAGGAGAAGATTATGGAGATTAAAGACAATAAAGATGAAAAATTATACAGAGCAGCCATTGTGTTGGCAAAGCCAAGAGCTCCACCACTAGACAAAGCAGAAAACTTGCCCACGAGCATCTCTGCTCCTGGCATTTATTACAAAATATTGGGACCTGGGGCTTTAACCTAAAATGACTGTCACCAGCTGCACTCAGAGCAGGTCCAGCTTTGTGGCCATATCCCCATGAGGCAAGATTGCTGTAGAGACTCAGTTTCTGGAGCCAGAATGCCTCAACTACTTCTTAGTTCTGTGGTTTTAGGCAAGCAATTTCCCTCTCTAACTCTTCCTTTCCTTATAAACCCAAGGGAGATCCTGATAACATATATATATAAATAATATAGATGTAATATATCATAATTCCAATGGCCCATGAATTAGCATCTTTATGTCAAAGGTAAAGAAAGCCAAGCACAAAGGGATTGATTCCCTTGCACAGATAAATGGCACTTCCAAGGTGCTATTAACATTGTGTTTATACTTGATTGAGTACCTGCAATACGTCCTGGAAAAAGCATACCCTGATGGTTCGGAACAGTCTGTGAAGTCGTTCTTCTTGAATTTAAAACTAATTCCCACCGGTTATTAGTTGCTTGCCTCAGGGCGAGTTGCCCCTTTGTGCGTTAAGTTTTTGTATCTGTAAAACTTGGAGGTTTAGGATCGGGAGGGAGAGGGGGGTTATACATCCTAATCTCTTCCTCCTAAGATTGTTGTGAAGATCAAACGAAGACAGCGACTGGAACGTAGCAATCTCCAAGTCAACATTAGCTAGTGTTAACAGGAAGCAGTTTCTGTGCGTGGGGCTGCAACAGAGACGCTTTCTACAACAGGGTCAGGATGATAAAAGAGCACAATTTTTTAGGAGGAAAAAAAAATCATGGGGCTGCAGGAAACATTCAGCCTCTGGCACTGAACAAACAGGCTGTTTTCCTGAAACGTGGGGATGTGGATTAAAGCTAGACAGTTCTCTCTGAACCTCAGAATTGGGGAATTTCAGTGAATAAGTGAAAGTTGGATGACACTGACAGAAACAGCCTAGTCCTTGGAATTAGGCAGAACTGAACTTGAGTCTAGGCTGCACCTGCTTTTGGCAGTGTGGACAAAATACACACAAAAGTTTCTCTCTGCTCTTTCACCTGTAAGACCAGGAGAAGAGGCCATGTGCGAAGGCTCATGCCTATAGTCCTAGCACTCTGGGAGGCTGAGGCGGGAGGATCACTGAAGGTCAGGAGTTCGAAACCAGCCTGAGCAAGATCAAGACCCTGTCTCTAATAAATAGAAAGAAATTAATTGCCCAACTAAAAATATATGGAAAAAATTAGCCGGGCATGGTGGCTCATGCCCGTAGTCTAAGCTACTCGGGAGGCTGAGGCAGGAGGATCACTTGAGCCCAGGAGTCTGAGGTTGCTGTGAGCTAGGCTGATGCCATGGCACTCACTGTAGCCTGGGCAACATAGTGAGACTCTGTTTAAAAAAAACCAGGAGAAGATTATGGAGATTAAAGACAATAAAGATGAAAAATTATACAGAGCAGCCATTGTGTTGGCAAAGCCAAGAGCTCCAGGACTAGACAAAGCAGAAAACTTGCCCAAGAGCATCTCTGCTCCTGGCATTTATTACAAAATATTGGGACCTGGGGCTTTAACCTAAAATGACTGTCACCAGCTGCACTCAGAGCAGGTCCAGCTTTGTGGCCATATCCCCAGGAGGCAAGATTGCTGTAGAGACTCAGTTTCTGGAGCCAGGTTGTTTTACTCGAGCTTACTCAAAGAAAAACCTATGGAATAGGCACCGTTCATATCTGAATAAATGAGATTTTGTGGGTAGATGCACAATCTCCCAATTGGAAGTGTTCATAAGTCATCCAAGATGTGGTACTGTGGACTTTTCCACAACACAACAGTTCGCTACATGAACTTCAACGTACTTTTAAGAGCCATTATGGCTGGACGTGGTGGCTGACACCTTTAATCCTAACACTCTGGGAGGCTGAGGCGGGAGGATCATTTAAAGTCAGGAGTTCAAGACCAGCCTGAACAACAGTGAGACCCTGTCTCTACTAAAAATAGATATAAATTAATTGGCCAACTAAAAATATATATAAAAAATTAGCCAGGCATGGTGGCGCATGCCTGTAGTCCCTGCTACCCGAGAGGCTAAGGCAGGAGGATCGCTTGAGCCTAGGACTTTGATGTTGCTGTGAGCTAGGCTGATACCACAGCACTCTAGCTGGGCAACACAGTGAGATTCTGTCTCAAAAAAAAAGAGCCATTATTCTGGGAAGAGGGTATTTTAGGAGGTGGTTTAATTTTTACCCATATTTTTTTTCTCTTTCAGAATTGATTGCTCATTTACACCCTCCATATATCGGTAAGGAGACCCTCTATTTATTAGTATCTCAAATGTTAGCCCGCACCCCTTAAACAGTATTATATTCCTGCCTGTCCCTTGCATTGTCTTGCCATTTGACCCTTTGCTTTGCTATTCTTTTGACATAAAAGGCTCTCCCTGGTCATAGCAGCCAAGTTATATGTTTCAAGATAGTTCAGTAAACTATCTGAGACTTCCTCTCCTGCCCCTCGAGAAAATGCTTTCTTCTCCATTGGAATTAACATCAGCATTTGCATGTTGGGGGGTTATGTGTCTGTTTTTTTATTATTAATGGGCTAATTTTAATTATATATATTTATGGGATAGAATGTGATGTTTTGATATGTTTTTTACATGGTGGAATGATTAAATCAACCTTATTAACCTATCCATTACCTCACATTCTTTTTGTGGTGAGAACATTTCAAATCTAATCTCTTAACAATTTTGAAATATGTAATACATTATTGTTAGTTCTAATCTTTGTACTGTGCGATAGGCTTCTGAAACTTATTCCTCCTGTCTAACTGAAATTTGTACCCTTTGGAAACGTCTCCCCATTCCCCACTGCACCCACACCCAACCTCTGTAACCCACATCCTACTCTCTGCTTCTGTGAGTTCAACTTCTAAAAAAAGCATTTGTGTTTTTTGTTGATTGCTTGTTTGTTAATTTCAACATCCTTATCAAGGTGCTACCTACATTCCAAGAAATTCACCCATTTTAAGTGTATCATTCAGTGTTTTTTTTTTTTGTTTGTTTATTTGTGTTTTTTTTTTTTTTTTTGGTAAATTTACAGAGAAGTGCAAATATCCCCACAATCCAATTTTAGGACATTTCCATCACCCCAAAAGATCTTTAATACCCATCTGCATTCACTCCCCATTTGCACCCCGTCCCTAAGCAACCACCAATCTACTCTCAGTCTCTATAAATAGCCTCACCCACTCGAAAGAAGAAAAATAGTAATGTAGAGATTTACACTGTGAACTTTTACTGAAGAAGGAGCATGGGAATTCAACAGAAGAGTGAAGGACACTTCAGATCCCAGGATGAGAAGGTAGGCAGGCAGCATTTGTGGAAGAGATGGGCTGAGAACTGTGAGTGCAGCTGCAATATAAGAGAAGGAGACAGTATCCCACTGCAATCCACCTTTCCAGTGGGGAAACGTGCAACCCAGGTCACAGGAGTGCACCTAGTCTGGGAAGAGAGAGAACTGGGGAGTGCACTAGGC
The DNA here is from genome assembly GCF_040939455.1 of Microcebus murinus. Lineage (NCBI taxonomy): Eukaryota > Metazoa > Chordata > Mammalia > Primates > Cheirogaleidae > Microcebus > Microcebus murinus. The sequence continues at coordinate 66,441,099 of NC_134119.1, forward strand.
ATTTTTCTGGACTCAGGATCCTATAGGAGGATGTGATTCTCAATCTTGGCTCATGCCAATATTCAGCAACCTAGCAGAGGTGGCTGCCACAGGCATTAATGAATCTTGGCCATGGGTTGGAGTAATGGGCCTGGAGTGGGAAGAAGCCCCCATAAGCAGAACTGAGAGGCAAGTATGGAGTGCCTTCCAGCCAAGGGCACTGGAATTGAGCTCTCCCCCTCCAAGGGATCCCAGAGTGGGAAGAGATTGTCTGGAGAGCCATGGTTTTCCCAGTTTTGCAGCAAGGGATGGTTTTGCAGTCTACAGCCAAACTCTGTGTGGCTTTACTGATGGCCCCAATTTGCTCCCTTCATCAAGACATGGGAAAGAGCATTGCTGGTTTAGAAGAGTGAAAGGTAGATGGGTCCCACACCCACTCACTTGGCATTTTTGCAATTTGAATTTTGCAAATTGAATTTTTGCAATTCTTTACCTGGGTCAAGAATTCAAAATATTGATTTTAGAAAAGCTCAATGAAATCCAAGAGAAATCTGGAAAAAAACAATGCAAAGAAATCAGAAAATCAACTCAGGATAGGAATGAGAAATTTGTCAAGGTGATAGATATCTTTAAAGGAAAACACTGTTGGAAATGAAAAATTCATTGAAGGAATTACAAAATACAGTTGAAAGCCTCAACAATATACCAGACCAAGGAGAAGAGTGAATCTCAGAAGTTAAAGGCATGTCTTTTGAATTAGTCCAGTCAGACAAAAACAAAGAAAAAAGAATAGAAAAGAGTGAAGAAAGACTTTAAGAAGTATGGGAACACATAAAGTTACAGAACTTACAAATCATTGGCATTCCTGTGGGAAAAGAAAAAGCGAAAAGTTTAGAAAAGCTATTTAAGGAAGTAAATAATGAAAACTTCCCTAGTCTAGCAAGACATGTAGATATCCAGATATAAGAAGCCCAGAGAACAATAGGAAAATACATTGTAAGATGGACTTCACCATGACCTGTAGTCATCCGACTGTCTAAAGCCAATGTGAAGGAAAAAATTCGTAAAATCAGCAAGAGAAAATCATCACATCACCTGTAAAGGAAACCTCATCAGACTATCAGCAATCTTTTCAGAAGAAACCTTACGAGCCAGGAAAGAGTAGGATCTTACCCTCTGGGTGCCTAATGAAAATAATTGTCAATCATGCATTTTATATCCTGCCATAATACGCTTCATAAATGAAGGAGAAATACAGTCTTTCTTAGGTACCCAAATGCTGAGTGAATTCATCACCATTAGATTGGTCCCATAAGAAATGCTCAAAGGAGTTCAAACAGGGAAATGAAAGGTCAATGCTCATCATCATAAAAACACATGAAAGAATAAAACTCATATGTCTTATAAAAGAATTACACAAAGGAGGAAGAGAAAGAAATTAAAGAGCAACATGACACAACTACAACAAACTCCAAAGAAAAAAACAGAAAATAAAGAAACAAAGAATACAAAAACAATTAGATAACAATTAACATTATGAAAAGAACAAAACCTTACATTTCAATATTAACCTTGAATGTACATGGATTAATAGGTTCATGCAAAAAATATAGAGTTGTGGAATGGATTAAAAAAATGAACCAACCATATACTGCTTACAAGAAACTCACCTTACCAATAAAAACACTTATAGGCCAGGCGTGGTGGCTCACACCTGTAACCCTAGCACTCTGGGAGGCTGAGGCAGGCAGATTGTTTGAGCTCGGGACGTCAAGGACAGCCTTAGCAAGAGTGAGACTTTGTCTCTACTAAAAATAGAAGGAACTTAGCTGTACAACTAAAAATACATAGAAAAAATTAGCTTGGCATGGAAGCACATGCCTGTAGTCCCAGCTACTCGGGAGGCTGAGGCAGGAGGATTGCTTGAACCCAGGAGTTTGAGCTTGTTGTGAGTGAGCCTGATGCCACAGTACTCTAGCCCAGGCTACAGAGTAAGACTCTATCTCAAAGAGAAAAAAACAAAACACCACTTATAGCCTCAAGGTAAAAGAGTTAAAAAAGATATTCTATGCAAATGGAAACAAAAAGTGAGGAGTAGCTATACTTTTATGGCAGATAAAACAGACTTTAAATCAAAAACAGTAAAAAACAAGAAAGAAAAGAAGGTCATTATATAATAATAAAGGTATCAATTCAACAAAAGGATATAACAATTATAAATACATATGCACCCAACACCAGACCACCCAGATTCATAAAGCAAGTATTATTAGATTTAAAGAAAGAGATAGAGAACCATACAATAATAGTGGGGGACTTCAACACCCCACTCACAGCACTAGACTGATCATCAACACAGAAAATCAACAATAAAACACTGGACTTAAATTGGACATTAGCACTAACAGACATATACAGTACACTCTATCCACCAATCACAGAATATACACTCTTGTCTTCAGCACATGGAACATTCTTGAAGATAGACCATATGTTAAGCCACAAAACTAGCCTCAATAAATTTTTAAAAATCAAAATATATCAAGTATCTTCTCAGATCACAGGATAATAAAACTAGAAATCAGTGTGAAGAAGACTTGAGGCTGGGTGCGGTGGCTCACGCCTGTAATCCCAGCACTCTGGGAGGCCGAGGCGGGCGGATTGCTCGAGGTCAGGAGTTCGAAACCAGCCTGAGCAAGAGTGAGACCCCGTCTCTACTATGAATAGAAAGAAATTAATTGGCCAAATAATATATATAAAAAAATTAGCCGGGCATGGTGGCACATGCCTGTAGTCCCAGCTACTCGGGAGGCTGAGGCAGGAGGATTGCTTGAGCCCAGGAGTCTGAGGTTGCTGTGAGCTAGGCTGATGCCACTCACTCTAGCCTGGGCAACAAAGTGAGACTCTGTCTCAAAAAAAAAAAAAAAAAAAAAAAGAAGAAGAAGAAGTCTTGAAACTATACAAAAACATGGAACTTAAACAACATGCTCCTGATTGACATTTGAGTCAACAATGAAGTGAAAGTGGAAATTATAAAATTGATGGCAATGAATAAAAATAGAGACACAACATATGAAAACCTCTGGATTATAGCAAAAGCAGTGTGAAGAGGGAAATTTATGGTGTTAAATGCCTACATCAAAAAACACAAAGATCACAAATTAACAACCTAATGCTGTACTTCAAAAAACTAGAAAAACAAGAACAAACCCTATGGTAGCAGAGAAAAGAAATGACAAAGATCAGAATACAACTAAATAAAATTGAGACCAAAAAAAATACAAAGAATCGATGACACTAAAAGTAGATTCTTTGAAAAAATAAACAAAATTGATGAACTGCTAGCTAGACTAACCAAGAACAGAAAAAAATCCAAATAATCATAATCAGAAAATAAAAGGGAGACAATAAAACTGATATCACAGAAATGCAAAGTTCATCAGAGACTACTATCAACAACTATACCCTCACAAACAAGAAAACCTTGAGAAAATAGACAAATTCCTGGAAACATACAAAAAAATAAAATAAAATATCTAGGAATATATTTAATCAAGGAGGTAAAGATCTCTACAAGGAAAACTGCAAAACGCTGATGAAAGAACTTGTAGATGACACAAACAAATGGAAAGGCATACCATGCGCATGGATCAGAAGAACTAGTATCATTAAAATGACCATACTGCCCAAAGCAACCTACAGATTGAATGCAATCCTATCAAAACACCAACATCATTTTTCACAGTGAGAAAAACCAATCCTAAAATTCATGTGGAACCAAAAAGAAGCCCAAATACTCAAAGCAATCCTAAGCAAAAAGGCAGCTAGGCATCGTGGCTCATACCTATAATCTCAGTGCTTTGGGAGGCCAAGGGAGGAAGATCACTTGAGGCTAAGAGTTTGAAATCAGCCTGGGAAAAATGGTGAGATCCCATCTCTACCAAAAAAAAATTTAATTAGCAGGAAGTGGTGGTATGCACCTGTATTCCCAACTACTCAGAAGGCTAATGCAGGAGGATTGGTTGGCCCAGGAGTTCATGGTTGCAGTGAGCTATGATTATTGCACTGCACTGCAACCTGGATGATAGAGCAAGAATTTTTCTGTAAATAATAAAAAATAAATAAATCTTTAAAATAACAAAGCTGGAAGTATCATATTACCTGACCTCAAATTACACTACAAGGCTATAGTAACCAGAATAGCATGGTACTGGTATAAAAATAGACACATAGCTCAATGGAACAGATTAGAGAACCGAGGAGAGGAGGCCACGATGGCAGACTAGAAGCAGCCTGCACACAGCTCTCATGCAGAGGACTAAAGGTGGTGAGTAGATATCTACCTTCAGATCAATAGTCTAAGAGAGAGAGAGAGCATTGTGAACCAAAGAGAGGTGACAGGAGGCACCCAAAGTAAAGCAGAGAGAAGAGACGACCTGCTCTGCAGTTTACAGGTACACAGGGAAGACAAGTGCAAACGTGGGGAAGGTGCAGAGGGGAATCCCAGGGCTCCACACTGCCCCCACGATCATTGCTATCCAGGCTGCAGCAGGCACCCTGCACTGCAGGAGGCCACATGACAAACATAGGAAGCTATCGGCATTGCTCTGGAGAGAGGGCACAGCAGTGACTCACTGGACACCGTGGTCCCTGGGCACTACAGCTGACATCATTTTAAAATCTTAGACCCATGGCTGGCCATGGTGGCTCACGTCTGTAATCCTAGTTCTCTGGGAGGCTGAAGTGGTAGAATCGCTCAAGGTCAGTTCAAAACCAGCCTGAACAAGACCCTGTCTCTACTAAAAATAGAAAGAAATTAATTGGCTAACTAAAAATATATATAGAAAAAATTAGCCGGGCATGGTGGCACATGCCTGTAGTCCCAGCTACTCGGGAGGCTGAGGCAGGAGGATCGCTTGAGCCCAGGAGTTTGAGGTTGCTGTGAGCTAGGCTGACGCCATGGCACTCTAGCCCGGGAAACAGAGTGAGACTCTAGTGTTAAAAAATAAAATAAAATCTTATACCCAGAGTACTGCCCCTACCCAGCAATCAGATCCATTGCTGCTACCGACCCATCTCCATGGCCAGTCCAAGTTGGGGAGGGAGCAGGGAGGCCAGCCACTCTCATGAGTCCTGGGGGCAGAAGCCACAGGCCCCCACTGCTGCTGGGGCACCTGTGTGAGCCCATAATCGCCACTGCCTGTTGACATGGACAGGGCTGCGCTCAAGCTGGCACCCAGCCAACAAATGCCACCTCCCCTTGAGGATCTCAATGGGTCAGCTGTCAAGCTGTCAGGGCCTTGATCATCATCACAGCGCAAGGACGTGGGTGGAGTTGGAGTCAAGCCAGCCCCTGGCCAATGAATGCTGCCATCTGAGGATCCGAGTGGGGCAGCCCTCAAGCCAGTGCCTGCTGTCAGTCACCACTGCCCACAGGGATGGATGGGACTACGGTCAGGCCACAGGGTTCAACAAATGCTGCTGCCTGCACATCTAACCCAGACAGCGCTCAAGCCAGTGCCGCTGACAGTCGCTGCCGCCTGTGGCGGAGGGCTGCACTCAAGCCACACAGAGCGACAAATGCCCCCACCCGTGCATCTGAGTGGGGCGGCGCCCAAGCCAGCACAAGCCATCACTGCCACCACGGGCGTGGGTGGGGCTGTGCTTACGCCAGCACAGACGGGCAACCGCCACTGCCCACAGGTCTGCCTGGAGCAGCTCGCAAGCCGGCTTGGGCTGACGGGCTCTGCGGCCGGCAGAACTAGCTGGAGCATTCGCACACTCTGCAACGCGGGACTGCCAGTGACAACCCCAGGGACTCAGGAAGGCAGCAGTGTTGGGCACTTACAGTGTATCTGCCCATTTCAGGCCGGTCAGTCCCTCAAGTAGCACACAAGTGCATCACTCAGGGACCTCTAACAGTCGTCAGTGCCAATGCAGAAAAAAAGCAATTCTTATACTCTGTTGGTGGGAATGTAAATCAGTACAACCTCTTTGGAAAACAGCATGGAGATTCCTCAACCAACTACAACTGCAACTACCACTCAGTCCAACAATCTCACTGCTGAGTATCTACCCAAAGGGAAAGAAATCATCATATCAACAGAGACCTGCACTTACATGTTCATCACAGCAATACTCACAATAGCGAAGATATGGAATCAACCTGAGCACCCATCGATGCATGAATGGGTAGAGAAAATGTTGCATATGAAGGCTGTCTGGAAAATATCCAGCCACTGTGACTACAACAAGAATGGTTGCATGGCTGGATACTTTCTGGACGTGTATTAATATACACGCAATGGAATATTACTCAGCCATAAAAAGAATGAAATCACGTCTTTTTCAGGAACATGGGTGGAACTGGAGGCCATTGTCTTAAGTGAAACAACCCAGACACAGAAAGTCAAGTGTTGCACATTCTCACTTATAAGTGGGAGCTAAATGATGTGTATGCATGGACATAGATCACGGAATAATAGTCATTAGAGACTCGGAAGAGAGGGAGGGCATGAGAGGGGTGAGGGATGAGATATTACTTAATGGGTACAACGTACCTTATTCTGGTGATGGATACACTAAAAGCTCAGACTTCCCCACTGTGCAATATATCCATGTAACCAAACTGTGCTTGTATCCCTTAAATTTATACAAATAAAAAATTGAACTTACAAAAGCATAGAGTGGAATAATGGTTACCAGAGTCTGGAAGGGGTCGTTGGTGGGTGGGGACAGAGGAACGTGTCAAAGAGAAGATTGTTAATGGGTACAAAAATATAGTTAGATAGAAGGAATAAGGTCTAATGTTTGGTAGCCCAATCGGGCAACTATATAATAATTTATAATGATAACAATTTATTGTGTATTTCAAAATAACTAAAAGAGTGGAATTGGAATGTTCCTAGCACAAAAAAAATGGTAAATGCTTGAGGCATTGGATACCCCAACGACCCTGATTTGATCATCACACAAAACATCACATGTATACAGATGTAAAACTATTATGTATCCATAATAATTTTTTTTTAGTTTTAAGAAATTTTTAAAATATAAGAAAGGGAAGTTGTGAGGAAGTTCAATACAAATGGATGTAGCTTTGTCTGGATGTTCAAGAAAGTTTCATGGAAATTCTCATGTAAACTCAACGTAAGAGGAGAGTCAACAAGCAAAAGGGGTGAGGAGTTCCCGCGTAACAAAGAAGGTTGTGTCTGTAAACCCCAAGGCAAGAAAAATGGGGGCACACTGGGACATTTTACAAGGTTTGAGCAGAGGGAACACAAAGAAGGGTGATCCAAGGTGAGACCAGAGT